>NW_023270852.1:25239476-25903479 GCF_011800145.1 Mirounga leonina | reverse complement strand
TTATTATTATTATTATTATTATTATTATTATTATTATTATTATTATTTTTGGTGGGCAGCAAAAGCAAAGTTTATTGAGTGATAGCAAAGTGATGGTACAAAGCTCCCAAGGATGGAGGGGACCGGAGGGGGTTGCCTAAAGTGCTCTTTAAAGTGCACCCGAGTTTAAATGTGCAGAGGAAAGATGCTCAGTGAAAAGCTCGGGGGCATTCTAAAACTCAAATACTTGAAATATTTGAGATTTGAGGTGTGCATTAATGAAACCATGACTATCCATCTCCAGGGTAAATGTGATAAAATGGCAAATGTGGTAATATGGCAAATGTGGTAATATGGATAACTTTGTTACTCCATTCTACATTTTGTATCTTATGCCCATGAATAAGGATATTGTAGGGATGCCCGGGTGGCTCAGTCAGTTAAGCGTCTGCCTTCAACTCAGGTCATGATCCAGGGGTCCTGGGATCAAGTCCTGCATCGGGCTACCTGCTCCACAGGGAGTCTGCTTCTCTCTCTGCCCCTCCTCCCACTTGTTCTCTCAATCTTTCCCTCTCTCTCAGATAAATAAATAAAACTCTTAAAAAAAGAAAAAGAATAAGGATACTGTATTAGTTAAGGTTCTCCAGAGAAACAAAACCAATATAGAGAGAGACAGAAAGAGGGGTGGGGGGATATTTAAGGAATTGGTTCACTCAATTATGGAGACTGGAAAGTTTAAAGCCTGCAGTTCCAATTCAAAGGCTATCTGTTGGCAGAATTCCCTCTTACTTTGTGGAGGAAAATCTTTTGTTCTATTCAGGCCTTCAAGTGATTGGTTGAGGCCCACCCATATTATGGTGGGCAATCTCCTTTATTCAAAGTCCACTGATTTAAATGTTAATGTCATTACAAAGCTGTCATCATCAAGACAGTATGGTACTGGCACAAAAACAGACACATAGATCAATGGAACAGAATAGAGAGCCCAGAAATGGACCCTCAACTCTATGGTTAACTAACCTTCGACAAAGCAGGAAAGAAAGTCCAATGGAAAAAAGACAGTCTCTTCAACAAATGGTGTTGGGAAAATTGGACAGCCACATGCAGAAGAATGAAACTGGGCCATTTCCCTACACCACACACAAAAATAGACTCCAAATGGTTGAAAGACCTCAATGTGAGACAGGAGTCCATCAAAATCCTAAAGGAGAACACAGGCAGCAACCTCTTCAACCTCAGCCGCAGCAACTTCTTCCTAGAACCATTGCCAAAGGCAAGGGAAGCGAGGGCAAAAATGAACTACTGGGACCTCATTGAGATAAAAAGCTTTTGCACAGCAAAAGAAACAGTCAACAAAACCAAAAGACAACCGACAGAATGGGAGAAGATATTTGCAAATGACAGATCAGATAAAGGGCTAGTATCCAAAATCTATAAAGAACTCATCAAACTCAACACCCAAAGAACAAAGAATCCAATCAAGAAATGGGCAGAAGACATGAACAGACATTTTTCCAAAGAAGACATCCAAATGGCCAACAGACACATGAAAAAGTGCTCAACATCTCTTGGCATCAGGGAAATCCAAATCAAAACCTCAATGAGATACCACCTCACACCAGTCAGAATGGCTAAAATTAACAAGTCAGGAAACGACAGATGTTGGCGGGGATGCGGAGAAAGGGGAACCCTCCTACACTGTTGGTGGAAATGCAAGCTGGTGCAACCACTCTTGAAAACGGTATGGAGGTTCCTCAAAAAGTTGAAAATAGAGCTACCATACGATCTAGCAATTGCACTACTGGGTATTTACCCCAAAGATACAAATGTAGGGATCCAAAGGGGTACGTGCACCCCGATGTTTATAGCAGCAATGTCCATAATAGCCAAACTGTGGAAAGAGCCAAGATGTCCATCGACAGATGAATGGATAAAGAAGAAGTGGTATATATATACAATGGAATATTATGCATCTCAAAAGGAATGAGATCTTGCCATTTGCAATGACGTGGTTGGAACTGGAGGGTATTATGCTGAGTGAAATAAGTTAAACAGAGAAAGACATGTATCATATGACTTCACTGATATGAGGAATTCTTAATCTCAGGAAACAAACTGAGGGTTGCTGGAGTGGTGGGGGGTGGGCGGATGGGGTGGCTGGGTGATAGACATTGGGGAGGGTATGTGCTATGGTGAGTGCTGTGAATTGTGCAAGACTGTTGAATCTCAGATCTGTACCTCTGAAACAAATAATGCAATATATGTTAAAAAAAAAAAAGAAGAAGAAGATAGCAGGAGGGGAAGAATGAAGTGGGGAAAATTGGAGGGGGAGACGAACCATGAGAGACGATGGACTCTAGAGGGGAGGGTGGTGGGAGGATGGGTTATCTTGGTGATGGGTATTAAAGAGGGCACGTTCTAAAAAAAAAAAAAAAAAGAGGGCACGTTCTGCATGGAGCACTGGGTGTTATGCACAAACAATGAATCATGGAACACTACATCAAAACTAATGATGTAATGTATGGTGATTAACATAACAATAAAAAATTTAAAAAAATTAATGTTAATGTCATCCAAAACACCCTTACACAAGTAACCAGAATTTTGTTTGACCATATATCTGAGCACCGTAGTAGCCCAGCCAGATTGATACATAAAATTAATCATCACAGATGTTGAGTTGGCTGATTTTGTCTTCTTGTTAAAGCAATGCCATTTCAGATGAATGAATAAAATCCACCAACAAACTTTTATAGCTGGAAAGACCACTGGAGACCTTCTAATGGTACTTCTCAATGGGGATGCTACTAGCATTGGGGGCCAGTAATTTTTGTATGTGGGCAGTTGTCCCAACCATCGAAAGGCATTTAGCACCCCTGACCCAAACCTCTGGTTGCAAATAGCTCTCCCAATCAGTGTGCCAACTGCCAAACCATCCCAAAGGTTTCCAAACATTCTAAGGTAGGTATAACACTCTTCATTAAGAATTACCCTTTACTCTTTTTTAGAGTAGGAAATAGATTTGACAAGGTTACCTTTTACTATATTTCATATGTAGACTATTCCTCTTTTTTCTGATTTGATAGTATAGATTATTCCTCCTTTTTTCTGATTTGACAGTGTAATTAATCATATCAGATTATTTTGTAGTAAATAATGTGTGAATCTATAATTTCACTACCTAAAATAAGGTTTAAAATGTAAACTCTGATTAGTATAACAAGTTATACTGTACAAAATTGGGAAGGATTTCAGTCATAGAACTACCAGGGTTTGGTAAACACACTTATGTATTTTTGGTATTAAACCAAAAGCATGGATAAATTTTAAAAAAAGCTATTTTGAAAAACTTTTTGAAAAATTGATTAGTTGGGGAAGCATTAATTCAAAGCTTGTATACATGAACATATTGACTGTCAACCGTCCATTCTGTGTCCCTTCTGAAAGGGAGCATTTCTGGGGTGACAGTTGGTTTTATTTTGGTTAACTAAACCACTCTTCAGATATGAACTTAGATGTACTTGCTACAGGAAGTGGTCACCAACCAAATGTACTTCATTGACATCTCATATTAGTCATCCTCAAAACTATAGTTGGCCTTACCACCTCCCTCACTGAACTGAAGGCTCTGTGAGGTCAGGAACCGTGTGAAGATCATTTGCCTGTCTTTGTACTCTCAACATGGAGTCAAATGCCCGGCACATAATAGAAGCTCGCTAAATATGTGTTGGATGGGTGAATGAGGAGGGGGCAGCATAAAGAAAACAAACTTCTATCTTTATTGAAAATTATGCACATCATTTTCAATTGTGAAGCCTAGGGAACAGTAATATTTTATCATCTGTGTGTTCTATCACTCCTTAGCATTGCACCTGGCATGCCTAGCATCTCTCATGCTTTATCGAGGTATAATTTATATACAGTAAACTGCAATCATTTAAAGTATACAGATCAGTGAGTTTCAACGCCAGTGTAACTCCTGCCACCAAGACACAGAACACTTCCATCATCCCAAAAGTTCCCTAGTGCCCCTTTGCATGCATCTTTCCCTCTCCACCTCCAATCCAGGTAAATAGACTTGCTTGTTGTCAATATAGATTAGTTTGCATTTTCTAGAATTTTATATAAATGGAATCACACAGTACGCACTTCTTGGACATAGATCCTTCTTGAGATTCATCTATGTTTTTGCATGAGTATGTTGTTTGCTCCTTTTTATTGCTGAGTATTTTATTGGATGAATATGTAATAATTTGTTCATCCATTTCCTGTTGATGGACAATTGGGTTGTTTATATTTTGGGGCTATTATGAATAAGGCTGCTATGAACATTCATGGACAAGTCTTTGTATGGATATATTTTTAAATTTCTTATGGGTAAATTGCCTAGGAGTGGAATTCTGGATTATATGGCAAGTATATATTTAACTTTATAAGAAACTATCAAACCATTTTCAAAGTGACTGTACCATGTTTTTATTACTACCATCTATGTATGAGAGTTCTATTTGTTTTACATCCTTTCCAGCACTTGATATTGTCAGTCTTTTTAATTTTAGCCACTTTGGTGGGTATGTGGTGGCATTTTACTATGGTTTTAAGGTGAATTTCCCTAAAGACTAATGATGTTGAACATTTATTGATTATCCATATATCTTCTTTGGTGAGGTGTGTGTCCAAGTCTTCAGTCCATTTTTTTTTTAAAGATTTTATTTATTTATTTGAGAGAGAGAGAGAATGAGAGAGAGCACATGAGAGGGGGGAGGGTCAGAGGGAGAAGCAGACTCCCTGCCGAGAGGGAGCCCGATGCGGGACTCGATCCAGGGACTCCAGGATCATGACCTGAGCCGAAGGCAGTCGCTTAACCAACTGAGCCACCCAGGTGCCCCTTCAGTCCATTTTTTAAAAACTTGTTTGCCCTTTCTTTTGTAATCCTTTGGCTGATATACAAAAAATATTTTCTCTAGTCTACAACAGTTTTTTTCACATTCTTAATGATGTCTCTTAAGTAGCAAAAGTTTGTTTTGATGAAGTTCAAATCATCAACTTTAATATGATGTCTTCTTTCTTCGGTTCTGTCTGAGGTCACAAAGATTTTTCTCCTGTGTTTCCATCTAAAAGTTTTATTGTTTTAGCTTTTACATTTAGATCTATATGACATTTTGAGTTAATATTTACGTATTATATGAGATGAATATTGGGGTTTGATTGTTTTTCCCCATATGTATATCCAGTGGTTCCAACACCATTTATTGGAAAGATTTTCCTTTCCCTATTGAATGCTTTGGCACCTTTGTCAAAAATCAACTGACCACCCATGTATGGTTCTTCTTCCAGGCTTTCTATTTTATTTCATTGGTCTGTATATCTATCCATTCACCAATACAGCATTGTCTTCATTACTGAAGCTTTACAATAAACCTTGAAATCAGTTACTGTTTGTCCTGAACTTTGTTCTTTTCTTAATGTTTCTTATGTCAAGCGTAATCCTGCTTCCTTTCATATCCCCTGATGCCTTAAAGTATCTATGGAGCTATAAAAATAAAGGATCATCCTCTCCTTACTGTTATTTCTAGTTTCTTCCCTGCTCCAGGAGACCACTCTATTCTTTGACTTACCAATGGCTAAAACTTGTGGGGTTTTCTTTATGATTTTATTTTTTAAGCAATCTCTACACCCACCATGGGGCTTGAACTCATAACCCCAAGATCAAGAGTCACATGCTCTACTGACTGAGTCAGACTGGCACCCCTAAGACGATTTTTTAAAAAAGATTTTATTTATTTAATTATTTGGGAGAGAGAGAAAGAGAGTGCACACTCGCACTTGAATGGGGGGAAGGGCAGAGGGAGAGAGAGAATCTCAATCATACTCCACCCTGAGCTCTGACGCAGAGCTTGATCCCAGGACCCTGAGATCAGGACCTGAGCTGAAATCAAGAGTTGGACGCTCAACTGACTGAGCCACCCAGGCACCCCTCTAAAACTTGGTTTTAATAGAGAATGTGGAAGGTCATGAGATGAACAAATGGGGTACTTGTACACATGGTCAGGTGAATTGCAAAAAAGGGATTTCCGTGTGATGTTACAGAAGTTATTTTGGGATGAAAATTATAATAGATGGGCATGCCTGGGTGGCTCAGTCAGTTAAGCATCTGCCTTTGGCTCAGTTCATGATCCCAGGGCCCTGGGATTGAGTTCCACATTGGGCTTCATGCTCAGTGGGGAGCCTACTTTTCCCTCTGCCTGCAGCTCCCCCTGCTTGTGCTCTTGCTCGCTCCCTCTCTGACAAATAAATAAATAAATAATCTTAAAAAAAAAAGAAAATTATAATAGATGAAACATGTCCTTATTATCCATAAGCTAAGTCTAAACTTGTTTACCTGGTATTCTTATCTCCTAAAGACTTCTTCATATATGTGATGTTCCAGGAAAACTGTTGAACACCTGTGTTCTACAGCTTCCTCACCTGTATGCTCTGATGCTGCCATCACCTGAATGCCTTTATCCCTCATCTCAGAATACCTAAATTTTCCCCTTCTACAAAGCCTTTTGCAATCTTCTCAACCAGAAGTAGTTGTGTCTTTTCTAGATCTCTCATAACACTAATTTTTATCTCTGTATTGTATTTATCTTAGTAATATAATAGCTTACATTTATGGATTACTACATGCCAGACATTGTGCTTAGTACCTAACATACATTATCATTTTTAATCATCATAGAAACATGATAAGGTAGACATTATTATGATCTAATTGACAGATGAGGAAATTGAGTCACAAAGAGATTAAGTAATGTACTCCAGGCCATATCATTAGTAAATTTTAGTGTTAAGATTCTAAGTTCTGACTCCAGGGTCCGTGTTCCTACCTAATATGCTGTTCTGTTCCAAATAGTGCCCATGTTGGGGTGCCTGGGTGGCTCAGTCAGTTAAGCTTCTGCTTTCGGCTCAGGTCATGATCCTGGGGTCCTGGGATTGAGCCCTGCATTGGGCTTTTTGCTCAGCGGGGAGTCTGCCTCTCCCTCTCCATCTGCCTCTCCCCCTGCTCATACTCTCTCTCTCAAATAAATAAATAAAATCTTAAAAACAACAACAACAACAAATAGTGCCTATGTTGCTGGCCTCTCTCAGAAACTCTGGGATACTACCGAAGGCCATCAGTAGTGTATTTGCACACGGCCAACTGGTATACCAGAAGAGATGGTGAAGACTTTAGCATTGCTTGTGAGGCCCCAGGGATATCGTAATTAAAAACCCTTGAACATAAAAAGATGTAGGAAGACTCCCTGCAGTTCCTGAGGAGTGTGCCCCAGACACTTTTCTTGGCCTATTGATAGAAGTGATGCTTTTCTTTGCCTCTTGATAGAAGTTCTGTGAGTAAGGTTTTGAGTTGGCACAGTTGGTGTCACTAAAATAGCCTTCCGTGCCAGTCCTTGGGGAATTTGGTAAAACTTCTTTGTCAAAAAAAGCTACAGAATAGGAAGAGCTAGACTACTTTTTGGCCTTTTTTTTTTAAAAATATAATTTGTTTTGAATAATGCAAGTAACACATGTTCATTTTGTATAATTTGGAAAATACAAGAAAACCACAAAGAAGAAAACTCTTTTATAATCCTACCACCCAGAGGTAACCACTATTAATATTTGAGTCTTCTATTCTTCTAGTCCTTTTCTGTGCACCTACAACACGAATATACACATATTTGGAAAATGTAATGATACAATGTTATGGTTTTGTAAGCAATTTTTATAACAGCATATGGTGAATATTTTCTTAAAACATCATTTTAACGGATCCATAGTAATACATCATAGGGATATCCATACACACCTCAGTTGTTCAGCATTTAAATTATTTCTGATCTTTTCATATTTATGCAAATACATGTTTATATCCATCCTGAAAGGGGAGAGAAACTAAATCATTCATGCAAATTTACATTTCACTCTGGTAAAGCTGTATAAGTTAACACACAGTGGAGTTGGGTTACTAATTGATGACTAAAAGATCAATAACCCCAGGATGCCTGGGTGGCTCAGTTGGTTAAGCATCTGCCTTTGGCTCAGGTCATGATCCCAGGGTCCTGGGATCGAGTCCTGCATCAGGCTCCTTGCTCAGTGGGGAGCCTGCTTCTCCCTCTACCTGCAGCTCCCCCTGCTTGTGCTCTCTCTCTCTCTGACAAATACATAAATAAAATCTTAAAAAAAAAAAATCTGTAATCCCTTAGGGGCCAGATCCTGAAAGGTTTGCCAGAATTGCAAGGGAAGACCCCTCCACTGGGAGCAGGAAAAGCAGGGGTTCCAGGCAACAATGAGAAAATACCAACCAAGCTTTCAACTTTCATACCAGGACACTAACTTTGGGGAAAAAAAAAAAAAGAACGCTAACTTTGCCAAAGCCACTTGTTTCTTGGTCTATACCTCAAAGTCCACAAATCAACAACACAAAATACATGTACTTCAAGTTCTCAACAGTGATGTTAGCCCTAACCCAGCTAATTAGCTGTGCCACACCCCCACCCCAGGCTGGATGATTTGTGGGCAGAATCCATTTCTGATTCATCTTGCTATCCCCAGGGCCTTCACATTCAATAAATATTTTCTGAATGAATGAAATCAATTCTATCTCTGCTTACTACCCTAATTTAATTGACTTTTTTAGAGGCTTTAAAGAAAGTAGGCTCCAGGAGTTATCACAGGGATTGAGATTTTACCTGCGGTGAGAAGAGAATTGAACCAACCGAAACCATTTTGACAGGTTGGAGCTTCTGGGCAGAGATCTCTTGCACAGGCTCACTAATCCACCTAAGTAAAGGGATCTTGAAATAATCATGTCCAAACCTGCATTTGGAATCTGTTCAATTGCAACACACTTGTATAACTTGGTTTTATAGTATACATATTAAAGTTTTTAAAAAATCCCTGTTTGTATCAGCAGGAGAAATGTACTCTTTCGACAAGACTGCTGTTGAAACTTGGTGACCAAGTTCTATTCTTTCAGGTCAAATTCCAGTAAAACAGTTTTCACTATCACAAAATGGATTATAGTGAAAAATTTTCCAAGCTTTTGCAGACCCATAATAATAATGTTTTGCCAACATCCACTATAAGAAATGTTTTGCCAATATCTACTTATCTCTAACACTCACTCACATCATGCTCCTGAAAACCACATGGAATCTCTGTCACAGCCAGTATATTTGCATAAAATAAAGAAATTATGCAGGGTAGAGCAAGGCCTTAAGAGGTCCCATAGTTTTCTCTCTAATGATTATAGTACAGAAAAGATACTATTTAGTTTCTGATGCCTTTTTTTTGTTTAAAGATTTTATTTATTTATTTGAGAGAGACAGTGTGTGAGCAAAAGAGCACAAGCAGGGGGAGCGGCAGAGGAAGAGGGAGAAGCAGGCTCCCCACTGAGCAGGGAGCCCAATGTGGGGCTGGATCTCAGGACTCTGAGATCATGACCCCAGCTGAAGGCAGATGCTTAACCAACAGAGCCACCCAGCCACCCCATCTGATGCCTTTATTATGAAAGTCCTGGGTGCATGTACCTTTATGCAAGCAAAGAGTTAATGTATCTTTCCTGTGAATACTAAAGGGTGGGATTGGGGTTTTAGGTAAGTGTTAATAAAGACTGGAGTTTTAAGGTGATGGGTTTTTAAAACTTCTCTGAGCCTGAGTTTCCTACTGTGTCAAAAGCATAGGAATAGGGAGAGTTGCGGGAGGTTGATTGTACTAGTATCATTTCTTTCCTACTTCTGCTTTCCTGGCTTTGCTAGTCTGCGAATCATAAGAAATTTGGAGCCAGCATGGTGGAATGAAGATCTGTGGAATTTGGGAAAGACTAGCGTTAAGGTCCTAGCTCTGCTATTTAAAAACTGTGAAATCTTGTGTTGGTCATCTAAATGAGCTTAAGTTACAGATAATATGGAACTCTGATAATATCTGCCTTAAATAGCTTGAGTTTCAAATAAAATGAAATTACTTGAATCCCTGTTGTGCCAGTTTATTCAATTTTCGAATGTTCATGAAGGGACTTTTCTTCTTTGCTTGGCTCCTTTTCCTCCATCTATTACTTATCTGCGCCTTTTTCTTAGGGTTCTGCCATACCGTTCTTTTGTTGTATCAGTGAATATGTAACCCTCAGGTGACCTATTCTATTCCCATATCTTAAGCTATTAAATATATGTTGATGTCTGCTATTGGTGTGTAGCATTCTCGTTGAGCTTTAGATTTACATATTATACTGCCTATTGGATATAACCACCTGAGAAGGTCAAGGTCAAATGTTTGGCCTGCATACAATTTTAAAACTTTGAACTAGTTCTCAACATTTCAAAATTGAAGCTCGTCTCTGGTTTGCCTTGAGAAAGCAAAGGCACGGCAGCCCTGAGGCCACATTCTGGCAAAGGAAAATCAGCGGGTGCCTGGGACTGCTCATCCCCGTAACTGGACTCGGCTCACCTCACACCTCACACTCCTGTTCACCTCAGGTTCTACCCAGCCAGCTGTACTCATGGTAGGTATTTGAGTTTGCCACCCTGCAAGTTAAGGAATTAATTTAATGGATTAAAGAATAACCCAATGGAATAATTAAATGGATTAAGGAATAACCCAATGATCAAGTGACCAGACTGAAATTACCTCTCCTGACCACTCACTCCTTCTGGCGTGTCTGAAAGAGTTGATGTGCCTTGGCTTGGATGCAGAGCTTTGTATTTATGAATGTTCATAAGTAGAAAGTATTTGAGTAAAGACCTGCAGTGAATTACTTGTAGTTTACTGATTAGGCTGTGAGCTTTCTCATACATATGTTTCCTTTTGCTTAAAATATCCTCTTCTTCCTAATTCATCTTTTTCTCTTAGCTCATCCTTCAAAATTTAGCTTCCTGGGGAAACCTTCCCTCATCCCCCAGTCTGATTTGGTTGCACTTTTCCCCACATTTCTGTAGAATGCTTCCTTTATCTTAGCCTCCAATTGTAGATTTTGTTCTAAAATTTGTTCTATGATCTTTTGTTTGAACAAGATTGGGAACTTCTTGAGGGCAGGTTGTGTGTTTATTCAGATCCTATCGACCTCTTTCACTTCCTCATGGAGGTCTCCTGTCTACCTAGTGTCAGGCATGCAGAAGGCTTGCAACAAATACTCGAGGGGATGAACGATTGAAGGTTTCAATCAATAGATTGTATATGATTTGCTTTCTGTTACCCTGTCAGCAACCATTTTGTCAGCGGTGGTATGTAGATTGACCAGGTCTGATTTATTACCTTAAATGATCAACTTATTTTTAGTTTGTGCTGGAAAGTGGGTTTTTTGTTTTGTTTTGTTTTTTTGATATGCTAAGTGTTGGAGAATAGGAGAAACAAAGAAAGTTCAGGTCTAAACTCTTAAGTCTTGTGTGGGGCCCAAGGTTGTTAAAAGGCATCCACTTCTCTCTTCCGGGAAAACACAGTGCCAGAATATTTAATTCAGCCACACATTCTCATGAGTGTCTGTAACATCTGATTATCAAATAAATGACTCAGAGTAAGATGGTATTGGGCTTACATAAAGTGGGGAGTGGAGGGCTATAATTACTAAGTGAAGAATATACTGATGTCATTAATTTGCCTATGTAAGAAGTTAGTGAGAAATAAATTGAGATGAAACACAAGGGTAACCTACTGACTTATTATTACCTTTGAAACCTTGGTTAATATCATCATTACAATCTACTCATTAACTGTATATACCCTTACATTTACATCCTTAAATTCATTCCCACCCTGTGGTATCACAGAAGGATCTTTGGTTTTGTTCATTCCTGGCACAGAGCTCCTAAAACTCTTGGAATTTCTTGGGATAAGGGTGACAGGAGAGTCTTTTAAAGAGGCAAGTCTTGGCGAGCCTCTAGATAGCTTTAGCAAGGGGACAGGAAGCCAGAAAGACCAAGTCTAGCTTGGAAGCTTGGAAATTTCAGCCCCACCTCCTCAGAGGGGAAAGGGCCTAGAGATTAAGTTTAATCACCAACATATTGTGATTTAGTCAATCGTGCCTATGTAATGAAACCTCCATAAAAACCCATCAACGTTGTGATTTAGTCAATCGTGCCTATGTAATGAAACCTCCATAAAAACCCATCAACAGGGGCGCCTGGATGGCTCAGTTGTTAAGTGTCTGCCTTTGGCTCAGGTCATGGTCCCAGGGTCCTGGGATGGAGCCCCACATTGGGCTCCCCGCTCAGCGGGAAGCCTGCTTCTCCCTCTCCCACTCTCCCTGCTTGTGTTCCCTCTCTTGCTGTGTCTCTCTCTGTCAAATAAATAAATAAAATCTTTAAACAAACAAACAAAAAACCCATCAACAATGAGGTCCGGAGAGTTTCCAGGTTAGCAAACATTTCTAAGTGCTGGGAGCAGGGCACATCCAAACTACATAGGGACAGAAGCTCCTGTGCTTGGGACCTTTCCAGACCTCATCCTATGTACCTCTTCATCTGGCTGTTCATTTGTATCCTTTATAGTAAACCGGTGAATGTAAGTAATGTGCCTTCTTAAGTCCTGTGAGCCATTTTAGCAAAATGTCCAACCTGAGGAGAGGGTCATGGGAATCCTCAATTTGTATCTGGTGGATCCAAAGCATGGGTGGCCTGGGACTTGTAATGGGCATCTGGAAGTGGAGGCAGTCTCGTGGGGGCTGAGCCCTTTAACTTAAGAGATCTGATATTAATGCCAGTGAAATAGTGCCGGAACTGAATTGAATTGAATTGTTGGTCACCCAGCTGGTGTCGGAGAATTAGGGAGGTAGTGTTGGAAAAGACATCAGATATATGATGTCAGGAGGAAAAAAACCTCTCACGCCCTTGATCGTTATATTGATCACATCATGCTGATAGTTAGCAGCACTGCTAAGTTACTTTAAATGGTCCCTTTAAATCTGTATGTCCATTCCCTCTCCCCATTGCCTTTCATGCAACATTATTCATTTGCTTCACAAATATTAAAATCCCATTATGTGCCAGGCCTATGCTGGAACCTAGGGGTTAGTGGTGAGCAAAACCAGATATGAGTCCCTACTCTCAGGAGCCTAGTGATAAAAATAGACATCCATCAGAGAATCACATATACATAGAGATTTACAACTGTGGTAAATGCTGTAAGTGAGAGGTATAAGATGCTCTGTTTGTTCTCATCAGAAAAAGTATGACACGCTTTCCTAAAGAAGCTGAAATCTAAAAACCTGTAGGAGGAGAACTAAGTGAAGGTGTAGGAGTGGGCAAACTTAGAACTTGCCTCTTGCAAAGCCTTCTGAGACTGAGGATTCTTTTCCTTTGCCCTCCTCTTTCAGCACACTCCTCCTCTAGATTCCCCCCCCCCCCCACAATTTGGCTTCTATTAAGAGCCTCTCAGAATACACCCAGAACAGCATCAGAAGAAAACATTTCGTAAGGCTTCTTTTTTTAAAAATAGATAACAGCATTAGACACTCAGTAAAGAAAGGCCCCTAACTTCTCATAATTGAGCACAGTACTGCTCTCCAATCAGTTTCCTCCTCACTTCCCAGGTGGACCCCCAATTGGGTGCACCTGGCATCCATCCAGCTAGGGCCCCAGTGATTGCAAAAATTATTAATAGAGCTATGAGCCAAGACTATTGGATGGCAGTGGGAGCAATTTACTTTGCTGAGTGGAGTCATAGAGATTTAAAATAGGTTTTGAAGGGTGAGGAGGAGAGGGGAGGGCAGGAGGAGTGAGCACTCACAAAGGTACAGAGGAGTAAAAGAACACATATTTGCAGGGACTGAGGGCAGTTGGGAATTCTCTTAACTAAGTCAGGAAAACATCATAATAAAATAGTGAAATTAAATCCACTTTCTAAAAATACAAAGAATTAAACGTCAGTGAACTCTAAAAGTCCCATAGGTAAAGTCCTCATTTCTCTAATGAGGTGAGTTGTTGCTACACATATTATCTAAACATCTGCAACTATCCTAGGTTCCAGAATCTTTAGTTCAATTCCTTGGAATCTGTGTAGTTTCCTGGCATAACTTATTTAAATTCTTTCTCTTTCTTCATTGTCTTCCAAGTGTTACCCTTCTTCTTTCTTGCTTACCATGTAGAACTATCTTTGTCAAATGATTTCCACATCTTCCCAGACCGTGATGTAGTTGACTAAGAGTTTCTTTTGGCATAGCTCTTTCCTTTTAGTTGCTGGACTGAAAGCTTCTACTAAAATGGCACATGGCAAGGGCTAGAAGAAAAAATGTCAAGAAAACATGTTCAGCCCATGGAGAGAACCAGCCACCGAAAAGTTCTTCCATAAGGTACACATCTAGAGGGGAAAACAAATGTTTCTGCAGTACTTTTGATTAAGCAAGTTGTACAGTTCTCCAGGCAAATATTCCTATGTGTGTCTGTTTTCAATGGATAAAGAAGGCAAACCTTACTTAAAATTGAGAATGTTGCAGAATGTTTCCATTGTGTGTGAGGAAAAGAGGAACTAACATGTATTAGCACACATCTTACGCTAGGCTCTGTGGCAGGTGCAGTCTGAATGCTATCTTGTTTAGTCAGCTATCAGAAGCCTAAATGGGGAGACTGTCATACAATTTCATCGTGGTGACAAACTTGAGATGTAACCTACTGCCCTGATTCTCTAGAGAGTAGTTTCCTGGTCATTTAGGTCATTAACAGCCACGTGGTACTTGAGCCCAGGTTCCTGATCCTTCATCCAGTGTTCTTTCTACAGCATGGCTGAGATTCTCATGACCTTTCTCTTCCAGTCCTGTTTCTCTTCTTTTTGTCCTTTCTTTTTCAACAGTGTGGTTATCTCTGTTCTTTGGAAATGGGTTGCTTGAAATCATCCTTCAACAATTTAATTCAACATTTATCAACCGATTATCTACTGCACACTAGACCTTGACACTACGGTAGGCATTTGGTTGAATAGAATAAGATAAGCAATGTAGAGATAACCAAAATACAAAGGAACATACATAAAGGCTTTGTAAACAAGTTCTACAGGATTTCAGAGGTGGGTGTGGGGAAGCTGACCTGGGACTTGGGCTTTTAATGAATGGAAAAGATTTTCACAAGGAGACGAGGGCCTAGGGTAGGAAAAGAATTCTAGGTAAGATGAAGAGCAATAATAAGGATAAAGAGGAAAGGAACATGTTGGAGAGATGTCAGGTAGAATCATATGACTAACAGAGCGCTTGTATTAAAAGAGAAAAATGTGAGACAAGATGGAAACATAAAAAAAAAAAAAAAAGATGGGGGCGCCTGGGTGGCTCAGTTGGTTAAGCGACTGCCTTCGGCTCAGGTCATGATCCTGGAGTCCCGGGATCGAGTCCCGCATCGGGCTCCCTGCTCGGCAGGGAGCCTGCTTCTCCCTCTGACCCTTCCCCCTCTCATGTGCTCTCTGTCTCTCTCATTCTCTCTGTCTCAAATAAATAAATAAAATCTTAAAAAAAAAAAAAATCTTAAAAAAAAAAGATGGACTGGGTGGATGAGTCAAGAGCGAGGCCAAGGAGACTTACTAGCATACTCCTACCTCCAGGGGGAGCTCAAGGTTTCTATCCTTAATTCCAAAGAAAAAGGAACTCTGAAGTGAATTTAGAACAAAATGGAGATTTTATAGAAACAGTGATTCTGCAGGAGATTTTGTTAGAGGGAGAAAGTCATTATAAATGGAAGTGGGCTGAGAAAATATTTTCCCCATCAATCATTTCTGGGGATCCTTAGCTTTGTTTAGATCTTGTAATGTACTTATCTTTTCACTTTTCTCTGCCTTGTGTTTGGTGTCTGGGACATTCTGAGTCAGAAGGGCAAAAATATCATTGGGGAGTCCATATCGTCCAGCTCAATAGGATTTGGAGCCAGCATGAGCTGGCAATAAAGATAATGGGCGGAATGCCCCAGTGTCCTTTGTACATGTGTCTGGTGAGAAGCCTGTCATAGCTACGTGCGTGATTCAGGATCTGGTCAGATTGTTTCCACGGAACTGTGTAAGATCTGCATCTGGTGTGCTTACATAGGTCACATAGGTCACTAGGACTTAGGAGGCAGGATCTCAATAGGCAGAATTCTTGCTGAGAGAGTTCTTGCTCCATGCTTCAGCTACTGATTACCAATAGGCAGAGATAGAGGGCTATTTCTGACACCAGAGAAGGTATCCTTGAAAGGCTGAGAATACCAAGGCACCTAACTGCACAGTGGTGCAGCTCCGTCCCTCATGGTGAGGGAGAACCTGCTCTTGGCCAGGATTCACTTCTGGGACCAAAATAGTCTCGTCAGCAGAAGCCTGGAATGTGAAGAAATGCAAAGCCAACTGTGAGGTACACACCTTCTCTAAAATGAAGGCTCTCTTCTTGGACAGATTTGGCCCTCACTTAATTTAGGAGTGAGGAGCTGGAAATGCCAAGAGTGACAGCATGAATCTTGGACCCTGGAGAGGTGTTTAACCTACAGGATTTATAAAGGAGACCTGTGGATGACTTACGGAAGAGAGATGACAATACCGTAAATTCTTGGTTTCACTAGTTTACAGTGGTGTTTAGGTGCAGATCTCTGGGAAGGCAGGCAGCCTACACAGGTGTTGGACTTACCCTAGCTTGTGGGTGTGTCAGAATGGCACAATTTTAACCTTATTTTTTTCTTCATACATTCAGAGAGCATTTTTTTAAATTGTCTTCTATGGTCCAGTTATAGGAGCTACATTATTATTCTAGCATGCCATCTGATATTCTTATATGAAGGTCTATGTGTTCTGGCCCAACAAATCTTTTATTCTAGCATTTATGTACTCCTAACTTTTCTTATTTAGTAATAATTTTATTTCATTATAAAATCCATAAATAACTAATGCAGAATATTTGAAGACACAAAAAACACAATGTAAAACAAAAATTAGCCATAATTGTATCAAAGAATATTTTGATGTATGCACTTTTACTGTTTCTGACTATATATTTGCATGTTTTAAAATAAAAATCACCATCATATTTACACTGTTTTGTAGCTTTTTCTTTCTACTGACTAATGTATATTTGTGGAATTTTTTCAATGTCAGTAAGTGATCTACATCAAGATTTTTTCTTTATAATTTTTTAAATTTTATAAGTGTTAGCTGTACATTGTTGTGAACTTAGAAAATGGAGAAAAATTGTACAGAAGGAAATAAGTCATTGATAACCCTATCATCCAGAGATTAATTGCTTTTGATATTTTAGTCTATATCCTGGCAATGTTTTTTTTAATAGAGTTATATATTTTATTTTTTAATAGTTACATATTTTAAATTAAACTAAACTTTAAAGGTCTGACAGAGAGAATTTCAGATATTCATGTTTGACCTGTCTGACCCCCGTGCATTTGGTCTCACTGCTCCAGCTAGAGTTTTGTCCTCAGCAGAGAAAAGTGAGGCACAACGGTGGTCCTGCCAATCTGTTTTTAAAAGTTCTATAAGTAATAACTAAATGTAGTCTCACTATAAAGTTTTAAATAATACAGAAGTATTTTACTTTTACTTTGCATGCAATAAAAATCATTTCATTGTTTCTTTAAGTAATCATTTTTTTAAAATATTTTATTTATTTATTTGAGAGAGAGAATGAGAGAGAGAGCGAGCACACGAGAGGGGGGAGGGTCAGAGGGAGAAGCAGACCCCCTGCTGAGCAAGGAGCCTGACATGGGACTCGATCCCGGGACTCCAGGATCATGACCTGAGCCGAAGGCAGTCGCTTAACCAACTGAGCCACCCAGGCGCCCTTGTTTTATTTATTTATTTGTCAGAGAGAGAGCACACAAGCAGGGGGAGCAGAAGGCAGAGGGAGAAGCAGACTCCCTGCCAAGCAGGGAGCCCAATGTGGGACTTGATTAAAGGAACCTGGGATCATGACCCAAGCCGAAGGCAGACGTTTAACCAACTGAGCCACTCAGGCGTCCCTCTTTGAGTAAACTTTTAATATGTTTGTATATATCTTTAAATGAAACACAGAAAAGTCTAAAAGAAGGCATAAATCACTGGGCTAAAGTCAAGGTGTGAGCAAGGCCACTCTCCTCCTAGGAGAGGGCTCTATAGGACAATCTGTCCCTTGCCTCTTCTAGCTTTTGAATGACTTTCAACATTCCTGGTTTTATGGCTTAGTCACTCTAATCTTCAAGGCCAGCATCTTCAAATCTCTGTGTTCCAACTCCTATCACCTTCTTTGCTCTCTATGTCAAAACTTGCCCTGCCTCTCTTTTAGGAAGACACTTGTGATTGCATTTAGAGCCCACCCAAACAATCCAGGATAATCTTCTAATCCTTAACTTAATCACATCTACAAAGGCTCTTTTTCCAAATAAGGTAACATCTTTTTTTTTTTTTTTTTTTTTTTTTTTTTTAAAGATTTTATTTATTTATTTGAGACAGAGAGAATGAGATAGAGAGAGAGAGCATGAGAGGGAGGAGGGTCAGAGGGAGAAGCAGACTCCCTGCCGAGCAGGGAGCCCGATGCGGGACTCGATCCCGGGACTCCAGGATCATGACCTGAGCCGAAGGCAGTCGCTTAACCAACTGAGCCACCCAGGCGCCCCCAAATAAGGTAACATCTTTAGGTTCCAGTGAATAGGGTGCCACTATTCAGCCTGCTAGAGCTCTCATCATTGGGTAGGGATGGAGTTCTGTGAGTCAATAGGAAGAAGGGATAGAGGAGAATCCTCTAAGGGCACCAACCCTAACGTCCATTCCACTCCTGGGAAAAAAAAAACCCAAAACAAACCACATGATAGCCAGAGTCAAGAAGAAGAAAAAGAAAAAGACAACCACACCGAGGGGACTTCAATACAGATTTTGGACTTCCTATCTGTTAAGAGTTTGAGTGTTCTGCATGCAGGCTGTGGATCTCAAAAATTTTAAGTTGCTGAATGCTCAACTGAGAATGTGCCTGAGATGGCAGAACTAGGAGTGGAGCCCACAGCTCTGGTCCAAGGCCAGAGCCAGAGGCACAGATGGATCAGAGGACAGGAGAGGAGGCCATAGACAGGAGCCCCTGCAGAAAGATTCCTAATCTCATCATCAGCCACAAGAGAGGTGGAGGGCATTCAAAACATGGGACTTTGGCGCCACAGGGAATTTTCAGCTTTCACAATCCATCTGCTGATTTAATACCTGCTATTGATTGTATTCTGCAAGTTAAGCTTTTTGATAAACCTGTTTTAAGTGACCTGGTAAGGGGTTGAGCCAGACCTGCCTGTCTCCTCATGAATACTCAGGGGGTGAGGGAGGGGAAGTAAGCTGTTGGGATGATAATCTTTAATAGGTGACTGGTGACTAGCCAGGGGACCTCATGGAAAGACTATCCCAGACATTAAGTGTTCCATGTAAACATCCTTCTGAAGGCTGAGTCTGTCATTCTGACTAATTTGGGGACTTACAGGGATGGTATATTTTCCTCTGAGAGGATAGAACATTTTGGAGAGTTTGAGTAGATGAACGTATGAGTGTTGGTTGTGGGTGGGGACCGTTGCTTCAGCCAACTCTCTTCACCAAAAGCAACCATAGTGGAAGATCAAGCTTTAATTCGAAAGTCTTCAGAGATGACTGGGCTGGATTTCCCCAGCCACATACAGGAGAAGCCTCAAGGAAGAGGAAAGGGAGAAACACTGTGGTGACATGGAGGCTTTCACCCAGTTCTCACCCCTGCTCTGGGCATTTCCTCCACTGTGAGCTGTGCTCTTGCTGCCCGCAAAGGGCCTCAGCTATTTTCTGAGTAAGATGGAGAAAGTGTTTGATGATTAAGTTGAGAGAGGGTTGAGCTGGAAGAGTGATAGGCCCCTTGTTGGGACATTCCAACCGTGAGAGACGGGGAGCTGAAAGTCAATGGGAGGGGAGAGGCGAGCACACAAGACCCAGAGTAAGGGCATTTCTCTCCAGAAATCGATAGTTCATATGGACAGATGCTAGTCATTTAATAAATGAGTCTTCTAACCCTCTTCCATGAGGATATTAGTAAAAATGATACTGATGAATTCAAATGCCTTAGAGTTAGGCATTATGCTTTTCCTTTTCCTGGAGTTCTCTTCTCCCCGTGACAAACTACTCATCCTTCAGCATTTAAACCTCCAATATGAAGTCCAACCAACACTTCCAGATTCCTATCACCTTTCCATTCTCAACACATCCTGCAGTTCTTCTTTACTCTGGCTCTTCAGTAAAATCTTTGAGGAAGATTTATAAATTTTATATATCTGAGTCCCACCCAGATATACTAAATTAGGTGGGACATAAGCATTTGTAGTTTTTAAAACTTCAAACAGTTCTAATTCTGAGGCTGAGAACCACTGAACTATCACACCATAAGCACAATGTGAATTACTGGAGTATTAAGACTGTACCGCTTTCATTTTGTTTCCCCGGCTTGCAGCATGTTGTAAGCACTCAGTAAAAGTTTGTTGAATTTATTAAAAAAATTAGAAAGCAGACAGAGTAAGTTTAATGAAGGACGTGTTCTAGGGCAGGGCAGGTCAGGAGTGGTGTGAGTTCATGGCATTGAATGAGCTATGAGCCCAGAAGGGGTTTCAGGAATACTAAAAGAAGTGGGTATCAAAGACCAACTTGGCCTAGTCTACATTCCTTTGACATAAGATTGCCATACAGTTGGAATGGGATCACATTTGAATAAACTTCTAGCCAGGACTAGGGGGCAGACATTGTATCAGGTACCCTTAATGGGAAATAAGATGCTGACAAGAAAGAGTTTGAAAATCTAGCTAAGACCCAACTGAAAAACACTCACATAACAACACAGCAATTAAATTTAATGGTTGCCATTTGTGAGTGCTTACTACGGTGCCAGTCTTTACACTAAGCACTTTATAAACATGACTTAATTGAAAACCATTACTATAGCCCTTCATGAAGAAATGCAGGTTTAGAGAGCATAAGTAGGTTGTTTAAGGTTATAGAGCCAATAAGTGTTAGAAACTGGATTTGGACTCAGGTCTAGCCAACTCCAGAACCCATGCTTTCATGCATGACACCTCTAGCCTCCTTCCATTAGATCTATCTTCTGCATAGCCTCTGGTCTAAGTGATTACCTAAAATCACATGGTAAATCCTACCATGTCTCTGAGGCTTGAAACAATTCCTGACTCTTCACTGCCTTACAAAATGTGTTAGAAAATGGAGTATCTGCAGAACCAAGTAAAGAGGTAACCGAATAGGGTGGCATTGATATCGGCTTCCAAAAGTGATGAATTATCTTGAAGTTTACTTGAAGGAAGTAAGGAATATGGAGGAGAAAGAATAGAGCAACATTAAGACCTGAAATGTTTGAGGGGAAAAAAACCCAGATCCATCTCTATACCTACCAAAGTCATTATTCCAAACCTCACCTGATAGCACATGTGCACACGCGTGTGCGCACACACGCACGTGCACACACACACACAACCTCTAAGATTTTGCTAAATACTAATTTTTCAGCAAATAGATAAAATAGTAAAAGTAGAAAGATATATTTAATCAGGGGTGAGCTGTTTTGACTCACAACACTTCTGACACCAACTGTATGGTTTTTTTTTCCTCACACCAATTCTCTGATTCTTTGAACACCTACTGGGTGTCACACAATTCATTTCTAACACTAACTATCTGAAGTTAGTTAGACCTCACAGGTTTAAGGGCTTATTTTAAGACTGCTTATTTTCAGATGCCAACTGCAAGTCCCAAGCCACCCGTTTGTGCTTCTGAACAATCAGGTATAAATTGGAAATTCCCACTAGGCTCTTCTTAGGTTCAATAATTTGCTGGAATGGCTCACAGAACTCTGGAAGTCACTTTATTTGTGTCTACTAGTTTATTATAAAGGGTACAAATGAACAGCACAGGTATATAGAGCAAAGTCTGGAAGCATCCTGAGTGTAGGAGCTTCTGTCCTTGTGGAGTTGGGGTGTACCACTCTCCCAGCACCTCGATGTGTTCATCAACTTGAAAGCTATCCAAACTTCATCTTTTATGGGTTTTTATAGAGGTTTCATTGCATAGGAATGACTGATAAAATCATTGGCCATTAGTGATTGAACTCAATCTTTGGCTCCTCTCCACTGCCTAGAGGTTGGGGCTTGGTCTTTCTAGCCACCCCACCCCCCACCCCCATCCTGAAGCTGCAAGGCCCCAGCCTTCAGTTATCTCATTAGCATACAAAAGACACTCCTATCACTCCAAGGGCTTAGGAGCTGTGTGCTAGGAACAAGGGACAAAGACCAAATACTTATTTTTTACTGCACCCCAAGGGATATCTTTGCAGAGAAAGAATGCTGCTTTTTGTTCTCTGGTGATGTTAAATATGAAGGAATCATCCTGAAATTTGAGACAGAAAGTTCATATAAATAATTGAAATCACAGTACAGGTAGACATCCATTCAGATATTACATATGCATATTTGTAAGGTATACTTGATGCCTGTGCTGCAGGAAAAGGGTAATCCTCTGCAGTTCTTACCAGTTTTATTTTCACTTGGAGTATTTCCTTCCTTGATTTTTATGTTACATGGACTTGTCTCATGATGGCACCATTGTGACATGGGTACAGGCTGGTCACACCCTCTTCAACCGTTATTTATTTAAAGGCCTCTCTCCTGATGGACTGGGCCCAAAGCTTACCTGTTTCCCCCCAGCTTTAGAATGGCAGGCAAATAGTGAGGCTTCTCCCCAGGAGATTCCAGCTTTTGCTATTGCCACCATTACTTCTAGCCACCCAACCTGAGTTATGATCAGCAACTCACACATATATACATACAAGATTTACGAGCAGCATTGTACTGTTTAAACTTATTTTTATAATTATCTCAGCCACTGTTTCTGGATGACTATTGTTATGGCGACTTATACCACATTACTGCTAGACTACTTGTGTTATATTGTTCTTATATTTCATTTGGTTCTCCTTTTGGGGAGTTTTTTTCTATTGTCTTATTTCCTAATGCATAGGATTTATGTTTGCCTACCTGAGACACTGTTGAAGAAAAGGTTAGTTTTACATATGAATGACTGGTAAGTAACATGATTTTAGTTGGCATTTATTAAAATAAAAGAAATCTTGTGGGTTTGTGTGAACTCAGTTTTCTTGTGGCATTATACTCACACAACATACGAATAGACTAAACAAAAGCATTTACGTGCTTAACAATTAGCAGCAAGTCCATATTACTCACTAAATGTTTACTGAGGATTTACTCTGGACCAGATACATACAGGGGAGGGCTCATAGGACACAACAAGATGCTGTGTGCTCAAGTAAAGAAGACAGAAGCAGTCCCCATCATTCTTTTGCTTAAAATCCTTGGAGGCCTTGGGTCTAAATTGGTTTAGAATATTCCTCTCCTGCTCAGAGAACAGACTGCTGAAAGAGCCCAGAAAGGGGAGAGGAAGCTTTAAGAATCCACACTAGGCTGTCCTTCTGGCCCCTGCTTTGACTTCTTTGCTCTGTCCTACTCCCTTCAGTTCATGTTTCATATTAATTATTGCTGGTTTCTCTTCTCAACTTTGAGTAAATCCTGGATTTGTCTCTGGGTCTCTACTTGAAATCCTCCCAGTACCATTCTCTGCACCTTAAGAAGTCTCACCCTACCCATAACCAGACCTAGTTTCTGGAACTACAATCCCAGAGCGACATCCTAGATCCACCTGTCTGGGAGAGAACTTCAGACATGATCCATAGCTTTGGAGTTAAAATTCCTTAGTTTAAAACATGAACCCCTTTTAGATTTGACACCTGCTCGTCTTTCTAGCTTTGTCCCCTGCCATCCTTCAACTTGTGTGTTATGTTTCAGTTGTATTGAACTTCTTGAGCAGTTTCTGGAACAAGTAATTTTATTTCCCATCTCAGTGGTTTTTTTTCTAGATATGAGCAAGACCCTAATAAGTGCCAACTGCTGAATCAAGATGTATCCAAATGTTACCAAAACCAACGGTCAATTCAGTCAAATATGGGATTCACCGGTAAGTCAACAATTATTGAGTATATATTACATGAAAATTACAGCTTAATCTATAAGGCTGTTATGATTTAGGGAGGAAGCATATACAACCCTGAGGCAGGGCAGACTGTGATAATCATATTAGAGGTTCAAACAACATTCTATGGGATTCTGATGGAAAAAAATATTAATTCTGATTAGAATAATCAAGTCAACAACTTATGGGATGAACACAGGCTGTGCAAATCAGGGCAACCATCTAATTAATGTTGAACATAATAGAGAGTGGATTGAGTAATAACAATTATTGTCAGCTGGTTATTTTGCCCTGCAATGGCCTTAAGCTCTGAGTGATAAGGAAGTGAGAAAGTAGAAGAAGGAAGTGTGGCAGGACCCAGAGGGAAGGAATTTATTCTTGTAAAAGAAGGGCGAGAAGTGGAACCAAGGCAGGAGAAAGAGGGGTAAAGATCATGGGTGTAGCATCTTCCTGAGTCTCTTTAGTTCCAAAATTGGGGAAGGAGCCAACCATGGAACCAAAAGAAAGCTTAGTGTCAAAACAAGGAGAAAACAAAAGAAATAGAATGTTTCACGTAGGAATTTTGCTCTGGTACCGCTGCTTATAAAATGTTGATACCAGGAACATTTTACTGATGATACAGATAAAAGGGTGGTGAAGACATGGTTATAGAAAGATGTCTGGGGTGCCTGGGTGGCTCAGTCGTTGACAGTCTGCCTTTGGCTCAGGTCATGATCCTAGGGTCCTGGGATTGAGCCCCATGTCGGGCTCTCTGCTCAGCGGGAAGCCTGCTTCTCCCTCTCCCACTCCCCCTGCTTGTGTTCCTCTCTTGATGTCTCTTTCTGTCAAAATAAATAAATAAAATCTTTAATAAAAAAAAAAGAAAGATGTCTAAGGGAAAATGTTATTATGGTTATTATTAGAACTATTCGCAACAATTCCCATTCTCCATTAATGCACAAGAGAGTATTGAACTTCCCACCTCTTTCAAAGACTGATGCAGCTAGGGCGCCTGGGTGGCTCAGTCGTTAAGCGTCTGCCTTTGGTTCAGGTCATGATCCCAGGGTCCTGGGATCGAGTCCCACATCGGGCTCCCTGCTCGGCGGGAAGCCTGCTTCTCCCTCTCCCATTCCCCCTGCTTGTGTTCCTGCTCTCGCTATCTCTCTCTCTGTCAAATAAATAAATAAAATCTTTAAAAAAAAAAAGATTGATGCAGCTACATGGCTTTCTTTGGCTAATAAAATGTGAGTGGGAGTGACAAACATGTAGAATGAATGAGAATTACTTTTTACGCATTGAGATTTGAGATTTAAGTATAAGCTAAGCTATCTTTCCTAATGCAATTATCCATAAATGAAAAGATTGCTAATATTTATGCAAAGAATGAGATTTGTGGGACAGGTTGAATGGGTACTATAAGAGATGGAAATAATATAATGCAAGACTTATGATTCCTTTTTTTCTTCCAATAATTTACCTATAATTTTTCTCTTTGTAATATTCTTCTTCATACACAAGCAACCATTTTTATGGTTTCAACTGCTGCCTTGGTATGAATCATTAAGAGCTCTATGTATCTAGCCCTGAGAATCATATTCTCATTTCTAACTGCCTACAGAGACATGCTCATCTTAGAGGACAACCACTTAAACTATTCAGACATATTCATGTCTAAAAATGAAACCATGAAACTGCCCAACAAACCAACTGTCCTCTAGAGAAAAACCCATCCACCCTTTGTGGTGAATTTAGCTTGCTTCCCCATCTTTTTCCTCTTTATTCAATTTCTTCTTCAAAATGCCCCCCACATTTACCCCTTCCCCTTCATTCACACCTCAGCTACCTTGCTCCAAACTTATTTAACTCACACCTGAACCATGGTCACAACTTTACTTCCCCTCCAGCAATATCCACCCACCAATCCATCCCAGACACTCTTCAAGGATCCTCTTCAACCCTTCAGTCTTGTGTCCAACATTCTCTGCAGAGTACTCATTCAGTCCTCTCCCATTTCTTCCCAGCTGTTGTGCTTAGGCCAGCTTCTTTGCTATGCTGTGTAAATCACTCTGCTCTGTCTTACCTCACTGCTTGACTAATGATTTTACTTCCAACTGGGCAAGTAGTCTAACTTGCATCTTCCCAGTCAAAAATCCCATCCATCCTGGGGCACCTGGCTGGCTCAGTCGGTTAAGCGTCTGACTCTTGATTTCGTCTCAGGTCATAATCTCAGGGTGGGATCAAGCTCCTCATCAAGCCCACATCGAGCCCCGTATCAGGCTCCACACTCAGTGGAGTCTGCTTTTCCCTCTCCCTCTGCTCCTCTCCCCATCCCCGCTCTCTCTCGCTCTCTCTCTAAAACAGATAAATAAAATCTTAAAAAAAAAAAAAAATCCCACCCATCCTTAAGGATCATATTAAATTTCTTTTTTTTTTCTTTCTGGAAGACTTACCCAACAAATGTCATCCAAACAAATCTCTCCCTTTCTCCACCCACACAGCACTTAGTCACAAAGTTCTAAGTTCTCTTAGAAATCATACAGAACAATCCCCTAATTTTATGGTTGAGGTTCAGAGAGTTGGCTAGTCCTGTAACGAGTTAGTGGCAGCTAAAACTAGAAGCCAGGTGTTCTGACTTTAGTTTCCTTCCTGCTATACTTTTTCTGCCTCTTCTCTTTTTCTTTCTTTCTTTCTTCTTTCTTTCCTCCATTTCTTTCTTTCTTCTTTTTTCTTTTCTTTCTCTCTCTTTCTTTCTTCTTTCTTTACCAACTAATGTATTTTAGAGTTTAATTCAATCCAATCTTGCATTTTGCTTAATGTTTATTAATCATGCATCCCTGATTAGATTATAAGCAGCTTAGGAACAATGAGCTCAGTCCATATTAGGTACAAGCCCTTATTTTTGGCTTCTGAGGCTGAGGTTCAGAGTAAGGTTGAAATGCAGAGCCACGCCATTAAACCAATAAGTTTTGGAACAATTGAAAATCAGCCAGGAACATGAATAGAATATTAGAGGAAAAAGGAAAGTAGTAATTTAAGGTCAGGATTTTAGATGACCAGAATCAGGAGAATTTAAGATTCCAAAGTACAAACTCCTTGATTGAATTATAGATGATCAGAAAGAGTTAAATAAAGCAACAGGTCCCTTCTCAACACCTAGAATAGGAGAATAAGGAGAAGGAAAGGAAAGAGACTCACCAGAGATCCCCAGAAATTTCCCCTGTCTAGCTAGAGAAGGTGGCCCTAGAAGAGGATACCAAGCATGAGAAAGCCTGATTTTTTAAAAAGATTTTATTTATTTATTTTAGAAAGAGAGAGTGAGAGCAGGGGGAGGAGCAGAGGGAGAGGGACAAGCAGACTCTGTGCTGAACATGGAACTTGACTAGGGGACATGGGGGCTCGATCCCACGACCCTGAGATCATGACCGGAGCCGAAATCAAGTCAGATGCCCAACTGACTGAGCCACCCAGGTGCCCTGAGAAAGACTGATTTTTATTTTATTAAGGTATAATTGACATACAACATTATATTAGTTTCAGGTATACAACATAATGTTTTGATATTTGTATGTATGTGTGAAATGATCACCATAATAAGTCTAGTTACCATCGGTCACCACACATAGTTACAGAATTTTTTTTCTCATTCTCTTAGCAAATTTCAAATATGCAACACAAGGATAACTATAGTTGCTGTGCTATATATTACATCCCCATGACTTATTTATTTTATAACTGGAGGTTTGTAGCTTTTGAGCCTCTTCACGCATTTCACCCACTTCCCATCCCCAAGGCTGATTTTTAATTATGGACAATCTGGCCAGCCAGAGATGGCTTGAGCAGGGAGGGCAGAACTGCTCTGAGCCAAAAGGCAGTAGATGTTTCTAGCTGGCTGTTGGCACAACCCCAGCCATGCTTCTCTCTCAGGAAGCCTTGCCAGATCCATCCCTCCTGAATACTGGCCCGGACCCTTGGACTGAGGCCTGTGCCTCTTTACTTCTGTCCTGGCTATAGGACAACAGATCCCATCTACCAGTGACTGAGTTTGCCGACCAGTGCAGACTCCCTCTGTATCTTCTTAACATAAACCACTTAGCATGGAGTATACAAGAGACTATATCCATTTTTTTTTTTAAAGATTTTATTTGTTTTTTTGATAGAGAGAGACACAGTGAGAGAGGGAACACAAGCAGGCTTCCCGCAGAGCAGGGAGCCCGATGTGGGGCTCGATCCCAGGACCCTGGGATCATGACCTGAGCCGAAGGCAGACGCTTAATCGACTGAGCCACTCAGGCACCCCGAGACTATATCCATTTATCTCACCTTTCCTTCCCAATTTTATTTCCCCCTTTACATAATCTTCATTGCAGCCACAGTGGCAGCCACCATTCCTCACAAACAATATATATTGTTTCATGCCTCTGTGGCTTTGCTTGTGTTATTATCTCTGCTTAGAGTCTTTTCCTATTGCCTTTCCAATACTGTATCTCACTGACAAAATTTTATTTGTGTTTTTAAGACCCAACTCATATGCTCTCCCCTTAGTCCAATATTCTAAGAGTCTCCCTAATTGGGAGGCTAAGTCTTCAATTGGTGTTCTTTCATCTTGTATATTTTAAAACAGAATTTATTCTTTTAGGGCAGTATTAGGTTCACAGCAAAATTGAGAGGAAAGTACAGAGAATTCCCACATCACCCCACCCCAACACAAGCACAGCCTCCCTCAATAACAACATCCCCTACCATGATGTTACCCTTGCTACAATGATGAACCTACATTGACACATCATTATCACCCAAATTCCATAGTTTATTTTATTTTTATTTTTTAAAAATTATTTATTTATTTAAGAGAGAGTACGTGCAAGCAGGGGGAGGGGCAGAGAGAGAAGAAGAAGGAGAGAAGCCATCCACCGCTGAGCGAGGAGCCCAATGACCCGATCATGACCTGAGATGAAATCAAGTCAGACGCTTAACCAACGGAGCCACTCAGGCACTCCCCAAAGTCCATAGTTTACATTAGAGTTCATTCTTGGCATTAGACATACTGTAAGTTTTGACAAGTGTATAAGGACGTGTATCCACCATCATAGTTTCACTGTCCTAAAAATCCTCTATGCTCCAACCATTCATCCCTCCCTTCCTCCTAACCCCTGGCAACCACTTATATTTTTACTGTCTTCCTAGTTTTGTCTTTTCCAGAATATTATATAGTTGGAATCATACAGTATGCAGCCTTTCCAAATTGGCTTCTTTCACTTAGCAATATGCATTTAAGTTTCTTTTCACAGTTTGATAGCTTATTTCATTTTAGTGCTGAATAGTGTTCCATTGTTCAGATATACCACAGTTTATCCGATCATCTACTGAAGGACATCTTGCCAAGTTTGGGCAATTATGAATAAAGTTGCTATAAACATCTGTGCGCAGGTTTACCCAACTCCCTTGGGTAAATACCAAGGAGCACTATTGTTGGATTATATGTTAATGGTATGTTTAGTTCTGTAAGAAAGTGCCAAACAACCTTCCCAAGTGGCTGAACCACTTTGCATTCCACCAACAATGAGTGAGAGAGTTCTTATTCTCCACATCCTTGCCAGCATTTGGTGGTAGTAGTGTTTTGGCTTTTTGCCATTCCAATATGTAGTGGTATCTCGTTGTTTTAATTTGCAATTCCCTAATGACATACGATGTTGAGCATCTTTTCATAAGCTTACTTACCATCTGTATATCTTCTTGGACAGATGTTATTCTCTATTTTTAACACAATAAAAATAAATACTTGCCAATTATTCAAACAATATGTAAGTTTATGAAGTAAAAGTCGGGCTTCTCTTTCCCTCAATCTTATTACCCAAAAGTAATCAATGTTACCATTTTCTTGGTCTTCCTTCAAGGCATTTTTGTATGCATTTACATACCTACGTATGTATATTTTTACACAACTATACAGTTTTTCTTTCAATAGTATTTTGCAAGTTACTTTTAAAAATGAATGTTAAAGATATACTACTTTGATATATCTTGAAAATCTTTCAATATCAGTAATGGCTGCTGGATATACCAGAGGATGGATGTGCTATAAAGTAATTAATCAATCTGTTAATGGACATTTAAGTTGTTTCTATTTTTTTTTTTTTACCTTCAAGCAATTCTGTAACAAACTACCCTACATGTATATGTCTTTGAACAAACATGCCTGTATTTCTGTAGGACAGATTCTTAGAAATGGGGTTGTGAGTAAAAAGTCACATAATTTGAGAACATGATAGAAATTGCCCTCAAACTGCCAAATCGTGCCCAAAATGGCTGTTTCAATTTACATTCCCATCAACAGTGTTAGAGAGTGTATCAAGTATCCAGAAAAGCCTTCAGGACTCCAAATAGGTGTCTTAGAAGTCATCAGGGGACAAGAAGGAGCAGGAAAAGGGCGGGGAGTCCATGCAGGAACCTCCTACCCCCTTCAATCAGATTATATCTGCTTTGATCAATATCACTTGGGGTTAGTGTAGAAGTCTTCTCGAGGGGAGGTTTCTGGTACCAATCCAAGCATATTAAAAATTACTGAAATCAGAAATTCTTTTGGTTAACAAACATTAATTCATCAATTACTTAGGAATGTTTTCACCTGCAAGTAACAGATAATCTAGCAACAGAGATTGAATTAGTAGGGCTTTATTTTTCTCCCATAATAAAGATCTGGAGAGATTCCCGAATCCTTTGGGGCTTTCCGTTATGGTTGCAAGATGGTGTCACCCCAGCCCCAGCATTATATTTGTATTCAAGGCAGGATGCAGGGGAGATAGTTTGCACCAGTTACTCTGGCCCTTTTATGAGAAATGCAGAAGTTCTTCCAGAAGCTCTTCACTCCTTCCCAAGACCTCTGCTTGTATCTCATTGGCCAGAACTGTTTTTCCACAGAGTCCCTTATAGCTGTAGGGAAGGTTGGAAAAAGAGAATTTAGTTTTTTCCAGCCTTTATAGAGGAAGCAGGCAAAAGATAAGCAGGTTAGGAGTAGATGCTGGGCTAATAAGTAGATCAGGTTCTGCCCCCAGGTGCTCACCATACTAAATATTAGAACTTATAAATGAGATAGTCCTTTTTTTTTTTTAAAGATTTTATTTATTTATTTGAGAGAGAGAGAGAATGAGAGAGAGCACATGAGAGGGAGGAGGGTCAGAGGGAGAAGCAGACTCTCTGCCGAGCAGGGAGCCCGATGCGGGACTCGATCCCGGGACTCCAGGATCATGACCTGAGCCGGAGGCAGTCGCTTAACCAACTGAGCCACCCAGGCGCCCCTAAATGAGATAGTCCTTATGCTTAATGTGCTAACAGTTGAAGACAGGTGTGTAAATAAACAGTCTTATTGCATAAATGGGAGCAATACAAATGTTTTATGTCCCCATGCAAAAATATGTAGAGGAGGTCTTAGAGGCCCAAAGGACAGATGGGTTGATATCTAAAGTGGGGAAGGCTGGGGGAGGACAGGTAAGACTTCACTCAGGTAGTGACATTTAAGCAGTCTTAGAAAATGAGTCGTTGCCCGCTGGATACTCAGAAGGTGAAGTCGTGCATTCCGGGCAAAGGGAATGGGGGCAACAGAGGTGCAAACCCAGAAGGCACATTTCAGCACCTCCAAGTACTTATTGTGACTGAAGAGAAGGTTTAGGGGTAGGTGGTGGCAAGGGAGGCCTGATAGGAGATGACACCGGAGATTTCTGCCAGGGTCGAGTCACAGAGGGTCTCCTGTATTCCACTGTAAGTAATCTGGACACCCTTCTGACCTGATAACGTCATGGAGATTGTGTCCTGTAAGCTGTCGAGTGCAACCACGAAGTAGAAAACATGTGAAAATAGTCCTAAATACCTACTGCCCTTGGTGGATTTCCCTCTTTCACCTGGATGCAGCCACGCCTTTATTCCTGAGTGATCTGCACACCTACTTGCCCCAGTGAGTACTTGTTGGATGAAAACTTGCCACCAACTCCTAAGGGAAGTTGCTGCTCTTCTCTGGGCCTCAGTTTCTTCATCTATAAAATAATAATTATCCTCTGTGGTGTAGGACTTTACTTTTGTTCCCAAAATGTTTTCAGATTGCATGAGTCCTGAGTGTCAGTCTGGTATAATTAAAGGGAAAACAACAAGAAAAGCATCATAGGAAAGACCTGGGTTTGAATCCTGGCTCTCTGTGTGTTAGCAGAGTGACTATGTGACATGGCCTTGAACCTTGTATAAGCCATGTATAAAACAAGGGAAATGCACTTACCAGTGCTTGGTGCATAGTTAATGCCCAATAAGGCAGTATTTTTTATATTCTTTGGAAAAAGTTTACATCCACCCTAAAAGGTAAGTGGAATAGGTCTAATCTTACCCTAAAGGTGAAGATCTAGAGGCTTACAGATATTGGTGGTTTGCCAAAAGAGCAGCCAGCCAGGTAGGTGGGCTCAAAGCCAAGTCCTGACTCTAAAGTAGCACTGTTTCCACTAAGCTGTGCAGCTTCTCTCCTGTAAGTAAAAGGATGGGATTCGGATCTCTGTGATGCCTGTCAAGTAAATGATTTCCTGAATATATTAGAGAGCACTGTGCCTTCCTCAAGTCTGAGCTCAAGGAGCACACAGGCCTGAATTACTTCATACTCCACAATAATTCCTGAGTGTGTAACTGGGACACCCTAGCCTCGTGTCTAGCTTCAGTGTGACTGCAACCTGCAAACCTGCAGGGACATCGCACATTGATGCAAAGGTTCCAGATATCCCGGTGACTTAAAGGGCTGCAGTACAAGGGGTTAAAGGAAGGGTGGGACTTCCCTTGTTATGGGTAACAATAGACAGCTTTCTGGGAAGCGTGCAATAATGCAAGTTTTGGGAAAAAAACTGTCACTATTTTTAAAAAAATTAAAAGATGGGATCATGACACAGAAAGAGATGACTTTTATGAGGAGGAAGTAGAAAGAAAAAAGAGGCAGTGTCTAGAACAAAGGAAGACAAAAGGAAATTTGGCACAGGAGTAGTTTTGTTAGTGGTTCAATGTCCACTGGAGTGTTTGATGCATGTAGGGGAGTAGAAAGAGTTGAAGCTAGAAAGATCACAATGGGCTGTTTGGACTTTATTCTGAAATTGCTGAAGGATTAAAGAAGGATTTAACATCACAATAACAAAATAATAATAATAACAACAATAATATTGTTATTGCAGTAGGTTGAATAATGGTCCCCCAAAGATGTTCACATCCTAATTCCTGGAACCTGCAAATATGCTACCTTACATGGTAAAAGGAACTTTGCAGGTGTGATTAAGTAATCTTGAGATGGGGAGATTTCCAGGAATATCTGGGTGGGCCCAATGTAATCACAAAGGTCCTTCTAAGGAGAAGGGAGGTGGGTTAGAGTGAGAGAAGGAAGGGTGCCAATGGAAGCAGAGGTCAGAAAGAGAGAAAGAGATTGGAACATACTATCCTGCTGACTTTGAAGATGGAGGAAGGGACCATGAACCAAATGCAGACAGCCTCTAGAAGGTGGAAAAGTCAAGATAATTGATCATCCTTTAAAGCCTCTGAGAGGAATGTAGGCCTGCTGACATTTTTTTTTTTAAGATTTTTATTTATTTATTTGACAGAGAGAGACACAGCGAGAGAGGGAACACAAGCAGGGGGAGTGGGAGAAGGAGAAGCAGGCTTCCCACTGAGCAGGGAGCCAGATGCAGGGCTCGATCCCAGGACCCTGGGATCATGACCTGAGCCGAAGGCAGATGCTTAACGACTGAGCCACCCAGGCGCCCCCCCTGCTGACATTTTGATTTTAGCCCCCTACGACTCCTTTTGGACTTTTGACCTCCAAAACTATGAGATAATAAATTTGTGTTGTTTTAAGTCACTAAGTCTATAATAATTTGTTATAGCAGCCAGAGGAGGCTAATACAATCACTATAGCTACAACTTAATGTGTATCTATACCATACAAAGTATCTCATAGACATTAACCCTAACCCCAGGGACGACTTCACAGGCATTCAGCCTATGGTTTAATGCCTTGCTGCTGCCTTGAAACCTTTAATTATTTAACAAGAAGCCATCCTGCATTTTCCTTTTGCACTAGGCTCCACAAATTACATGGCCATTCCTCCCTATTCTTTTTTATTTTTTTTAAGATTTTATTTTATTTATTTATTTAAAAGAGAGAGAGAGAGCACAAGAGGGGGTAGGGCCAGAGGGAGAAGCTTCACAGGCATTCAGCCTATGGTTTAATGCCTTGCTGCTGCCTTGAAACCCTTAATTATTTAACAAGAAGCTGTCCTGCATTTTCCTTTTGCACTAGGCTCCACAAATTACATGGTCATTCCTCCCTATTCTTTTTTATTTTTTTAAGATTTTATTTTATTTCTTTATTTAAAAGAGAGAGAGAGCACAAGAGGGGGTAGGGCTAGAGGGAGAAGAGGGGGTAGGGCCAGAGGGAGAGAGCACAAGAAGGGGTAGGGCCAGAGGGAGAAGCTCCCTGCTGAGCAGGGAGCCCGATGCGGGGCTCGATCCCAGTACTTTGGGATCATGACCAGAGCCGAAGACAGTTGCTTAACGAACTGAGCCACCCAGGCGCCCCATTCCTGCCCATTCTTAACATCAATCCTGAAAAATAAAGGTTATAACCATTTTACAAATGAAACTGGGAATCTCAGAGAGAGAGAGAGTATAGCCCAGTGATAAATGCCTTGAGTCAGATGGTAGATTCTGCTACTTACCAGTCATAGGCACTAGGACAAGTTTATTAATTTTTTCTGACTCAGTTTCCTCCCCTGCACAGTAATTATAATATGCACCTTACAGAGCTGTCACAAGGAGTAGAAATGATATACGTGAAGTGCCTACACAGCATTGGCAAACAATAGGGATTCAAACAGATAGATAGATGATGGTTATAATTGCAAACCCCAGACTAAGCAAGAGCCAAAGTGGATTTCATGCCCATACTTTCCCCACTGACTTGTATTTTGGAAGATTACTCTGGCAGAAGGGGATTGGTGGAGGGTAAGACTAGAGGCAGGGTGACCAGTTCCGAAACTGTGGCAATGTAGAGACAACTTTGGAAAGACTGCCCATCTCATGCCCTCTCTTTGTCTTTGATAATTGCCTCCCATACATAAAGGTCATCCTCCAGCAGCTGTATTTCCATCATGTGATTTAGCCTTTCCACTGTTCTGATCTTTGTTGGTCCCCTGACTCTCCCAGAAATGTACTAGTTTGAACTGAGAGATGCAGGTGGTGAGGATTGTTGGAACCAAGTCACATCCATAGCAGACCCTCTAGACAAGGTCCATGCGCTACCTGTTTGCCACTTGGGTCCCTAGAACACCCTATAGCCTGCCTTTCCACAGTGACTCTTCAGTTCCCCCTTTCATTCCATGCATGTTTCCATTCAACAAATCTTTTCATTTGCCTTCCTAAAGTGACAAAATTACAATCAATAGAACCCTAACTCATACATGTAAAAATGCCACAATCATTTGGAGAAATAATGAAAACATGAATCAAATTAGTGTGATAGGTTTGGAGAAAAGAAGTACTTGAGAGACATTTAGGAATATGTAGGGTGGGGAAGGAGTTTGGAGTGACTTCCAGGTTTCTGACTTGGGTGATTGGGTTGCTATCATCATAAAGATAGGGAAATGGGAAAAAAAGGAGTGGCTGGAGGTAGAAATACTGGACTTGAGATGCCCAGGGGCCATTCAAATAGAGATGTACAGTTGGAATTTAGAGAAGCACATCTGGAATTCAATTTGAAGCAGGAGATAAATATTTGGGAGTTTGCAGCATTTACATAGTCATTACTGCCATGGGAGTGGATGAGATTGCCCAGAGTGTTAAATGAAAAAAGAAGAATCCTGAGAATGAAATCTTGGGGAATACCAATCTCTAAGAGGCAGATAAAGGAAAAGAAACCTCTCAAAGGAGATAAAGAAGGAATGGTCCCAGACGGGGGAGCAGAACCAGGGGAGGGGCTAAATGAGGGGAAAGTTAAAAAATGCAGGTGTCTAAATCAGCCGACCATTTTTTAAAAATATTTTATTTATTTATTTGACAGAGAGAGGCACAGCGAGAGAGAGGGAACACCAGCAGGGGGAGTGGGAGAGGGAGAAGCAGGCTTCCTGCGGAGCAGGGAGCCCAATGCGGGGCTCCATCCCAGGACCCTGGGATCATGACCTGAGCCGAAGGCAGACACTTAATGACTGAGCCACCCAGACGCCCCTAAATCAGCTGACCATTTAAGGAGCATTCTCTTCATCTATGGCTGAGGCTACAGCCATCCTATCAAACATAACTGAATCCATGTTCCCAAACCCAGAGAATTCCTTTAATCTCATCTGCTACCCTTTGCTTCAACCCCTAGATTATCTTGCACTACCTGCCCTCTTTGGATCAATGATTCAGTTAGAGTGACTATGTGATGGCCCTTAAAATATTGTAAGTTTCCTAACAGTAAAAGAAATGCCAATCAAAACAACCTTCAAGCTCTATTATATACCTACAGTATTAATGCACAGGAATGAAGCAATAAAGCCCTGTGGGGAAGTATTAGGCATGAGCTTGGCAAGTGGCATTTTATACACAGTCAACCTTTGCAGAGTGACCTGGGAAGCAGCAATAGAGCTGTGTGTGCCCTTTGTTCCACATTGGAATGCACCACAAGGAAATAAACCAAAGGAAAAAAGGGGTAAGTGGCACAGATCCTAGTTCTACTATTTATAACAGCAAAAAACTGAAGACAATATAAATCCTCAACTTTAAAGTAATGCTTTAACAACATCAAAGTAACTGCTTTGGAACACTGTGTATAACCATTAAAAATGACAACAATGTGGATATGAAAATGTAACCAAGAAATAATGCTAGGTGAAAAAAGCAAAGCACACCAACTCCGGTGAGGATGTAGAGAAACTAGAACCTCATATATGATTGGTCGGAATGTAAAGTTATTCCTAGATGGACAGGAGTGAAATCTGACCCAACAATTTCACTCCTAGAGAAATGAAAACATACGCCCGCACAAAACCTTGTACACGAATATTGATAGCAGCATTATTCATAATAGCTCAAAGGTGTAAACAACCCAAATGTCCATTGAGTGATGAATGAATAAACAAAAGGTGGTGTATCTAATGGAATATTATTTGGCCACAAAAAGGAGTGAATTATTGTTACACGCTTCAGCATGGATGAACCTTGAAAACATTAAGCTAAATGAAAGAAGCTAGTCACAGAAGACCATATATTTTTTATACTATTTATATGAAATGTCCAGAATTGGCAAATCTATAGAGACAAGAAGTAGATTAGTGGTTGTTTTAGGCTGGGGTAGTGGGGAGAATGAGAGGATTGGTGGGTCACTGCTAAAGGGTTCAGGGTTTCTTTTTGAGATAAAAATGTCCTAAATTGATTGTGGTGATGGTTGTACAAATCTATGAATATACTAAAAACGATTGACCTGTACACTGTAAATGGGCAGAATATGTGATATGTGAATTAAATCAATAATACTGTTGCAAAAATTCTTTTCTTTTTTTAAAGATTTTATTTCTTTCTTTGAGAGATTGAGTGCATGAGAGGGGGGAGGGGCAGAGGGAGAGGGAGAAGCAGACTCCTCGTTAAGTAGGGAGCCTGACATGGGACTCAATCCCAGGATCCTGGGATCATGACCTAAGCAGAAGGCAGACGCTTAACCGACTGAGCCACCCAGGCGCCCACAAAAATTCTTTAAGAAATCATTGAACTGTATGTTCACAGTAAGTGAATGTTATGAAATATATATAATACTTCAATAAAGCTGTTTTTGTTTTTTTTTAAGCAAAGCACAAATTGGTTGCTCTTTTATATACATCCGTATTTTCCTAAAATAACAAAGGCAGAAAGAGACTGGGAGTCAGTAGAGGTTTGACAGCAAGACATTTGATTTGGGATCTAAAGGCCTGGTTCCATTCCTCATCCTGCCATTTCTAACAATGTGACCTTGGGCACATTATGGCAATTCTAAGTTTTAGTTCTTCTGTTTGTACAATGGGGATATTAGTCCCCACCTCACGTGGTTATTTTGAGGCATAAATGTTTAGTGGGTTCATTTTCTTGCCCTTTTGGATTGCTTAAACATGAGGTTAAAAAATGTGGCAATAAAAAGTGAGATAACATATGTGAAAGGCATTTGAAAGTGAAATCTTCCATAAAAAAATAAGATATTCTGGATCCTGATTCTATACTGTGGCTTGGGAAACAGCATGAGCAGAGCCTCAGCCTTAAAAAGAAAGGACCCTCCCTTTGCCTAGTGCCTTGGAAAATGCCTTCATCACTGGCTGTGTGGAAATTAAGAAAAGCTTCCCATGATCTGAAACACTAGTTATAAAGGTAATTTGGGGGCGACACAAAGGAGCTAAAGGTGTATTAATGCCAAGTTACCATAGCAACATGCTCTGCTGCTCTATCCCTCCCATTCCTGAGCCTACCCCCAGATGAGAAGAACACAGAACGAAGCCATTCTACATGAAATTATTTTCTTCATATGCAGATAGGGGAGACATTTACACTTCCCCACAAATAATGTTTGAAGGGAGAAACCCTCTGAATTTTTACAAAACAATCCCCGTCTTCTTTCTTCAGAATCAAATTCAAGATCCTAATCACCCCTCAAAATGCCTACCTTGTAGCAAGTACTCAATATATAATTGTGCAGTGAATGAATGATCAGAATTTACCTAGAAGTCCAAGGTTGGAATAGAACACCTTTGTTTGGTAGGAAGGCGAGACTAATGAAATGTACACCAGGAATTTCAGAGAGGAGATTTAAACTCATACTCCACATAATTTGGTGTCTGTTCCAAGCCACACAGCATTTCCGCATCTGGATCTGCCCCACTGATGAAACTGCTTCAGCCCGTGGCAAATTCCCCTCAAGTGTCATGCTTATTATTCTGAAAGGACACAGTGTTACCCCACCAGGGTTATTCAACCTGTTATATTGCACACATTTTCGAAAGCTGTGCAGGAACTATACGTGAAAATGACCAGTTAATGGATGTGCTGTTATTCACCCTTCCGACTTCTGTGGCCTGATCTTGACAGAGGAGGGAGCCTGATCGGGCCCACATCTGGGTAAATCGTTTCCTCCTCATAATGGGCAGAGGCAAACATCCCCAGTGCCAGAAGGGCTGTTTTCAAAATCATTCTTCAGGGGTTGGAAAACCTTCCTCAACTCCAGGAACCAGGCTCTCAGTTCCACCACGGAGTCAGGCTTTGGAAAGTGCGCAGAGCTCAAGAAGGGCTTCGTATCCGTTCCTTCCTCACACAAATATTCTCACATTTTTGACAACTCATGGGCCACCTCTTTCCCAGAAGACATTTCCTTCTTGTGATCTCCTTGGCCACATTGTGAAACTCCTCAGGTCAAAGAGGAAGAACAGAGAGGAATCATCATCATCACCAGACTTGCAGTGAACTTCCTTGAACCAGCTGAGTGATGGCACTTTGCAAACATTATCTCAGTTAATCCCTAAAATAGTCCTGGAGGGCAATTAGTTTTGATTTATTTTACCTTTGAGGAGGCCTTATAATTAGTCAATGGCTGCACCATTATGTCAACTCAGGTCTGAGTGAGTATATGGCTGGGTGCATCTAAAAGAGCTAAAAACAGCGGCAGCAGCAGTAAGCTGGGGCCGATACCACTAGGCACCAGAGATCTGGGGAAGAGCAAAGGGAGAAAAACTTGGCGTTGACAATACCCTAATAACACTTAGACCTTACTAATTTTAGACCTGAATTGGAGTAGCATATGTGTTATGGTTGATGGCAGTAGGAAAGGAGTAAGCGGGAAATGCCAGAACCCCCAGATGCTGGCTAGTCAGGAAGATGAACCCATACCAAAGGTGGCTCTGCCTCTAATGCTCTTTCTTGCTCTCCCCTTCCACCCTTCTAGACCCATCTTTTGTGTAAAAGCTCTCCTGACCACCTACGTGATCCCCAGCCTTTATCCTTTGCTCTCTGTCCTCTTTCTACTTTGTGGTATCTCAGGTATAGCCTTTCTTTATCACATTTTATTTTCATATTTTATTTATCTTCCCCCCACCTGGCCAGAGCGCCTTGAAGCCAGCACCTGTGTCTCAGTCATTTTTTTTGTTTTTTAAAGTAAGCTCACGACCCTGAGATTGAGAGTCGTGTGTTCTACCAACTGAGCCAGCCAGGTGCCCCTGTCTTAGTCATCTTTGTACCTAGTAGCTTGAACAGTTCCTGGTAAATAAAAAGTCTCACGCCTTCTAATCTTAGTTTTCCAGTTGTAAACCAGTATCCTCACTTTCCCAGCCTCCTGACTTGACTTGAATGGGCCTTTTGAGTACCTTAGATAGGATATTTGTCAGGGATTACATATTTTTATTGGCTGCCCAGCATCTCACGCCCCCTTTCCTACATCTGGAAAAATGGCCATCACATGAAACATGGGTCTCATGGAAGACAGAATATGTCTTCCCTTTACAGAATTCAGGAAAGAGGCCAGACAGTTGCCCTCCTCAATCCCTGGCAGCTGGACTGCAAGCATATGACCTAAGCTCGGCCCAGCTGATGCTTCTGCCCAAACCTTGAATTTGAATCGAATGACCCAAGAAATAGGGACAGTTTAGAATTGGGGCTGGCGGCAGCACTGGTTCCACTGCTCAGTGGGAGTGTCAGCAGAATCTTAATTGAGATGTTTCTGTGATACAGTCTTTCTGTCTTCTGAGATGGTCTCCTTTGCTTCATGTCCATTTCCTAAGCTTGCTTTTCTAGCCTTCCAGCCACTTCTTTGATTTGCCTGGTATTTCTCAAATAAACTCCTGATTAAAATAGCCAGAATTGGCTTCTGTTATTTGCATCCAAGAGCCCTGACTGATACAGCTGATGGACCCATAGTAGGTGGTCCTGGATCCTGGGAAGCCAAAGGCCAACAAGTAACTTCTCCCTGTCCAATCCCAAGATCAAGATACAGGATTACCTTTCAATCCACTATATTCATAGTTTTCAATAGCCATGATCAGACTTTGTCCTCTTAACAGCTCTACCTATAGGCAGGTGGGTGAGTAGTAAAACAAGATTCTTTTTAATGATTTTATTTATTTATTTGAGAGAGACAGAGAGAGAGTACACGAGCAGGACAGACAGAGGGAGAAGCAGACTCCCCACTGGCACATAATCAGCACTCAATTAGTGTTAGCCACTGTTCCTGCCTGCAGCACTTTGGGCTCTCAGAGAACTTAAGCACACATTCTTTTGCTTCTTCCTGCACAATCAGGGAGCCTAGCTTTCTTCTCCAGCTTCACCTCTAGCCACCCCACCAGACTTCCTGCCTCGCTTGATGACAGATGCTGTTTTTTACTTCAGCCCTGCTCTCCCATGAGCACATCTCCAAAATGTCGGATCTCTTTCACGTATTTGTGATTCAACACGTTCTGCCCTCCTTACCTGGACACACTCCCCTCTTCCCCACATTTATCTCCCAGTAACGTCCACCTGTCTATCAAGCTTCCACCCAGCTTTCCCTCCTCTAGGAAGTGTTCCCAACCTATCCTTCCTTCCTCTTCTGTTTGGTCCATACCACAGAGACCACACGCACCACACACACCACACGCACCACACACACCACACATACACACAAATACGTATAAACCTCTGACAATGAGGCCATGCAAAGAGAGCACCTAACCCAGGAGTGCTGCTCTCCCTCATGCAGAGCACCTAGAACTGTAATTATTTGCCTTCTTACCTGCCTTCTTCACTAGCTTGTGAGCATTTCTGCAGCAGGTGCTGTGACTTTTATTTCTATATTTCTGGTGCCAAGGCCATTCCCCATCTCAAAAAATGTAAAATTATTTCTTTTAAATAAGTGAATGTAAACAAACCTTTGAAGTAGGGGTGTTACCTGCATTTTTCAGTTGAGGAAACAACTTAAAACTTGAGCTGACTCCATTCAAAATCATACAATTAATACATGGCAGAAGAGGAACTCAAAATCAATCATTTGCTTCAAAGTTGAAGATATAGCTGAGGGGTTTTGTGCTAGAGATGCCCTTCATATCCCTCCTACTTTCACATCCTCTGCTTAGAAAATAAACTCCATCCACAGCCTTGGAAGGAGAGCAGTTTTCCACTCAAAATGACCCAGTCCTCACCTACGGTTGATGGGCTCAGGAGTAGACATCTGACTTAAGAGAAAGCCTGGGCAGCCCATGTCTCTTGGGAATCCAGAGAGACTGCATCAGTTGGCTGCATGCACTGGAACTACAAGGTGGCAGAGAATAAGGGCAACTGAGGCTGATCTTTGGAGACTTCTGTTTTGAGTCATGTGATTATGGTCTAAACCCAGTTGGTCACTAGTGTGGTCAATTGAGGTCATATGAGAGAATTCATGCTTTGCCACCTAATGATCTGTTTTTAAAAATAAATATTTTATTCTTTTTTTTTAAAGATTTATTATTTTAGAGAGAGTGTGAGAGAGCATGTATGAGCTGGGGGAGGGGCAGAGGGAGAGAAAGAATCTTTTATTTATTTATTTTTTTAAAAAGATTTTATTTATTTATTTATTTGAGAGAGAGAATGAGATAGAGAGAGCACAAGGGGGGGAGCAGGAGAGGGAGAAGCAGACTCCCCACCAAGCAGGGGAGCCCGACGCAGGACTCAATCCCGGGACTCCAGGATCATGACCTGAGCCGAAGGCAGTCGCTTAACCAACTGAGCCACCCAGGCGCCTGGAGAGAAAGAATCTTAAGCAGACTCCTTGCCCAGTGCAGAGCATGATGCAGGGCTCGATCCTATGACCCTGAGATCATGACCCGAGCCGAAATCAAGAGTTGGACGCCCAACCGACTGAGCCACCCAGATGCCCCCCAAATTTCATCCTTTTAAAATTAGCTATGCATCAACACTATAGATTAAAATAGATCTAAAGAGCAAATGAAAAATTTAATTGTAAATATTAGTATTTGCACAATTGGGTACCTTTCTCACTAGTTCTTATGATTACTTCATCAACTTAATTATCATCTGGGTTCTTCTATACATTTCCATTCAGCCATAAATAAATACAGCACACAGTTATAACTATACATAAACCTATTAAAGGGTAAGTCAGATTATGTCACTTCTCTGACCTATAAGGCACTACCCGATCCACCATCTGTTATGTAACCTCTCTGATTTCCTATTAGTCCCATCTTTGCTACATTGGCCTCCATATTCCTTCAACATGCCAGGCACATTCCTGTTCCTTGGCTGTAATAGTTTCCTAGGGCTGCCATAATAAAGGACCACCAACTGGGTGGCTGAAAACAACAGAAATTTATTGTCTCACAGTTCTGGAGGCTAGAAGTTAGAAAATCAAGATGTTATCAGGGCCATGTTTCCTCTGAATCCCATAGCAGAGACTATTCCTTGCCTCTTCCTAGTTTCCAATGGTGGCCATCAATCCTTGGCATCCCTTGACTTGCAGCTGCATCACTACAATCTCTGACTCTGTCATCACATAGCACTCTTCCTAAATATCTGTACCTCTGTGTCCTCTTATAAGGACACCAGTCCTTCATATTGGATTGGGCCAACTCTGATGACCTCATCTTCACTTGAGTGCATCTGCAAAGTTCCTATTTCCAAATAAGGTCAAATTTCACAGGTACCAAGGATTTAGGATTTCAATATATCATTTGGGAGACATAATTCAACCCACAACGATGGCCCTTGTGCTGTTCCTTCTGCCTGAAATGCTCTTTCCCCAGATGTCTGCATTACCACCTTCTCACTTTCTTCTGGTCTTTAATGTCACTTTCCTTGTGAGGTCTTCCATACCCCTTATCTGAAATGGCAACACCCCTTCCCCAGCATTTCCAAGTTCCTGCCCCTGCTTTATTTTTCTCTTTATCATTCATCATAGTATCTGTTCTGTTTCACTTATTTATATTGTACATTTTCTGTCTCCCCTGGTATAATGTAAACATCCACTTATGGAAGGCAATCCGTGAAAGAGAAATTCATGGTGTTTGTTGAGAGTTAGCATGTTCTGCTTCCTGTGAAAAAGTAAATCTCTGGCAGCATGTTTTTTCTGGTCCTGGGCCTCCAGTTCTAAGACTGAGAGCCTCTGTGGAGAAGGGGGTTCACAAAGGACAGAGAAGATAGAGTTCCAGACAATGAGGAAACTCTGGGTTATTACTAACAGACCATGCTTAGTTCAAGAACCAACAGGGCAGGAAAATACTCACTTTCTCCATCAATCAAGAAGCCAAAAAAGAGATTTACTGAGTTGGGACAGAAGGGAAGGAAGATAATGCTTTTTTTGGCCTCCTGGATAACTTCAGATCAGGATCTTAATTGAAAAGTAGAACTATTTTCTTTATCTGGCTTTGCCATGGACTAGCCGTGTTTTACCCCTCTCTGAGCCTTCATTTTCTCACTGTTAAATGAGGCAGTTGAATGAGACAGTCTCTTCAGTCTCTTTCAACCACGCCAGTCTGTGTCACCTTAAACTCTAACCTTCATGAAGGTGGATCACCTCTTGTTTTCTTCCAGGTACCTAGCACCTAACATAGGGCCTAACATGTAGTAGCACCCAGCACGATAATGGACCCTCAAGACATACTAGCATCGAATGAATAGATGAGGATTACACAAACTATCTAGGTAACTTTTGAAGGAGAGGAAAGAGAAATCAAGGAATCTCATTCCATGGAGTCATATAGAAGATGTTTTTAATAAACTTGAAACCTTTATTGTAACCAAAAAGCCATTTCCTGAGATTTGTTTTAAATATTTAGAGCACCAGACAGTGGAGTATAAAGCTATTTAAACCAACTGTGCGCCCCTCCCCACCCCCAGGGCCTTACCCTTTTGTTGGGGAGACAGGAAATGCATACCACAGATGCTAAACTACGGAAGAAATCTTCAGCAGAGCCTGGTCAGTGGTACTTAGGCTCTAAGAGCTCACAGTTTGCAGGGTTCATGGAGAAGTCTGAGAGGGAGAGACGAGCTGAGCGACCTCTTGGGGTCCCAACTCTTCTGCTCCAGCTCCCGGAAACTTTGTCCATCCTAAGCTGGGAGCAAAAAGTACAGCAGCAGGGGTCCTCATCCGCTGTCCTCTATATCCCCTGGAGCCGAGGCAGGTGAAAAACAAACCACCCTCTGCTCTTCTGTCCTGTCCCAGAATCTTGAGTCAAGTCCGATTTTTGTCCAGTTCAAGCCAAGAATTGCTCTTTATCGGCCAACTCCCTGCAAGTCAGCTGACTAATGGTTTTCTATCTTGATTTGAAAACAGCCTAGAGGGGCGCCTGGGTGGCTCAGTCACTGAGCGTCTGCCTTCGGCTCAGGTCATGACCCAAGGGTCCTGGGATCGAGCCCGCATCGGGCTCCGTGCTCGGTGGGAGGCCTGCTTCTCCCTCTCCCCCGTCCCCCTGCTTGTGTTCCTTCTCTTGCTGTGTCTTGCTCTGTCAGATAAATAAATAAAATCTAAAAAAAAAAAAAAGAAGAAAACAGCCTAGAAAAGCCTTGAGTTTAAGGAGAGTCCCTCTGAGTCATGGCTCAGAAAAGCCTCTACATGTCATCCAATTTGATTTTATAAAAGCATTCAGCTTTTAGACCAGAGGAGCTGCCTCCCCGTTCTTAAATAAAGTGAATGTGGCTCTGGACCTGGGACAGGCAGGCTTGTCTTCTAGTTCAAGTTGCCTCACTTAAGGATAGTTGGTGTTTGACATGTCACTTCTCTCTGAGCCGGAACTGTCTCCTCTGTAAAGGAAGGACTGTAACAACACGACACACACACTCACTCCACCCCCCCCACCCCCCCCACCCCCGCCGCCCTGGGCACAGCGTTATTCTGAGAGTTAAATGAGATCACTTCTGTCATGGTATTCTACACTATACAAGTATAAGTTCTCTTCATTATCAGATCTCAGCTTTGGTGAGTTATTTTGGACATCAGTTCTTGATGTACGTGTCCTTCACTTAATCCCACCGCCAACTATTTCTCCTTCATTTCTTTTTCTTAGAGAAATTATAAAGCTGGTGCTGTGCATACTCGTGATGGAGTCTACTCCTATACTTTACCTAACATCACTCGGGCTCCACTCTCCCTTCACAGTGTGACCTACCAGCTGTTACTCCCTCCCTCTGTCAGTAATTATTCAGGAAGTCTTCTCCCAGCCCAGACTATCACCATGCACACCCGCATATCTGAAACTGACATATTTAACCTTTGATCTAGCTGTTGTCATGTGTAGAAACCCAAATAACGATGGTCTATAAGAGTCAAGAGACCTGTGTTCCAGAATTAGCATTATTGTTGATTACCCAGGGAGCTCTGGGCCATTCCGTTCGATAAACATCTATTCAGGTCAAGGGAGTGGGGGGGGGGGTTGTTGCCTGCTGCGCAGAAACTCAGAAATTTTGTAGGTCACACGGAGAAGTAAGCCTCCACGATGAACAGTGTGCTATAAAGTGGCACACATATACACATAATAAGGGCACACAGAGGAAGGAACAATTTCATCAACCTTCAAGAGTTATAGAGGCACCACTTCAGAGGGGAGGTGACATCTGAGCTAGGCTTTGAAGGAAGACAAAAATTTTGCAAGGCTAAGAAAGAGATGCAGAAGGAAGAACATTAAGACGTGAACAAAATTGCATGCCGAAGAAATAAAGAGTTTGGATGGTCAGAGCATAGGATGTATGGTAGGGAGGGTAGGGAATGAGGCTAGAAGAAAGTTGGGCTGGGGTTGCATGGGACCTAGAGTGCCAGGCTCGGCCATTTGGACTTTATTCTCTCCAGCCCTTCTCAACCAGGGTTTCACAAGAAAACTAAGCCCTTTTGACCTAAGTCATCCATTGTACAAATGAATTTCTCCCCTCTGTACCTAGAATGACACAGGTTATGTACCATCCTGGAGAGAACTGAGAAAAGAGTCACTCAAATCATTTTCTGTAAGGCTTGATGGTCACATGGAAGCCCAGTTGAGAAAGCCTGCTAGGCAATGGCAAGTCATCCAACATTTATAGAAAGCAAGTGACAACCTCAGGTATCATAGAAACATTACTCTGCTGACAATGAGGAGAATGATTTAGAAAGAGTACAGGTAGAATAAAATTCTACTGCAATAATTCAGCGGGGTGATGGCCAGGGCTCAGGAGGATGACAGTAGACACAGAGGAAAGGGACATCCAGAGACATTGGGGAGGCAGAATGGATGGAGTGATTCAGTGCTGTCTTCCTTGGCTTCCTAGCTATGGCATGAAGTCACTTGCTCCCTCCAGATTCAGGCTGGAGCCTTCCTGAAGAGCGGGAAATCCATCAGCCACAAACCACCACAGGGGTGGTGCATGCTGCCACTAAATCTGGACTTTATCATGCTCTGGTGAACTCTGCACACCCTGATAGGCTCCGAGTTATGACTTTTCTCTTATACCCCTCCCCCTTCTTGCCAAGTCAGTCCAGTCCTCCTAACTGACCTGCAGCCTAATTCCCCTGCCCGGCCCCACAACTCCCTGCTGGGTGGGACACAAGCCTTGCCCTGAACTCCAGACTGCTTGGCTGCTCTCCTGACACTCTGCTTCCCTATTCCACCCCATTCTTCCAGGGCGCTGGGTCTGCTCCCTGTGCTCTACCCTGGGCCCCCAAATCCCACAGCAGTGTTAGTACTGCCAGCTCTAGTGCTGCTTGATCCCAGCTTCCTCCTCCTGCCAGACAGGCCCATGTCACTGAGGTCCCCTCCTATCTCACCCCTAAACCCACCCGAGTTTCAGATATCACCAAGCTGTCTGTGCTCTCATTTGTAACATAGGGTGTCATACTAGGTGACTTCTAAGGGAGCTCCCTTCCAACACTAACATCCTGTGTTTCTAAGTAGGCCAACTGTAGAAGAAGTCTGCACTGGCACAGGACAATTGAAGCTGGGAGCAAGTGAATCAGACTCAGCCAAACTGTCAAGCTAACTGTGAAGCCAGGAGATTAGAGTGTAGCACGCCCCTGGGCAGACAGCAGCTGAGACTCAAACCACAGATTAGCCGACCCAGACAGCTGTGTGGACGAGATGACTGATGCCATTTAGTTTATTAGTCACATTCATGTTCAAGGAATTAATGACATCATTTTTATTCCCCCAAATAGGACAACATTCACTTATGACCTAAAGCTATTTCACACGACGATGATTAGAACTCTATCTTTTCTCATGGTTAGTGCTGGTGATTTGGGATTAAATATTATCCCATTAGTATTTTTTTTTCCCTTTCCTAGATGCACTCCCCGAGGGTCAGCTTCACTCTCAAAACTTCCTAAGATCCTCCAAGATGCTTCTCATGGTGTGTGCAAGAGAGAACACAGATCTTTGAAGACCTAGGTTTGAATCCCACAGCTACTTATAAGTCATGTGGCTCTGGAAAAGTTAGTTAATCTCTTTGAGCTTTGGAAATAGGATAATAATACCTGCCTTGCATAGTGGTAGCCTAAATGAAAAGTGCCTGGCCTGCAGAAGGTTCTCAATAAAGGAGTTCTCCCTCACACCAACCCTGCTGTCTTCCATGTCTTCACGTCTCTTTGCTCTCAGAATTGTTTCTCCCGGGCTTGCCTAGATTCTTCCTCTCTTTCCTACTGGAGCCTACAAGGTTCCTGCCTGTCCACACAAGTTTCTGCTCCAAATTTCAGACCTAAGGCATGCTGAGTCAGCACTAGCCCTTCCTGGAGTAGGGGCTCCTCCTGCCCACCCCTGGTTACAGCCGAGCAATCACAGGCCAAGAAAAATCTTGATCAGAAGATGAGATCATAACTGAAGTCTCTAAGAGCTCCATTGTCTCAGCTCCAGGATCTGATACATGGAAGATGTGAATGCCAGTGCTGTAATTCAGTGTAGGGCCAGGCAGGAGATTCCAAGAGACAGCGCTGAAGTGGGGAGGGGGGTAAAGTAGGATGCCTCGAAGTTGCTGAGCGCATGATTTAGCTGTGGTACACATATCTGTGGCTGGCTAGGGGGCTAAGACTCTTGGTTCTTCCTTCAAGGGGATTCTGGTATCAGGGACCAGTATACACATGGGCTGTAAGAGCCTTTGAGATCATTCAGATCTACTTTCCTTTACACAAGTGGAGAAACTGAGGCTTAGAGGAGGGAAATTACTTCCCCAACCCACATAGAAAGGGCCAGAGTGGCACCTGAACCCAGGTCTCCAGATTCTGTGTTCATAACTGTGTCTGTCATCCTATGAAAAAAACAGTAAATTCTTAAAATTCAACACATTGTGGATGCTCAATAAATTGGATTGTTGAATAACATGTGGAGGGAATGTTTGCTAACAGGGTTTCATTCACTGATTGACTAAATATTTGTTGAGTCCCAGAAGGTAAGGAAGGGCCGAATTATGAAGGATATTGAATGCCATGCTTAGGAGTGTGAATTCTACTTGAAAGGCAACGTGAAACCATCAAAGAGTTCAGAAGAGAGGATTGACATGATCGGTTTGGGGAGATTATTCTGGTAGCAGAGGGGAGGATGGATTAGAAGGCATCAGGAAAGTGCATGAGGACATAGGAGGTTTTAGAGTAGTCCTGGCAAGAGGTGATTGATGGATGTCTAAAGCAGTGTAGTGCCAGTAGAACGGAGAGGAGGCAGGAGAGCCAAAGGCCATTTCCTAAGTGCAGTGAATGGGACCTGTGGTCAGTGGAATGACAAGTAAGGCCAGGTGGGGCAGAAGGCTGGGCCAAAGTATTACCTCTCAAGACTCTAGACCCCTGCCCAGGATCCCAGGCTAATTAAGCAGGCTCCACTCACAGCAGGGCAATGTTTGATGCTCACAGCACCAGGCAGGCCATAGGCTGCTAACAGTCATTCACGGTCACTGACATTCTGACTGTGATAAACCACGGGCATCTGCTTCCCCAGCAAAGTGCAGCGGAAGTGGTTGGTTGGGACACACAGATAAGAAGTCCTGTTAGAAGTGTTACCTGCCCAGAGGTTCCAGTTAAGGGTAACGTTTCTTAAAGTTGAAAGCTTAGTGTTTCTAAACCTTAGCTGGATAATTTCGATTTACTGGTTCAAGGTAGGTATCATCCACTCCTAGCTATGGAGATTATGTCTTTTAACAGTTAATAGCAGTGTCAGGAGGTCTGAGTCCAGACTGGTCGTCACTAGCTGTGTAAGCTTGAGCAAGTTACTAAATCTCTTTAAGTTTCCTCATCCATAAAGCGAGGATAACAGTAGTACCTTTGTGAGGCTTGTTGTCCTAATGATATGAGATAATGCATTTTAAGTGCTCAGTACAATGCTTGCCACAGAGCAAGTGCTCAGAGTCAGCTAGAGTTAACTTTAATAGCTCTACTGAATTCGTTTGTAGCATGGTAGATATATTTACAAAGATCACTTTTGTAAATGTAAAAAAAAATTTGTGTTCTAATTTTTAAAAACCTCCTGTTGGAATGTGTTTTAACTACATTTCAAAGATTCATGGATGAGGGGTAGGACAGAACACGGGATACATTGTATATACAGATTTTGTAAGGGGGTCATAAAAGCTTTTTTTTTTTGGCTTCCCCCAAATTTTGTGCTCAAAGACTTGATTTTGCTATTGATTTGCTGGGTGACTTTGAATAAGTCCATTTAACCTTCAAACCTCTTTTGCTTCTTCTGCAAAGTAAGTGGGCATAGTCTACAGGGTTTCAAAAGGCCTTACCAATTCTAAAATAAGTATATGGACTTATTTTTTTCTTTTGCATAGCTATAAGAGCAAGTCAAACCCCAATTATTTCTGATGAAGCCCAAGAACTCTTCACAATTATCAGGAATTATTGCCAAGAATCTAACTACCATCTTTATTACGATGTATTCATTTATTTATCTAGTGGTTTGACAGGGTATAGTTGACCTGGAACATTGGGAAGGATATTCACAGCTGACAAGCAGAAAACTGGAACCAGGGGATCCTGGTGGCTCAGTTGGTTAAGTGCCTGACTCTTGATTTCAGCTCAGGTCATGATCTCATGGTCATGAGATCAAGACTTGTGTCGGGCTCCATGCTGAGCATGGAGCCTGCTTAAAATTCTCTCTCCCTCTACTTCTCCCTCTGCCCCTCCCCGCCAGAAGGAAAGCAGGAAGGCAGGAAGGCAGGAAGAAAATGAACCAGAACTTGAGTTTCCTTATACTTCCTGGTCTTTGGGGGAAAGTGACTTTATTTTTCCTTAAGATTTTTTTTATTTAATAGAAAGAGAGAGCACAAGCAGGGGGGAGTGGGAGAGGGATAAGCAGGCTCCCTGCTGAGTGGGGAGCCCAATGTGGGGCTCAATCCCAGGACCTGGGATCACGACCTGAGCTGAAGTCAAACAGTTAACCGACTGAGCTATCCAGGCGCCCCTGGCTTTTTTTTTTTTTTAAACTCTCTCATCTGTTCATTTTTTAAAATTTTTTATTGTTATGTTAATCACCATAAATTACATCATTAGTTTTTGATGTAGTGTTCCATGTTCATTGTTTGTCTATAACACCCAGTGCTCCATTCAATATGCTCCCTCTTTAATACCCATCACCAGGCTAACCCATCCTCCCACCACCCTCCCCCCTAGAACCCTCAGTTTGTTTTTCAGAGTCCATCGTCTCTCATGGTTCGTCTCCCCCTCCTATTCCCCCCCCTTCATTTTTCCCCTCCTGCTATCTTCTTCTTCTTTTTTTTTTTTCTTAACATATATTGCATTATTTGTTTCAGAGGTACAGATCTGTGATTCAACAGTCTTGCACACTTCACAGTGCTCACCATAGCACATACTCTCCCCAGTGTCTATCACCCAGCCACCCCATCCCTCCCACCCCCCACCACTCCAGCAACCCTCAGTTTGTTTCCTGAGATTAAGAATTCCTCATATCAGTGAGATCATATGATACATGTCTTTCTCTGATTGACTTATTTCGCTCAGAATAACACCCTCCAGTTCCATCCACTTTGTTGCAAATGGCAAGATCTCATTCTTTTTCATGGCTGCATAATATTCTATTGTGTGTGTGTGTGTGTGTGTGTATATAATCTCTTTTTTTTTATTCTTATGTTAATCCCCATACATTACATCATTAGTTTTAGATGAAGTGTTCCATGATTCATTGTTTGTGCATAACACCCAGTGCTCCATGCAGAATGTGCCCTCCTCAATACCCACCACCAGGCTAACCCATCCTCCCACCCCCCTCCCCTCTAGAACCCTGTTTGTTTTTCAGAGTCCATCATCTCTCATGGTTCGTCTACCCCTCCGATTTCCCCCGCTTCATTCTTCCCCTCCCGCTACCTTCTTCTTCTTTTTTTTTTCTTAACATATATTGCATTATTTGTTTCAGAGGTACAGATCTGAGATTCAACAGTCTTGCACAATTCACAGCGCTTACCAGAGCACATACCCTCCCAAGTGTCTATCACCCAGTTACCCCATTCCTCCCACCCCACCCTCCACTCCAGCAACCCTCAGTTTGTTTCCTGAGATTAAGAATTCCTCATATCAGTGAGGTCATATGATACATGTCTTTCTCTGTTTGACTTATTTCACTCAACATAATACCCTCCAGTTCCAACCATGTCATTGCAAATGGCAAGATCTCATTCCTTTTGATGGCTGCATAATATTCCATTGTATATATATACCACTTCTTCTTTATCCATTCATCTGTCGATGGACATCTTGGCTCTTTCCACAGTTTGGCTATTGTGGACGTTGCTGCTATAAACATCAGGGTGCACGTACCCCTTTGGATCCCTACTTTTGTATCTTTGGGGTAAATACCCAGTAGTGCAATTGCTGGATCATATGGTAGCTCTATTTTAAACTTTTTGAGGAACCTCCATACTGTTTTCCAGAGTGGCTGCACCAGGTTGCATTCCCACCAACAGTGTAGGAGGGTTCCCCTTTCTCCGCATCCCCGCCAACATCTGTCGTTTCCTGACTTGTTAATTTTAGCCATTCTGACTGGTGTGAGGTGGTATCTCATTGAGGTTTTGATTTGGATTTCCCTGATGTCGAGCGATATTGAGCACTTTTTCATGTGTCTGTTGGCCATTTGGATGTCTTCTTTGGGAAAATGTCTGTTCATGTCTTCTGCCCATTTCTTGATTGGATTCTTTGTTCTTTGGGTGTTGAGTTTGATGAGTTCTTTATAGATTTTGGATACTAGCCCTTTATCTGATCTGTCATTTGCAAATATCTTCTCCCATTCTGTCGGTTGTCTTTTGGTTTTGTTGACTGTTTCCTTTGCTTTGCAAAAGCTTTTTATCTTGATGAAGTCCCAATAGTTCATTTTTGCCCTTGCTTCCCTTGCCTTTGGCGATGTTTCTAGGAAGAAGTTGCTTTGGTTGAGGTCAAAGAGGTTGCTGCCTGTGTTCTCCTTTAGGATTTTGATGGACTCCTGTCTCACACTGAGGTCTTTCAACCATTTGGAGTCTATTTTTGTGTGTGGTGTAAGGAAATGGTCCAGTTTCATTCTTATGCATGTGGCTATCCAATTTTCCCAACACCATTTCTTGAAGAAACTGTCTTTGTTCCATTGGACATTCTTTCCTGCTTTGTCAAAGATGAGTTGACCATAGAGTTGAGGGTCCATTTCTGGGCTCTCTATTCTGTTCCATTGATCTATGTGCCTGTTTTTGTGCCAGTACCATGCTGTCTTGATGATGACAGCTTTGTAATAGAGCTGGAAGCCTGGAATTGTGATGCCGCCGGCTTTGCTTTTCTTTTTCAACATTCCTCTGGCTATGTGGGGTCTTTTCTGGTTCCATACAAATTTTAGGATTATTTGTTCCATTTCTTTGAAAAAAGTGGATGGTATTTTGATGGGGATTGCATTGAATGTGTAGATTGCTCTAGGTAGCATTGACATCTTCACAATATTTGTTCTTCCAATCCATGAGCATGGAACGTTTTTCCATTTCTTTGTGTCTTCCTCAGTTTCTTTCATGACTATTGTATAGTTTTCTGAGTACAGATCCTTTGTCTCTTTGGTTAGATTTATTCCTAGGTATCTTATGGTTTTGGGTGCAATTGTAAATGGGATCGACTCCTTAATTTCTCTTTCTTCTGTCTTGTTGTTGGTGTATAGGAATGCCACTGACTTCTGTGCATTGATTTTATATCCTGCCACTTTACTGAATTCCTGTATGAGTTCTAGCAGTTTTGGGGTGGAGTCTTTTGGGTTTTCCACATAAAGTATCATATCATCTGCAAAGAGTGAGAGTTTGACTTCTTCTTTGCTGATTTGGATGCCTTTGATTTCTTTTTGTTGTCTGATTGCTGTGGCTAGGGCTTCCAATACTATGTTGAATAGCAGTGGTGATAGTGGACATCCCTGCCACGTTCCTGACCTTAGGGGGAAAGCTCTCAGTTTTTCCCCATTGAGAATGATATTCACTGTAGGTTTTTCATAGACGGCTTTTATGATATTGAGGTATGTACCCTCGATCCCTATACTCTGAAGAGTTTTGATCAAGAAAGGATGCTGTACTTTGTCAAAAACTTTTTCTGCATCTATTGAGAGGATCATATGATTCTTGTTCTTTCTTTTGTTAATGTATTGTATCACATTGATTGATTTGCGGATGTTGAACCAACCTTGCAGCCCAGGGATAAATCCCACTTGGTCGTGGTGAATAATCCTTTTAATGTACTGTTGGATCCTATTGGCTAGTATTTGGGTGAGAATTTTTGCATCCATGTTCATCAGGGATATGGGTCTGTAATTCTCCTTTTTGATGGGGTCTTTGTCTGGTTTGGGGATCAAGGTAATGCTGGCCTCATAAAATGAGTTTGGAAGTTTTCCTTCCATTTCTATTTTTTGGAACAGTTTCAGAAGAATAGGTATGAATTCTTCTTGAAATGTTTGGTAGAATTCCCCTGGGAAGCCATCGGGCCCTGGGCTTTTGTTTTTTGGGAGATTTTTGATGACTGCTTCAATTTCCTTAGTGGTTATAGGTCTGTTCAGGTTTTCTATTTCATCCTGGTTCAGTTTTGGTAGTTGATACATCTCTAGGAATGCCTCCATTTCTTCCAGGTTATCTAATTTGCTGGCATAGAGTTGCTCATAATATGTTCTTAGAATTGTTTGTATTTCTTTGGTGTTGGTTGTGATCTCTCCTCTTTCATTCATGATTTTGTTGATTTGGGTCATTTCTCTTCTCTTTTTGATAAGTCTGGCCAGGGGTTTATCAATCTTGTTAATTCTTTCAAAGAACCAGCTCCTAGTTTCGTTGATCTGTTCTACTGTTCTTTTCGTTTCTATTTCATTGATTTCTGCTCTGATCTTTATGATTTCTCTTCTCCTGCTGGGTTTAGGCTTTATTTGCTGTTCTTTCTCCAGCTCCTTTAGGTGTAGGGTTAGGTTGTGTACTTGAGACCTTTCTTGTTTCTTGAGAAAGGCTTGTATTGCTATATACTTTCCTCTTAGGACTGCCTTTGCTGCATCCCAAAGATTTTGAATAGTGTGTTTTCATTTTCATTGGTTTCCATGTATTTTTTTAATTCTTCTTTAATTTCCTGGTTGACCCATTCATTCTTCAGTAGGATGCTCTTTAGCCTCCATGTATTTGAGTTCTTTCCGACTTTCCTCTTGTGATTGAGTTCTAGTTTCAAAGCATTGTGGTCTGAAAATAGGCAGGGAATGATCCCAATCTTTTGGTACTGGTTGAGACCTGATTTATGACCTAGGATGTGATCTATTCTGGAGAATGTTCCATGGGCACTAGAAAAAATTTGTATTCCGTTGCTTTGGGGTGGAATGTTCTGAATATGTCTGTGAAGTCCATTTGGTCCAGTGTGTCATTTAAAGTCTTTATTTCCTTATTGATCTTTTGCTTAGACAATCTGTCCATTTCTGTGAGGGGGGTGTTAAAGTCCCCCACTATTATTGTATTGTTGTCGATGTGTTTCTTTGCTTTTGTTATTAATTGCCTTATATAATTGGCTGCTCCCATGTTAGGGACATAGATATTTACAATTGTTAGATCTTCTTGTTGGATAGGTCCTTTAAGTAGGATATAATGTCCTTCCTTGTCTCTTATTACAGTCTTTGGTTTAAAATCTAATTTGTCTGATATAAGGATTGCCACCCCAGCTTTCTTTTGGTGTCCATTAGCATGGTAAATGGTTTTCCACCTCCTCACTTTCAATCTGGGGGTGTCTTTGGGTCTAAAATGAGTCTCTTGCAGACAGCATATCGATGGGTCTTGTTTTTTAATCCAGTCTGATAGCCTGTGTCTTTTGATTGGGGCATTTAGCGCATTTACATTCAGGGTAACTATTGAAAGATAGGAATTTAGTGCCATTGTGTTGCCTGTAAGGTGACTGTTACCGTATATTGTCTGTGTTCCTTTCTGGTCTATGTTGCTTTTAGGCTCTCTCTTTGCTTAGAGGACCCCTTTCAAGATTTCCTGTAGGGCTGGTTTTGTGTTTGCAAATTCCTTTAGTTTTTGTTTGTCTTGGAAGCTTTTTATCTCTCCTTCAATTTTCAATGACAGCCTAGCTGGATAGAGTATTCTTGGCTGCATATTTTTCTCATTTAGTGCTCTGAATATATCCTGCCAGTCCTTTCTGGCCTGCCAGGTCTCTGTGGATAGGTCTGTTGCCAATCTAATGTTTCTACCCTTGTAGGTTACATATCTCTTCTCCCGAGCTGCCTTCAGGATTTTCTCTTTGTCTATGAGACTCGTAAGTTTTACTATTAGATGTCGGGGTGTTGACCTATTTTTATTGATTTTGAGAGGGGTTCTCTGTGCTTCCTGGATTTTCATGCCTGTTTCCTTCCCCAAATTAGGGAAGTTCTCTGCTATAATTTGCTCCATTATACCTTCTGCCCCTCTCTCTCTTTCTTCTTCTTCTGGGATCCCAATTATTCTACTGTTGTTTCATCTTATGGTATCGCTTATCTCTCGAATTCTGCCCTCGTGATCCAGTAGTTGTTTATCTCCCTTTTTCTCAGCTTCTTTATTTTCCATCATTTCATCTTCTATATTACTGATTCTCTCTTCTGCCTCATTTATTCTAACAGTTAGTGCCCCCATTTTTGATTGCACCTCATTAATAGCCTTTTTGATTTCTACTTGGTTGGATTTTAGTTCTTTTACTTCTCCAGAAAGGGTTTCTCTAATAACTTCCATGCTTTTTTCAAGCCCAGCCAGTATCTTTAAAGTGATGATTCTGAACTCTAGATCTGACATCGTACTAATGTCCGTATTGAGTAGGTCCCTGGCAGTCGGTACTACCTCTTGTTCTTTTTGTTGAGGTGATTTTTTCTGTCTTGTCATTTTGTGCAGAGGAGAATAGATTAATGAGAGAACAAAATGCTAGCAGAGTAACAACGTCCCCAGAAAATATACTCTAAACAAATCAGAAAAGACCTGAAGCAGTGGGAAAAGAAAGGGAAAGAGAGAAAAAAGAAAAAGATAAAGATAAAAACAAAAACAAACAAAACAAAACAACAACAACAAAAAAAAACCCAGAATGTGATCAAATATGATCAAGCTGGTATATAGATCAGTGCCACACACTAGATTTGGGGTGTATTTTGGTCTTTTAGAAGAAAGTGCCTCCCAAAATTTTAAAGAAAGAAAAACTTATATATGTACAAAAATAAGGGTTGATATGGTGAAGGGATGGAATATGACTGTAAAGATGGAAATTATAAAAAATTTTATAAAAGGAATTGATAAGAAGTTGTTTGAAAAAAGAAAGAAGAGGATTTAAAAAAAGAAAAAAGAAGAAAAGAAAAAAAAAGGGAGAGGATGTGATCAGGCAGGGGAATATAAAGCACCGTATACTAGAGATTTAGGGTATATTTTAATCTGTTAGAAGAAACTATCTCAAAATTTTAAAGAGAGAACAACTTATATATATAAGCCAAAAATACGGGTAACTACTATGAAGGGATAGAATATGACTCTAAAAATGAAAAATAAAAATGTTTTTTTTAAAAAAGGGATTGATAAGATGTTGGTTGAAAAAGGGAAAAAGAAAAATTCAAAAAGAAAAAAAGTTAAAAAAAAAATTAACTTTGAAAGACTAAAGAATCATGGTAAAAAAGCCATGAATTCTATGTGCAGTATTCCCCTAGCGCCGGAGTTCTGCCGTCTCATTGATCGGTAAACTTGGTCTTGGCTGGCTGTTCTCGCTGATCTTCTGGGGAGGGGCCTGTTGCCGTGGTTTCCAAATGTCTTTGCCCGAGGCGGAATTGGACCGCCCTTGCCCCCTCCTGGGCTAAGTAATCTGCTCGGGTTTGCTCTCTGGAGCCTTTGTTCCCTGCGAGCTTTCCGTACAGCTTTGGAGGTGGAGAGTGAAAATGGCGGCCTCCCAATCTCCGCCCCGGAGGAGCTGAGAACTTGGGGCCCGCTTCTCAGTGAGCCCCCAGAGAAAAGCCGTCAGTCACTCCCATCTCCCCGGTCTCCGGCTGCACTCTGTGCTCACCCGGCCTGTGACCGCGCGTTTCTATCTCTGGCACCTGACCCCGGGTGGAGTCTCCAAACCCAGCAGATCCCCGCAGTGTGCTCCCGCGCGGCTCCTCCTGGGGGAGGAAGGTGAGTCTCCCCGGATCTGCCGCTTGTTGGGTCCCTGCTGGAGGAGCAGTGGCCCGGCTGTGCCCCGGATCACCGTTTATGGCAACCCCGAGCTGAGAGCCCGCGCCTGGGCTCCGCCTCTGCAGCCGGCTTCCCTGCTCCGTTACCTGGGAGCTCTGCCACACTCAGGAACCCCCGGTCTTTCTGTGACCCCGAGGGTCCTGAGACCACACTGTCCCAGAGGGTTCCACCCCCCGCTTAGCCACCAGAGTGACGTCCCTCAGCGGAGCAGACTTTTAAAAGTTCCGATTTTGTGCTCCGTGGCTCTATCACTTGCCAGAAGCGGCCGACGGAGGCCCCTCCCCCGCCGTCTAAACTCCCGAATATCGCCTCGGATTCACTTCTCCGCACATCCTACCTTCCAGAAAGTGGTCGCTTTTCTGACGAGAGAGTTGTTGCTCTTCTTTTCTTCGATCTCCTGTTGAGTTTGTAGGTGTTCAGAATGGTTTGATCCCTATCCAGCTGAATTCCTGAGAGGAGACAAAATCCAGGTCTCCTACTCCTCCGCCATCTTGCTCCGCCCCCCCTATAACCTCTTCTTTATCCATTCATCTGTTGATGGACATCTTGGCTCTTTCCACAGTTTGGCTCTTGTGGACATTGCTGCTATAAACATTGGGGTGCATGTACCCCTTCGGATCCCTACATTTGTATCTTTGGCAAGGGCAAAAATGAACTACTGGGACTTCATCAAGATAAAAAGCTTTTGCACAGCAAAAGAAACAGTCAACAAAACCAAAAGACAACCGACAGAATGGGAGAAGATATTTGCAAATGACAGATCAGATAAAGGGTAGTATCCAAAATCTATAAAGAACGTCTTAAACTCAACATCCAAAGAACAAATGATCCAATCAAGAAATGGGCAGAAGACATGAACAGACATTTTTCCAAAGAAGACATCCAAATGGCCAACAGACACATGAAAAAGTGCTCAACATGGCTCGGCATCAGGGAAATCCAAATCAAAACCTCAATGAGATACCACCTCACACCAGTCAGAATGGCTAAAATTAACAAGTCGGGAAACGACAGATGTTGGCGGGGATGCAGAGAAAGGGGAACCCTTCTACACTGTTGGTGGGAATGCAAGCTGGTGCAGCCACTTTGGAAAACAGTATGGAGGTTCCTCAAAAAGTTGAAAACAGAGCTACCATATGATCCAGCAATTGCACTACTGGGTATTTACCTCATCTGTTCATTTTTATTGTCAAAGTTTCTCTGAGATTGGTTTTTGGTGATAAGTTCGTCAGTTTGGCAAAGTGCAGGGAATAGATGAGTAAAGATCAACTTTGTGAGCAAACATTTCAGGTCTAGCCCCAGTTGTCCCTGCAGCCCTTTCCCGCTCCTTTGTTTTCACACATTCTGATACAACCAGACTGACCTTGGCTGTTTCCTCAGATCCTGTGTATTTACAGCTTCGTATTTTGCTAATACTGCTCTCAACCTAGAAACCTTCCTTTCTGAATTTTTCCTCCACTCTCACTGCCAGCATTGTTGTGTCCAAATCCTCCCCATCCTTCAAGGCTTGGTAATGTTACATCTCTACAAAGCGTAGATAATCTTTCTCCAAGGGTGCAGTGAATATCTCCATCAGCTGTGCCCCTAGAACTCAGATACGTGCTTTTGATATGCCGCTCTCAGATGGTCCCGGTGCCCACAATAGCACAGTTGTCAGACACAGGATCTGCAGTCACACCCACTTGAGTTCAAATCCTTACTGGAGTCTGAGCTGTGATTTTGGGCAAGTGGTAAGCCTCTGCATGCCTCAGTTTCCTCTGTAAAATGGAGCTAATAGCACCTACTTCATGAAGTTTTTGTTAGGTTTAAATGAGCCAGTACATGTAAAGCATTTATTTATTTATTTTTTAAAGTTTTTTATTTTATTTTTTATACTAGAGAGAGAGAGAGAAAGCACAAGCAGGGGGGAGCAGCAGGCAGAGGGAGAGGGAGAAGCAGGCTCCCTGCTGAGCGGGGAGCCTGATGCGGGGCTTGATCCCAGGACCCCGGGATCACGACCTGATCCGAAGTCAGACGCTTAACCGTCTGAGCCACCAAGGTGCCCCACATGTAAAGCATTTAGAACAGTGCTTTGCCCATAGTGAGTGTTTAATAAATGCTAGCTATCATCACTACTTTCTCCTTCTACCTTATTTTATAGGTACAACATCACTGTCTTATGTTTCCTCCTAGACTCTACACTCCTTGAGAGCAGGAGGATTTGTGCCTGTTCATTTTTTGTAGCTCTTTATGCCTAGAACTTAGCACACAAAACTAGTTACCTGACAGATTTTGGAAAACTTAGGTCCAAGTCATTTCTATCTTTTCATCCCTAATATTCACAAGGTGACTTTAACCATGGAATAAGCAATTCCATGAATTAAAGAAGTCTATTGTAATTAAATGTCACATTGTCACTGGGGCATCTGGGTGGCTCAGTCGGTTAAGTGACCGACTCTTGGTTTTGGCTCAGGTCATGATCTCCAGGTTGTGAGATTGAGCCCGGTGTCCGGCTCTGCACTCAGCGTGGGGTCTGCTTGAGATTCTTTCCCTCTGCCTCTCCCTCTGCCCCTCCCCGCACTCGCATGCATGTGCACATGCGCGCTCTCTCTCTAAAATAAATAAATAAATAAAAATAAAATCTTTACAAAAAACAAATGTCATATTGGACATTAGACTAAACAGTCTGTAGTCAGTTGCATGCTAATGCATGTGGCAGACCAGGGCCTTTTAAAGAATGTTACATGTGGTGCACAGCTCTGTGACTCAGGGCCCCCAGCTCCTGTTCCTGGTCCCATTCCACTGCTCTAAACAGCCAGATTCAATTACCTTTACTTCCTATGGCTGTGGGTCAGCCTGGTTCCAGCTGGCCGTGTACAGTGATGACCGAGGCTACCATAGAAAGCAGTCAACTTTGCAGAAAGCAGCCTCACCCATGATCCATAGACCAGTTGGTGAACAAACATGTACTAAAGGAAAACATCATGTATTACTCCTGTGGGACAAAGTTCAGTTGTAGTCAAGATTACAGATCAAAGTCAGATCTGTTTCTGAGATATTTTCCACATCTTTTTCTGATATTTCTGACATTTTTGCAGAGATACTTCTTGGTCTATGATCATGGATTTGTGCCAAACAGCAGTTTACCCAACACTGTGATTCATTTATTTGTTTTCTATACACTGTTTGACTTTTCTCATATTTGGCTTTGGCTAAAGACACTCAGCATATGCTTTATGTGGCTAACCAGTCAGACTTTTTAGTATTTTGGGATCTTAATACAAAAAAGAAATTAATCTGGGAATATATCCAAAGGTAACAAAAACATTAACACGAAAAGATATCTACATCCCCATGTTCATAGCAGCATTATTTGCATTAGCCAAAAAGTGGAAACAACCTAAGTATCCATCAATGGATGAATGGATAAAGAAGTTGTGGTATCTATATACAATGCAATATTATTCAGCCATAAAAAATGAGGAAATTCTACCATTTGCAACAACATGGATGGACCTTGAAGGCATTATGCTAAGTGAAATATCAGACAGAGAAAGACAACTATTATACAATCTCACTTATATGTGGAATCTAAAAAAAAAAAAAGGCAAAAAAAAACCTTGTTAAAAAAAAAAGATCAGACGTTACTGAGGTGGGGGGTTGGTAGGGAGAATTAGAGGAAGGTGGTCAAAGAGTACAGACTTCCACTTGTAAGATAAAGAAGTACTAGGGACGAAATACACAATACACTACACGCCACCTCTAGCTAACACTGTTGTATCACATATAGGAAAGCTGTTAAGAGTATAAATCCTAAGAAAAATTTTTCCCCTTTATTCTTTTTTTTTAAATTATTTATTTATTTATTTGACAGAGAGACCTAGTTGAGAGCAGGAACACAAGCACGAGGAGTGGGAGAGGAAGAAGCAGGCTTCCCGTGGAGCAGGGAGCCCAATGCGGGGCTTGATCCCAGGACCCTGGGACCATGACCTGAGCCGAAGGGAGACGCTTAACGACTGAGCCACCCAGGTGCCCCGCCCCTTTATTCTTTTCTTCTTCTTGTATCTATATTAGCAGATAGATGTTAGCTGAACTTACTGTGGTCAGCACGTCACAATATATGTAAATCAAACCATCACGCGGTACACCTCTGAAACCTATATAGTGGTGTATGGCAATTATCTCTCAGTAAAACTGGAAAACAATTCAGACCAAAGGCTGGGATTTTTCTAATAATAAACCAGGGACTACTCATTTTCTTTTTAGTGAGTATTAACTTCAGTGTAGTTCTTCTCCTCTGTGAAATTTCACAGCATTAATGTTAAAACATAATTCAGGTCAAGTAAAGGATCAGTTCCTTTTATGTCGTCATTAATACTTCCAAGTTTGTGAGTAAGAGCCATACAAAGTATCACAGGCCCACAGAAATGGGCCTGGAGAAATTAGGCCCGACAGGGCTCAAAGAAATTAAGGTAGAAGATACTGCCTTCTCTTTGCTCTCAGGGGCATTATTTCTTTTCTCACAACTAAACTTAGACCCAGGCAAAGCAGGCAGTGGCCTATAGCACAGAGGGGTACTGAAAGTCTCCAAAGTTGTTCCTCCAACCTGCCTCTTACGTTTGCATTCTTACGTCTAGAGTGGCATTCCATTGGCAGAAGTTTGTTCCAGAGACTGCAGTCCACTCCCTTACTAATTCATTTGTTCATCCAATGCTTATTCGTGCCACTAAGTGCAGGAACTGGGGAAAGAAAAGTAAGACCAGAGCTTTTTGTCTTGTAGGAAGACAAAAATAGGGAGATGGTTAAAACTCTGTATGTTTGAGAAGTGTGATGATAGAGCTTTTCTAGGTATGGGGCTGCCAGAGAAGTAGGAGGTGATCCCAGAGAAAGGGATTTCATAGAAAACCACGGTAGAGGAATGATGAAGTCCTATCCCTCACAGAGGACAAGTAAAGTGAGGAAAGACAATGTTGAGTACAGATATCTCTGACGGGGGAATGCTTTAAGCTGGCTAGTGGTTATGAACAAGTAAAGTACATGGTAGCCTTTCAGGTTCACAATGTAACACCATCCAAAAGCTGGACAGAATTTGTCCCACAAGCTAAGACTTGATAGGGAAGTGAGTGAGAGTAGATAGACTGGGAGTCTGGGCTCCTGGGGGGGTGGGAGGGGAGGTGGTTGAAGAGGGCTCTTGGTTCTTGGAGGAACAACTTAGCGCATTAGGGCCAGAGTTTGAGGTGTCCTGAGACAGGCACTGGAAGAGGACGTCAGAAACCACCAAGCAAACTTTGCCTATTTGGTAATTTGGAGGAAAGTGGGCACTGGCTTAGTCTTGTGCAGTGAGGTACCAGAAGGAAGCCATCAGTTAAATCTGGATTAATGTGGTTTATTTGATTAAAATAGGCAAAGCATGTCTTTGGCTTCGGGGCTAGAAGACCCTTGAATTCTCGAATTCTAATCATTCCTGCCACTGCACTGTAACCCCAAGCAGCATATGCTCTTCGTTCTAACTGGAGTACCTCTGCACCATCTTCTTTGCCCTTCAAGTCTTCAACAAGTGTCCCCTACTTCCCCGATGGCTCAGACTATTAAGTGTGCCTGTTCTAAGCTCCCGTAACAGTTAGTACCTCTCTCTCATTAGATGAGTACCCACCACACTGGATTGTCCCTGTCTATTTACTTTTTGGTCTCCCCCTTCAGTAGGCTGAACTTTCTGAGGGCAGAGATTGCCTTCCATCTCTTTATCCCCAGGACTTAGCCAGATTAGAATACAGTAGCTGAGGATATATTTCTGTGGTTCTGTGGATGGATAAATGGATGGATGAATTGAGCAAATGGATAAATGACTGGCCCAAGTCAAGAAGAATTTGCATTCTCCTTAGGAGTACAGACCTTAGGGAGTAAATGCTCAGAAAAATGTTGAACCTATTTTAATGCTGTGATGAACCATGGATAAAAAGCATGTGCCTTGGTCCAAATCAAACTTAGTTGTGATCTGGCGTGCTTTATTTTCCGGTTCACAGTGAGCACTGTAATTTTAAGTCAAGGTTTGCTTAGTAGGCAGGTTTCAAAGATGTGGCAGGAGAAGCAATCTAATCGAAAAAGCTCACACTAGGAGCCAAGAGGTCTAGCCTCTCTTCCTGAGACCCCACCAACTTCCTGATTATGTAACCCAAATGAGCTTCTTATCTTCATATGCTTCCAGTCTCCCAGCCTCTAGTCTTTCCCCTTTGCACCCCATCCACCACCCAGTTATCTTTCCTGAAAACAAATTAATCATCTTGTTTTTTTACTTTAAAACCCCCTTTGACTCCAGAGCAAAGTCCTAGCCCTTTAGCAGGCAAACAAGGTCTTTTTAGTATCTCTCAAGGCTGATGGTCTTTTATCATGTCTCTTCCATCCAGTGACTCCATGGTTCCCATTCCTCTAATCAAACTCTTTCACGCCTCTGTGTTTTTGCCACACACTGTCCCCAGTGTCATTCTACACTCATTTCACGTAGTGAACACCTGCTTGTTCATCTTTCAAGACTTAGCCAATGGAGCCCAATGGTTGTTTCCTCAGCAAGGCCTCTTCTGACTTCTTCAGATAATGTGAGCACCTCCTCCACTCTGCTCTGACAGCATTTTCTATCCTTTATCTTAGACCACTTGTAAGTTCTATAGAGATTGTTTGCTTACTTATCCATCTCAGGTACAAAATTCTGAGTTCTTATAGGTTGGGACCATTGTTCCTATATCCTTAGTCATTAGCACTTAGGAGGTTCCCCAGTATATGGTCAAAAAAATCAAAGGAGTTATATCGAATATTACATGTACTGTCTTCCTTACTGTGGCTGTTTTCACTTCTCATCCATCTCCGCATGAAATGTAATAATAAAGATTGGTTTATTGAGCACTGATCAGGCAGCAGGAACTTTTCTCTACCCTTTACATATGACAACTTCATTTAATCCTTACCTCAGCCCTGCAGAGCAGGCATTACCATTACTTTATTACTCTTAGTTTACAGATAAAGAAACTGAGGCCTAAAGAGGTTAAATATCCTTCCCAAGTCATACTTAGTAGATGGTAGAGCTAGGATTCAAATGAAGACTCCAACTTCAAAGCCCATGGCCTTTCCACAATGTCACCAGAATGTAGGTTCTCACTTGGTTGTTTAATTGCTCTGAATTTCATTGAACAGGATTGCAAGAGTCAGGCTCACTCTGATTTCCAGCTGGGGACTGGCCATCTCCACAGCCCATCCATGAAACCCTAGACAGCCATATCTAAATGCTGGCGTGCATGAAGACAAAACCCAGATCCTTTTCCTGGCAGGAAGCTGTGTCTTCTAGCACATGGAACCAGGACTGCATTTCCTGGGATTAGATGGAGCCCTCAGCACAGAGGCCCTCTCATGGGTTTGTCCTCAGTGTCCAGCCCAGAAACTGTCTGTTCCCTAGCTCCCTGGAGAATGAAAAATTATTGGCTTCTGGAATGTTTTTCTGGTCACTGAGCCCTCAAGGTGAAAGGTCTCTTGGATGGAAACCAACAGGCCAAGTTTACCCAACCCAGCAAGGCGTCAGGCAGCCCCGAGGCACATTCCACTAGATCCCACAGAACAGCTGGGGCTTCTTCTCCTCAGCATGATACCTGCCCTCGAAGAATGGAGGTCTTTCTGCCCCACTGCACAGCTGACATAAAGCAGAAATCCCACTGCAGAGCACCCTTCAGGCTGGAGACTGCACAGAGCCCTCAGAAATATTCTCTTCTCCCTCTGCTTTTCACTGTTGCTGCTAAGACTTCAGCTTATGGGGAGAAGAGAGGCTCACAAAACACTATGTGCTCCTGTCCTAAAAATGTCCCATAGGAATAGAGCCAGAAGGGAGCAGAATATTTACATGCTTGTGAACACCATTACATGCCAGCCATTTTATATATATCATCTCATTTAACCATTACTACAATTATTTTTCCCATTTTAAAGACGTAGAAACTGAAAATGACTCTAACTACAATAGTGGCATATCTCCCTTCTTTGATAAAAGGGATCCTGTGAAACCTTGGACCTTGGGCCTGAAAATCAGTGACTGGAGCTCAGCATGAGGGTGAAGTGTAACGTAGCCACACAGGTAGTGTCCTTGCATTAGTCATGTCTGCACATTGTCTGAGACTCTGTGATACCTTGCCCTGTGTATCCCTGCTGGAATCAGGAATTCTATCTGGGCCCCAAACCCAGCTGTCCAGTACTAGGAAAAGGAAGCAGTTTGAGTTTTACAAGAAGAGCCTTGAACTAGGAGTTTGAATACATTTGCTTGAGTCCCAGCTCTACAATTTAATATATGAGATCTTGCCTTGGTTTTCTCATCTGTGAAGTGGGAATAATAATGATTGATCTCCTACTTTGGGTTTCTGATGATTAAATGAAATATTGCATGTGTGGTGTGGGGAAGGCCCAAAGAGACTTGGCCTATTCATAAATGAGCCATGTTCTTGTCCATTGCCCTTTCTATGGAGCTCCATCATGACTGAACAGCACTCCATTCTTTAGAATAACTTTTCTCCTACCCTCTTCCCCACAAGCTAAATGAAGAGCAGGTTGGTTTGGAGGAAGGAGCATAGACTAGGAATTCAATTACTTGGGTTTGAGTCCTGGTTTTATTAACCATTGGCTATGAGATAATTGAGTCACTGAGCCTCAATTTTCTCATCTGTTGAGTGGGGATAATATCAGTAGTTATTTCTAGGGGTGCCATGAAGACTATATGAGTGCATCAGTGCTTTATAGATTCTAATGTGCTATACAAAGGCAAGTTATTCATCTAACAAAGTTTTTTGACCATCTGCTATGGACTAGGCATGTTCCAAGTGATGACAATCCAAAGACAATAAGACATGGTATCCATTAAGCTCACAGTCTGTGGAGGAGATGGAAGCATACACAGGTAATTACAACACAGTGTGGTAAGTGCCATGACAGGGAAGCATAGAAGAGGGGCACTGTATTAGCTATCTATTGCTACAAAACAAATTACCCCAACATCAAGTAGCTTAAAACAACAAGCAGTTATTATCTCACATATATTCTAGGAGTCAGGAATCTGGGAATGGCTTAGCTGGGTAGTTCATGAGGTCAAGCTGTTGGCCAAGGCCATAGTCTTTGAAGACTTGACTAGGGCTGGAGAATCCACTTCTAAGCTCATTCATGTGGCTGTTGGCAGGAGGCTTCAGTTCCTTGCCATGTGAGCCTCTCCATAGGTCTGCTCAAGATATGACTTTCTCCAAGGGAAGTCATCCAAGAGAAAGAGAGCATGTGTGAGAGAGCATCCAAGAGTATAACCTAAACTGAGACGTGCCATGCTATCACTTCTGCCATTTTCTATTGGTCACAAAGACCAACCATGGTACAATGCAGAAGGGCACTACATGAGGGTGTAACTTGCAGGAGGTGGGGATCATTGGGACCCACTTTGGATGCTTGCTGCCACAGGTACTAAACACACTAGGAGAGAGGAGCCAGGAAAATTGTCTAGAGCTTAAGCTCGGGTGTATTTTTACTGCTTCTTGTAGTTTCTGCTGAATGCTGGACTAGTAAGAGAAAACTTCCTTTTCTATCCAGATTATTCTGCTATTAGGTGGAAATGACATTGTACAAAATATAGAGCAAACACAAACTATCAAGAAATGGTAATGACTCATCAAAATAAAAAGCTTCTGCACAGCAAAGTAAACAGTCAACAAAACTAAAAGACAACCTACTGAATGGGAGAAGATATTTGCAAATGATGTATCCAATCAAGGGTTAGTATCCAAAATATATAAAGAACTGATACAACTCAACACCTCAAAAAACATAATCCAACTAAAAAAATGCAAAGAAGACATGAACATTTTTCCAAAGAAAACATCCAAATGGCCATAAACAGTATGGAGTTTCCTCAAAAAGTTAAAAATAGAACAACCCTATGATTCAGTAATTATGCTACTGGGTATTTACCCAAAAAATACAAAAACACTAATTCAAAGGGATATGTGCACCCTTATGTTTATTGCAGCATTATCTGCCCAATCATGGAAGCAGCCCAACTATGTCCATTGATAGATGAATGGATAAAGAAGAAGTATGATGGATTATTATTCAGCCATAAAAAAGATAGAAATCTTGCCATTTGCAACAACATGGATGGAGCTAGAGAGTATAATGCTAAGAAAATATGTCAGTCAGAGAAAGACAAATACCGTATCTCACTCATATGTGGAATTTGAGAAACAAAACAAACAAGCAAAGGGTAAAAGAGAGAGAGAAAAAAAACAAGAAACACTCTTAACTATAGAGAACAAACTGATGGTTATGAAAGGGGAGGTGCGTGGGGGGGATGGATGAAACAGGTGAAGGGGATTTAGAGTACAATTATCATGATGAGCACTGAGTAATGTATAGAATTTTTGAATCACTGTATCATACAACTGAAACTAATATACCACTGTATATTAACTATACTGGAATTAAAACAAAAAACTTAATAAAAAAGAAGTGGTAATGACTTTGATGGTGGGAGCATCTTCCAGTTCTGTCTTCAGAGCAACTGCATCCTGGTAAGTCAGTTCCCCAAAGGCCCTAGTATAGCCCTTAAAGTTCATAGCCTTCCCAGAGCTGACCAACAATCACTAGTACCCACCCCTATTACAGTGCAACTCACATTGTACCACAATTGTGTGTTTATGTGTCTCACATCCCTTTAAACTGCCCTGAGCAGGCAGGGGAAATGTCTGTCTGGTACACAGCTTGTCCCACATCTAGCATGGTGCTTGGCACTATGCCTAACTGTTTGATAAAAGAATTAACAGAAACTGAATGAATATGGAATACACTGTATGTTATAAGGTCCATGCAGGTAAGTAATTATCACAACATTTAAGAAGCTATGCTTTGTGTTTCCTGAGTGTCAGGTCCTATGCTACATGCTTTATGTATATTACTTCATTTAACACTCATCACGGTCCTATGGTAGGCATTATTATCCCCATTTAACAGATGAGGAAACCAAGGTCACACAATTAGAAAATGGCGGAGTGTGGATTTGACACCAGGTCTGTCAGACTCCGAAGCCTGTACAACTAATCCTATCATATCTGGTAGCAGATCTTCTCAAACACACAAACAAAAAATTTCAGATCTTAAGGACTTTGGGTAGTTAACAAACCAGATAAAAGAAAATTAAATAGTCTTAAGGAACAATTTGATCAATATCTAAAAACCAGGTGTTTCCCTTTCTCTCTCTCTCTCTTTCACACACACACATACACACATCCCTTATTTTTCCAGGAAAGCCCAGTTTAAGTTCCACCTCTTCCAGGAAACCTTCTTTGACTCACAGTGATGCTTGTCACCCCTAAATTCCTGCAGCACTTGTGATAGAGCCATTCAGTTGATACAAACTATGGTAGTCTTTTTTTTTTTTTTAAGATTTTATTTATTTGACAGAGAGAGACACAGAGAGAGAGGGAACACAAGCAGGGGGAGTGGGAGAGGGAGAAGCAGGCTTCCCACGGAGCAGAGAGCCCGATGTGGGGCTTGATCCCAGGACCCTGGGACCATGACCTGAGCCGAAGAGAGATGCTTAATGACTGAGCCACCCAGGTGCCCCAAACTATGGTAGTCTTGATTTGCAGTATATCCTTTTTTACAACTCAGGCCCATCACTTCCTTCTTAACACAGTGAGGGAGTTGGACTACTTCTTAAAGTCCTTTTCTGGCTTGCACATTGTAGGAGGTATTTCCTGACTCCCATTGGCATAATCACCTCCTTGCAGGGAGGACAGACAGCGTGGTTGCATATGGCAGGCCCTCACCGATAGCAGAGCTTTTACCTGATTGTATTGGAAGAGCCTGCTTTCTACCATCTCCTGACGTCCCTATAAGTTCCTGGGGACTCTTTATAATGTCCCAGCACCTAGCACAGGGCCTGGAGCACAGTAGGCTTTCTATAAATGTTTCCTGGATAAATACATGAATGAATGAATAAATGAAGTGGTGGTGCTGACTGCTACATTAATGAAATCCTCTAATGTCCTTGGCATTACTAAATTAACTAGTAATTTCTTTTGCTTGTTGGGTGCTTTGGCCTTCCCCAGGCAGCATCTCCTTCAGACCTTTCTCATCCCACGGCTTTCTGCCCAAAGAACCAGTATGGAGCATTTAAAATCAGGGTGGACAGAGCTGTAGACACATGGGCAAACTTTTAACTTGGCTTGTTCCAGACTGCCTGCCAAGTCATCACCCTTCTGTTTGGACTCAGTTACCACATTCTTTATTGCAAGATACTTTCATAACACGAGGTAATGCCCTTGCCTACAGCTTTATTTGCACTGGTTACATATGTGATCTGCTTGCTTTCGGATGTCACCACCCATCTCTGGCAGTTGGGGAGGGGGTTATGACTTCATTTCAGCAGTGGCGTCTCTCCTGGATTAGATGGGAACTCTCTGGGAAGCTTCCTACAGCAGCTGCTTTCACGCAGGGAAACAGGGTAACAGGAACCCTCCTACTGATCTTCATCAATGCCTTGGACAGGACCTTTACTTGTTTAACCTTTTCTCTATTTTCTGCCTTACTAGTGGGAAGGAATATAATGCAGTGGTAAAGAGCATGGATTTTGCAATTAGAGCTGGATTTTCATCCTGGTTCTGCCTCTTATTAGCTATGTCTCTTGGGCGAATTACTTCTTTGAGACTTGACTTTCTCACTTGTAAACTAGGACTACCAATATTATCTTCTTTGTAGGGTTGTGAGGATTGAGGTAATGCTGCGAAGAGTTTAGAATAAAGCTTGCAAATAATATGCCCTCAACCAATGTTAGCTATCATAATTCACTATTATTTAGTGTGTCCACTGCTCACACTGAGGATGGAATGGGTAGTGAGAGGGTACAGGTAAGTTTTCATCGTCACCATCAACATTTTGATGAAAGGACAAAGAAATTCAGCTTTACTGAATGCTGGCCTGAGAGCCTTACTTACCTGAATCCATTTAATGTTTAGAAGGATCCCAACTTTACAGATAGAGCTGAGGGGATTAAGGAACTTGCTTGATGTCACATAGCCAGGGTGGGGAGCACATCCTCCTGACACACATTCTTTCCCTGTTCCTCACAGAATGCTCTGGGGCCCATGGGGGCCTTTCATTTGGTCCTTCTCAGTGATTAATATTCATGTATTCACCTTGACTTACTTCTCTCCCACTTCCTTAACTGGCCCCAAGATATTCTATGAGTCCTGCTCCAACTTCTCTTTTCCACTCAGCTCACGTCAGTTTCCTGGCAGAGCTGACTGCCCTGGCTAGAGGAGCATTCTTTCCTGTTTCTCTGGGTCTATTACCCTCCTCCTTTCTGTACCCAGCCATTTCATTTTCATAGCCTCAGCTTATCCTGTGCCTGGGATTGCCTGTGCTAGAATCAGCAGGATTATTATCAGTAACCCAGGCCAGACTGGCTCAGCGACACACAAGGAGGGGGGTGGAGAGGGTGGGAGGGATAGTGGGGATGTAGGGGGTGCAGGTGACTGGGCTGGGGGTGGGGAGGCTAGTAGGGGGCTGATAGAGAGTCAGGAAAACAGCTGCCTTTTCAGGTGAGGACAGACAGTGTGCCTGGGGATCCTGCTGTGGCAACTGAGAAGTTAGGAGTACTCCGCCAGCTCTCCTGGCAAATCTCAGGGGGAGCAAAGACTTCAAGGCCTTGAACTCAGGGAAGTCAGGGTAAGGCAGGCTGAATGCTAGGTTTTAAGCTGATATCCTATCAGGAGGAGTTCATTTCCAAAAGGATCCAAAAATGGAGTGGGATTAGGGATTCATGGACAGACCTGGTTTCAGACAGTCTTTTTGTAATAATAAACCATCAGATGGTCCCTGAAATTCCATTATATTGGCACCCAGATTGGATGTCCCAGGCTGCCTCTCCTACTCAGAAGTTGTACCAAAAATTCTTTGGCAGACAGTGGCTTCCAACTTTTAGTTCTGAAAATGCAGTCACCATACCTAACCCATATTCCATAATCTAAAATATTTGGAGGAATGGTTATAGGCTATTGTTGGCTTCCATTTTTTCTGACTTCCTGTAATAAATCTTTTTGTCTCCATGTTATTTTTTTTAATTAAAAAAGTGTTAACTATAGAAGTGCAAACTGTAAGTAAATAAATATATTCTTTGCAAAAAACGTTTAAATGAGTAGCAAGTGAAAAGTAAAAATCCTGCTCACGCCCCCTTCCCACCCCCCCACTTAACTCCACTTCCTTCTGTAAATTATCCTATTTAGTCAGTACCATCAGTTTCTGCTCTAAGTTTTTCTATGCACTTGGGAAGATGCAGTAGCATCTAGGATTAGAGGCTGGGGGGACAGGAAGAGCTGACTGCCCTGGCTGGAGGAGCATTTTATCACTGACATTGTTTGTTTTCATTGTTCATGGTGATAATAAGAAGCAGATTAAATAGATTTTATTGTCATCTATTATTGTTTTCAAGTTATTCCTTAAAATTATTGTTTTGTTTTGTTTTTTTAAAGAATTTTTTATTTATTCATTTGAGACAAAGAGATACAGAGAGAGAGAGAGGAGGAGCAGTGGGGAGAGGCAGAGGAAGAGGGAGAAGCCAGACTCCCTGCTGAGCAGGGAGCCCGACACAGGGCTCCATCCCAGGACCCTGAGATCATGACCTGAGCCGAAGGCAGACGCTTAACCGACTGAGCCACCCAGGCACCCCTAAAATTATTGTTTTGAATTATCCTCAGTTGCTATATCCCCTTACTGCCTGCACTCAGGACAGACAGCTCCCCCTGCTTTGCCCTACGGTGGTATATCTCTGTGTACATGTGCAATATGTACATTCATGTATTTTTTTATTTTTTATTTTTATTTTTTAAAGATTTTATTTATTTATTTGAGAGAGAGAATGAGATAGAGAGAGCATGAGAGGGTGGAGGGTCAGAGGGAGAAGCAGACTCCCTGCTGAGCAGGGAGCCTGATGTGGGACTTGATCCCGGGACTCCAGGATCATGACCTGAGCCGAAGGCAGTCACTTAACCAACTGAGCCACCCAGGAGCCCCATTCATGTATTTTTTTAATGGGATAATCTATATATATTGTTCAGCAATTTGCTTATCCTTCCTCACCTTCATTTAGCAATATGTGGGATCTTTCATTGATAGCACATGGAGTTAGTATAATTCTACCACCTTTTTTATTAACGGCTGCATAGTATTCCATAGTATAGTTGTACCATTCTCCTATTTATAGATATTAGGTCCTCCAATATTGTGCCACATCAAACACTGCAGCATCATGTATTTCCAGTGGCACAAAATTGGAAGTATTTTACTGTCTAATGTCCTAAGATAACATCTAACTTCTCTCTATAATACATGACAGTAATACTCATTTATCAAATGCTTAGTCTGTACAAAGATCTGTTCTAAGCACTTTGCATGTAGTAACTCACTCAATTCTCAGAACAACCCTATGAAATAGGGAGTACATATTATCATCCTCATTTCACTGGAGAGGCACTAAGGTAATCTTACCCAAAGTCTCATAACTAATAAGTAGCAGAGCTGGGATTTGAACAAAGCACTCTGACTCCAGGATCTGCACCACTCACAGTGGTGCAAGACAGTGCTAGACAAGGCTTCTGTGCATTTGTAAAAGCGCTTCTCCAGGTTAGATAGCTGGAAAAGAAAAATGCTGATACATACTTCCAAGTAGCCCTGTCAAAACGGCAGTATCAAATGACACTCCCATGGAGTATGAGGGGGCCATTTTCCCTAAAACCTTGCTAGTGTTGGATTTCATCAAGTTTACTCACTTTTGAAGACCTGGAGGGTAAAAAGAAAAGGTCTTGATTTTGCTACCTCATTGGAAAGCTAGTTTGGCTAGCATGGTATATAATTCTGGGTCAAAATTATTTTCTTTCCAAGTTTGAAGTGATTGCTTCATTGCTGTCCAGCATTCAGAGTGACCTTTCAGAAGTCTGACAGCCAATTCATTTTTGTTCCTTGTAGGTAACCTGTTTTTCTTCTTTGAATACTTTTAGAGTTTTTTCTTTGTCTTTTTGGCTCTGAAACATCCCAAGTATTTGTCTAAGTAAGCATCTTTGAAAATGTTCCTTGCCTGCCACTTAGCAGGCCCTGTGAAGTATTGAAGCCTTTCTTCGGGTTGGGGAAGTTTTCTTTTAATATTTCTTTGTGGATCTCTTCCCCACCAATTCTCAGTTCTTTACTGGCATTTCTTTTGAATGAAAGGAGGCACTTCTGAATTGATCCTTTGTGTCTCTGTATTACTCTGCTCAGGCTGTCATAACCAAATTCCATATACTGGGTGGCTTACACAACAGAAATTTATTTTCTCACAATTTTGGAGGCTAAGATCAAGATGCTAGGCAATTCATTTTCCAGTGAGGGCTCTCTTCCTGGCTTGTAGACAGCTGCCTTCTGGCTGTGTCCTTGCTGTGTCCTCACATGGCAGAGAGATAGCTGTGGTGTCTCTTCCTCTTTGTATAAAGGCACCAGCCCCATTGAATTATTGAATTGACCTCATTTAACCTTTATCACCTCCTCACAGGGCCTATGTCCAGATACAGTCACACTGAGTTTAGGGCTTCAATATATGAATTTGAGGGGAACACAATTCAGTCCCTAGTAGTCTCTCAATTTTTCTCTCAAATTTTCCATTCCTGATCGTTTCTATATATTCAGGGACATCTCCTCACACTTAACTTCTTAACATCCCCAGTTTTTGCCACACCCATCTTATTATTCATCCCATCTACTGCTTTTTTAGTTTTACTATCATAATTTTTAATTCCCTGTTTGTTTGTTGTTTCTTTTTCATAGCAGCCTGCTATAATATCCTCGTGGATCTTTTGAAGGATGATGCTATTTAGATTTTATTTATTTATTTATTTATTTATTTATTTTTGTTAGAATTTTTAAACTGTTTTTTTCTGTTCCTTTATCTGTCTTTTCTCTGGAGTCAGTTTTCAGTTTGTTTACATATATTTTTAAAAATTTTATTTATTTATTTGAGAGAGAGAAAGCACAGCAGGGTAATAGAGGGGCAGAGGGAGAGGGAGAAACAGACTCCCCCTGAGCAGGGAAGCCTGGTGCAGGGCTTGATCCCAGGACCCCGAGATCATGACCTGAGCCGAAGGCAGATGCTTAACCGACTAAACCACCCAGGCGTCCCTCAGTTTGTTCATCTTAATCCTTTTCTTTAGAGCTGTTTGAATTTCCTCAGCTATCTGGTGATCCTTGGTTTTTCATCATATCTATGTTTGAAGAATGGGCTAATTAGCAGGTATTTTGTTTAAGTTTTCACTTCAATTTTGAGCTGTCCATTTCCCCTCTAGTCTCCTTTGGTGAATGGAGGGTTACTAGGGACTCTGTGAGTAGGTCATTTTGACTGCAGACTTCCCAGTAAGGTGCTTAGAGCAGGCAGAGAGGCAGGCTCGGGGACCACCCTCCTCCCCACTTGGTCCTTTGCCCATCCCCAGATGCCAAAATATGGAGGCCTTTACTTCAGTGAAGCCACAGTTGACAGGCTGGGCAGGAACAGCTTTGCCTTTTTCCTCTCTGTGTCCATGGAAGTTGGATAGGATTACTTCCAGCCCTGCTTTTCTCACAGGCCCTTACACACCAGCAGACACCCTCCCCAGACAGGGGATTTCCCTTCTTAGAGTGAAACTTTGTGTTTTAGTCCACCTTCCTGACCCCTACCCCTGACCTATAGCTCTCTGAAGTGGAGGGAAGAGGAGAGAGGTCTGTTGTGCACAGGGCAGTTTAAAGATGAATAATCCTGACGAGTGCTTTCCAACCCCTCGTATTCCTTCTATTTGCTTCCACTGAGCTAGGAGATTCCCTGCCCCCACCTTCAAAGAAATTTACCTTACGAGTGTTTTGGAGTATGTTAATACTCATCCTGAGTTGTCTATCAGTGTGATCCTAACTGCTTTCTATCCAGATTTTTATCATAATTTCTGCTGCTTTTTCTGCTATCTTGTCTGTCCTTTAAGGGGTTTATGGTGGTAGGGCGGGTCTATGTTCATGTTTAGTTCTCCATTTTGATTTGAGTCCTGTTTCATATGATCTTTCCTCTTGATAATGAAATTGCTGACAACAAATTGTGCTGCTGGAATACAGCTCTTTGTTCATTAAGATGATTTCATTTAATAAAAAGTGCCAGACACTTATGTATAGTATCGCTCTGAAGCCTCACAACAATCCTGTAACATAGGCATCAGAATCCACATTTGGTTGATAAGGGAGCTGAAATTCAGGAAGGTTAATTGAATTAATTGAGGTCAGATGGCTAATAAGAAATAGGCCTAAATCTGACTCCAAGACCACTTTATCCCGCTACATACTATTTAAATGTCTCTGCTGTATTCGTTTTCTCTAGTTTTCAGTATGTTTATCTTTACTTCCCCCATTAATATATACGGGCCTTGAGAGTAAGAGCCCTGGCTATAGTTCATTATTTCCATTGTGAGATGCCTGACTTCCTGTTTTATGAGCCGCAGTCAGTTTAAATTTTGTAAACCAACTCGATAAAGCAACTAATTACAATATGCTATGATAACAACATATTGCAACTGTACATTACAGGGGCAGAAATGCTTTATTTGGGGACTTTAAATGTTTTCTTACATCCACTGAATTAAAGACTTGGTGGCAAGTCGGAATTAAAACTGGAGGAAAGGTCAAAGTTCAGCTCTGGTTGGAGTTGTTATGGCAATTCTCTGAGCAATAAGTCTGCATAAACAAAAGAGAGCAGAAGAGGAAATACCTATTGATCTCTAATATTAGCTCTAGCTAATCGTTTTTCTGTTTCTTCAATAGAGCAGTATGTTGAGATGATGAAAATTATATTCTTTCATGTATTCCATTACATTCACTGTCATATCATTCTTTGGAAGTCTGCCTCAGGAAATAATAAACTTTCTGAAGGGGACAGAATCATGCTTTGACATTCCTAAGGATGATGTCACCTGTGTTGGTTCCTTCTGATCCCATTTGGTTCATCTATTCATCTATTCATTGAGCACCTGTGACTTTGGAGGCAAAATAAAACTACCTGGGAACTTTCCCCAAATACCACGATCAGTTTTCACTCCTAGACCAATGGTGCCCAGATTCATATATTTTTAAAGCTGCTCAAGCAATGATGATACATACGAGGGTTGAAAAACCACTGCCCCATGATATATTACAAATTGTGTTAACGACTGGGGATACAAATAAAAATAATAATTGCTAATATTTATTGAGTACATACCATATGTCAAGCACTATTCTATGCGCCTTATATGTATTAACACATTTAATCCTGATAACAACCCTAGAAGGTAGGTATTACTCCCATTTATAGATGAGGAAACTGAGACACAGAGAGATTAAGTAATTTGGCCAGAGTTATACATTTAGGAAGTGGTGGAATCCGGTGCTGGGGTCCATGCCCACTGCTCTATAAACTATCAGTAGTATCACGGTCTAGTAAATAATGATAATACAGTAGATACCTATCAAGGACACCTAAAGTGGGAGGTGAGAGAAGGAGGTAGGGGCAGGAAGGCTTCCTGTAGGAGGTGATACCTTAATTAAGTAGAGGAAGAATGGGAACCAACAAGAAAAGTGGAGGAAGAGCTTTTTAGGTTCCTGTCTCCCCTGCCTTGCTAGACAACCTGCCTCCTCACCTCTCAGGAGTTCCCTCCTCTCTCTTCCCCACGCTGAAAACACTGGAATGTCCACAATCATCCTTAACACGCCTAACATTTCTACTGGGAAGACTGAAGTCATGCACAATTACTCATGCAATTTTTCCTCCTGACAATAGGTCCTTCTGTGAGCCTCTCATTCACATATATAAAGCTCCACTCTGTTGTTTTTTTTTTTTTTTTTAAAAGCCTTTGCTATAGGAACAATTCACAAACGTGTCAAACACACATTGGTTCCCCACCCCCTTCTCCTGTCCCCTCACCTGATTGGGAGACTAGAAAATAATCCCCTGGCTTGCCAGGGGCCTGTACCCACTTGCCAACTCTGCCCCAATGGAAGCTAACCCTGCTTTTCACTTTGCTTCTCATCAAGTGTGGCTCTAAGCTGAAGTTTGAGGTTAACCTCAGGGAGCGCTTAGCCACACCTGCCACCCCTCTGCCTGGCCCCAGGGGCAGGAAAAGACTTTCTGTTGAGGAAAGGGAAATGCTCCTATGCTGCTAATTAACTATGGGAGGAAAGGAAGCTCTTTCCAGACACCAAAAATACCAAGGACCAACATAAAAAGCAGTCTTTGTGCTAGCCAGCCCCATCATTCAGCACAGCCTAGGCTGGGGCCGGAGGGAAAAATAACTCCTCTTGCAGCCCACAGGGTCCCTGCATCCCAAATGGATGCCTCAGGAGGCCATGCCCTGAGTGAATGTCTGCTGGGGGACAGGGTCCCAGGAACATGGATGGAGGCTGCCTGCCTTAAACCACAGGAAGCAGCCTGATGCTAGCATGCTTATGGATGACTTGGGAGTCTTTGCTAGAATAGCCGTAGGCCCGTTGAGTAAGTGAAAAGGTGAAGAGTGCAGGTCTGTTGGGGTGTGAGGCAGAACTGTAGGAGGTTGCCCCAGAGTCTGGGTAATCTCACCACAGCAGGTCCCTTTCCCACCCTGTGCTTATCAAACTAGGGGCCGAGCCTCCCTTTGAGCATAGGACGATTTTAAATGTAGAGAAAGAAGTGTCACCATCTGGCCTTTCCAATTCCCTTAGGCTTGGCTGCTCTAGGCCCAAAAAGAGTCTGCAGCATGTGGGAGACTCAAGTCCAGAGGGTGATCTTGGGGGAAGGGTTGAGTGCTGCAAAAATTGGATTTGGCCACAGGCTGGGAATTGGAGGCTTTCACAAACAGGAAGGCAGTAGGGCCATTTGGCTGAGACTGTAAGCTCAAGTGGCTTCAGAATTTGGCTGCTGATCAGTGTAGGGGAATGAGGTAAAACATGAGGGTGGCCCCAAGGATTGAGGACCTTAGAATCTAAAGGCTGCCAGAGCCACACCGAAGTTCTTAGAGGGCCTGTTTTCATGGTCTGTCTTACTTTACAGAGCCTGGGACAGATTCCCAAGACTAAATTGCCAAAACCAGGAAGTCAGGGTACTAGGATTTCATACTAGGCATGTTTCCCAGTCTCTCACTCCAACATTTCTGCATCTGGGCAGACAAGGGAAAAATTCTTCCATTATGATACCACATGTACAGGATCCTTGGCAGCTATGTGTGTGGTGGCGCATCTTTCTTTTCTTCCCTCCTGTTGATATAGGCTCTCTTTATAGACTCCTCAAGTGTCAGAGCCAAAAAGATTTTAGAAGCCAGGTAGACCAAGTCTTTTGACAGGAAAAGAGATGGAAGACTGGAGAGAAGTGACTGGCACAAAGGCACACAGCTGGTTAATGAAGCCAGGTCTTCCGACAACCGGTCCAGGGCTTTTTCCATAATGCCACACCCTTTCTAACAAATACCATTTGTGTCTCAGGGGCTCCTGCCCATTCCCTATTCTGTTTCCCATTTTCCTCACTTCCGTGCATAGGGCCTTAAACTGGACCTTGTATATGGTAAAATGACTTTCTGAAAAGCTTCTGCTATTGGGTATCCTGACAAAAAAATGTTAGGTTAGAAAGAAAGAAGTCATGGCCAGTGAAACGCAGACAGACCAGGGTGGAAGAGCAAATTCCCTGACTCCAAGGCCTTGTTGCTCCAAGTTGTCCATGGACCAGCAGCCTGGGCATCATCCGGGAGTCCCAGCCTAGACTTGCACTTTCACCAGATCCCTAGATGATCCAAATACACATTAAAGGCTATGCAGTACTACTTTTAGGTAAGGCTCTGCAAAAAGTCCTCCCCTTCCCCTTCCTGCCCAAATGCTTAACCCCCCCACCTCCCTCCTGCTCCTCCACCCCTCTGTCCTCCATCCTAAATTCTGACTTCTCTTGAAATTTAAAGCCAGGATGGGGTGGAGGTGGTGTTATATTTTAAAAGGGGACTCAAAAGGGGACTTATTTTTTTAGAAAAATAAAATATAGCCAATTCGAAAGAACTTTTTGCAGCTCCAATGTCATGTTGTTAATGTAGAAATATAAACATCTATGTGTTTATATTGGGTTGCTTGTAAAATCATCTTTGGTTATATTTAGAAACTTGATGGCTTGGAAAGTATACTGAAAAACTCTGAGAACAAAAATATTTTTCCCCTTAACTCTCTGGAAAAAAAAAAATCTCTTTAAAAAAAATCCTCAGGGCGCCTGGGTGGCTCAGTCGTTAAGCATCTGCCTTCGGCTCAGGTCATGATCCCAGGGTCCTGGGATCGAGTCCCACATCGGACTCCCTCCTCCGCGGGAAGCCTGCTCTCCCTCTCCCACTCCCGCTGCTTGTGTTCCTGCTCTCGCTGTCTCTGTCTCTGTCAAATAAATAAATAAAATCTTAAAAAAAAAATCCTCAAACATCTTTTCCCTACTTTTTTTTTTTGATTTTAACATGTTCTCAACTTTATTGAAATCATCAATATCCCAGACACATTTACCATTTAAAAAAATCAATTTAATGCTATCAAAAGGTGATGTCCAATTTAATCCTGTTTGCCTTCACGCCACTGTCGTGAGCCTTCATTCCAGGCCACATAAACAAAGAGGGCCAACACCACGTGGACGGCGACCACCGCAACAATAGCAGCATAAAAATAGCTGTCCCTATTGGACATCCCAAAGGCGCCTTTAAAAACATAAGATTTAGTCGTGAAATATAACCCAATAGGTACAGTGATCATTAGAGCTGTGAAGAACAGGAGCGTTTCAAGGTAGATGCTAGTGAACTTTCATTTCTGAAGTCGGGCGGCTGCAGCGCATTCAGCGCTCTTTCATCAAGGCGCTCCATGGTGTAGCTGCGCCCGCAGCAGGTGCTGGGGGCCGGCTGGGCTCGGGTACCGCACTCGGTCCACTCGACAGGCGACCGGTAGAGGCGTGCCGCGCCGGAAGTACCCTTTCCCCTACTTTCTTTCTTTCTTTCTTTTTTTTTTAAAGATTTTATTTATTTATTTGACAGAGAGAGAGAGAGAGTGAGAGAGGGAACACAAGCAGGGGGAGTGGGAGAGGGAGAGCAGGCTTCCCGCTGAGCAGGGAGCCTGATGAGGGACCGGATCCCTGGACCTTGGGATCATGACCTGAGCCGAAGGCAGACACTTAACGACTGAGCCACCCAGGCGCCCTCCCCTACTTTCTTATTCCCATCCACCATTACGCATTTTTTCCTCTTACCTTTCTCCCAGTTCAAGTCCCTCATTTCATTTACATTTTTTAAAATACAATTTTTCTTATTACACACTTATTTCTTAGGGAAAAATTAGGGTATACAGAAGCAAAACACAACCAGAATCCCATTGATGTAGAAACAACTATATACCTTTTATAAAAAATATCTCAAACTTTTTTATATGTATTTGTTAACAAAAGTGGGATAATTCAGAACATCATAATTAGTATGTAGTTCCTTTTAAGTGGAACTATGAATTACTAACTTCTTTACATCTGCAAACATAAAAATGAACATTTTTATTAAGTTCTGCCATGTGGATTGTACCATGATTGATTTAATAATATTTCTATCACTATTAGGTAGTTCAAACTTTTCACTACTAAAAATAGTACTGCACATCCTTAATGATTTTCTTACCTTAAAAAAATTCTTTCAGGGGCTCCTGGGTGACTCAGTCGTTAAGCTTCTGCCTTCCGCTCAGGTCATGATCCCAGGGTCCTGGGATCGAGCCCCGCATCAGGCTCCCCGCTCAGCGGGAAGCCTGCTTCTCCCTCTCCCACTCCCCCTGCCTGTGTTCCCTCTCTTGCTGTGTCTCTCTGTCAAATAAATAAAAAATCTTAAAAAAAAAATTCTTCCATTAAATCATAAATGCACTATTACACTTGTGAAAAATAAATTTAAATACAGAGAACACTAAATTTCTTTGACTGTCATTCCCAGTCCTGGTTCCCAACCCACCTTCCCAGAGGTAACCACTGTTACCAGATTTGTATGTATTTTTGTACATATTCTCCCGGGCCATTTTTTATGCATTTAGTGCATATGTATATAACTGTAAGGAATAAATTACTATTTCAGGATTTTGGTTCATTGGTGGTTATTTTTCACACCAATGGTATAAGACCTATCATTCTTCAAATTGCCTTTCTCACTTAAACAATCAATTTGGAGTGCTTGCCGCATTAACACTTATAGATCTACTTCATTTATTTTGGCAGTTGTCTAGTATTTTGTGTCACGAACAGAACATGGTTTATTAGCATGTGTTGGATGAATTGACTTTTAGGCTATTCCACTTATTTTTTTTTTAAGATTTTATTTATTTATTTGACAGAGAGAGACGCAGTGCGAGAGGGAACACCAGCAGGGAGAGTGGGAGAGGGAGAAGCAGGCTTCCTGCTCAGCGGGGAGCCCGATGCTTGATCCGAGGACCCTGGGACCATTACCTGAGCCGAAGGCAGATGCTTAACGACTGAGCCACCCAGGCGCCCCTGGCTATTTCCACTTTTTATCTCATATAAAATACACTTATACATACTTCTTCGTGTACACTTGGGAGTGTGTCTTTAGGGTAGATTCAGAGAAGTGGCATTGTTGAATCTTAGGATCCCACTGACTTCTTTCTATGTATGAATGAGAGGTAAAACTCTTTTGAAGATCCTGGAGGAAAATACAGTTCTTAAAAGCCTGAAAAATGATTTTTCCCCCTAGCTTTGTTCTTGGCTTCCGATATGATCTTGAGGTTTCTAGCTAGGGTAGATGGATGCGACCGAACAAGGAAAAGGACATAACAGGCTTTTGGGTGAAAATAAGAAGGAGGTTTGGCTGAGTTTAAGATGTTGCCTTATAGGAGGGAAGAGTGCCTGTGGTGCCCGGCAGATGGGGAGTACTCTCCCACTTCTCTTGTTCCAGCTGCCCCACTCCCACCGCAACTCAGTGAATCCAACGGTCAACCCAATTTTTGATGGGTGCATATGGATACAGAGCATAGCATTAGGTGTTACAAGGATTTCAGTAGATGACATGGTCTCTACCCCCATGAAGGTGAACAGACATCCATTCATGGGAAGATGTATTAACACTTACAAGCCATACCCTGTACTACCAAGTAAAACTTATTGTCAAGCAAACTGAGTACAGCCACCATTACTCCTGAGGGAACAATAAGTCCTTTGTACCTTTCACCTGGATTATTGCCCCAGGTTTTCACTTGGTCTCCTTACCTACAATCTCTCCCTTTCAACCTATCTAGCTGACTGCTGATAAAGTTATATATGAAAAGGTTACTTTTATGGTATCTGTGATCTTATTCATTCCCTACTCCTCTTATTGTCTGGTAGTCTTCCCTTCATCCTTTACGACTCAGCTCAATAATGTTATCGTAGTAGGGGTGCCTGGGTGGCTCAGTCAGTTGAGTGTCCAGAGTCTTGATTTCGGCTCAGGTCTCAGGGTTGCGAGATCTAGCCCCATGTTAGGCTCTGCACTCTGCGCAGAGTCCGCTTGAGATTCTCCCTCTCCCTCTTCCTTCCCCTCCCCCGCTCACGTTCTCTCTCTCTCTCTCTCTAAATAGATAAAATCTTTAAAAAAATGTTATGGTAGTAATCATTTGCAATATAGAAGTGTATTAAATCAACACATGGTATATCTTAAACTCACACAATGTTATATGCCAATTACATATCAATAAAGTTGGGGGGAAAAGACAGCTCAAACTTTTCATTCAACATGTATTAAGCACATACTATGTGCATATCACCTCTACTAAAAATTTTCCCTGACTCTAAGCTCTGTAAATAACTCCCTCCCTGCTTCTTCTCTTGTAGTAGATCCTACTTTATTGTCATTACTTTTTATGTATGTATGTATGTATGTATGTATTTTCTTCCATCCCTTTTTATTTTATTTAAAAATTTTTAAATTGGAGTATAGTTGACACACAATGTTATATTACTTTCAGGTGTACAGCATAGTGATTACTTATTTTTTTTTTCTGCTATGTCTACCCCAAACTGTGAGTTCTTAAAGTATAGGGTCTGTATCTTATCCACCTCTGAACCCCCAGTACCTAATATGATGCTGGGCACGTGGCTGATGCTTAATAAATATTTGTTTGACAAAAACAATGAATAAATGAGCTCCCTAGAAGTGTGTACACTGGTTTTCAAAGTACTTTTAAGATCTGCAGGTTAACTTTTGGTTAGAGAAGAAACCGTGTTAGGTAGCAAGAGCAGAGATAGTCTTTGAGGTGACTTGTCCTAGATCCTGAAAGTAGTAGAGGGTGGGGCTGGTACTTGCCCCAGTCTAAATTTTTTCATTTTATATTTCAAACACATAGTCTATATCACTGTTGCAATGTAAGGGATGCTAAAGATGTGTTTATTCAAAAAAAGAAAAGAAAGCTTTTAAAAAGATGCCAGCTTTCCCTAGTTTGGAACTGGACTTTTTATTTATTTTTTATTTATTTATTTTTATTTATTTTATTTTTTGGAACTGGACTTTTTAAAGCTCTCATCTAATGTTGCCCCTTGCTTAAAGCCCTTCCATGACTTCTCATTGTTCCTGGGTTAAAGTTCAAGAATTTTAACTTGTCTTGCAAGGCTCCACATGGCCTGGAGATTGCCTATTTCTCCAGCATCCTTTCACATCGTTTTTCCTGGAGCTCCTTACACTCCAGCCACAGAAGTCATTTCTCTGATCTGCAAGGTCACCAAGTTTCTTCATCCATGCTTCACTGATGCTCCTCATGCCTGGAACACTCTCTGCTACAACCCACACCTGCCCCCCCCCCCCCCCCCCCCACTTCTCTAACTGCCACTCATCCTTCAGGTCTCAGTTTGGCTGTCACTGCTGAGGGAGGCCTGCCCTCAGCCACACGGGAGGATAGCTCATCCTATGGTACACCTACAGAGTGTTCTGTCTTTTCCTTTATAACACTTATGATTATTGTAACTTGATCATCAAGTTGTGTAATCACTGAACGTTTGTTTTTTCACCTCCCACCATCCCGATCCATGAGGACGGGATCTACATCTGTTCTGTTCACTTCTTTATTGAAAGGGCTTTACCTACATTACTTGATCTAGTTTCACAGTCCTGTGAGGTAGACATCCTCATCCCTTATTTGACAGGGGAGAAAATTGCAGGCTCCGAGAGATGTGTGGTAGAGTCAAGATTTGAGCCCAGTTCCATCTGTATTTTTGAAGGGTTAAAAGGGCTAGAAGTTCATTTATTTGGGATTTGGACTCTCAAGACTAGAACTTAATAGGATAATGATTCTGGGTGTGCCTCTTCATCTGTATAATAGAGATAATATTACATACCTTATCTACCTCACAATTTTCCTTAGGATCAAATAAAAGAATATATATGACATGCCTGGTAGCCATAACACAGCCTACAAATACAAGTGAAGTAAGTGGTATTTTTCATCAGACTCAAGTCTGTAACGGCTGCTGCTTATCTGGTCTGCCCACTCTGGGCATCGGTGTCTTCAGTAAAATTGTCAGTTTGAAGACACGTAGTCCAGATGTCCCTGTTATTATCTAGAGCAGGTTTTTAGTCTGGACTTCTGCTGACAACTAAAAGATGAGTTGAGAAGGATAGTATTCATCTTACAGGATGAGAACTATACATTTAGCTTTTACAAAAATAAAAACAAAGCAATAAATAAAATGCAGTACGTGTCTAGAATTTAGCCTCCAGTATTGATTGCCAAGAACAGATTCAATGGTTAGGCAAGTGTGGTTAATGATTAGCATGAGTGGTTAAGAGCTTAGACTTTGGAGTCAGAGAGGCCTCAATTCAATTCCCTCAGCTCTACTTTTACCAACAAGGAGGGCTTGGGCAAGTCATTTAACTCCTCAAGCTTCATTTCTACATCTTTTAAATGTACCTACCCCTCAGCCTGTTGTAAGGATTAAAACAAATAATGTAAGGAAGCGCCTGGGACATAGGAAACACTGTATAAATGTGGAGAGTTATTATTGCCATGTCAGTCTTTCTTTCCTGGCTTGCTGATCCTCCACACCTATTTGTTCCGTGTGGCTTCCATTCCAACTGGAATGATGACTTTCAGGTGTCAGAGTCTTAAATACTAAGGCCAAGAACTCTGTCTCTCAATCTGCAACTGCTCCAAGTGAGGCCAACCTTGTATAAAGGGGAGAGATTTATTCCCATGTGTTGTGCACAATGAGTTCCCACCAGCTTTTTGTGAGTCTGGGAAGCTTCGGTATTTGTGCAGAGCTACAAGTTCTTCCATCCATATTCAAGCAATGGCATGTCTCTGCTCAACTACTTTTGAGTGTCACACTAAGGATGGGAAGATTTTATTCTCTCTGGCTTTGGATAGCTAAAGGATGTGCAATTTGGAGCTGCAAGAAAAAAAGGGGGGGTTCATTATTTAGTCACTCTATGGCTACTATCACATAGGCACAATAAGATGATTTGATTCATTATTAATTTTAAAATGGGAGCCTTTCTGTAATTCTGAAGTAGGAGTAGAGAAATTCTAGTGATAGCACTGTATTCTGGTTCGCATGTGTGTGTTTTCACTTAAAATGTACTTATTGAGAATGACTATGTTCTGTTCTCTGGGGAGAAACACAAAGATGAATAAGTTCTCTTTCCTTCACAGGAACTGAAATCCTATGTAGGAGATAGAAAAGGCCACAAACAATGGACTGGAGTGAACACGTAGGCGAGGAAGGATACTCTGTGCGTGGTCCCCTCGATTCTGGGTTGGGATTCGAGTGTTTGGGGTGGTGGGTAAGAGAATAAAGAGATATAGACATTCAATTGGGCCCGAATCCTGGCATTTGTATTTATTGGTTAAATTAACCTAAGCAAGCCATCTACCCTCTCTGAGCCAGTTTTTTCATGTGAAAGGAGAAAATGCTTACCTCAAAAGATTGCAATGAGGATTAACTGAGATAAAGTATACGTCAGGCACAATGCCGGACTAACTATAGCTAACAAATATGAGCCACTATAAATATGAGTGTGATTAATACCAAGACATGGATAGTATTTTAAAATCTTGTCAGCATATAGGGTCAGTGGGGGAGGCTTGACAAAAGAGATCTTAACTCTCATTTCAGCAGCATGGTACAGACGTGGAGCACTTCTCAGATAAGCAAATGTGAAACCCTCCTTGCTAAATATTTGCCAGTCTTCTGACACGGAGGATGACATCCTGTGGTCACTCCCCTCCCCTAGTGAGATATTAGGTGGTGGTTTCATGCTCACCCCACCCAAGATGGTGGATTATCTGCCAGTAACAGAGAAACAGGAAGATCAGTGGTTTTAAATGAGCAGAGACTGGGTGTTTTACAGTAAGTAACTCTTCCATTTCTATCAGTTCCTTGACCAAATGCTGAACAAATTATGATATAAAATGATGAGGAAGCCAAAATACAACTTTTGGAAAAGCTGAAAGCCTCTTTGATGGTGGAAGCATATCCTGTCATCCATAGTGTACTGAATAAGATGATGGCTGAAGACGACTTTTACGGACAGGATAATTGTTCCAGCAGACAGAAGGAGGAAGGGAGCCTGGCACTGTACCTACAAGTGCAAGTGCACCTTCCTTGATGAAGCTGCTGTTCTGCACTCTAGAATCTCTCATTCCGTTTGCCCAAGTTAAGCAAGTAATCCACATTTGAATGGACAGTCACTGTGTGGACACTAACTCAGCTCATTTATTATAAAACTCCTTGATTTATAGGAAATAGGTGGTTTATAGGATGAGAATTTGAGACAATCTGTGATATAATGGTTATTATTCACAAGAAATGCCACTATGGTCTTTGCTCTGTTTCTAAAAGCATTATTCTCATAAGGAAATTGTAACATCCAAAGGTTTATTGGCATTAATGTGGTTGTATCTATGTTTATTATTACGATAATCATAATAGTGGGTACCACTTTTGAGCTTCCAGCTTAGGTCATTGGAAGGGAGAATTCCAACCGGCTTCAGGGAGAGTTTGAGCTGGGCTTTAGTTCAAACTGTATGACCCTTGGAGAGCCTCTCATATTCAGTCTCTAGGCTAGAAATTCCATAAAGGTAGAGGTCTTTCCTAACATCTTTAGGACTATATTATACCCAGAGTCCAGCGGAATGTCCAGTACATGATGGGTGTTACATCAATATTTGTTGAAATATTTAATTCAAACTTTGTTATCTATTTTAATACAACAACCCTGACAGCTCAATATAATTAGCTTTAGTTTGTGAATAATAAAGTTGACCTGCTTGTTTCAAAGCTATCTACACAGTTATGCATGTGATGGGGTGTTGCAGGGATGGGAGAAATTTTCTCTATGGTCACATGATCTCTGAGCTTAACATGGGAGAATCAAGGAGAATAATATTGTTTATGTAAAGATGCTTTTCAGGCTTTTGCAGAGTGGGAAGAAGTAGCTCTGTTGGCCATTTGACTAGAGAAGGAGCTTGAAACCATATTTATTGCGATAGGTGGAAACAAGTGGATATATTTGGTCTGGAGAAGAGAATGCCTCAGGGACATAGTAACCATGCTTTCACACCCAGGGCTGACTCAGAGCAGAAGAGACTGTCTTGACTATGTAGGCCTAAAGGCCAGAACACAGTGCAAGCTTTAGGGAAACCAATTTTGGTTTGACATAGGGAAGAACACTGTAACTCCTCCTGCTGTTTAGAAATAGAATGGATCACCTTAGAGGTAGTAAATTCCATTATTGGCAGTGTCCAAAGTGGGACCACATGATCACTGACAGGAATATTGTAAAAGAGATTTAAACATGGGCTAAGGGGAGAAAGGCACCAGAGAAGCAGATGAGTTTGAGGGCCATTTAAAGCAGTAGAGTAAGTAGGTCTACACGTATAATTGGACATGGGATGTGAATGGTGCGGGGAGGGAAGTGGTCAAGGATGACTCCTAGATTTCTAACCTAGGCAGCTGGGTGCATGGCAGCGATGTTTGCTGAAATAGGAACAAGCGAGCAGGAGTGGGTTTGAAAGGAAGCTAATGAACCACACCTTGCGCCCCCAGAAGCCCACACACTCAGAAAGATCCTGGCCCTTTGGCTCTTCCCTTACGTCCTTGTGTGAGAAAAGGCCCACAGTGTGAGAGGGTGAGCAGACCAGGTAGCTTCAGATGTGACAGAGCCACCTGGTTATGCTTCCTGATGTGAGAATGCTTCAGGGGCTGGTGTAACTCAGCCTTAAATCCCTACATTCATCTTTTCTTATTGCTAAGGCAGCAGCTCCAGAAGGCAAAGATGGAGATCTGGGACCCACAAACCTAAAATTATAAAGAAAAGAAGAGAACCAGGGGACACTTCAAGATTAGAAGCTGGTTTTCTGCCAGAACTTTGCTTTATTTAATACACTCGCCCACACTCTCCCTGGTTTCCAAAGACCAACTGCAGGCTTGACTCTTGCAGCCTATGTCAGTGCCTCCAGGCTTTGGTGCTGAATAAATGAAACTAGTAGGGTTAAAAAAAAAAAAAAAATGGAGCTCCCTGAGGCCTGCAGTGTCAGGATGGGGATCGATGTGTAATGGAGAGAACAGAGCTCCCGTGGCACTGAGTTACCACTGACCTCAGCCCCATCTAAGTACCACAGGCCTGGGTACGCTGAGCTGACCCCCTTAAAGCCATTATGCAGTATAGACAATAACTGACATCCCATAGCATCTTCTGAATATTGCTGGGTGGAGAAGACCCGTTTTTATATATAACAGAAAGGGAAATGAAAGAAGCAAAGGTGAGGAGAGCAAAGGTGAAAATATGAGAAATTATGCCTGTCATTTTAAAAAAGAATTAGTTTTATGTTTTTGTTTCTAATTACAAAAGCAGTACACATTCATGGTAGAAAATTTAAGGAATACAGAAAAGTAAAATAAAATCTTCAGCTGTAATGCTACTAACCACTCTTGCCATTTGATAAATATTTACTGAAGGCTGACTAGCTGAGGCACAATTTAAGGCCCACAACAACCTTGAGACTTAAGCAATATTATCACTCTCTTTTGATCCATTAAGGAACTGAGGTTCAGAGGTTGAGATTCACCTGGCAAGTGGTAGAGCCTGGATTTGAACCTGGCTCTGTATCCCAGTTTTCTCACAATACTTTCTCTTGATCCATGGAAAATACCAGAGGTGATGCCACTTGGTCAAATAATCCCAAATTTCAGATGGGAAATACTCCACAGCAAAAAGATACTGCATGATATTTAAAAAATGTGTCTTGCCTTTCCTCAGCTGCACTAAGGTGCTTGATCCTTCTGAGGAAGCTAAGGCCAGGCTGGGGTGAGGCCCTCACTTCATCTAGCAACTACGCTGTGCCCAGCAGCGCCAGCCCAACACTCGCATGCCCTTCTCGGAGCTCGCCTGCATCTACTCGGCCCTCATCCTGCTCCAGGATGAGGTGACGGTCACATGGAGGATAAGAGCAATGCCCTCATTAAAGGCCGGTGTAAGTGTTGAACTTTTAGGGCCGGGCTTGTTTGCAAAGGCCCTGGCCAATGTCAACATCAGGAGCCCCATCTGCAATATAGGGGCTGGTGGACCTGCCCCAGCAGCTGGACCTGGCCCCCTCCCCTCCCCCTACAGCACAGCTGCCCCAGCCGAGGAGGAGGTGGAAGCAAAGAAGAGTCAGAGGAGTCTGATGATGACATGGGCTTTGGTCTTTCCAACTAAACCTCTTCTGTAACCTGTTCAATAAAAAGCTGAACTCTTAAAAAAAAAATGTGCCTTGTCTTTCAAGTCTTGTCACACTTCCTGTAATTTTGTAAACTCATCCATTGCAAAAGTGATGTGTTGATTCTTTGCCCTTTCTGACAACCAGAACAGAAAGTGACTCTCCTTCCATTACTTGGCTTGAGGCTTTCTTCTGCTTCTGCCCAAGGCAGGTTGTGGTTAGCACTCACTGCTTAACCTCTTCCTCCTGTAAGTCCCATTTTGAAGTAGAATCTTTTTTTTTTTTAGACCACTTTGACACCATGGACATTCTGTAATCCTAAATATCAAGCCAATCACTTAAAAAAAAATGAACAAATAATGCGTGTCACAACCTTACCCCATTTCTAGGCTTCATTGTCTCTTACCACATCTCTGACTCCCCAGCCTTGAATCCCCAATCTGACTCTCACTTCATCCAGACATTAGAATGAGTTTCTGCTGCACAGAGTACTTGATGATTTTTTAAGTTGAAAGTTTAATGCTTTATTCTTCACAGAAATGAATTGTGTGAATGTCAAAATAGCACTAGGGTCAAAATGACCATAACAAAACACTGTGTTCACAGTACCCAATCCTGACTACCCAGCTTTGTCCCCAGCCAGTCACGCACTGTCAGCTTTAGACACTTCCTTGCATCCCCCACTATTAACTGGCCCTGTCTCTTCTGGAGAACTCTCTAGTGGTTCTTAATCTAGGGCTGTCATTCACAGTGGGAGCTTTGGAATCAAGCTGCCCCAATCCAAACCCTACCATTACCACTCCCTGGGTGACCTTGGGCAAGCTATTTAACTTCCCTGTGCCTCAGTTTCCTTGTTTGTTAAGTGGGGAAAAGAATGATACCTATTTTATAAGGTTGTTGTGAGATCAAATACTTGTAAGGCTAATGCTTGTAAAGGTCTTAGGACATGGCCTGCATATTGTAAGCATGTAGTAAATGTAACCTATTAAGGCAAATGGAGTTGTCTGTCCATCTTGTCACCCTAAGGGCCAGTAGTCAGGATCTATTTCTTTTTTTTTTTTTTTTTTAAGATTTTATTTATTCATTTGAGACACAGAGATACAGAGAGAGAGAGAGCATGAGCGGGGGGCAGGGGAGCAGAGGGAGAGGAAGAAGTGGGCTCCCCACTGAGCCAGGAGCCTGACGTGGGGCTCGATCCCAGGACCCTGGAATCATGACCTGAGCTGAAGGCAGACACCCAACCATCTGAGCCACCCAGGCGCCCCTCAGGATCTATTTCTTAAAAATAACTTAAAATTTTAGTGGTTTTCCTATTGTATTTATTGCCATTGCTGAGTAATTTTTTAAAAATTACACATGCACAGTAGTTTGCCTACAATTATATATTGAATAGACTTGTGGGCTTGCCTAGAAACCTTAATAACCACTTATAACACTGTGTGTGTGTGTGTGTGTGTGTGTATACATTTATCTATTTACATGCATACACACATATTCTTTTTGCAGATTTTTGGACAATAGCTTTTATGTAATATATCCAGTTTATCTTAGAAATTTGTTCTTCTTGAATAGATTTTTCATTTCCAAAGGTTGGCTGGTAAAGCACTGGCAAGACTCAACATGGTCTTGAACAGCATGCCAAAGATTTTGTATTTTATTCCCTGTATGATGAGGAGCCGCCCATGGCTTCAGAGGAGGACAGTGTCACAGTCTTAACATGATTACGGAGCAGTGCAAAGGCTGCTCTGATTAGGAGATCAGGGAGGTCAGTTAAGAGGCTGATTGAGAGCCTCAATTAAGGTGGCAGACGAGAGGAGATACCTGTGAGGATAATTTGGGGTAGATTAAGAGGACTCAAGAATGAAGTGGTGAGAGAAATAGAGGAGATCTAAGGATTTTTATTTTGGGTGAATGGGAGAATGATAAAACCATTAAGAAAGGCAGAAGGGATGCAAAATCTTCTAGGAGATAGAAATAGGCTGTGAAAAGTAGGGATCCGAAGGGGTACGTGCACCCCGATGTTTATAGCAGCAATGTCCACAATAGCCAAACTGTGGAAAGAGCCAAGATGTCCATTGACAGATGAATGGATAAAGAAGATGTGGTATATATATACAATGGAATATTACGCAGCCACCAAAAGGAATGAGATCTTGCCATTTGCAACGATGTGGATGGAACTGGAGGGTATTACGTTGAGTGAAATAAGTCAAACAGAGAAAGACATGTATCATATGATCTCACTGATATGAGGAATTCTTAATTGTAGGAAACAAACTGAGGGTTGCTGGAGTGGGGGGTGGGGTGGGAGGGATGGGGTGACTGGGTGATAGACACTGGGGAGGGTATGTGCTCTGGTAAGCGCTGTGAATTGTGCAAGACTGTTGAATCTCAGATCTGTACCTCTGAAACAAATAATGCAATATATGTTAAGAAAAAAAAAAGAAGAAGAAGAAGGTAGCGGGAGGGGAAGAATGAAGCGGGGGAAATCGGAGGGGTAGACGAACCATGAGAGACGATGGACTCTGAAAAACAAACAGGGTTCTAGAGGGGAGGGGGGTGGGAGGATGGGTTAGCCTGGTGGTGGGTATTGAGGAGGGCACATTCTGCATGGAGCACTGGGTGTTATGCACAAACAATGAATCATGGAACACTTCATCTAAAACTAATGATGTAATGTATGGGGATTAACATAAGAATTAAAAAAAAAGAAATAGGCTGTGAAAAGTCAGAATATAATGCAAGCCTCTTCCTCAATTCAAAAAAAAAAAAAAATCTATGTGCACCCAGTAATTTTGACATCTGAATCTAAAGCCAAACAAAAATTGAAGGACAGTGGAAGAAGACGAAGGAGGAGGAGGGGGAGGAGGAGAAGGAGGAGAAGAAGAGGGAGAGGTGAGGAAGAAGGAGAAAAAAATGAAGAACATTATAGGGTTGATAATGGTTTTCACTGATGACCTACTTGATAGTAATAATCAAGCACATTAAATGTTATATTTCAGGGAGTGCTGGGCAGATGCTAAGTTTGTAACAACACACTCTTTCATTTCTGCAGATGTTGGAGATTTCCTCTCCCAATAGGACAGCCAGAAACTTGTTTGGAAAGACCCATACAAGGCACAAGCACCCCAACTACATCCTTTTCAAGATGCTAATGCTTTCTACTTTCATCCAAGACTCCCAAAGCTTGTGAGTTCAGTGGGCAAAGAATGAGGAGAGGCTGCTCTTGTCTGAGACCACACGGGCAGCCAACCATGCAGAAGGGAGTGGTTGAGGCCTCCAGCCCAGAAACGGTATACTCTACATAAAACCATATTCCCTTCCCATATCCCTCCCAAATACCCAAGCTGGCATAGGGAGTTTTTGACAATGACAATGAAACTTTCCTATGTTGTATCTACGAGTTTTGTTACCATATTTTCTAAGTCAGAACTCCAGATGCATGACAAATATAGTTGTACTAATGGCAACTAAAGGACGGGATATTTTAAAGACTCTCTGGAAAATCTAGTGTATGTGGTTGCCATGGTAAAAACACATCATTTAAAAGACTGATTCTATGAATATTTATTTGATACCTACAAGGTGCCAGGCATGGTTCTAGGTGCTGGCAATAGAATGGTGAACAAAATATACAATATGTTATATAATGGGAATGGGCATGACACTGGGCAGTGTGGTGGATTTAGTCTATTAAGTGGACTATTAAGTGGATCTGGTCTATTAAGTTAAAGATATGATCCAAAAAGAACATGACTGGGTATGTAATTATACTGCAGATCTTTAACTTCTACTTGAATCCCCAAAATTTAAAAGGACCAATTTTAACTCTGCCCAGCTAATCAGTGATATAGTCTCCAACCACTAGTGGGAAATCATCTCTCCCTTCTCTGACTCCCTTGCACTTCCTTTGGTGGTCTGAAAAGCATTAGATTGTTCTATCACGTGTTATAATTATTTATGTATATGTATTATCAATCTTTGTAGACTCCTTCAAAGCAGGCTGCTTTTGCTTCTCTCTCCAGGTCCCTTTCCTGATACTGTTCTTTTTTTTTTTTTTTTTTAAGATTTTATTTATTTATTTGACACAGAGAGAGAGAGCACAAGTAGGCAGAGCAGCAGAGGGAGAAGGAGAAGCAGGGTCTCCCCTGAGCAGGGAGCCCGATGTGGGGCTCGATCCCAGGACCCTGAGATCATGACCTGAGCCGAAGGCAGTCGCTTAACCAACTGAGCCACCCAGGCGCCCCTCCTGATACTGTTCTTAATCCCCTCCCTTCTTCTCCTCCATTTGCCACATATCAATGTTTCTTCCATGCAGAACTCTTTGCTAGTCCCTTTATATGCCAAGCTCTTTCAGACCATACCTTTGCACACAGTTCCTTCTGATGGAATACCCTTTCCCTTCTTTGCTTTGGAGACCCATAACTCTTTTTTTTTTTAAATTAACATACAATGTATTATTTGTTTCAGGGGTACAGGTCTGTGGGAGAACCATAACTCTTTTTGGAACAATTAGCTCAGAAGTTAAGCCCTCCTTGACTTCTCTGGATCATGCCCTCTGGCCCTTGGAGGGCTCTAAGCATATCTCTGTTAGCTCACTTATCATCTTACTTGGTTTTTCACTGTTTACAGGTCTATAAGTCCTGGGGCGGAGTCCTTATTTTATCTATCTAGATCTCTGGGGCCTTGCACCTTCGCCTGAAAGAGGTCTTCAGTGAAAGTTGCTGAATATCTTACTTGCCTTCTGAATTGACAGGGAGACTCTATGACTCTAAGGCCCTCCTATATTCCCTCCCTCCCTGCCTCCCATACTCATTTGTCCTTGCTAGAAATTTCCCCCAGTGCTCACTCCTTGGCTTGAAGGCATTGTAACTTCTATCAGAACGCAAATATTATGTAGTGGATAGAGCACTGGATGAAGAAACTAGAGACCTATATTCTAGTTCCAACTCACTTTGCAATTAGTTCTGTGACCTCTGCCAAATCATATCATCTTCTTAGGTCTATGTTTCTTCATTTATAAGGTGGAAGTTGAACTCAAACCAGAATTATATCCTATTTTTTTTTCCTTCAGTGATAATTTTAGTCAAATGATAGTGGCCTTTCAGAGAACTTTGTTGAAGATTGTGAAGCTCGGATAAAAAAAGGCACTCAGCTGGAAAGACTATAGTGACTGTTTTGGACCATTTAGCACAGAAGTGAGAAGTGGGGCATGTCTGCCTATTATTTGCTGACAGTGAACTGAGTAGGTCTTTGAGCTCCTTTTAGTTCAAACACTCTACATGTCATGATCCATGTAAGATTATACGTAAAGTCAGTTCAATTTTGTTCAGACACTTGCCAAGTGTCTACTGCATGCTATGTACTGAGCAGGGCAAGATAAAAAGAAGAATAAATAATGCATGATCCTTGCCTGTAAGGGACTCTAGGTGATAAGTAGAGTAGGTATCATCTTCATTAAGCGGATAATAGGAACTAAGACTCCACCAAGGATCGGAGGAACTGGATCTCAGACTAACATGATTAACATGATTTTCAGTGCTTTGCACTTTTCCACTATACCTCACTACCCTTCATTTTAAAAACAAAGGGAAAGGAGATATTGCACTAAAAGTTTGGGTGTTTCCCATGCCTGGGGCATCATAGCAGAGGCCCAAGATGAATGGACAGTGTTAGAAACTTGGGAAGAAGTAGAAAAGGGAAGAGAAGAGTCCAGAAAACAAATTTCACCTGTTGCATGAGGTCTGGTCTTGGCTGCTGAACAGGAAGCCTTCATTGGGCCAAACTTATGGCAAGCATGCTTCCTCACATCCCATGTGCCTCAATTCTAAGATTTTCTGTCCCCTTAACAGTGATGGGGTTGGGGAGCGGAAATGACCCTTCTGGGATGAAACAGTGCAGGATAATTACTCAAATCAAATCCCATTGACAACACATCAGGCCATATAACCTTTGTGCCATGACAGTGTCCACCAATCAGCACCTTAGGGCATGGCCGTGTGCACTTGTGAAGTTTGGAGGAGAACTTTTATATCCATTTGGTTTGAAAATGCCACTATTTTCCAAGTACTAAATTTTTCTTAGTGAGATTTTCTTTTTTTTTTTTAAAGATTTTATTTATTTATTTGAGAGAGAGAGAATGAGAGAGAGCGAGCACATGAGAGGGGGGAGGGTCAGAGGGAGAAGCAGACTCCCTGCCGAGCAGGGAGCCTGATGTGGGACTCGATCCAGGGACTCCAGGATCATGACCTGAGCCGAAGGCAGTCGGTTAACCAACTGAGCCACCCAGGCGCCCGTAGTGAGATTTTCTAAGTAATGGCAGATGGCTGTTTTCTAGGCCATGTGGATGCATCTTAACCAACTGAGCCACCCAGGCGCCCCATGTGGATGCATCTTGATGGAGGTGGGGGTTGGTCATAAATCCAGAGTGTGGTCTCTGGACTCCACATGTTCAGATTCTTAATAGTGACCAGGCCCTGAGAAAATCGTTCATGTCACTAGACTCACATAAGACAGGCAGCCATGAAGAAAAGGAAGTTATTGATTGATAATGAATTTCCACACAGTAGGCAATGCACACAACACTAACATCATATGATCCAGTAAATTCATGGTACTGGCAGACCTGAGAAACCAGCCAACATTCAGAAAGTCACTAAGGGAGAACACAAAGTTATAAAAAAGAAGATTCAGTGAACTGAACATGATGTTTATTTTTGGCTGCAGTAACCTTAAAACATAGAATGTTGGAACTAAAAGGGACCAAGGTCACCTTAGCCAACTCTTTCATTTCACAAAAGGAGAAACTAAGGCCCAGAAATGAAAAGTGACTTGCCCAAACCCACATCATTGATATATTTTTCTTTTTATCCTACAGACATGTACAGAGTGCCAACCCAGAGTAAAGGTTCATTCTAAGCAAAGGAGAGCCTTTCACAAGCTCCAAAATCTAGTTTAGGAGATGGATATGCATAGAGTCAGTTCTCATACAGTATGATTAGTGCTCTAAGACAGGGGTTGGCAAAGATTTTCTGTTAAGGGCTGGATAGTAAATATTTTAAGCTCTGCAGGCCATATAATCTCTGTTGCAACTACTAGACCCCATTGTTGTAGCACAAAAGCATCCATAAACAAGATGCAAATGATAAAAGTGTCTGTGCTCCACTAAAATTTTATCTATTGCCACTGAAATTAAATTTAATATAAGATTCATGTGGCATGAAATATTATTCTTTTTTTAATTTTTTCCAACCACTTAAAAATGTAAAAACTGTCCTTACCTCATGAGCCTACAAAAATAGGCAGTAGGCTGGATTTAGCCTAGAGGCAGTGGTTTGCTGACCCTTGTCTTAGATGAACAGAAGTTCCAAATGATTTTTCACCATCCATGAAAGTATGATCTAGTTGGTGATCAGATTCTTTCCCCATGAATAAAAGGGGGGGAAAAGAGTGTATGCTTGTCAGTGCCACTCTGAAGAGGAAGGGTCACTGAGGTGGGTGCTTCTCACAAAGAATAGTAAAAGACAGGATGAGAGGAGTCCCGAAAACCCCTAGTTCATCCCCATCCCACCTCTATTTCCAATTAAACTCTGAATGCCTCCATAATCCTGAGCCAACTTTATTTACTTTTCACATTACAGAGACTCTAAGTTTTGTGTAGTTTCTTTCTTTCTTTATTTTTAAAGATTTTATTTATTCATTTGACACAGAGAGAGACACAGGAAGAGAGGGAACACAAGCAGGGGGAGTGGGAGAGGGAGAAGCAGGCTTCCCGCTGAGCAGGGAGTCCGATGTGGGGCTCGATCCCAGGACCCTGGGATCACAACCTGAGCTGAAGGCAAACGCTTAACTACTGAGCCACCCAGGTGCCCCTAAGGTTTGTGTAGTTTAAAATGTAGATTCCTCTGCAGAAGAGCTGGCCCTTTCTAAGGTTTCCACAAAACCATGTTTAGAGGGCGTCAAATGGCTACATGGAACTCAGTCCTTTCAGGAGTCAGGTAGTGTTTTGATAGCATTAGGGATGCCCTGCGGGTGGCCTTGGGGAAAGACTGACAACCTTCCTCTCAGAGAGATGAGCACACGGGCAGCATCTTACCAATCTTTGAATGCCTAGCCCTTCAGAACAGAGTTTGGCATTTCAGAACCACTAGGCTTTGTCATGGGCAGTTTCCCTGATGAAAAGGTATGTGCTCTTTCTCCTTATGGGAGAATTCTCTGGGTCTCAGTTTCCTCCCCTGTTAAAAAAAAAAACAAGAATCATAATAATCTCACCTACATCACACAGGTTTTTATGCGATCACATGCTTGGTAACACTCTGTAAACTGACTAACACTACATGAGCCACCACTTGCTTCCATCCACACTGTCCATAGTCAATAAGGCCACTTTATCTTTCTAGGCCTCATTTTCCTTATCTCAAAAGCCAGAAGGGTGAATTCAATGCTTCTGAGTTTCCTTCCAATTATACCACTCTGGCCCTGTGCCTTGTTAGGAAAGGAGCTTTTCATTGTATAGTGAGCAGTTTTACATTTATGATTGAAGGTGAAGGGCAGGAACAAAGAGGTCAAATATGGAAAAACAGTAACAACAACAAAAAAAGAGAAGACTAGAAGGGAACCTTGGCCCTATACAGGGAGTAACACCAACTGCCCTCCCGTTTGGTGTCCAGGATAAAATGTCTGCCTCCTTAAAAAGCAAAAAGGTCATGTTCTTTGGCATAGTCTAGATTTGCTTTACATGTGGAATGCTGAGTTTGAGAATCCCAACAATCTTTCTTTTCTCTCCTTATCAGAGTCAATCAATAGTTGGAAATGTTAACGAGATGGTCCATCCAGCAATTTTTAACAAAAGGCTCACTGCCCAGATAATTTAATGTGGAATATACACATTGCTCACATTGCTACGTCTTGCTTTTTTTTTTTTTTTTTAACCTCTGCTGGGACTGATGGCTTCCACAAAGCAGACTATGTCCTATAACACCAGGGTCCTGCACAGATTTTTCCCTTCTTCCTCTCATTTTCCACTTTCATAAAGGAGTATGTAAGTCCATTGACCAGTTAGATGAAAGGCTGTCGTCTTTCCCTCTGAGGAAAGTGATGTTGTTTTTAAGGAGCCAGTGTGGAATGGGAGTGGGCATAGGGCTGGGCTGGCAAATAAGGGGCAGGTGAGGCAAGTGGGGAGATTAGAGAAACCTGTTTCTCTCCTTCCTCCACACTCCCGGCTTGAGGTGTTTAAGGAGGGGCAATGAGGATCCAAACCCAGGACCTATCCCGTGGCTCTAAAAGTTGTTTTCTACAAAGGAGAATGGATCTTGGTAGGGCTTTCTGGTGTACTAGACACCTTTGGTGTCCAAGAAATGATTCTAGGCCTCTAGTAACAGGAAAATTGGAAACCCTATGAATTCTCTTGTGACATATATATTATAGGCCCACAGAGATAAAATAATTTACAAAAGCATGTACGGTAGATGATAGTTTCCTACAACTACAGGAGCCTGAGAAACACTTTTCAAGACATCTGGCTATTCAGCACATATTATCAAAAACCAGGAATGTCCCAACTAAATATCTTTTGTTAACCTTAATTATCTCTGAAATGAACAACTTGTGGTCCTCTGGCTATACCCCAAGCTTCCCCATCCCTGTGCATTTAGTCAAACTATTCCCTCCCTCCACTTTAACGACCCTTCCCTATCAAACATTCTTCTTACCACTGACCATGACTGGTCCAAATCCTACATGGTTCAAGTCCCATTTCAAGTACTGACTTCTTTATGAAGACTTCTCTTTTTCATTGGCTCTTGCTATAGGTATTTTTTTATGAGTTTATGTTTTGTCTCTCCCCCCATGAGGCTATCCATTCCTTAAGGCCTCCAACTAATCTTCATATTCCCTCATGTTCAAAACAATGCCTGCTTCAGGTCCTTCAACAAACTAGTCCTTCAAAGAAAAAAATCTGGGGCGCCTGGGTGGCTCAGTTGGTTAAGCGACTGCCTTCGGCTCAGGTCATGATCCTGGAGTCCCGGGATCGAGTCCCGCATCGGGCTCCCTGCTCGGCAGGGAGTCTGCTTCTCCCTCTCCCACTCCCCCCTCTTGTGCTCTCTCTCTCTCTCAAATAAATAAATAAAATCTTTAAAAAAAAAAAAAAGAAAAAGAAAAAAATCTGTTGATCATTTGTTTAACCAGAACACAATATCGAATAACCTCATCTATAAATGGAATGTTTGCACTATTTAGAAGTCTGAACCACAAAAAAGCTGTTAACAAAGATTTCGATTCAACGTAAATAACAAACTTCTAGAAGATTTCCTGAGTTCAACACATTCCAACTAAGTTTTGCACCTTCTGCGTATTTATCCAAGCAGCTAAATAAGTTCTGAATAATAAGCCTGAGGCATGGCAAGGTCTTCAATCATCAAGAAAGATTCAATTATATTCAGAGTGTGTGGTTTCCAAAGGAGGAGCATGGACCAATATTTTGAAAAGGCTTTCAACAAGACTGATTGAAATAAAATGTTTTCCTGAATAAATATTACTTACACGGAACATGCAGGCCCCATCCCCATCCTGGTTCACGAACTCTTTGCTTTAATTCCTTATCTCCCCAAATCATTAAGAAGGAGGGAGATGTGAAATGTGAGATGGACTGTACTAGGGACTGAATGTATCTTCCTAAAATTCGTATGTTGAAATCTTAATCCCCAGTGTGAAGGTATTAGGAAGTGGGGCATGATTTGGGGAATGATTAGGTAATGAGAACACAGCCCTCATGAATGGGATTAGTGTCCTTATAAGCAAAGGCCAAGAACTAGCTAGCCCCTTTTCTGCCATTGCAAACCAGGAAGTGGGTTCTCACCAGACACCAGATCTGCCAGAGCCTTGATTTTGGAGTTCTCAGCCTCCAAAAATGTGAGAAGTAAATTTCTGTTAGCAGCCTGAATGGACTAAGAATATCTGTACCTGCTATGACCATGATGCTTTTTAGACACAATTTCAATCTGATCAGCGATCTGATAAGGCAGGTATTATATACACTTGTCTTACAGATGACAAAATGAGACTGAAGAGGGTAGTTAAGTAGCTGCTCCAAGGTCACAGACCTAAAAGTAGACCTACATCCAAACCCAGGTCTCATTGGTTTCAAAGTTTATGCTTTTGCACTGCACAATGCTGCCTTATGCAGTGTTTTCATAGCAATACAAATAGATGAGAAAAATTAGTTGAAATAAAAAAATTTTTTTAATGGAAATACGATGAGAAAAATTAGTTGAAATAAAAAAATTTTTTTAATGGAAATACAGTGTGGTGTCATGAAGCAAAACACTGGACCAGGTGATATAGAACAAGTAGATCCTACTCTGCTATGAACCACCTAACCGTATGATCTCAGCCAAGATACTCCATCTCAAAATCATAAAATCAGACTGTAAATGCTAAAAAAAAATGCATATTGAAAATCACTTACCCCTTCTCAATCTTCTCCCTCTGCAGAATTTGAGGCTCAGATGAAGCCATTTGTCTACAGTCACACAAAGGCACAATTTAGGTCTATCAAACCCACCTAGGGCTCCTTCCACTGGGTTGTGTCTCTCCTCCCTAGGTCTTGGTCTCCTTGTTTACAAAGCAAACCTCCAAGACTGTATTCTCTTAGTTTGGGCTGTTAGAGAGGAATACCACAGACTGACGGGGTGGCTCCAACAACAAACATTTATTTCTCATAGTCCTGGAGGCTAGAAGTTCAAGATCAAGGCCCCAGCAGATCTGGGGTCTGGTGAAGGAACTCTTCGTGTTTGCATATGACTGTTTTCTCCTTGTATCCTCACACAGCTGAGAGAGAGAGACAGATAGCATCTCTCTTGTTTTTTTTTCTTCTTGTTTTTAATTTTTTAAATTTGAGTATAGTTGACACATAATGTTACATTAGCTTCAGGTATACAACATAGCGATTGAACAAGTTTACACATTATGCTATTTTCATTGCAAACGTAGCTATACTGTACAATGCAATTACAATACCATTGACTACATTCCCTCTGCTGTACCTTTTATTGCCATGACTTATTCATTCCATAACTGGAAGCCTGTATCTCCCACTCCTTTTTATCCATTTTGTTCATTCCCCCCAGCCCTCTCCCCTCTGGCAACCATCAGTTTGTTCTTGTGTTTCTTCTTATAAGGGTACTAATCTCATTCATAAGGGCTCAGTGCTCAAGACTTAATTACGTCCCAATTACTGCCCCATCTCCTAATACCATCACGTTGAAGGTTAAGGATTTCAACATATGAATTTTACAGGGACACAAACATTTAGTCCATAACATGTGTGGTCCACTTAGACTGTGCTATACAAATGTAGAGGATTTTATTACGATTTCTTAGTGCGTAATGTAATGTGAAAGGTCTCAGAGATACTATGAGAGAAAGACCATACAGCCTCTGGCCTATGGGGGGGGAGGGGGGGAGTGGGTAGAGAAAGAGAGAGAGAGAAGGGGAGGGAAAATGGGTCCTAGAGAGAATCTTGTCCTTAGGGCTGCCTCAGATCCCAATAATATACATGAGTGAGTTTCTGTTCTTTATAACAAAACCAAAAAAACTAACTAGAAAATGGAGAAAAATCTTTATCTAAATTAACTTTTTCCAGAGCATCAAATGATACTCTGGTGTAGTGTATATAGGTAGAAACACCCAAATGCTAGCATTTTGGAAAAAAAGTTACATAATTCACCAAAAAAAGAGCATTTCCTCCTGGACCTCTCCTCAGACCTTCAATCTCACTCCTCCACCAAAATAACTATTATTAATGTAAAAAGGCGAAAAGAGCCAGCATGTGAGCTTTGGCTCAGTGAAGCGATGGTGGAACAGCCTTCCTTCCTTCTGACTGCATTTGGCTCCTATGTATTTCCTGCAGGTACATTTTTTGGCCTGGATCATCAGCGCAGTGTTTTGCTTAGCAACTGATGGGCTTTCATTGAAATACCTCTCTGCTTAGAGGGAGAAGACTTGCCTATGTCACCTTAGAAGTTAATATATTATGCTACAGTGGGGTGCAGCTAGAAAGTTATGAACAATATTTCCCGAAATGCTTTCACTGAGACCCTATCCCTGTGAGATGCTATGTGACAAAATGTCCCGAGGTCAAATAAGTTTGGGAAATGCTGCCTTCTGTATTGCCTTGTAAGGAGTCATTAATGCACAAGAACATGTTAAAAGTCTTCTCTGCTGGCTCCTCCTCTGTACCAGATTTCCCAATTCGAAGTGCCTTTGGGGGTTGGCTTTGGGCCTTAACTCCTCTCTACACTCTCCCTAGATGATCTCGTCCAGATCCATGACTTTAAATACCACCTCAATGCCAATGATTTCCCAGTTTATATCACAGACCTTTCTCCTAAGCTCCAGACTCCTAGATATATCTGTCTACTTGATAGTACCTCTTACATGTGTAATAGGTTTCTTGAACAGAATGTGGATAAAACAATCCCTTGATTTCCTTCACCCCTGTAAGTCTTTGCTTCCTTAGTCTTTGCTTGCTCAGTTAATAATTCTACCTTTAATTAACTGCTCAAGCTCAAGCCCAAGAGCTACAAATCATCACTGTCTTCTCTCTGGTCCCTATTTCCCACATTAACCCATCAGGAAGCCCTGTTTTCTTCACTCCTGAAAAACATGCTGGCACCATCCACATCTCTCTACCTGTTCTGACAACCCCATCATCATCTCTCAGGTGAGCTACTGTAAGAGACTCCTAACTGGTCTCCACCTGTAATCATGGCCTTTAAATTCCATTCTCTACACAACAGCCAAGGAAATTTCTTTTTTTCAAATTGTAGTATTAGATTGTGCTAAGGCTTAAAGCCCTTCATATTGCTTTCCACTGCACCAACGGTCAAATCTTCCTTCTTACCACGTCCTCTAAGATCATCTCCTGACATGCACTTTCCTGTTTGGTCAGTTTCTCAGCTCCAGCACAGAGGCTCTCTTTCTTCTTCCAACATGCCAAGCTTTGTCCTGCCAGGTCTGTGGACTCATTGTTCCCTCTGCTGTCTGTATTTCCCCAACTCCAGTTCTTCCCTGTAACATCACCCCTTAATGTCTTCACAGTCCCTACCATTATTTGAGATCTTACTTGTTTGTTTGGTCATTCACCTTTTTTTGGGAACCGCCTAGAAAGTGAATTCTATGAAGACAGGGTAGGGTTTTATCTGTTCTGCTCATTCTTCATCAGGATTTGTTCAGGGCCTGGAGCAGTGCCTGGCACATAATAGGCTCTCAATAAGTATTTGCCAACTGCATGAAATGATTTGAGAAATTATGTATTGGCGAAAACTGTGAAACTTAGTTTAACCCTACATTCTTCAAATTTATTTGAGCTCAGAACCCTATCTGCCATTGTAAAGAATATTCACTATCCCAGGGACCATTTCCTGGAATGCAGTTTGTTCTATGCTGATTTAATATCAGAATTGAGAAGAGTTAATGTTGGAGACCCAGTGGCTCTTCAACATCAGAACTTGAAAACCTCTTGTAAGCAGGCATTCTGGCAGGTCTTTGGGAGTCCAGGGTATTTTTATTAGGAGAATGATAGTTTTAAAAGTAAGTTATTGGGTATTTTTTCCTTGGGATATGGATTCAAAAAACTAAGCTAGCAGCTCAAGATTATAGGGCTCAGGGATAGATGAGGTGTTGGAGGTGGGAGAGAAGGAGTCCAGACAGGATATAGCAAAATTAAGGGATGTGGTTGACTAAGGGTAAATGAAATTGAGGCCCAGTAAAACTTTCCTACTTTTAATGGAATTTTTAGAAACAGAAACCTGCAGTTGGAAACTTGGCTATTTTTATATCATGTATGTTTTCTGTAATTATTTGTTTTCTGTTTTCCCTCATGTTTAGTAAAGCTGTTCTTGAAAATACCAGCCTGTCTTAGTTACACCAAGGAAAAACATTTTTGTCCACATTGAAAAATTTAAAGGGGAACCACACAGCTTTAGATGAGATGTGACCAGGTGATGTAGTGACATAGAGAATCTGGAAAACAGAAACCCAAAGTGAAGATGAAAGTCAAGCACAGAGTCAGGGGGAGTTGTCCTTTCCTTCCAACCTAGAAACACTCTTGATTTCAAGAGTCTGATTTGGTTCAGCTCTGATCTGTTTAAACTTTGGAGGGTTTTGTGCTGAGTCTTAATTAGACAAGGCTAATTCTTTACAAAGTCACACGCATGAAATATTAAGCTATAGAAGAAATTATCTAGTTGCACAAAAAGCCTTAGATGGAATGAGATGAGGAGAACTTGAGAGGTACTCTATGATTTGACATGTATGCAAAGAGTATGTAAGAAGTTCTGGGCATATAGCAGAGTGCTCTGAGTTTGGGCCTCAGTATTTCTTTCTTTTTTTTTTTTTTTAAAGATTTTATTTATTTATTTGAGAGAGAGAGAGAGCACAAGAGTGGGGAGCGGGAGAGGGAGAAGCAGACTCCCCGCCAAGCAGGGAGCCGGATGCGGGACTCGATCCTGGGACTCCAGGATCATGACCTGAGCCGAAGGCAGTCGCTTAACGACTGAGCCACCCAGGTGCCCCCGGGCCTCACTATTTCTTAATCCATGATTGTACTAAAATTGAGAGCTGGATTTTGTCTTTGGGGCAGGCTCTTGGAGAGACCAATGGGGGAGCATTTTTGGTCATAAGAATGAGTGAAACTTTGGGGAATAACCCAGATATAAAGGCCTAAAATTGGAGGATTTGGGTACAGTATTTAGTAAGATAAAGGGCTGGCCCTGTAGCAGATAGATTGCAATCCTGAAGGGATACTTAATGTTATTTGTGGTTGTTCTTTATTAGGTAGGATGTGGCCTTAGGGAGCATATTAGTCAGGGTTCTCCAGAGAAACAGAACCAATAGTGTACCTGTGTGGGGGGGGTGGGAGGTAGGGACATGCACATTCTACAGAGCCAGTGTCCCAGTTGAGTCTCATGCTGGAAGCTGCTGTAGAACTAGGAAGAGCTGATGTCCTAGTTTGCAGGTTGTCAAGTAGGAGAATTCTTTCTTATTCAGGGAAGGGTTAGCCTTGCATTCAAGTCAGGCCTTCAACTGATTGGGCAAGGCCCACTCACATTATGGTCAGCAATACACTTTACTTAGCATACTGATTTAAATGTTTGTCTCATCCAAAAACACCCTCACAGAAATACTCAGAATGTTTAACCAAATATCCAAGTACCCTGTAGCCCAGTCAACCTGACACATAAAATTAACCATCACAGGGAGAGAGGCATGTATACCATCAGATTTCCATCCAGGATGGTGAGCTGGCCCTGGAAATATGACAGTTTGGACAGAAGGATAGAGAGAATCAGACTCTATGCCAGACATAGCCAATAGATTCTCTGACAATGACACTTGAGATTTAGCTTAAGTTTTGTTTGTTTGTTTGTTTGTTTTTTTCTGTTTTGTATTTCCTATGTGTTATCTTTAAGCATTAGTGTTATGGGTTGAGTTGTGTCCTAAAACAGATGTGTTGGAGTCCTAACATCTGGTACCTCAGAATGTCACCTTATTTAGAGATAGGATCATTATAGAGATAATCAAGTTAAAATGAGATTGTTAGGCTGGTCCCAAATCTAACATGATTGGTGTCCTTATAAAGGGGGCAATTTGGACACAGAGACATGCATAAAGGGAAGACAATGTTAAGAGACACAGGAAGAACACAGCCATCTACAAGTCAAGGAGAAAGGCCTAGAACAGATCCTTCCCTCACAGCTCTCAGAAGGAACAACTCTGCCAACATCTTGATTTCAGATTTCTAGCTTCCAGACTTTGAGACAACAAACTTTTGCTGTTTTTTTTTGTTTTGTTTTTTGTTTTTTTAGATTTTATTTATTTATTTGAGAGAGGGAGAATGAGAGACAGAGAGCACGAGAGGGAAGAGGGTCAGAGGGAGAAGCAGACCCCCCCCCGCCGAGCAGGGAGCCCGATGCAGGACTCGATCCCGAGACTCCAGGATCATGACCTGAGCCGAAGGCAGTCGCTTAACCAACTGAGCCACCCAGGCGCCCCACAAACTTTTGCTGTTTAAGCCACTCAATTTGTGGTCCTTTGCTATGGCAGCCCCAGGAAACCAACAGGCTTAGTAAAATCTACTACACATAATACCTTGTGTTAACAACGCTTGGAAGGATGAAAACAGGAGCTGATGCACATACAGAGATTAAAGCTCCAGGGGTAGGGGGCAGGTGGAGAGGTGGGAGGGGAGGTGACACGGGGAGGAGAGGTGATCAGATGGCGCAAACAGGGAAGAAGTCTGGAGCGGTGAACTGTGAGCAGAGTCTCCAATGAGGTGTTGAGGATGATAATACTTTGCATACAAAATAATATTATAAATAAAGGTAGATATCATTTAACTGTTGACAATATCATCACCAGAAAAATTTACTGGCTCCCCACTGAAAAAACTATTAATATGACTAGTTCATAGTGATCATTCCTGTGTTTGATCAGCTGAGAAGCATTTAATGGAGTTTATATTAACTTTAAAATGTTAAAAATTAAAAGGTTTAACATTGATGATGTTGAAAAGCAAAGGGCATATATTAACTTTGACAATGTTAAAAATTAAAGAAATTAAAGGGATAGTCTTTGGCGACATCTACATCAAACATGGAGGCACAAACATCTTGAGAGAGGACATATGGGAGCAGCAGTGACTACAGCATCACGTGTTGCAAATACGCCTCCTTGTCTGAATGCTACCACACAAGCATTTGGCACAGTTTCCCGAGGTACCCCTTCCACTGAAATGTTGCCCTGGTATAGACACAGTGCATCATAAGGCCATATGAGTGCAAAAAGGAAGAATGGAAGGAAGGAAGGAAGGAAGGAAGGAAGGAAGGAAGGAAGGAAGGAAAGAAGGAAGGAAGGAAGGAAGGGAGGAAGGGAAGAAGGGAGGAGGGAGCAATGAGGGGAGAGATACAGGACCTTTTCCTACTCCACAGCCAAGTTCCTATCCATTTGAAACAACCAGATTTGGTTTCAGATAACACTATCTTTGGGATATTTAACAAATGTTGTGATTAAATTATTAGTGTGGGATAAAAATGTTATTTAATAATAATCTGCAAAAATTAATGCTTCTTTAGTGTACTCATTTCATGGTTTACTTCTAAAATCTTTGAAGCAGCATCTAATTTCAGAAAATAGAATGAAGATTCCTTGGAGGTCTAGAAACTAGATAGAAGGGAAAGAAATCCAATGACAGTATCTTGACATCTTTAATACAGAGTAATACTAATATGATAACAGCTATTCCTTTATTCTAAGGATTTCCATTTTAAAGGCTTGCTGTTATTAATTTTCCCTGCCTAGCTCCTTTTTAATTATAGTTTTTAGGGCTATGTGCATGACTTGAATTCTACTAAACACCAAATGATTTCCCACATATCTTAGTTTGGAATCTGTCTCTTTTAATAGACAGAAATTACTTCCCCCCAAAAGAGTGATACAGTAACAATGTCCAGACAGTCAAAATGAATGTCATTGTCCTTCTTCCTTATTGATGAATAACTACTGATGCTTCTAGTCTCAGGTATAGCTAGGAAAGAAATTGATAATGCATAACTGGGAATAGCTTTCTTTCCTGGGGCATGGAGTTGAAGGGTGGGGGTGTGGACCGAGTGTCCTTTTACCTTAAGGATCTGTTAGCACATCTGCAAGAAAAGTAGCTGATGTGTTTTCTAAAGAAATGTTTGAAAGATTTTTCCTGGCCTGGGATGGCCTGTATATAGGATATACTGTCTTTATGTCTCTAAATATTTTGCAAAAGAGTCTGATATCCATTCTACTTTGTGAAGTCATTTTTGTAAAGGACGTCCCAAATGAAATGAATGGCTGGGGCAATGATTTGGGGAAGGTCTAAACCAGTTCTGATGTAATGCTTCTTCCAGGAAAATCCCAGGACTTTTGGGGGTGCTTTTTTCTGGTTCCATTTCAAAATATGACAGCCTTGGGTAGACTTAATCCAGGTGGACATGATTATGCAGCCCTGTTCCACATCATTAGTGAGAGTAAATCCCTCTGCCAGAATTCTGCCAACACTGTTTCTAGCCAGACATCCATTAGTAAACATTGCAGTCTTAAAATATTGGTTGGCTTCTGTGGTTTGTCTGCATAATGGAAACTAGGTCCAGATTTTTTAAAGTATCAACACGAATAATCATAGAAATGCTGTTCTCCAAGAGATATAGTTAGAAATTTGAGGCATCCAGAGTAGAATTTTGGTAAAGATCTGTTTAATTTCTTATTTTTTTAAATTTAAAATATTCTTAATTGAAAATAGAAAAATATTTCTGGTTTTGTGATAATGCCAGTTAAGGTAATTCCTTAGCTCTAACTTTGCCTTGCTCAGTATGGCTACTTTACGTTCTATATAGACATCAGCATACTTTGAAACATCTTTCTTCATTGTGAGTAGTTGATATTCCAAAGTAGGTATTTCTAACAAACTGAGAGGATTTAGTTGAAATGCACATTACAAATAATTGTCATATTTTACACATTTTTAAAAATGACAATCCTTTTAGTTAGCATACACTCCACAGTTTTAAAAACTCGCCACCCTCTTTTCTCTCTTTTGATCCTTGATGGCCCTATGAGGTGGAAAGGGAAGGCCATATCTGCCTTTTATAAGTGAGAAAACAAGCTCAAAGAAATAAAGAACTTAGCCAAGATCGTAAGTACATTAGGCTGCTTTCAAGGTCAGCCTGAAGGTCAGTGATAGTATTTTCTTAGTATTCCTTGTTGAAGAAGGAAAAACTGCCAGTTAGGTGGGAGGGTTCTAAACTCTGTAACTTGCACGTAAGTCCTTTGATCTCATCTAGCTCTAGGTCCCCCATGTTTGTAGAACTCAGTTGTGATAGTTTCCTTTATAACATGTCTACAATGAAAGGAGTTTAACCTTAAAAGATTTACCACCCTGCAAGTAGTAAGAAGTCATAGTCCTCTCAGAAAGCCAATGTGCTAAGCAGTTTTTGAGGCTATTTCATAAACCTTGACATGGTTACAAAGATGAACTACATTTCCTTCTCAAATGAAGGACAACAAATACATAGGGATGATAAATTGTAGAGATCACCTTGGAAGCATAACATCCTTGGTGGGCATTTGTAAATAAGATATTGAACTTGCTGAGTCTCCTTCCCTGGAAAAACCCTGTGAAAGTCCACATGTTCTTTTTTACAGTCATCACAACACCCCCACTGAGAGCTGCCCAGACAGGAATGATCATCCCATATTACTTACGGAAAAGCCAAAGGTTCAGAGATCAGTGGACTGATCAAGGTCCCAGAGTGAGTCATTAGGAGAGACTAACCTCAGGGCTTATTTCTTCTTGATTTAAATGACTTGCTTGAGTTAATCAGAGGAAAATATTTGGAGAATGAGGACATTTACAGCATAAAATATGCAGGTAATGAGGATTCAGCGTTATTCCTCATTCTGCTTCTAACTAGTTATGAGATTTGGACAACTTACTTAACCAGACTGGGCCTCAGTATCATTCCTGGAGAGATGAAGCAGTTGAACTAGATCAGGAGTTTTCGAACTTCATTCTTTTTAAAGGAAACTCTTAATGCCATAGACATTCATTCAAAATACATTGTAATGTTATAAAATTAATTGATAAAAACTGAGATGCATACAATACTACCTCCTCCTTGGTTTTCCCCACCTCCTACAGGATTCCTTGGATACAGTCTAAAAACCATGGTATTATGTAATCTGAAAGTTACTTTCTGTTCTAAAATTCAATGTTTTTATGATTGGAAGCAACTAGCTTTCTAATCTGCTACCTGCTCCCATCCCCTATGGCATCTGGTGGTATAAAAGAGCTCCAGACTGGAAGTCTGGAGGAGCTGGGTGTGGACCTGTGCTCCACCCACCAATTATCTATGTCATTTTAATCAAGTAGCTTCACCTCTCTAAGTTTCTGTCTCCTCATCTATAAAATAGAAATAGTAGGGGCGCCTGAGTGGCGAAGTCGGTTAAGCGTCTGACTCTTGGTTTCCGCTCAGGTTGTGATCTCAGGGTCTTGAGACTAAGCCCACATCAGGCTCTGCGCTCAGCACAGAGTCTGCTTAAGACTCTCTCTCCCTCTCCGTCTGCCCCACCCCCTGTCTCTCTCAAATAAATAATCTTGAAAAATAAAATAGCAATAGTAACCTTTCCCAAGTAAGAGTGCTTTGTAAACTGTAAAAGATTGCATAAATGTATAATGTCATTAGTATTATCTTCTTTGCACAACACCCTTCCATGGGGAGATGGTTTTATCTTCAGAATGATGCAGAAAGTCAACATGGGTTGAGCTGTTCTTTGGCAAGCTTGCCTACGAGTACGGGTGGTATCTATCATACTTCAGCTTCATCTTCTCTGAGAGCTGAAAGCTAAGTCAGTAGAGAAGGTGTGGGCTATCGATACAGCAAATAATTAAACCAAGGAGGCACCATCATTAAGTTTAAAGGGAAAACTTGTTCTCATAATCTGACCTTGATAACAGGACCTGGCTATATTTCCCCTCTGCACAAAGCTATGACCCATTAATACTTGTTGTCATTCAATGAGTGCTTACTACATGCTAGACACTGAATTTTACATGAGTTATCTCAATCTTATAAGAATCCTCTGCAATGATGTTATCCCTATTTTATTGTGACAGATAACCAATAAAATGGGGTATTATTCCTATTTTGTAACTTAGAAAGGCTAATTAATTTGCTCAGGTTCATATCATGGGCAAGTGGCAGAACCTGAACTCTGAATTCAAAACTTGGAACCACTTGCCTCTCTATCTCCCAGTTGGAAGAAATGATTTTTCTCACTCAGCATGAGGGCCCAAAGTCTCTATTCCTCTTTATCTTTGCAGTGCCTTAGTCAGTTCTATCTCTTCATTTTTATTATTATTTATTTATTTATTTATTTTTTTTTTTTTTTAAAGATTTTATTTATTTATTTGACAAAGACACAGTGAAAGAGGGAACACAAGCAGGGGGAGTGGGAGAAGGAAAAGCAGACTTCCGCTGAGCAGGGAGCCTGACGGGCTCGATCCGAGGACCCTGGGATCATGACCTGAGCTGAAGGCAGACGCTTAACGACTGAGCCACCCAGGCACCCTATTATTATTATTTTTATTCCTCCGTTCAAAAGTGCTCCATTCATCTTCATAAAACTCAAAGGTGGAAAGCACCTATTAGTCATTGATGTCTCCCCCTCCCCCATCCCATCTCCTGCTTGTCCTCTCTAGTATGTCTTCTGCTCATGAGTTAGGGAATGGAGCCACATCCCTTACCTTGGGGAGTTAGTCCCATAACTAATTCATCTCTGTCAGGAAGATTTTCCTCTTAAGCACATCCTCTTCAATTTTGCATTCTACCCCATTTTTTCTCTCTGTGGGCTGCACACTTCAGCTCTTCAGATCACACTGCCTAAGTCTGCCCAGGTTCTCAGCAGTGATTTTGCCTAGCTGCCTCTTCCCCTCACACTATGGCCAGAGTATTTTTCTTATTAGTACCTGGAAGATGCTTTCCCCAGTGGACAGAAGCAAAGGTGAGCTACAGGGGTTGCTGGGAAAGAAAGGGAGGAGGAAGAGGAGTGAGCACAAGACTTGAAACCTGCTTAGTCAGCAAACCTTGGACCCAGCTCAGCTTGGACATTTAGGTGCCCCCTCTGCGGGCAGCAGAGGCATTTACTGTCCAGCTATGCATGATTCCATGAGGATGCTGTGCCAGGCTCTAAACCTGTGCCAGGAGTCACAGAAATAAATGGAGTGCATCATCAGAAGAAGACCGTGTGGGGCAGTGGACAGTATGTCAGCTTTGGGATTTGAAAAATCTAGTTTAAGTTATTGCTCTTGTTTTTACATAGCTATAGGGAAACAGTACCTACCATCGCTGTTTCTGTAAAGATTCTAGACAATGACCGGGCATACAGTAGGCATTCAATCAATGAGAACTCTTATTTCTCAAAGCCCTGATTCTAAATAACTTGTTATAACCATGTCCTCATAACTTTGTATCCTATTTGGTGTGTCTAGGCAGCTGTCCTTACCTCTTATTCTTCCATTCTTACTGTGCTGCAAATCAGTTTAGAGTAGGCTCATGTTCTGGTTTCACCTCAGCATCAGCAACTCCACAAGGTTCACAATTGCCTAGAAAGCAGAACTCAGATATTAGCTATCAGATCCAAATCAGCATTAACTTTGCTTTTCAATTTTCACTTTGATGTGAACCTTTCCATTGACATGCTGAAATAGATATAGATATCAATCTATTTGCCATCTTTGTTACAAGCTTTGCATGTATGTTGACCTTTCTCATTTGTGTCAAGGAACCATTCCATGTGCACGGGTATTGGCAGTAGTATCTTAATAAGCAAATGGAACCCAACTTGGGCAAAATATTTCACTAAACACTCTTTTCAAATGAATGCACAAGACCATTCTCAGCCAAAGGAAACAACTTCTTTTGGGCAGCTGAAATCTACTCATTTAACAAATATTTATCGAGAGTCTACAATGCACAAAAAGGCCTTGTAGGCACTGGGATACACTGGCTGACATGGCAGACATGCCTCATTGAAACAAATCTCCTCTCTCATGGAGCTTAAATTACAGTGGGAAACACACAATAAACAAGAAAACACATAAATAAAGAAAATTTTAATTTGAGATAATGATGATTGCAATGAAGAAAGCAAAACAAAGTGATATACGGTGATTAGAGAAGCTTTTTTTTATTTTTTTAATTTTTTTATTATTATTATTTTTTAAGATTTTATTTATTTATTTGAGAGAGAGAGAATGAGAGAGAGCACATGAGAGGGGGGAGGGTCAGAGGGAGAAGCAGACTCCCTGCCGAGCAGGGAGCCCGATGCGGGACTCGATCTAGGGACTCCAGGATCATGACCTGAGCCGAAGGCAGTCGCTTAACCAACTGAGCCACCCAGGCGCCCTTTTTTGTTTATTTATACATTTATTTTTACCTTAATTTACAAATCAAACTAATAGATGCACATTGATTAAAAAAAAAAATCAGAACTCTCCCCCAAATCTAATGAATAGGGAAAGAAAAGGTGGGAAGGCTTTTCTGAGGAGCTAATAACTGAGCTGAGACCTAAATTGGGAGGAGACATCTATAAGAAGGCCTGGGGAAAAGTATATCAGCAAAAGGAAACAGCAATCCAAGGGCATTGAGTGAAAAGGAGCATGGTGTACAGGTCCATCGGAGAGAGGAAATGACAATTTAGTTAGGGTAAATTGAACAAAGGGTTGAGAAGTAGGAGGTGAGATTGTAGACGTAAGCAGAGGCCAGACCATATAGGCTCTTGCAGGGTATGGCAAGACTACTGGCTATGTTCCAGTTACAGTGGGAGGCATGGACAGGGTTGGATTAAGCCAGGAAGAGATTTATGTTTTTAAAAAGCTGATTCTGAAATATTCCATGCTCATGGATTGGAAGAATAAACATTGTTAAAATATCTATGCTACCCAGAGCAATCTATACCTTCAATGCCATCCTGATTAAAATTCCAATGACATTTTTCAAAGTGCTGGAACAAACAATCCTAAAATTTGTATGGAATCAGAAAAGACCCCAATTGCCAAGGAAATGTTGAAAAAGAAAAACAAAGCTGGGGGCATCACGTTGCCTGATTTCAAGCTATATTACAAAGCTGTGATCACCAAGACAGCATGGTACTGGCAAAAAAACAGACATATAGACCAGTGGAACAGAATAGAGAACCCAGATATGGACCCTCAACTCTATGGTCAGATAATCTTTGACAAAGCAGGGAAAAACATGTAATGGAAAAAAGACAGTCTCTTCAATAAATGGTGCTGGGAAAATTGGACAGCCACAGGCAGAAGAATGAAACTCAACCATTGTCTAGCACCATTCACAAAGATAAACTCAAAGTGGATGAAAGACCTCTCAATGTGAGACAGGAATCCATCAAAATCCTAGAGGAGAACATAGGCAGTAACCTCTTGGACATCGGCCACAGCAACTTCTTTCAAGATACAGCTCCAAAGGCTAGTGAAACAAAAGGAAAAATGAACTTTTGGGACTTCATCAAGATAAAAAGCTTCTGCACAGCAAAGGAAACAGTCAACAAAACAAAGAGGCAACCCACAGAATGGGAGAAGATATTTGCAAATGACACTACAGATAAAGGGCTGGTAGCCAAGATCTATAAAAAACTTCTCAAACTCAACACCCAAAAAACAAATAATCAAGTCAAAAAGTGGGGCAGAAGATATGAAAAGACACTTCTCTGAAGAAGACATACAAATGGCTAACAGACACATGAAAAAATGTTCATCATCATTAGCCATCAGGGAAATTCAAATCAAAACCACATTGAGATGCCATGTTACACCAGTTAGAATGGCAAAAATGGACAGGGAAAGAAACAACAAATGTTGGAGAGGTTGTGGAGAAAGGGGAACCCTCTTACACTGTTGGTGGGAATGCAAGTTGGTACAGCCACTTTGGAAAACAGTGTGGAGGTGCCTCAAAAATTTAAAAATAGAGCTACCCTATGACCCAGGAATTGCACTCCTGGGTATTTACCCCAAAGACACAGATGTAGTGAAAAGAAGGGCCATATGCACCCCAGTGTTCATAGCCGCAATGTCCGCAATAGCCAAACTGTGGAAAGAGCCAAGATGCCCTTCAACAGATGAATGGATAAAGAAGATGTGGTCCGTATATATAATGGAATATTACTCAGCCATCAGAAAGGATGAATACCCAACTTTTACATCAACATGGATGGGACTGGAGGAGATTATGCTAAGTGAAATAAGTCAAGCAGAGAAAGTCAATTATCATATGGTTTCACTTATTTGTGGAACATAAGGAATAGCATGGAGGACATTAGGAGAAGGAAGGGAAAAAATGAGGGGGCGGGGATTAGAGGGAGAGATGAACCATGAGAGACTATGGACTCTGAGAAACAAACAGGGTTTTAGAGGGGAGGGGGGAGGGGGGATTGGTTAGCCTGGTGATGGGTTTTAAGGAGGGCACGTACTGCATGGAGCACTGCGTGTTATGTGAAAACAATGGATCATGGATCACCACATCAAAAACTAATGATTTATGGTGACTAACATAACATAATAAAATTTTGGGCGCCTGGGTGGCTCAGATGGTTAGGCGTCTGCCTTCGGCTCAGGTCATGATCTCAGGGTCCTGGGATCGAGTCCCACATCGGGCTCCCTGCTCCTTGGGAGCCTGCTTCTCCCTCTCCCTCTGCCTCTGCCTCTCTCTCTCTGTCTCTCATGAATAAATAAATAAAATCTTTAAGAAAACAAAACAAAACAAAAAAACATAATAAAATTTTAAAAAATCAAAATAAAAAAATAAAAAGCTGATTCTGTCTTCTGGCTAGAAGGTGGAGTATAGAAGAAGAACAGTGAAAACAGGAGGCTTTTACAGTAGTCCAGATGTGTGATGATGGTGTCTTGGAGCAGGATAATAATCGTAATGATGGTGAAATGGAGGATTTCTTTCAGAATAATTTGTTCAGAATTTCCAGAATTTGTTCATAAATTGGATTTGGGGAGTGAGGTAAAGCAGGATAAGAACTTTTGGGTGTATGGTGGTGCCATTTACTGAGACAGGAAAGACTGCAGGTAGAACATTTTTGAGGCAGTTGGCTTTGATTTTGGAAAGTTAAGTATGATAGACCTATGAAACAGTCATGTGGAAATGTCTAAAAGGACAACTTGCTTGTCCTCTCTCACAATGCACAAATTGTTGGCTAGGCTAGAGGTATGCATGAAAAAAGCCAGACACCCATGCCAGTCCCAGATGCCTCAGTCATCAGTTTGCAATTTTTTCTAAGAAGTTAATTCAGGGGCTTAAGGGAACATGGTGGGTATTCCTTGGATACCTATACTATATTCTAAGATGTGTCTGAATAGCTGTGGTTGGTAAAGGAAGTAGTTTCCCAGAACAGAGTTATATTTGGCCAAAAAACATTTCCAACTACATTTTCCACTTGGTATGTAGACAGAATATGGCATGGTATGAAGAAATAATACAATCTGGTTTGAAAATGTTTCTTAGGCATAGACATACTAAGGAGAAAAGGGTTTATTTTTCTTCTCCTTCAGATTCTGGTTCATAAATTTATAGTTCTTAGAATTGGGAGGATCTTAAAGAACAGGGGTTTTAGCCCCCAATCTCAGACACATAAAGTATTAAGGCAGTCAATTCCTAGAAGAAGCATTATTATTCACTCTGTTACTAACACTACTAAATTCAGTAATGATTTATTAATCATTATTCTATTTTTGTAAAAGAGCTTTCTGCCTTTGACAATTAGGCCTTTTCTTCAACCTTCTTACTTTATACATTCAGGTCTTCAAAACTTATTTTCAGCTAAATTAAGTGTAAATAAAATAAATTCAATAGAAATAAAACATTAAAATAATTTATAATCACTAGGATGCTTCCTCATATGCAAAGTGTGCTTTGGGGGTAAAAACCTGCCCTAGGTTAGGTTAATCTCCCTGCCCTAGTGTTTAAATATCTCCCCTGGGATATCATTTTGCTTTTCTTTATTTTTAAAGATTTTATTTATTTATTTATTTGAGAGACAGAGAGAGGGAGTGCACGTGCATGTGCAAGTGCGGGGAGGGACAGAGGGAGAAGGAGAGAGAATCCCAAGCAGACTACATGCTGTGCCCGGAGCCCAATGCAGGACTCGATCTCATGACCCTGAGATCATGGCCTGAGCAGAAATCAAGAGTTAGATGCCTAACTGACTGAGCCACCCAGGCACCCCTATCATTTTGCTTTTCTAACACAAAGCTGTTAATTTCTGGCCTATCCCATCTATATAAGAAAGACTAGAATTAAAATGGTTTTTGATGTTGCTTTATGCCAGGCCCTTTCAGCTTATCAGATTCTTTTATAATGGCCACCTCATTATATAGACTCATGCCTATAACTGTCCTCTTACTGGTTGATGGGTCTGTTACCTTTTTGGAAGCTCCCCTGAGCTAAGTTCATCTATACCGTGTTCTCCCTTAAGCTATAAATACCCTCCACCCCCAGGTCTATTCCCAAGGTCACCTCTCCTAACCTTAAAGCAGAAATAACTGTGATACATTGAAACAAAGGAACCAAGGAAGTAGAATTTTTGAAAGCCAAGGAAGTAGTCCCATCCTATAACAAAACTGAAAAATAATCACCATTGTCTACATTCAGACCAATACCACAAACTAAAAATGGGAGGGGCATTAATTTCAATAACAATTTGCTGACAGAGTCTACCGTTTCTTGTCATGAGCTATCTGTCCCATTTCTACATCAAAGGCCTGAAGGTTTTGTTTGCTGGGCCTTTCAAGGTAACATTAGAGCTGTGTTCTGTACAAAAACTAGCTCAACTCAGCTTGTGTTCTCTGAAAGTTAGCTCAACTCGGGTCAATTATTTCTTGCACTTGTACAAGATAACCTGATTCTCATAACTAGGCTTGTTTATTGAGAGACTTTGGAGAATCTCCCTTCTCAGCATCACTATTGCAAAACAAAGGTTGGAGGTACAGACTGTACATTACTTTTGCCTTAATTCCTTCAGTCAAGATTAAGAGTTGCACCCACCAGAAAAGAATGTTCTCCTTATTGTTTAAATTGCCAACTTCAGAGAAATAATACACCAGATCCCCTTATGTATCATGACCTACTTACTCTTTCTTCTACTTCCTCAACCAGAAGGGGCTCTACGCTTCCTAACAAAATAACATCTACCTTAACACTAATATAGAAATCAACTATAATCTTTGATTTATTTTATGACCATCTACTCCCTTTGGTCTTCCCCTGGGACATGATTCTGTTTAACAATTTTACATTTCAACTGGAGAATGTAATTTTTAACAATTTTACATAATTTAGAATAATTTTAAAATAAATTTTAACAATTTTTAATAATTTTACATTTCAACTGGAGAATTTAAGGTGGATTTAACTTTTTAATAATATACTATGTATATTCAATAATCTCTTGAAAAGCTTAAGTGCACTTACTAGAATTCTGTTTCCTTCTTACCCCTTCTCCCTTTTTGTCTTCTCTGAGATGCAGGATTTGGCAGTGTGCAGAAGAAAATACATGTTGATTAGGCATAGGCTAGGGAGCCAGGTAGACCCGGCTTTGTGATTTTGGTCTAATTTTTCCGTTTTTCTTTTGATCTAGTTATTCAGCTTTTCAGAGTTTGATCCTGGAAATGGGTCTCTTATGGAATGCTATGAGGATCAAAAGAGAGTGGAATGTCTTTAAGCCCAGTGCCTGATGGATTAATTATACAAGTAAAGTTTGAATGATTATAAAGTTTGAATGTTCCAAGTTTCTATGGGGTCCTGGAGTTGGATACCAGTTCACAGAAACTACTGTTTCCTGATTTTCCCTGATAATAAGAATTTCTTATGGTACTGGTTAAAAATACAATTTCCCTGGTCTCATTCCAGACTTGATGAATCAGAAACTCCAAGCCTTGAGAGCTAAGGAATTGTACTTTTTACAAACATTCCTTGTGATTCATATTATCTGAAAAGTTATAGAAACACTGATATAGACTATCAGTGTCTGTTATGTTCTGTAATGGTAAGCAACATTTGAAATAAAATAACATTATTTTAATAATTTGATATTTTTTAATGTGTAGAGCTTCATTATGCTCCAGTTAAATTACATAGCTGAGTATTTTAACTGAAATTTACATCAAATATTTAAACTTCTAGTCCATCTGTCTTTTTCTCTGTAGGTTCCACAAAACAGTCAAACTTCTTTTTCATTAGTGAATAAAAATGATACTGCTTTTGCCTTTGACTAATTTTAAGCACTTTTTTATAAAGATTTTATTTATTTATTTGAGAGAGAGAATGAGAGAGAGAGAGAGAGAGAGCATGAGAGGGGGAGGGTCAGAGGGAGAAGCAGACTCCCTGCCGAGCAGGGAGCCCGATGCGGGACTCGATCCCGGGACTCCAGGATCATGACCTGAGCCGAAGGCAGTCGCTTAACCAACTGAGCCACCCAGGCGCCCTAATTTTAAGCACTTTAGTAATGTACAGCACTACATAAATGTTTACTACGATACTATTAAATGTTATAATCATAATGGTCTACACTTACAAGACTTGACTTGTGAGTTAACCAGCTACCTGCATTTTAATATGCTTTTAGTACATCGAAGCTTCATAGAGGCAAAGCTTGAAATATTATGCATAAAAACAGCACAAACATCCCTGCTTGCTTGAACCCAGATTACTTTTTATTCTTTCTTTTTTTTTGGATGGGCCTCTAGCTAAATGCACATTTTAGGTTATGTTTTGCAATGTATTTTTAAGTCTTTGGCATCCAGATATACATTTAATACTTCATTCAAAGACGACATTGTGCATGGTGCCTATCCTTTTCTGGTGTTCTGGTTGTGTGCGGCAGGGGCCCAGAGGAGGGAGAAGATGCGGAGGAAATGGCGAGGGGAGGGTTGGAGAAGTAAGAAGAGCATCAGCTCTTTCCAAATGAAGAACGATTCTACAAGGAACATTTACCGAGTCCTGAACAGAGCCACTAACTGCTCTGTTGGTTCACTGTTCTCAGTTTTGCCTCTGAGCCCTGTGACCATCTAGGGCCACGGCAGTTGGTGGTGACTGGTAGGCACTTTCCTGTTAAAAAGAGCCGGGCTCTTCTTGGTTGCCCTGGGCCACAGCTACCACACAGTGGTTGACACTCTATTTCAGAACTGCCTGCAAGTCTTCTTTTTTATGTCTATGCCTACCACATATGAATATAACACAAAAAGTGCTGATGGTTTATTTTGTTCTTATCCACTGGTTAGTTTGAGATGAACATGCTTTAGGGAGGTTAAACCAGACATTAGAGACTATCTAGAATCTAGATTATACCATCATGTATTTGTTTATAAGTTGCTTTCACATGATTCTTTAGTCGTTTCCTATTAAAATTATTTTTTTTCTTTAGCTAGTACCCTTCTACATTTTTTTTTCCTACAACATAGTTCCTAGGATAAAACTGTACATGTGGAAGATCCTCAAATGTTGTTTGGAATGAGTAAATATAAACATATTACTTCATTAGCTGCATTACAGGAGCTGATTGGTGACCATTTCTCTTCATTTGACATACAGTAAGTGAAAATGATGAAAATTTCTATAATTTAAGAAAATGTGACATGCAGTGCTTCTCAAAAGTCTGAAACTACCAGCCATCTGAAAGTCTGAACATGGTCACTAACAATGATCAATTATAGTCCCAATGAGTTGGATTAGGAAAACATAGAACGTATACATAAGAGTTTGAAATAAAGGATTTCAGTAACATTTATCTTTATTTTCTGTCTTTTATATCAAGTACATCTATTCTATATAACTGTCATGAATCTGTTTATATTTTCTTTGGAATTATTCTTTCTTTTCCACTGTTTACGTTTTGATATGTAGTCTTCCAAACTTGCTGTTTACACACCTCTTTTTTTCCATAAAAATATGTGTATACTTACTTTCTATTGTAATAAACACACTATCCCTTTTTATAAAGATGCTCATTGTTGATTGAATGGATGACTGTTGAGGGCAAGGGATAGAGATGGGGGCAACATCCACAGGGAGATGACATTTGATCGGGAACTTGGAATTATTCTTCAGTTTCATAAGTAAGATGTCTTTGCTTTCCACTTTGATTAAAATCTGTTTTGGGGTACAGACTCTATCTTTACATCGGAGTTTGTCAGACTTCAGAATACTTCATAATTATCTGAGAGCTTGTTTAAAAAATGTAACCCTCTGCCCCCAGTCTCACCCTTAGAAATTCTGATTTAATAGGTAACCAGGCATTTGTTAGTTTTAACCCCACTTCCCATTTTCATCCTAATTTCCCTTTAGAAGAATCTCCCTTTGTGTACAGTTTTAGGGAGTGTCACCTGGGCCTGGGCCCGAGGCACGATCATTTGGAGACTCTATGTCAGAAATTTCAGTCGAGAGCAGTAAGACAACAACAAAGTTAGAACTGGAAATCGTAACAGAGTCAGTGTGAGGACCACATTGTTCCTGTGTTATGATTTTTGTTGTGGTTCCTCTGAAGCTCCCTCAGTTCCAATTTCTGGTCAATTCTGTGAATCCCTGACATCCTTCCAGGCAGTTCCTTCTTTGTCGAAGGGAGCACCAGCTGGTTTTTGTTGCCTGCTACGGGGAACTAAACCAATAAAGAAAATCTATATTAGCGGGTTCTAGCAACTTACATTTTTAGCAATTTCTCCAGATGATTCTGTTGCAGGCGGGTCCTCAAACTACATGTTGAGAAACACCGTTCTATTTTTTTAGTATTCTACATAGTTCCTCATATCGTGGTATTCATGTAGAAGGTACTCAGTAAATGCGTCTTAGATGAATGAATGGATAAATGGATGGATAGATGATGGATTCTTTGTAAAGATGCCTGACCTCAGGTCTATTAGCGTTAGACTTTTCTCAAATAAATGTAGGTTGATTGATGTTGTTCCCTAAAGTTTTCTCTTTCAGCATATGTGCTGATTTTACTTTGCTGTAGTTGAAAACCACAAAGCAGTTTAGAAAAGACAATGAGCGGGAATGCAAAAAATTTCATGTTAGAATCTTACTAAGAATGAAGAAATGAAATTTTGTAAGGTATCGCCATAGTTTTTTGTTTGTTTGTTTTTGTTGTTCTTTCTGGATGATGGCATAGATCTTTGAAATCTTATATATTTCTTCAGTATTTTATATGCTAAAGAAAAATAATAAGCACATGAAGACAGCTAACTAAAATCTCCTTTTCTTGCTTAAGTAGGTTGAAAAGTATGCTAGCAGCTAATGGAATTTTTCATGACTTTGACCTTCATGGCAACTTCTTCAAAAGCTGGAGTAAATACCATGCTACGTATGCTTAGTTTGCAGGACTTTTCCTCAGTTAATACTCAGTTAATACTCAGTACTCAGTACTCAGCTAATGTTTACTTAATGAAGCTTGAATGAATTCCTAAACTTGGGCAGCTCACAGTCTTTCTGGATTTCACATCTGTCATTTGTAAAATAGACTGGTTGTTCTCTAACATTATTTCCAGGTCGGACATTCTGTGATTATATGATCTGTGTATACTGAAGCCAACCTCCATATCTCACTTGTTTGGGGGCACTGAGAAATGGCATTGCATTAGTTGCTTTGTTACAAGTGGCTTCTTCATCTCTGAGTCATTCTTACTGAAAACAGTGTCAAAGAGACTGCAGCGTTGCTGTATATTTAGCGGAGAACAGATTGGAGAATTGCCCATTCAGTATTTACTTTTATAGTTTCGGCAGAGTTCTCTGCTCCATGAGCACTGTTGAGATATTTCACGTAGCTTCTTAAAGATCTTCCAACTCAAGGAGTTTGGTACTCACATGATTAGACTAACTTGGCTGCATTTCAACAAATTTGTTGGTCAGCTAACAGGAGTTCAGATGTCTGGGCATCTGTCCATCCATACCATCCTCCAGCTTTGCTCTACTCCTTTACGGTAGAGTGACTTTTGCTTGAAGAATCATAAAACATAGGTCTGGGATCATAACATAAATATTACAGAAGGTTAGAATGGGAGGATCTAAGGCTTGTTGTAAGGGACCTCAGGGGCTGCCCGAGTGGGATAGAGTGTGTGTGTTTTGGTGGATGTCTAATTAGGCAGGACTCTGAATTCTCATTCCAGCTTCAACCATCTCAACTAAGAGCAACCTTGCTTTTGTTCATTTTACATGCTGATCTTCTGAATAAGTTTATTTAAAAAAATATTCTCCTGCTAAATAACATTTTGACCTATCAATCTAGTCCAACCTCTCATTTACAGATAAAGAGTCTCAAGAGGACAAGGGATTTGCTCTTGAGAGAGGCCACTAGAAGATCTAGGTTGGCTCTTAATTTAAAAAAAAAATTTTCAGTAGAAGAAATATCATAAGTAGAAGGCATAGGTAGAAAAACATGCAGTAGGAGAATGCTTAATTTTTATAGTTTACAAAACGCTAATACATATATGTCATTTGATTTTCACAACAGACTTGGAGGCAAGTAGTACAGGTATTATGAACCCTAATTTACAGATGAGGAAATCGACACTGGGGAAGGTCAAGTGGCATGCACAAGCCCATAAGTGTGAGAGCCCGGCCTACAGCTCAAGTCTTCTGACCTTGACCTTGGCCTACAGCTCAAGTCTTCTGACACAGACTTTATACCACCTCAGTATTACACCACCATGCAGACTAAAGAATTACACCACCATGAAGACTGAAGAAAGACACATGACAAATAAATGTGTCAACGTATCTTAGAGACAGGAATCGGTAGTGGGTAGAGGACTCACGCAGTCTGGTGCCTGAGGATATGATTTGGCAATTGTGTGCATTTCCCCAAAGTCGACCTATGCTGTCATTGCTCACAGTCTGAATCATGCACATTGTTCCCATTGGGGGATCATCTGAGCATACTTTTCCATGTGTTATTTTAGTAACATCAATTTGCTAATTATGAAGACAAAATTATCTTATTAGATCATAAGGAAACCTGTCTTTTGGTTTTGTCAAGACTTTGTTCCTGCTGGTTAAAAATCTTTTGGTATTCCATAAGAACTAGCCAAAAGTTTAATGTGCACCTAGATAAATTTTCTTCTGTGTTAAAGTCTAATTTTTTCTTTCATTTTCTTTTCTCCTCCCATCCTCTACTCTTACCTCACTAATAATTATTCACTATTGAAAATATAAAGTATCTTTTCAAGGGTAAAAGGAAAACTTAAAAGGAAATGAATTTAAACCTTATAACATAGGACTCAATATATAACAATAGATTGAAATATGTTAGAAATTAGACTATAAAAATGAAGGAAGATTAAAAAAAAACCTAGGCTTTCTGGGAAAACAGCTATGCAGTACTTTTCAGTGTAATAGATAAAGCAGTTTGAAGTTTGAGGTTAAAAGTCACATTTGGCTACTTTACCTTTCTTGGTACTCTAGGAAAAGGTTTTAGAGCCCTTAAAGGTATATAATTAATGAACTGTATAAAGTGCAGGAAAATCATTTAAACCAATTTCACAGAACAAAACCCAGTGTATTTAATTAGGCCATCCTGGAGAATATAGGCATATTATCTGAGAAACTGCCACTGTATTCACATGCTAGGGTTAATTAACAAGTTCCCTTTTCTTATAGAAGTTGTTTAGGTGCCTTTGGCTTTGACAGGTCAGATGGAAATAGGATCACATTTGGTGTTGGGAGTAGAAAAAGAAGATGAGCATGGAGATAAGGTCAGATCCTTCTCTTTACTTTGCCCAAGAGAGAACAACCTATGAGGACTTTAATAGATCCTCTCTGTTGGGATGAGGTAGAAGTGAGAAAGACAGAAAGCTACAATTAACAGTGGCTTAAATGAGATATAAACTCATTTCTGTCTTTCATAAGTGAAATCTGGAAGTAAACAGTCCAGGGTTGGTAAGGCAGATTTATAATCATCAAGGACACAGACTCTTTACCTTGTTACTCTCCTACCCTCAGTATGTGGCTTCTACCTAGTGGCCCAGAATTACTGCTGGAGCTTCAGCCATCACATTTGATTTTCAGCCCAAATGAAGAAGATAGAGATGAAGAAGGCCGCAAGATCTCCCCTTAAGGAGATCTCAAAGGACAATCCTGCTAACATCTCATCAGACAGAATTTAATCACATGGACATAAGCAACCACAAGGGAAGGTTTTTTTTCAGGGTGGCTATAAACTGAGCTAATATCAAGGTTCCTTCACCAAGCAAGGATGAGGGAATGGATATTTGGGATTGTGTCTGATACAAGTCTTCTTTCTCTACCACAACTGCCAACCACTTGGGCTTAGGTTATATGAGTTTGCCTAAAATCCCCTTATCTTCCCAATCTGGACTAAAGCTTAAATAAATAGCTGATGCTTCTCATCTGGTACAAGAGAGGTGAACTTGATGGAGTTCATATTTTCCCCCTACAATTTGCTGGGAAATGCATCTTAAAATGTGGTTCAGTACTAGATGCAGGTTGCTCCTTGTGGAACCCCAAAAGAACTGAAACTCAGGATAAAACTCTGTAGCATCACCATCATATCCCTAAATATACAACCTAAATTTAAATGTTATTCAAAATGGTAGATGGGCCAAATAACCATATTCCAGGCTGGTATGAACCTGTGTGTCCCATGAGAATTTTCTGAGAAAAAAGCCCCATGCAGTTAAAATCTAAACAAGGAAAACATCTTCAAACATTCCATAATTTGTTTTCTGGCAAGGACCATGGGAATAATAATGTAAGCCAGATAAATTTGAATAAACTGAGTCTTCATTTCAAAAAGATTCATGGAAGAGTCAACCAGATGCCATGGTTAAAAATGTCAAAATAAGATCTAAGGGTATTGAGATGACTAAACTTTCAAAAATATTAGTTAATCATATAAAATTTTGTTACATGAAGTAGAGGGAGTACTGTAGTTGTCCCAGTGAATCTATTTTCCAGTTAATTAACAAGATATTATATTAACTTCCCTAGCCTGTTTTTGGCCCCAGATTAATCATTATTGGTTTGACAAACATTTATTGAATGTTTACAATGTTCCAGGCATTATGCTGAGCTGAATAAAACAACCTGTGTCCTTAAAGAGCTCAAAGTTTGGTGGTGGCAAGTTATTTGTAATTTTCATCCTTACCAATAACAGTATCATTGTACTCTATGATCTTAGAATTAAGAATTTGGGATTAAGAGACATGGTTGGTCCACCAAGAACAAAATGAAAAGAGCTTAGGTTTAGCACTCAGAAAACATCCATTTGAAGTTCAGTCCTGTCACTTATTACCTGTGCCCTTGAGCAGATCACTTAATCTTTCTTAATTTCAGTTTCTTCCTCTGAAAATGGAGGATGTCTCAGGATTGTTCTGAAGATTAAATGATATAATGTAAATGCTGTGCTTGGCCATAAAAGGCACTCAAAGCTGGTTGTAATTATTATAATTATTATTAATTATTACAGTATTTCCAAGAGTGAACTGGTTCTACAAAATGCTTTGAAGGATGCACATAATTTTATATATAAAGATATATATATCTTTGTCTAGCCAACATATGCACACATTTAAGAGTAATATGAGTTATTTTATATTGCAAAATATCTTTTATATTTACTTTACATTTTTTAAAAAAGGTCTTATTTATTTATTTGAGAGAGAGAGTGCGTGAGAAATAGAGCACAAGTGGGGAGAGGGGCAGAGGGAGAGGGACATGCAGACTCCCTGCTGAGTGGGGAGCCTGATGCGGGGTTCGATACCAGGACCCTGAGATCATGACCTGAGCCCAAGAGAGACGCTTAACTGACTGAGCCACCCAGGTGCCCCTACTTTACATTTTTTTGATGGAAAATATATTCACCATATATTCTCTTACCTGTATATTCACTCACTTTACTCAGTGAGATAGGTGTTTTTTAAACCAAGGCATAGAAAGGTTACATAACTTGCCCAAGGTGACTTACAACTAAGTAGCAAAGTTGGGATGTGAATCTAATCACTATGTCTCCAGAGTCTGTATACTGTGTCACTAAAAATAACTTAATTCTTTAACCCATGAATCCTATATGGGACTAGAAAGAACTTTCTGACATTTAGTGATTGACTTTTGGCACAGTAGTACAACCAACCCTGCCACCCAGGCAAGATGGCCCTGCCTTAAGCCCCATGTTTTAGAAGGCTCCACATATCAGAAACACAAAAAATAAATCTATTAAATAGCATATGGGCACCTCTGGCACTTGAGATCTGGTGCTTAGCACTGGCACATGTGTCCTTAAACATCCAGTTTCATGCTTAACCGCATTCAGGCCTCAGGGAAATGCTTCTTTACATCTCTTGTCCTATGTCCTTGAGTGAAAAAGCAACTGTGTCTAAATGCTGTGAAGTCTTAATGGATTGTACTGCCACCAAATTTGGAGATGAACACCAGCTATTTGGGTGGATTTGAATAGCAGAAGCAGCTAGAGAGGAGAAAAGAATAATTTTTCATTTCCTTCCTTTTAGAGAGCATGAGTGCAAGATATTTTTACATAGTGCAGTATAATTTTTCATTGCATCCAGCATCCATTTTCTTGCTTTTCTTCATATTTTGTGTTTCCAGAAGTACTCATGAATTAGTACATTATTTGCAGTAATTAAACGTGATTGCGGGGCACCTGGGTGGCTCAGTCGTTAAGCGTCTGCCTTCGGCTCAGGTCATGATCCCAGGGACCTGGGATCGAGCCCCGCATCGGGCTCCCTGCTCCGCGGGAAGCCTGCTTCTCCCTCTCCCACTCCCCCTGCTTCTGTTCCCTCTATAAATAAATAAAATCTTAAAAAAAAAAAACGTGATTGCTTAGGGACATTCTGCAATATAAAATATTTCATATTGCTCTTGAATGTGTGCATATGTAGGCTAGACATAATATACATGAAGCATGATATCAATTCTTCCCATTGGCCACTAGACAGTCAATGCAAGAATCAAGAATAGTTTTAATTTTATTAAAATATTTAAATAGAGGAGTGCCTGGGTGGCTCAGTCAGTTAAGCATCCGATTCTTGATTTCAGCTCAGGTAATGATCTCAGGGTTGTGAACTGAGCCCTGCGTCAAGTTCTGTGCTCAGCATGGAGTCGGCTTGAGATTCTCTCCTCCTCTCCCTCTGCCCCTTCCCCTCTGTTTGCATTCTCTCTAAAATAAATAAATAAAATATTTAAGAAAATTTAAATAGATGCAAATAAATTTTAAATTTTTGCTATAATTTTGAGTTAAAATTTTGATATTCAATAATTATAATTTATTTTTTCCTTTTCAATTTTAAGAATTGAATTTAAGAATTCAATTTTGAACTCTTTAGAGAAGCCTTTTTTTTTTTTAAAGATTTTATTTATTTATTTGACAGAGAGAGAGAGAGAGCACAAGTAGGCAGAGAGGCAGGCAGAGGGAGAGGGAGAAGCAGACTCTCCACTGAGCAGGGAGCCCAGCACGGCGCTCGATCCAAGGACCCTGGGATCATGACCCGAGACGAAGGCAGCCGCTTAACCGACTGAGCCACCCAGGTGCCCCGAGAAGTCATTTTTAAACATATAAAATAATTTTATTCCAGTTTTATTGAGATATAATTGGTATATAACATTGCCTATGTTTAAGGTATACAACATAATGGTTTGATATATGTACATACTGTGAAATGATTACCACAATGAATTTAGTTAGCATCCATTACCTCACATAGTTACAAATTTATTTTTCTTGTGATAAAAACTTTTAAGATCTACTCTCTTAGTAACTTTCAAAATATACAATACAGTATTATTAACTATAGTCATCATGCTGTATATGATATCCCCAGAACTTACATATCTTACAACTAGAAGTTTGTACTTCTGACCACCTTCACCCAAAAATAATTGTAATTTTTTAGTTCCTTATATTTTCTTTCATTTTTTGGTGGAAAATATATTCACAATTTGAATACTTTGAATGTAATTACATTTGTTTTTTAATCTTTTAGAGCATTAAGAATGAGTACAAGTTAAGGTCAAGGCAGAAATAGAAAATATAAAAGTGAAATTCAGAAAAGAAAAAAATATCTGTCAAGGTAGAAGGATAGGATGTACTTTTTCACCAAAAGCTTGAGAGCTTGATATGTAACTTTTTTTTTTTTTAAGATTTTATTTATTTATTTGACGGAGAGAGAGATAGCGAGAGCAGGAACACAAGCAGGGGGAGTGGGAGAGGGAGAAGCAGCTTCCCACCAAGCTCTCCCACTCCCCCTGCTTGTGTTCCCTCTCTCGCTGTGTCTCTCTCTGTCAAATAAATAAATAAAATCTTAAAAAAAAAAAGAGAGAGAGAGAGCACAAGCAGGGAGAGTGGCAGGCAGAGGGAGAAGCAGGCTCCCCGCTGAGCAGGGAGCCCAACATGGAACTCAATTCCAGGACCCGAGCCGAAGGCAGACGCTCTACTGACTGAGCCACCCAGGCGCCCTGATGTAGAGACTTTAAAACAACATCTCACGCAGTTTCTGTGCGTCAGGAATTCGGGAACAGATTAGCTGGGTAGTTCTGGCTCAGGGTCTCTCCTGAGGTTGCAATCAAGATGTTGGTCAGGGCTTCTGAAGGCTTGGCTGTGGTGCCAGACAGAGGATCTGCTTCCAAGATGGCCCACTCACAAGGCTGGCAAGTTAATGCAGGCTGGTGGCAAAAGGCCTAAGTTCTTTGCCACGTGGACCTCTCTATTGGAATTTGAGTGTACTCATAACATGGTGGCTGACTTCTGCCAGTGTGAGAGAGCCAAGAGAGATTAAAGTGGAAGCTTCAATATTTTTATGATTTAGCCTGAGAAGTCACACACCATCATTTCCCTAATAGTCTATTGGTTATATAGGTCATTCGTATTCATTGTGAAAGGGGATTATACAAGGGCACAAAAACCAGGAGGTGAGGATCACTGAAGTCCATCTTGGAAGCTGGCTATCACAGGTCACAAATTTTTCAAGGTATATAGGGAGCCAGAATATTTTCTACACAGTTACCTGAACCATGTATATTTGAAGCCATAACACTTAACTATATAAAATGCTCTTCACAGTGATGAACTTGAGTTATTACAAGTTATTAAAATATTCAGTTCAGTTTACTTTCATATTTTAGGCTGAGCCATATGAAATTTGCTGTTTTTGTGGGTAAGTAATTATCTAATATCAGCCATTTTCTGGTTTCAACCTACTACTTATAAAGCTGGAACTATGAGGTAAAATACCTTAGATCAATTTTTAAGAAATTATAAATAAAAACCACTTTTCTTTCACATCATTAGTTAATCATAAGTTTCAATGAACTAGAATAAACTATTCTTCAAGCACTCTGGTTATTGGAAATGTTACGATAGCTGTGATGTTCCCATAAAGTTTTTGAGAACCAAAGGATCTGTGAGGGCAATGTATCAGTGTTATTTTATGAAAGTAATTTAACATCCCTGGGACCAATTTTCCTCATCCATAAATGAAAGAATTTGATTAGATGTCATCTAAGCAGACTTACTGTGCAAAATTTTTTAACATGTCTTTATATGCTGTGTATGAGCCACTAGCAGCTTCTTTCTTCAACTCATGGTAAGAAATACTGCATATTTAATTGAGTTGTAGAAAAAAGTCTTTTTCCAAATATGCTTAGTCATTAGCATATAGTATTTATGTTAAACTCAAGGTCCATATGTTTTTGAGTCGTCCAGAGAGTCTTCCTCTCTCCTTTGTTTTCTAGAAAGCATAGACTGCCCTTCAGTAAATCAATTTTCTTAATTTGACTTGCTATATTTGACAACATTTTTTGGGTTCACATATTTTTTCTTGTGCCAAGTACTGCATTTTTCATTTCCCACAGAATCAGGACAAACTGTACATCCCTGCTGTGTCCAGGGCAGATCTGGCTAAATGTCAACTATGTTAATTGGTATAGAGAAAACAGCAGCCCTATTTTTATCTGATTAAAAATCCCCACAAACATTCTCCTCTAAAATAAAGCTATGTCAGTACAAAGTGATTTAATTATAATATAAAGTTTGGCAGATGTGTCCCTCCTGCCTTCATTTTACTGTAGCATGCAGAAATGCAACTGGTTCTTGGAATCTTTCAGTATCTAAGATTTTAATCCTACTTTTGGAGGTTTAGAATTTGGTACTCAAAACTTTCTCTGGACTGCCAACTGGAATAAAATATCTTTGCTTTAAAGTGAGATTTTTAAACAGAAGATATAGAACACTCTATAAAACCTTATCTAAAAGGTAGTTTGAAATATTTTATTCTACTTTTGAAAAGTCTCCATGTTAACTATTGCCCCAGGATGAGCAGATTATGTAATATAATTGCTTTAGTTAATTGGGGTGTGGGAGGTGTGGGTGTAAAAGAATAAAAGGTAATGAACTTTGATAAATTTATATGAGCAATAACAAAGTATCTGTGAAAACTTAATTTTATCAGAGAGTGATTATATCTTCAGTGCTCTTTCAAAATTGTATGCTGCCTCTTTAATGTTAGAATTCCCCAGGATTCTGTCTCAGTCTTGGGAGCTTACTCCCAGGTTAACTTCATAAACTCCATGATTTGTCAACTACTTAAACACTCATATTATTTGGATCTGTACCTCTAGCTTATTGAAAGCCATATTAATATCCTTTGGTATACTGGATAGCTCCATTTGGGTGTCTCCTGAGCACCCCAAAGCAGTAAGTCCAGTCTTCTGGTTTCTTGTCCCATAGCACCACTCCAATGTAACAAGTAGAAACCTGGGCAAACTGAAAAATCAACTCCTTTTAGATCTGTCTGAAAAGTGAGGTTACAGGACAAATCATTGCTCCCCCCCACAAACTGGTGAGACAGACAGGTGAACACAGAGAATCACAACTTACAAGGGCACAACCCACAAGCAGAAACCACCACAGGAACCAGTCCCAGGGTGTGGAAACCTAAACTGTAATTGACAAATTGCTGGAGGCTCAATGTGGACAAGGTATGGGGAGGTTCCCACACTTTTGTTAGTTCTATCTATGGGAGCACTACCATGACATCTTAGTGAATACCAGAGAAAATTCCCTTGGTGTTTCTAGCAAGAGGAGGGGAAAGGAACCCTTTCAATATATGCCAGAGCATTCTGTTCTTCTTAACAAGGACTACCCTCAGGAGAAACTACTTTACCAGAGTCTAATCTGCTGCAATTTTATCAGAAGCTAAACTACTTGGGAGAAAAAAAAAGACAACTCAGCCCCCTCTGTCTACCCTGTCCCACCTAAGCAAGAAAAACAACAACAACCCCCCCCCCAAAAAAAAAACAAAACTAAGAAGCAACCTACTGACTGGAAAAAGATATTTGCAAATGATATATCTGATAAGGGATTAAAATCTAATATATAAAGAATTTATGCAATTTAACACCAAAAAAAACAATAATCTGATTAAAAAATGGGCAGAGGACCTGAAAAGTCATTTTTCCAAAGAAGACATACATACAGATGGCTAGACACATGAAAAGATGCTCGACATTACTAATCATCAGGGAAATAGAAATCAAAACCACAAGATATCATTTGCACTGAATGGCTAGTCAGAATGGCTAGTATAAAAAAGATAAGAATAACAAGTGTTAGTAAGGATGTAGAGAAAAGGGAACCCTTGTGCACTGTTGGTGGGAATGCAAACTGGTGCAGCCACTGTGGGAGACAGAATGGAGGTTCCTCAAAAAATTAAAAATAGAAATACCACACAATCCAATAATTTCAATACTGGGTAAAAAGTGAATATACTAATTCAAAAAAATATATGCACTCCTAAGTTTACTGCAGCATCATTTATAATAGCCAAGATATTGAAACAACCAAAGTGTCCATCGACAGATGAATAAAGAAGACATGGTATATATACAGAATAAAATATTAGTCAGCCATAAAAAAGAATAAAATCATGCCATTTGTGATGACATGGCTGGACCTAGAGGGCATTATGCTAAGTGGAATAAGTCAGACGGAGAAAGACAAATACCATATGATTTCACTTACATGTGGAATCTAAAAAACAAAACAAATGAACACACAAACAAAAGAAGAAAGACCCTCTCTAAATACAGAGAACAAACTGGTGGCTGCCAGAGGGCAGGAGGTGGGGGGATGGGCAAGATGGGTGAAGAGGAATGGGAGGTACAGGATTTCCAGTTATGGGATGTATAAGTCACAGGGATGAAAGGTACAGCATAGGGAATATAGTCAAAGGTAATGTAATAGCATGGTATGGTGACAGATGGTAGGATGGTAGCTACCCTTGTGGCGGGCATAGCATAAAAATAGAGTTGTAGAAGCACTATGTTGTACATATAGTACATAGTAACTAATGTAACATTATGTGCTAACTACACTTCAATAAAATACAACAACAACAACTGAGAAGCACTGGTAAATTTCACAATCCATGGGCACAAGCTCACCCAAAGACAGACTGAAACATAGCACTACTGAAAACCTATTAATCATAAAAATCTGGATTTGTTGAAGTTGCTGATAAGGGGAAGCATCCCAGTAACACAGTCTCAGTAATGTCTCAAAATGGGGTAGTTAGGGAAAGATACTTATAGGATTTGGGAGGGGACTGGTATTAATCATAGGGTGCCTTTATATTGGATGTTATTAGCATGGGCAGGGATTTCATAAGAATTTGTAAACTAAGTGAATTACTAGAACATATGAGTCTGCGCAGAGTTACAGTTAAATAGTTTGTGGTCCTGTAACATATGAGTCTAAAGCTCCTGCTAAAACAATAAGAGTTTGAATTGTTTGTGTTGCGTATCAATAGTACAGTTGATCATTTTACTTTTTGCTTCATTTCTCAGTAGCCCCCCCTCCCCGTCTTTTGGTCATTCTTTAGCCTATGCTGGAAGAAAGAATATTATTTTTCTGGGAACATAATCAATTCAGATCTGCATGGCTATTTAAGTCGCAGTTATGTATTGACATTTTCATGGTAGTCTTATTAACCTCTATAAGTATCAGGCCTTCTTGTTCTTTTTTGTTGAATAATCATTTGTAAATCATCTAGTGTAGCAGTGGCTGTGCAGCAGCATTTAAGACTCAAAAGATCATATACCTGGTAAATGCAATGCAGACAGACACCAAGACAAAAATGATGGGAGTTTGCAAGACATTTCAAAACTACATTCCTAGGGGCGCCTGGGTGGCTCAGTGGTTGAGCGTCTGCTTTCGGCTCAGGTCATGATCCCAGGGTCCTGGGGTCGAGCCCCACGTCGGGCTCCCTGCTTGGAGGGAAGTCTGCTTCTCCCTCTCCCACTCCCCCTGCTTGTGTTCCCTCTCTCACTGTGTCTCTCTCTGTCGAATAAATAAAATCTTTAAAAAAAAAAAAAACAAAAAAACCCTACATTCCTAGATTTTAAAAACTGGACAACGGATACAGAATTGTATCACTATATTGTTACATCTGAAACTAATATAACACTGTACATTAACTATACTGGAAATAAAAATAGCTGGACATGTAACATAATCGTCCTTATATAATCAAGTTTTTTTTTTCCTTTAATTTGGGTAGGGTTTGCTCAACCTTACCAGTGAATGAAGAATTAGTCCTATGTCCAGTAATTTTCAAGGATACAGGTCTTGGGAATATTATGTATTTAGTAAAGGAAAACTGTGTCCATCAATAATCTAGGACCTTGATCCAGAAGAGGGGAAAGAAAATAGCCAAGAGGATAAAGATGAAAGCCAAGGGGATATGCATATGTAGAAGAACATGGCAATCAGTGGATTCTTGTTCCAATGGTGTTGGTGGGAAACAGCCTACTTCATGCAGTCATCAGCTTGCTCCAAAGATCTAGGGCTAGCTGTCCATTCTCATGGTACATCTACCTCTAGATATTTTCCAGAGTCTTCAACATGCCCCTCATGATCTGGCCACATCTCTGAGCTCATCTCCTAGTTCTCTTTTCCTTCTTCACTCTTTCTCTGGCTACATTGGCCTTGCTGTTCTGCAAACAAGTTAATCTTGTTCCTGCCTGAGAGCCATTGTACTTATTGTTCCTTTTCTGCCAAATGATATTCTCCCCAATATTTGCCTTGCTGACTCCCACAATCCACTCAAGTCACATGTCATCTCCTTAGAAAAACTTTCCCTTGTCATCCAATTTAAAGTCCTCTGTCATTCTTGATTCTTTTACCCTGCTTAAATTTTTTTCATAGCACTCTTCACTCCCTGTATTTGTTTCATATTTATCTGTTTATTATATGCCCTCTTGAATGTACGTACTATTCCAGAAGGCAGAAGACTTTTCTGTTTTGTTCACTGATGTGTTTTCAGGACCTAGTACACTATCTGGCATAAAAAGTGCTCGATAATTACTTGCTGATCGAATGAATAAATAAAAACCTCACACGTACCATAAAACTAGTTGCAGTCGTATTGTATTTGCAGTCGGGGTGTCTGGGTGGCTCAGTCGGTTAAGCGTCCAGTCCAACTCTTGTTCTCAGCGCAAGTCTTGATCTCTGGGTTGTGAGTTCAAGCCCTGCCTTGGGCTCCCTGCTGGGCGTGGAGCCTACTTAAAAACAACAACAGCAACAAACTATTTGCAGTCCTCAAATGACTCCTTTTTTTTGCATATGCGATTTTCCTCTGCCTAGAATAACTTCTCACACAATTCCTCACAACTGATTCCCTCACAATTCCTAATCATCCTTTAAGACTCCGTTTATGTGTCACTGCCCCTGAGAAACCTTCATTGATCCCTCCAGGAAGAACTAGATGTCCTTTTTTCCCGTTCTTATAGTACTCTATGTATATCTCTATCACAATGCTTAATACATTCTGTTAATATTTTGTCTAAGTGACCTCTGTATCCTCGGAATCTAGCAGAGTGCTTTGCTCATAGTGAATTCTGAATAAATGTTGAATGATTTTATTTATAGAGTGACAACATTTATTGTATGTCAAACATTGTATTAGTTTTTTATGTACATTATTTTAATCCTGATAAGAAATCTTTAAAATAGGTACTATTATCCCTGTTTTATATATGAGGAAACTGAATAATTTGTCCAGAGTTTTGAACCTAAGTGTGTCTAACTCCAAATCCAGTTCTTCCCCCATTGCCTTAAATGAATTACTAAATCTCCTTCATGTTATTGATATATCAACCAATTATATTTCTCCTCTGTTGCCATTTAAAATATTGCAAGCTCTGAGAATAGAGACCATGTTTGTCTTACACACTATTGTATCTTTGCATCTAGCAACACCTAGCATAGAGTATGCAGGCAAGAAGAATTTGTTGAATAAATGTCATCTGTATTGGTAGTTGCTTCAAGTCTTGCTGAAAGGGTCTAGGTAAAGTAATGGAAAGACAAGTTTTTAAATCTTGCTTATGCCACTGTAGTATCTGTGGGATTCTGGGCTTCTAAGACTTAACTTTTTTTTTTTTTTAAACAATAGAGAAAAATTATATAAGTACTTAACTCCTAAAACTTGTTTTTTCCCTTATATTAAATGGTACAATACTTTTTATAGTAATGAGAATTAAATGAAAAATTTATAAGTGTTCCAAAAACATGAAAGGCACTAAAAAATGGTTTTTTTCCCCTTGGACACCAACCTCTCTACAGCATATTTTGTAATTTGAGAGCCTCGGAAATATCAAGTGCTATTCAAAATTTTCCTTCTGTTTTTGTTTCTATTCATTTGTAACTAAAGCACATAGGCTTTTAAGTTGGTGATCACAGTAAAGAGCTTATTCGTTCCCAAAGGACTAATGAGTTCATTGTTATAACAGTATCCAGCACCTAGAACAGTGCTTGACACAGCGGGTATTCAATACATATATTTTTGTGAATGAATTAATAAAACACTGAAATAAGGATAATCCTCCAAATGGATAATTACGGAATGTACATGCTGTAAGTATGAAAAAGTGGGCAGGTTTTATCCAATGAGAGGTTTGGAGTAGTGTTTCCAAATGGGTGACTTTTAAGTGTTTTCATTCATTCATTCATTCATTCATTCATTCATTCAAGTAGCATTATACTGTGTGTCTACTATGGATCAGCCACAATATTAACAAGAAGATATCTCTGTGCCTCATGCTAGCACAATAAAATAATTACAAAAATAATTAGTAGGAGGATGTATAAGATACTACATGAGTAACAGAAATAAACCACTGACTACTTACGAGGGTGTGAAACAGCATGGCATACCCAGTAGTGTGACACTGGCAGGAGTGCATGTAGAGGACTGGAGAGAGATAAGACTCAACAAACTATACTTAGGTAGGGGCTAGATCATGAAAGGCTTTATATGCCAAGCTAAGAGTCCTAAATTTTATCCTCTACAGTAGTGCATGGGGTGCTACTGAAGGGTTTTAATGCAAAGAAAAGATAAACACATTTTAGGTTCAGAAAGATCTGGATTGGAGAGTTGAGGTACGGGAGACAGAGAAATCAGCTAAGAAGTTATTAGAACAGTCTACATGGGGAAGAGATCATAAATCATAAAGGCTAGAACTAAGGCAACAGATGTGGTGTTAGAAAGAAAATGGGTTTGAGGGATATAACTACATTAGGCGAGGTAAGAGAAATAAGAGAGAAGGAGGGCTAAGAATGAGTTACGGTTTTCTGACTTGGACTTCTGGGCAGGTGGTTAAGGCCATTCCTGGAATAAGGTACAAAGAAGAAGATCCACATGGATTAGGGATACGGAATGGGCCAGGACAAGAGAATTCATTTTTGGCCATAGTGAGCTTGAAGCATCTGTGGGACAAGTAAAGATATTTCTTGAACAGACCAAGGAAAGTAGAACACACAGAAAACTTAAGTATATAGGACAGGGCAGGCCGGTCAGTAATTCCTAACCTTAGAATACGTCCCCATCATCTTCTAAATTTCTTTCAGTTCACCAATGTACATAAACCTCTATAATCACTGATTACTTATTTAGAAACTTGTAAAATGCATCCTTGAAAAAAGTACAGTGATATTATCCTATAATGTCATTCATAGTAGTGCAGAAAATACAAGTTTCCTGCTGTGTACTTAGGAATAACTTATACATTTTTCCTAAGGTTGAAATATTTAGCTATTGGCAGCTAAATGCCATGCTCATGTCGACTTACTTCAGCAGGAGGATTATTAGTGCAGACATTCAGGCCAGTTGGTAATTCACACAGTGGAACCCATAGAAGGGTAGCAAGGATGGCATACATGTCTTGATGACTGGGTAACTGTACTGCACAATGGACATGGGGCAGCAAACTGGGCACCAAACTGCAGATGGACTGCAGATGCACTGAAGGAAGTCATTAACGTTTTGTGAAATTTGGGACTGGCTTGACAAAGATGAAGCCTGCTGGTTTAAGACTGTATGTTCTTGGCAAACCATGGTGCTGCAGAATTTCACCAGCCATAGTGAAACAAGGTGGGGAAGGGAATGGGAGGAGACCACAAAATCTGTGATATGGTATATAAAATGTTAACTATTAGCATTGCATCTTCTGAGAGTCACCAGATTGAAGCACGAATTTTGGATTTGGCTGGCAGATGGTGTACACAGACTTTTGGAGTATGTTAGCATTTCATTTGAAACTAGCAAGATTACGTAGGACTATCACGGTAATTTAACATTCACAGAGTTTTTTTTTTTTTTTTTTAAGATTTTTAATTAATTTATTTGACAGAGAGAGAGATAGCAAGAGCAGGAACACAAGCAGGGGGAGTGGGAGAGGGAGAAGCAGGCTTCCCGCCGAGCAGGGAGCCCCATGTGGGGCTCCATCCCAGGACCCTGGGATCATGACCTAAGCTGAAGGCAGACGCTTAACGACGAAGCCACCCAGACGCCCCAACATTCACAGAGATTTTAAAATTTATCCCTAAACCTGAGTTAAATGTGAGGCCCTAATTACATTTACAAAGGCTCTGTTAAAGATATGGATCTCATTGAACAGATTCACAGGATATAGTAATTCCTCTAAAATGTCTACAAGTCAGTGTCAGTGTCTCCTTTCCCTGAAAATCTGGTTAGCCAAGAGAAAAAGGGCCAAAGGGAAGAAAAACTAAACCCGGGAAGATGGCAGGTAGTGATGTCTCAATTCTTTGAATGGGACTTCTCCATTTACCAGCCTTCACTTCCTTCTATGGTCTGGACCTTTAATCACCTCGGCAGTCAGCCTTGTAGGGTCAAGCTAATCTCTGTTAACATCATCCTACTACTTCCCTTTTCAAATTCCAGTGAAGTTATGTGTTTCCTGTCCTATTTGACACCCTAGGGAAAGAATAGGGGCCGGTTAATACCTAAATTTAGTCCAGCAGCAACGTGTCTGAGTTTTCAGAGGAGAGATCAACGAAAACAGGTGACATTTCCAAGCCTTTCAAGAAAATGGGGAAAAAAAAAAAACAGAACCCAACCCTTCTGGGGTAAGTAAGCAGGGATAGCTTCAACAGTTCCACAGTAGGGAGAGGCCTGCTGGCCAGGCTCAGAAAATGGGCCGACTTAAGCGTTTTCCTTTTCCTTAAAGCCAGGAGGACGGCTTGGCGGGGTGGCCCTCAACACAATCTTGACTCAGCCACTAAAGTCCGGGAAGCCGGAGCCCTGACAGCCCCTTCCTCACGCCAAGCTGTAAAGGAGGCCGCACCTCCTCTTTGTCAAGCCGTTGCCACAGGCACGAGGAGACCCTTCGGCTGGGAAAGGGGAGAGACAGACGCCACTCCCTAGCCCGCCCCCGGCGCGCCGGACTCGCCGCCCTTCCCCCGCCCCACCTCCCCTCTGTGACCCCCGCGTCCCGCCTCGGGCGACCTGTTGGCAGGGAGCGTCACATGACGCGGCCGGCCGCGCACTGCCCCGGGGCGGGCCTCCTGTTGCGCCCGCCGGGCGGGCTCCATCACGTAACGCGCGGGCGACGCCCCGCTCTTCCCTCGCAGAGCGAGGGAGGGCGGGCGTCGAAGAGGAAAGGGAAGGGAAAAGGGGCGGGAGAAGGAGACGGAGGGGCGGTGCCTGAGTCACGTGACCCGAGACAGCCCGGAAAGCTCCGAGGAGGAGCCTGGCGCCGCCATTTTCCTGCAGCTGCCTGTCCCTCTTGCCCTGCCCGGCTCCAGCTGACCAGGGAAGGGGTGGGCTGAGCTGAGGCGGGGGCAGGGGAGTGCCCGATACCGTGCCTGACCCCGCGGGTGACACGAGCCTGTTCTTTCCGGGCTGGGTGGCAGCGCGCGGCCCTGAGCCCCGCCCCAGGCCGGCAGGCGGACAAGGAGCCGGTGGGGGTAGGGGGTGCGGTGGGGGGGGTGGGGGTCCTCCGGCGCTTGGGGGTCCCAGTCCCCGCTGGCTGCCGAGCGGGAGGGGTGGCGGAGGAGCCGCAGAGATGTCCGGACAGAGCTTGACGGACCGAATCACCGCCGCCCAGCACAGTGTCACCGGCTCCGCCGTATCCAAGACAGTATGCAAGGCCACGACCCACGAGATCATGGGGCCCAAGAAAAAGCACCTGGACTGTGAGTGAAGCCGACCGCGGCCCGTCCCCGCGACCCGCGTTCTTCTCCCCTTCTCTTTTCTTACCCCTTCAGCTGCCTCTTCCTTCCCTGCGTCTTGTCTGGCACGGCGGGTCCTGTGCTGCTCCGAGGTGTGTTCTTTTTGCTTCCATCATACCTGCCTTCATGGCTTCCGTTCCCTGTCTAAAAATCCCTCTTAAGCCACTCCCCCCTCCCCCCCGGGTACGTAGGGGACCCTCGCTTTCCTGCCCGGTGCGCCACGAAACCCCATCACACCGGACCAACTTGCCTCTCCACCTAGCTTCTCACCTCCCAGCCGCCTCTGTCTCTTGCAGCCTTCTGCTCTTTCATCCCACCCGTCCCGTGCTGCCTAGTCGCCCCATCCTGAGCGTTTCTCCGCTTGCTCCCGGTCTCACCGCCCCATTGTTTCCCCATTAGCCTTCGGGTTCCGTAAACGCCCGGTTCCGTGGACCTAGATCCCTGTTGCTCCACAGTCCTGAAGGCTGCCTCCCTTGAAGTGATTTCCAGTTCCTTTGCTCCACTAGCCTCTTCTGTCCATTCCCTTTTCGGGTTTCTCTTCCAGCTCCCCTCTTCCGTTTGGGTTATATTTCTTGGCCTCTGTAGCTTCAGTTAGGTTTCTTCGTCTCATTTTATGTCATACACATCACACTCAATATCCGACTCTTATCCCAGATTACTTTCTTTGTGGGAGTGTAGTAAAGGTATTCCGTTTGGTGTAGGGAACGCTTTGTGGGAAGTTGGGATTTTTAATTGCTTTTGGTGGAATTTAATCATTATGTTTTCATGCTTTTTAGAGAAGTTGTGAATGTCAGCCCTCCCCCCCCCTCCGGTGTTTCTTTTTCTAATGGGGATCTGGAAAAGGATTGGCTGAGAGTGGTATCATTTCCTGGAACTGTTAACCCTGGTAGTTTGAATTTAGAAGGTTGAGTATGAAGTGTAGATTATTGGAATAAAAAATGGATTAATATCACACCTACAAATAACATACATCTCTTTAAAAATGCTAAAAAGGTGATTGATGATACTTTAGTTTGGACTCCTTTTTAATTTATGCTGGTTATCTCGGGGGACCAGCTTCTCTTACCCGGCATTATATTACTCCATTCACTAACTTACATACAATTACCATAGCTAACTCCTCCCAACTTTTTCCAAACCTGGAAGCCACTTGTAATATCCTCATTTTTCTTTACCTGGAGGTACAAAGCTCAGTGGATTACTCAAGCTTTGACTCAGTGGAGTGACCTAAAACTTTTCAGGAAAAAAAAACAACAACAGGGAAATAGGCACAATAATTTCCTTTTTAAAATGGTAACTGGACACATTAGCCTGACTGACTTTTATTCTCATGAAAGTTACTTTGCTTTACTGTTTGAAGCAAGAGTGAGCATGTCCTGAAAGGGAATTCACTGACAGGAGTCCTGTTTTGATTTCTCATTTGGACTTCGGCTGTAAGGTCTGCACTTAAAAAAAAAAAAAAAAGTACAAAATGTGGATTTTTCCAGGATACTTTGCTCATGAAGTGCTGTTAGAACAAGTTATTGCTACAGACAAACGTATTATTCATTGTGACTTGTTCCTTCACTGTGGAAAAGTTAAAAAAAAATCATTACTGCTTGGTTCTCTTATGCACTGGTCATGCAGGCTGCTTTTAACTATCAGTCCTTGTCTGTTTAGAAAATGCAGAATATATTTAAATGGTGACACTTTTATACCTGGAAAATTCTTTAAATTGAATTGTGAAGCCATACGTGATTTTTTTATTATCTAATATTTGGAGTAGACAGTTTTACTGTTTACTGCCCTTCAAGTGAGTACTTGGCTTGCTGTAGCCAATCTTATGGTTTGACCTAACACTGTTAATTCTTGTCTTTTATTTTTCTTTTGGGTGAGGGGGTAGGTGAAAAAACTACTTGTTACTGTAAGAACTATTTTCCTCTTCCTCAAATTCATCAAAATGATAAATTAGAACAAAAATATGTATAGCTTTTTAAAGTCTTTATAAAGGTTTTTGCATTATTTCAAATGTAGCAGTAGTTCTTTTAACACATTGCCAAGAAGGGTAGAAAATAGGCTAGATATGGCTAGGAGGGTGGTCTTTGCTTGTGGTTTTAGTGCTAGCCTTTTTCTCTTGTAGTAACAGCTACTGCAGAAGCCAAATGGGATTAGGTTTGGAGGGTAAACTCATCTCTACCACTGCTGCTGTGTTTATGCTCCCACTTCAGAACTTGAATATTCCTGGTAATGTGTGATTTTTTTTTAAGTTGCCACTACTCCAGTTCTTTTCAGTGAGGTTTTAAAATACTCTTTTCCTTATATTGTTTTAAATGCCCTTGTAACAAGTTTTCAGTAATGACCTAAATTAAATAAAGTCTGGCCAATCAGTGGTTTTTCTAAACACCTTCCTCCCCCACACACTTTAACATGCTTCCAGAAGATTAAAAAGGCTTCCACAGACAGTTCTGTGTCTTGACATCGTGAACTTCAGGCTTTAGTGTAGAGATGATTTTTCCTCTTTTAGGAATTTTTCTTTCTAGTGAGGGCTTGGTTCTGTTGCACCTTTTAATATCTTGAATGACTGTTGCCTAGTTAGTTGAACTTAGTGAAAGCAATTTCATTTTTTAAATGTTAGTCTATAACAAAAATATGTCTAGGACTGTTTTTTTTCCTATGGCACTGTGGAGGTTGTTTTTGTGTACTTCACCAAGGTGTTTCCATATTAGGAAGTGATTATTATAATCTACAAATTGTGGCTTAATTCATACTACATTATATACTTTAAGAAAGATCTTTTGTTTTACTTCTGGGTGTCTGTAGATAATAGTGTTAACTAGGGTCCCTAGTGTGAAGAGTTGTCCAACTTGAAACGTGAAAATAAACACGATTTGCACTTAGTTTCAGGCCTCTAATGGTCATAATCAAGGTAGAATAGCAACCCTTAAATTGGAAGGACTTGAATTTGCCAGGCACTTATTAACCATTATCTAATATACTCCTCTCATGGCTATGGGAGAGGCAAGCCATATGCTTAGGAAGTAGTTTCTAATTCCATTTAAAGAGGATATAGAATGCTTCAAACATCCATAATTATTAAAGTATAAACAAAACACAATTTTTATTTTTTATTTATTTTTTAAGAGAGAGGTGGAGGAGGGGCAGAGGGCGAGGAAGAGAGAATCTTAAGCAAGCTCCACAGCCAGCACAGAGCCCAACAAGGGGCTTGATCCCACGACCCTGATACCGTGACCTGAGCAGAAATCAGGAGTCTGGGCGCTTAACTGACTGAGTCACCAGGTGCCCCAAAACACAGTTTTTTAAATTTATAAATTCTTAATTTAAAAACCATTCTTATCTGACTTCCTAACCTTTCGTCTTATTTTGTTTTGTTTTTTAAAGATTTTATTTATTTGAGAGAGAGAATGAGAGACAGAGAGCATGAGAGGGAGGAGGGTCAGAGGGAGAAGCAGACTCCCCGCCGAGCAGGGAGCCCGATGCGGGACTTGATCCTGGGACTCCAGGATCATGACCTGAGCCGAAGGCAGTCGCCTAACCAACTGAGCCACCCAGGCGCCCCTTATTTTGTTTTTTGATATGAATACTTAATTTTCTTTTTTCTACGTTTGTTTAATTTACTGTCCTTGGGCATTTACATTGTAGCATGTTGCACTGAAATACAGTATTTATGTTAATGGTAATAATGGCTTCACTTTTTTATCTGTATTTTTTCTCACTTAATTTCCAGGGATACTTATTCCATCTACTACTGCCTTAGATCTTGACAACAAATAAAGATCTTGTTCTTACTAAGCACCCATTATAAGTGTATCTCTGTTGTAGATACAGTGTGGGATTTGTATGTTGTGTGCTGGATCTATACCCTGCCTAAAATTGTGGAAACAGTTTTTTTAAAAATAAGAATTTGTGAATGTATTGAGTATGTAGAAGGTGGAATTTGTATTTGGATTAGTGCTTTGTATAACCATTGAAAATGTATGTAAAATATCAAAAAGTGCCTGAAATAATTACCTTTTTAATCAAATATATTGGTTTGTGACTTCCATTGGGTGCTTAGTTCGCATATTGTTGAGAAGGTATCTGGTAACTGGGATCTGATTTGCAAGAAGATGCCTGTGAGGAAGATACTAAGCGGGAAATCTGCCCCAAGATGTGTCTTGTTGAAATAAAATAACTGAGGCTTTCCAAATGGATCTTGTTTTAAAGAGGCAGTTGTTTTGTGGTTAATGTATGGACTTACTATTCTTCTTAGTATTAATCATATGATTTATATTTTCCCTTTTCATTATTTAACCTATTCTGTACCTTACTATTTAGTCTTTAATAGTTCTGAAATACAGAAAGTGGTAATGGAGTCAAATATGTCAAATGCCTGAGGTATGTAGTAGAACTACACAAATGTAATTTTTTTCCTCCTTGATATATATAGTTATGTTTCTGAATTGTATGTATTTTAAAAGAGAAACTCAGAAGAGAACTTGATATATAACCATTTTGGTAGCTGCCTTATTCATAATTAGCAAATTAATTCTAAAATACCTTTAAAAAGTACTTAGGCTTCACTAGTGGACTTGTTATTTTTAAAAACTCTTAATATTAGACTCTAGGCATCTATTTTTTTATCCTTACAGCAAGGCTTTTTATTTATGTTTACTGTATATTTTATATATCTGGATAATTTTTAAAGGTGTTTTCGAATTTAGAGTGGCAGATGAGAAGTAACACTTCATAAGAGGTGACTAGGCTTTTGTTTTCCCCATTTGATCTGTGAAACACTTGTATGAAATATTTAGATGTTTTAAAAGTACATTAATAGTTAAAAAGTAATCTATTTTAATTAATTACCAGAATTGCATTATTTTAAATAAAATTGTTTATTTTGACCCTGATTATCATTTAGAATATTTGATGTAAAAGTTTACCATGATGGATAGAAGAGTGCTTCTCTTCCATTTTTTTTGTTTCCAAAATGCTTAGTTTCATGATTTCCCCTTTAAAATCAAAGATGTAAGAAAAATAAATTTAAAGGCTTCTTGGCAAGAGGTTAGAGCCCTACCAAGAAGAAATAGGGTTAGATTTTCAAAGTACAGCCTTCGTATTTGCTCTTCCTGTTCTTTTGGTGGCTGAAGTGGCATTTCCGTTACTTTGTGTTCTGTCTCAGTGTGTTCCCCGTTAAACTGCTTTATACATTTCTCTAGAGAATTGAAATTCTTGTGTATATGGTTCTTTTAATGGAGAAACATTTCCGGGTAGTCAGATTTTACTAATGATGTTCCTTTAGAAGAGAATTCTGATGAACCTAAACTTTTGTATTAATATGTTCAGAGTTGTAATTTGCCAGGTTACCGGAATACAGTATTAAGGATTTTTCAAGTTATACTAGAATGTAGTGGCAGTACAGCAACGCATGTTCTTTGTATTTATGCATTGATTTTATGTTTATTTAACTAATATTTATTTGTGTTTACTTTGTGCTGGGCACCCACTGTACTAAATACTTTACTTTTATTAACTTTATTCCTTTCAACAACTTTGTGAGCAAGGTTTTATTATTCTCACTATTTTACTGAAGAACAAGCTAAGGCACTGAGAAGTTCAGTAATTTGCTCAAGGTCATAACCAGAAAGAGGAGAACTGGGATTTGAACTCAGGTAGTCTAGCATCAGGTTTGTGTTTTCATCTCATTGTGACGTTTTATGTAATGCTTTTCTGTTCCAAGGAATGAATAAACCATATATATTTATTCATGGCAGTGGTTCTTAAAAGTGTGTGGTCTTGGCACTTCTGGGAGTTCCTAAGACGCTTTCAGCTTATTTGTGAGGTCAAAACTATATTCATATAACTAAGACATTATTTGCCTTTTTCATTTTTGTTCTTTCACGAGTGTTCAGTAGAGTTTTTCAGGGGCTATGTGATGATGTATGATATTGCAACAAGATTGAATGTAATACCAGATATGATAAGCCAACAGTTTTCTATTAAGCCAGATAGAAAGTTTTGCAAAAAGGTAAAACAATACCACTGTTCTAAATTTTACTTTTGGAAAATATAGTTACTTTTCATGAAAAATGTTAGGATGGAATGAGATTTATTATTTTAAAAAGAATTAATAGATGATTTTTAAATTCTCAATTTTAATTCCTAACACAGTAAATACCGATTGAGAAAACCCACATAAGCAAAATCTTATCAGGGTCCTCAATTTTTAAGATTGGAAGAGTTCTGAGACTAGAAAATGTAACCCTAAGGAGGGAGTGTATATTAGAGAGGAGAAAAGGATACTCAGGAAGTAGATTTAAGAGGTCCTTTAAACTCTGAGTAATTTGGTAGGTAATAGTGACCCAGCCTTTGGAGGACTTAGAGCAAAAGATGTGGCATAATCCTTTATGTCACATTGTTAAGTAGATTGGAAGGAAGTGCAGTGTGACTTGGAAAGGAGACTGCTGGGAGCAAAAAGACTTTTAACAGTAATACCTAATTCTTTTCCTGAAAGGCCTTAATAAAGTTCGTTATTAATTTGGACTCCTGACCCATTTTTCCTCACCCTTTTTTTTTTTTTTTTTTTAAAACATCTTAGCTATTCCTTTTCAGCCAAGCACTTTAGTTACCAGTTGTGAAAATAAGTTCTTGACCCCCAGACTATTACCAGTTGCACATACCATTCTTTGGACACAAAATAGCTTCTTCTCTGTCAAAACAGATACCTCCCTTCTTTTAAATGTTGTAAAAACTAACTTGCTTTCCTTAACACTCACAGTTAAAGTAACCTCTTTTCCTAAAGACATTACTGAATAACTCCCCCTGATCCTGTCATTCCAACCTTATTATCACCATTTAAAGTTTATAATTTTATTTAAACTATAGTTAGTATCATGCTTTTATATGTTTTGGGTTCACCCATGTTTTCTCTGTAGAATAGGAACTGTACTTTTCTGTACTGTTGTATACTCTTCTCGAAGTACCTAATCAGTGACCCTGTGGGTGCTCAGTAAATATTGGATGATTACACATTTCCCTTCACGGCTCAGGCTATTCCATGAACAATTTTGGGACACAGTATAGAGATCTATTCCAGTAAACATTGAATAATATTTTTATGGTGATTTTCTTAGTTGCAGTGAGTGGTAATTACTTGGTTTCAAAATTAAATGTAGGGGCGCCTGGGTGGCTCAGTTGTTAAGCATCTGCCTTCGGCTCAGGTCATGATCCCAGGATCCTGGGATGGAGTCCCGCATGGGGTTCCCTGCTTGGCGGGAAGCCTGCTTCTCCCTCTCCTCCCCCTGCTTGTGTTCCCTCTCTCGCTGTGCCTCTCTCTGTCAAATAAATAAAACCTTTTTTTTAAAAAAAAAATTAAATGTAAAAGTTAATCGGTAACATTGATAAAAAATGTAAAAAATTGCTATGTGTTTCATGGAACCCAGGAGGCACTAAGAGGGTTAGTTTTCTTGAAACAGTAGGTGATATTTTAAAAATATTGTCCCAGAAAAAAAAAAAAATGGAGGTTGCATTTGTTCAATTTGAAAACTGTACTGAGGCATGTTTTTGAGGATATGTTCTTGAAAGTAGAAGTTAATTTAAAGAATTAAACAGGAGACCAGAAATAGATTTGAAATGTTTATCAGAGTTGCTTCCTCATACAACTCCAGAAGGTGGTGATCACATTGTAGTATATGTGCATGGGGCCTCCAGAGTACTAACTGTATGGCAGACTCATTTTAGATGTAAGGAAGGATAAAGTATACCTAATAATTTCAAAATGCAAAAGGAAAGAAATGATTGTTTTAGAATGAATCTTTATGAGATATGAGGCAACCGTTGGAGAGGAGTAGTGATGGTTGTGATAGTAGGACCACTAAATCTTGGCCATAAGTTGATTCTAGGGGCAAGTGGGGATTGCTGAAAGTTTTCTCTGAACACTTGGAATTCTAGCAGTAATTTCCAAAATGGTGCTGATATTTGTAGTCATAAACTTAATACTTGAAAGCATCCTAGGGGCTCTAATTTTATTCAAGGGACACTTCTTCCAAGTCGTGGTTGAAGCAGCTAGCACTGCTTTCCAAATTTCTTCTCTCACTAAAGATTATAGGCATACCACTGTACAAGTGACTTCATATTTCTACTTAATGTACATGTTTCTACTGGTTATAGATCTCTTCATTTGATAAGCACTGAACAAGGGTTGTGGTATGTGTATGTGATGTTAAAAATTTTATGTGTTGTAATAGAGTCAGTTATCTTGTGGATGCATAAATACGGATGCACTATATTTTAAATACATCTAATGTGTGAAAATTTTACTGTAATTCAAGTATATGCCAAAAATTTAGTAGCAGGATGGTATTCACATCATTCACGCAGGGTTGGCAAACCCCTCTTTTTTAAGAAAAAGATTTTATTTATTGATTTATTAGAGAGCAGGCACAGTGGGCGTGCACATGGACAGGGAGAGGAGCAGAAGGGGAGGGAGAGGAAGGGGAAAGAATCTCAAACAGACTCCAGGCATCCCACAACCCTGAGATCATGACCTGAGCTGAAACTGAAGAGTCAGATGCCTAATCCACTGAACCACCCAGGTGCCCCAGCAGACCTTTTTGATGTCCTGGAAACAGTTTGCAGAAATCTGATTCATGTAGGATACTGAATAATTTGAAATATTGTTTAATCCAAATCTAATGTGAGAAAGGGGGTTATGAGGCAAAGTGATTTTTTTTTTTGCAATTTTTACATTGAGAGGTAATTCTTCAACTTAAAATTCATTTTAAAGTATACAAATCAGTGGTTTTTAGTATATTCACAGTGTTGTGTGCAGCCATCACCACTATCTAATTCCAGAACATTTTCCATTGCCCTCAAAAGAAATCACATTATCTGTTAGCAATAACTTCCATTTTTTTCCCCTACCCTCATTCTCTGGCAACCATTAATCTATTTTCTGTCTATGGATTTTCCTCTTCTGGACATTTCATGTTAATGGAATCATGCATATGTGGCCTTTTATGTCTGACATCTTTCCCTTAGCTTAATGTTTTCAAGGTTTATTTATGTTGTAGCATGTAACAGTACTTCATTCTTTTTCATAACCTAATAATATTCCCTTGTGTGGATATGCCACATTCTATTTATCCATTCATCCATTGATGGACCTTTTGGTTGGTTACCACTTGAAACCCATTAAGAATAATACTGCTATGAACATTTCCTGTATGAGTGTTTGTGTGAACATGTGTTTTTAGTTCTCTTGAGAATTGCTGGGTCATACAGTTAATTATATTAAACTTTTTGAGAAATGACCAGACTTTTTTCCACAGCCACTGCACCATTTTACATTCCCAACAGCAATGTATAAAAGTTTCAGTTTTTTTACATTTTGCCAGCCCTTGTTATTTTCAGGTTTTTAAAAATTAAAAAAAAATTTATATTGTACCCATTCTATAAATGGGTATTAAGTGATAATCATGTGATTTTGGTTTGCATTTCTCTAAGGACTAATGATGTTGAGCATCTTTTTATGTGTTTCTTGACCTTTGTATGTCTTTGAAAAAATGTCTCTTCAGATCGTTTGCTCATTTTTAAATTTGGTTCTTTATATATTTGAATACTAGAAGAGTTCTTTACATTTTCCAGATGCTTGATCTTCATATGATTTGCAAATCCTTTTTTCCCATCCTGTGGTTTATCTTTCCACTGTTTTTGATATTGCCCTTTGATGCACAAACATTTTTAAATTTGAACTTGCAATTTTTGTTTTTTTCTTTGATTGTGCTTTTGGTGTAATAGCTAAGAAACCTTTGGCTAATCTAAAATTATTCAGATTTATACCTAAACTACTCTTACAGAGTTTTATAGTTTTTAGCTCTTATGTTTAGGTTTGATCAATTTTGAGTTAATTTTTGTATATGGTGTGAGGAGGCAGGGTATGGTATTAAGAAAAATTAAGGATATTTTTTTTCCCTTCTTTTGAAGTTGTCACAGGGTGCAACTCTACTATGCCCCTGTGTAATGTGGATATAGAGATCAGTGAGGGAGGAAAAAAAGATTTCCTTGTTGGTACTGAGTTATATAGTTCATTGATAAATGGAAATATTTGAGTCAAACATTCTTTCAGCTGGATGGACCACTTAATCTAATCCAGCACACTTTTTTTTTTTTTTTTTTAAGGTTCTCAATATAGTGTTTTAAGTATGTGGAGAGATAATACTTAGTTGTGTGAGTATCAATAAGCAGTTACTTTTGTCTACACAAAATAGTGTGTGTGTTTCCATAGTATCTTGTACTTCCCTGTAAACACTCTGTTGTTTTAATTTATAGCTTCTATAGTTATAATTTTTTTCATAAACAACCCTTGCATGTCCGTGTCTTCTTTACTGTGCTACAAACAGCATATAGCAAGTATGCAGTAAAAAGATGCTGAATGAATAAAGGGGGAATGAAATTTTCATGGGGGGGAGGTTTCTAATGTGTTTTCAAACAATGTTTTAGGGTTTTTAAATAAAGGAAGAGGATGATTGCTGTAGAAGTAATAGTCTTTGCTATGAGTAGTGGTTGTTTAAACTTCTTATCTTTCCATGATCAAGTAAATTCTTTATTGGTTGAAGATGTGAGGAATTACGGAAGTTGGGAAATAAACTTCCAGAGTTAGATTATGTAAAATTAGAGCAGTTTAACACAGTAAAATATTACTCATTGCAGGACCTACCTATAATTGGTATATTTAACTTCAAATAGATAAGTTCAAATTAATCAAATCTTGGGTTTTCTTCTTTCCTTTTCTTTCTTTCCATTACTATTATTATTTGCTTATGTGTGATTGTTAAAAGTGAATTCCAAGGCAGTCCTTGATTTTAAACTTTGTGTTATATGTGATAGTCCACGTCTGATAGCAGAATGCCATAAGGCCTTGTTTGCTAAGCGTTGTGTGCTTTGTTTTATAAAACATTAGCAAAACATTTAAAGTGCAAATAAAGATACCCAGAAATGAAGTATATGACTTTAATAAGCTATGCTGAATGAGCCAAGCAATGACCTTAATTGATTTTTTCCTACTCCCCCCTTCAACTATGCCCTTTCTTTCCTGGTTTTAGGATTCTGTGGTGAACTGTCTTTGAAAATCCAAATTAATTTTCTTTTGAAAGTGAAATGTAGGTAAATCTTAATTCATTTGTGAACCTAATGACCTAAGAGTTAATTATTTTGTGTGACTTTTTTTTTCTTGGAGAAGGTCTTAGTAGAAAAAAATTGTACGAGCAAATATGTATTTTTTAAATTTTGTGTTACTTTATTAAAATTCTCGAGGAGCTATGAAAATCTTTTGCTTGCTCTATGAGTAAGAATATGGGGCAAAGGTTTTGTTTGGGCCAAAAGATGGAGTTCTGTTTAACGTTGAGCAGTACCAACAAAAATTCTAGTCAGAAGCAGTTAGTGTGGGGTGCTGAGAGAAAGTGATCAAGATTGAGAAAAGAATGTAAAGGTGAATGACACTTGATTCTTACCTTAAAAGGAACATGAGATCTAATAGTGAAAATGTGTAAACAAATAATTGTAATACATCAAGATAAATGTATAATACTTTTTACATAACATACCAAAGTAGGGGCTGGATTAAGTAATTTTGAAGGTTAGGCACAGCTTCATAGAGGAGCTAACAGCTATTTTAAGGATGAATAGTTATTTGCCAGATGGGACAAAGGAGTTTCTTTTCAATAGGTTAGCACATGCAGTGACATAGAGGCAAGAAAGAGCATTATGATATGTTTGGGGGAAACTTTCAGTAGTTCTGTATTGTGGAATGCAAAGTGTTAATAAAAGAGGGAAATGAGGCTGGAGAGGGAGACATTAAAGGTTTTACAGGGGCAGAAGTTATCTTGATAGATCTTTAGCCCTCCTCCCCAAATCCTCATTTTAGAGTCCCTTTTCCTCCTGCTTATTAGCTGCTTTCCCTAGCTTTAGATGTCAGTGCTGTGGAACTGGGGAAGTGTTCTTTCCTTTTTCTAGGTAATTTGTGGTAGGATTATTGAAAGGGATAGGAAGAAAGAAATGCACAGTCCTGTTGACCACTTGTGCAAGGGTTTAAATGAGCTTGGCATGTGAAATTGGACTTCTGAATATTGTTATACATGGTGTTTGGGTTGCTAAATAAAATCAGCTACACTTATCTCATGGCTTTTGTGGGTTTGTGTGGAAATTGAGTTTTTTTGAGTTCCAAATTTATGAATGAACTTAAACAGAAAATGCGGTGATGGTCATTAGGAATACAAAAGATTTGATAAACCAGTTAAAGTTAGTAAGATTCTTGAGGGCATGTTTGATTTATGTGATTTAACTACTGATATCTGTTTATCTGCAAATGATACATTAATTATTAGTCATTCATAGGTTTTTTTTTTTTAAGATTTATTTATTAGAGAGAGAGAGAGTGAGCGCACACGGGGAGAGGGAGAGAGAGAAGCAGAACCTCCCCGCTGAGCAGGGGAGCCTGATGAGGGGCGCCATCCCAGGACCCTGAGATCATGACCTGAGCTGAAGGCAGACGCTTAACCAACTGAGCCACCCAGGCAGCCCCGTCATTCATTGATTTTTAAAGCTGGATTTCTACCAAATAAGAGTTTATTAGTCTTGTGGAAATTAATGTACTCATTAGCAATTGCGTATTGAGTGTCTACTGTGTATCTGAGTTACTGTGTTGAGATTATTGAGAAATCCAAAAATGACATTTCTGATCATGTCCTCAGTCTAGTAGAGAAGATGACGTATACAGATAGTTGTATTATCAGGCAGTGTGAAATAAAGTTCGTATCAAATGACATTGAAAATCACAGGAGAGAAAGATACTGCTTTTGATGCGGGGGAGAACTGGACCTTAAATGATACATAGTCAGGAACAGTAGGGCATTGGAAGTGGAGGAAACAGCTCCACATTAGCAGGTAGGAGGGCTAGAAGTGTGTTTGGGAACAAAGGAGTCTATTAATTGTAGAGGGTGAATGGGGTCCTTTGGGGCTTCAAGGGGGATAGGTTTGGGAGTAAGGAGAAGTACAGTGGGAGCAGTTGAAGCTAGATTGTGGATGGGGTATGGATTTTAATCATAAACTTTAGATATCCATGTAGCTTTTGACTCCTGTGGGTAAAGTTGGACCATAGCACTGATTTTCAAAATTATACTATATCTTTATTTTCTGTCTCTAGTGTTAAAATATGGAAGACAAGGAGTTTTGCTGATCTTGAAGGTGAAAATGAGATTTTGCTGCTTCATGCTTTTTATATTAGCTTTATTATTATAGACTGCATTAATAGTGGCAATATCTGAGGTTCTTGGAATTTCTGAGTCCATAGATTATGCAGGAATTATTGAAAAAGTCTTCTAAACAGAAATGATATATACCTAATTTTGATTTGGACATAGAGATTTTATGAAAATTTAAGGAGACTTTTCAGGCTTCGGTGTTCTACAAAATCTGATCAGATCAGTTTAATTAGGACATAACCTGCATTATAGGGATAAGAGCTAATAAGATTTATTTTTTTTTTAAGATTTATTTATTTATTTATTAGAGAGAGGGAGCATGAGAGAGGGGAAGGGCAGAGGGAGACGCAGACTCCCCGCTGAGCAAGGAGCCCCATGTGGGACTCGATCCCGGGACTCCAGGATCATCACCTGAGCCAAAGGCAGTCGCTTAACCAACTGAGCCACCCAGGCGCCCCAAGAGCTAATAAGATTTAAAGAACCCTTTCTGTCTTGAACTATAACATAATCCTTCTAAAACCTATTGAATATATAGCTTATTTAAGCTGTATTGTACAAATACATAAATTGAGATTGCTAGTAAAAGGATATAGAGACTAAATTTTACCATTAAAATGCAATGAAGAACCTGAAGTAGAAGTCAGGCAGTTTTGTAGGGAATGGGATATTGTTGGGAGAAAGTCTTTCTTTCAGAAGTATAATTTCATAAATACGTAAAATTACAGTTGGAAACAGCAACTTCCTGTACTTCTTAGAGCAAATTATTAATATGCTTCAAGGGGAATAATCCCCGAACTGATATATGGGAGGCTGCCCCAGCTACATTTGACCTTAGGAACATCCCTTACTCAAATTTCTTATTTTCTAAATTGCCTCCCTGCTCTGCTGTCCTGTGATGTTATATATTTGTGTCCCTCCAGCTTTTGGGTTCTTGGCTTAGTACTTTGGAAACTAAGATTATGGAGAGTTTCTATATGAGCTTTTGCTTCATTTTCCATTGGAGTGTCCCACCTACCACTGTATTATCATTACTTGAAAAACAATTTGAACTTGCATATCTTACTGTCATTAGGAATGAGGGACTGCATTGTTTTATGTGGCTTTGTTTTAGGAGGAAATTGCCAAAAAAATGTGCCAGGATTATAAATTGATACCTGAAAAAGGGTGAGGATGGTAGTCACTTAACTAATGCCATAGACTGATCTACACTGGCTAATGTCTTTTTTTTTTTTTTTTAATTTTATTTTATTATGTTATGCTAATCACCATACATTACATCATTAGTTTTTGATGTAGTGTTCCATGATTCATTGTTTGCGTATGACACCCAGTGCTCCATTCAATACGTGCCCTCTCTAATACCCATCACCAGGCTAATCCATCCCCCCCACACCCCTCCCCTCTAGAACCCTCAGTTTGTTTCTCAGAGTCCATAGTCTCTCATGGTTCATCTCCCCCTCTGATTTCCCCCCCTTCATTTTTCCCTTCCTACTATCTTTTTTTAACATGTAATGTATTATTTGTTTCAGAGGTACAGGTCTGTGATTCATTAGTCTTACACAATTCACAGCACACCATAGCACGTACCCTCCCCAATGTCTATCACCCAGCCACCCCATCCCTCCCACCCCTACCACTCCAGCAACCCTCAGTTTCCTGAGATTAAGAATTTCTCATATCAGTGAGATCATATGATACATGTCTTTCTCTGATTGACTTATTTCGCTTAGCATAATACCCTCTAGTTCCATCCATGTCATTGCAAATGGCAAGATTTCGGTTTTTTTTTTTTTTTAATGGCTGCATAATATTCCGTTGTATATATATACCACATCTTCTTTTTTTTTTTTTTTTAAGATTTTATTTATTTATCTGAGAGAGAGCATGAGAGGGGGGAGGGTCAGAGGGAGAAGCAGACTCCCCGCTGAGCAGGGAGCCCGATGTGGGACTCTATCCTGGGACTCCAGAATCATGACCTGAGCCGAAGGCAGTTGCTTAACCAACTGAGCCACCCAAGCGCCCCTATACCACGTCTTTTTTATCCATTCATCTGTTCTTGGCTGTCTTTTTTTTTTTTTAATATTTATTTATTTGTCATAGGGGGAGAGAGAGCACAAGCAGGGGGAGCAGCAGGCAGAGGGAGAAGCAGGCTTCTTGCTAAGCAGGGAGCCTGATGTGGGACTCTTTCCCAGAAACCTGGGATCATGACCTGAGCTGAAGGCAGACGCTTAACCCAGGCGTCCCATGGCTAATTAGTCTTGATGGCAGTTGGTCATAATGGGAGATCAGCTGTGGGTATATAATGGAGCATCACTAATCTCTCACCATATGCACATATGTATAGTAACATCATCTTAAAGTTATTTGGTTATGTGATGAATTTGTGAATTATTTCTCAAACCTTATTTTTATCCCTTAACTTCAGAGAACCATAGAAATCTAAGCATTATTGTTTCAAAGATTCTTAATTTATATGTTTGTTGGAAGGACTTTGTTTCTGAAGTGTATGTATACTGTATATATATTGTACATGGGGGTTGGATAGATCTACTTATTAAAACTAGAACTCTAGAATAGACCAAGGTTGCATCAGTTCTTCTGATTAGCTGCTTACTCATGTTTGGTCTCAACCTTTTTACTCACAGTACTTGTACATGTAGCTAGTTTTGAGTTGACTTTCAAATACTTGTCAAATACAGTGTGAGCTGTCTTTCTCTTTGGCTTTTTACCTTTTGTGTCTTGAAATTAAATAAGAAGCTTATTGGTGTAGTTTAGAATAATCTTTAGTTGTATTCAATTCATAATTATATGTAGGACACTTGTTTTAATAGTTGCTTGTACCTTTTCTAACTGCTAAGTTTGTCTGCAGATAGCATCTTTGGAAAGAGGGGTGCAATTTTGGAAAGGTGTAGCATTTATCTTAGGTGAGTAGCAAACAAAACCGATCTCACTAATTATGGCTATTAGCTTTATTTCAGGTGATCTGTCATGGGGGGAATTGGTCTAGTTTTGATTTTATAAGGCCAGTGTGAATATTTGTTGGTAAATACAAAATTGAGTCTGTTGCTCTGCAATTAAGTTGTTTTTAAAAACTGCATATTCAAGAGGGTTTTAGGATAGTTGCATTTGATCTTTTGGTATGAAACAGGAGAGATCTGGTTTGTTCTTTATATGATCACTTTTTCAGATCTGGAAGATGTAACCACATTATCCTTGTACCCATTTATACTTTGGAAGTAAAACTAGTTGTTTAAATGACTGAGAAATTAACATTTAGCTGGCAGTATTTGCTCCTGTATTTTTCTTTTCTCAGCATTAGCTTTTGTAACTTTTTTTGACAAACTATTTTGTATTAGTTATTAGGTTTAGAATTTGTGTTAGGTATTAATTCAGTATAAAATTTTAGACTTGGTACAGTATAAACATTCATTTATTTTTGCTCTTCATATTCTTGCAAAATATGTTTTGAATTGGTGACTTAGAGTGCACCAAGGCATTATTTGCAGATTTTTCACACATCCCGGAAACATCCCACAACACACCTGAGTGGCAGTAAAGAACACACTCACAGGTACTGAATTAAGAATTAGTTACAGAGTTGCAACTGACAGCTAAGTTAAGAGCTATTTATAGAGCCGCTCAGGAGGCTGAGACATTCCCTGACTAACTGTGGAAGGTGCTGTGCAGGGTGAAAACCGTTTATCACAAGATGGAAAACTTTTAAGCTGCTTCCTAACTTTGGGCTTGTAGACTTAACCTAGGAGTGCTTTTTTCTTTGAGTTTCTTCATCAGAGTTGTGTTTTTCTAACTTGGTGACCAACCTGTAGCTTTTTTTTTTTTTTTTTTAAAGATTTTATTTATTTATTTGACAGAGAGACACAGTGAGAGACGGAACACAAGCAGGGGAGTGGGAGAGGGAGAAGCAGGCTTCCTGCGGAGCAGGGAGCCCCCTGCGGGGCTCGATCCCAGGACCCTGGGATCATGACCTGAGCCAAAGGCAGATGCTTAATGACTGAGCCACCCAGGCGCCCCCCAACCTATAGCTTTTGAGGCCTTTTTTTTTTTTTAAAGAATTGGAAATGATTACGTCTCTGGGTCAGGTGACTGAAAAACTGCTTTATGTGTTCCTTTAATGGTAAATCATAAAAGCCTTCCTCACCTGAAATCTGGTGTATTGACTTTGTTTTGTAACATTTTATTGGCTTTTTAAAGCTTGTGTGTAAATTAAAGCTTACAATTTCTGAGGCACTTGAAGATGGAGATGTCCAAAACTCTTGAAACGTGTTCCTTGTGAACTTGTTTTGAATGATATGCCTTCCTTATGCCTTGTGAACTTCAGCTGATTGTAGCCAGAGTGGAGATGATGCCAAGGAGCAGAAAATATTATGCCAAACAAGAAGTGGTTATCCCCTGTACTAGGAATTAGATTTGTGAGAGATAAGAAGAGAGATGCATGAATTTTAGAATAGAGAGGGCGATGACAAGACTCAGACTACTTGGAATGAAGAGAGAGAATTGAGAGAAAATATTTGTGTATCTTTATCCCTCTGGTGGAAAGGTGAGTGTTTTAAAGAATCTCGTTTCAGCACAGCCATTGTATTGTGTTACGTTAGATAGGCAAGTATTTAAATCTTTACAAGGGAGATAACAGAGCATCCCTTGCTTTGTCTGTCACAAGGCTATTGTAATAATCAGAAGACTAAGGATATGGAAGAACTTTGTAAAGTGCAAAGAGATCTGCATGTATAAAGATTTTGCCACATATTCATGTAACCATAGTTACACTTCCCAGTTGAAGAAATTGAGTTTTACAAACTTTCTAAAGATGGTAGTACAGAAGTCATTGAGTTTGAGGTGGTTTCATAATACTGTATTGGAAAAGTGATAAGGGAAAACTCATCAATAAAATAAGTAAAACTAACAAGATCAAATATTTGTAATACTGTCTTAAAGTTTATAAAATATTCTTAAGTATGTTCCTGTACTATTTTGATAATTATTCCTATTTTTAAAATGGAGATACTGAAACTGAGTGGCTAACTCACATGCCTTGAAGTTATAATGAAAGGTAGTCAATCTGGAATTTGATTCTAGATCCTTTCCTCATTCTGATGTCACTTGATCCTGTTATCGTGTAGTCTTAGCATATGAAAATAGACATGGATGGCACCATTCAAAGAAATGGGAGAACCTAGAGCCGAACTTTAGTGATAGTGAGATTAGTGTCTTCATCATAACTGTTTGAAGCAGAGATTGGAAATATAGTACTTAGGATAGACTATCCAATGAGTGTAAGTCAGAAAAGAGCTCTAACAGGGAGAAATGGACTTTAAAAAAAATAGAAAAAACTAAAAACAGACACACTTTTCCCCATCTGCCAATCTCATTCATTCTGGAAGGTATCCAGTGCAACAAAAAGTGTAGTTAATGGTCTCCAGTATTTGTCAAGTTTCCGGAGAGATCATACTTGGAAAGTAGTAGTTTCAAAGTAGTAGCCTCTTAGTGGGGTAGAAGGCCTGTTTGGGGAGCCTTTGTCATCATAGCAAAAGGAAAGTGGTGAAAGGTTGATATTCCAGAAAAGGGAGAAAGGTGGTTGAATTTTTCTTTGCTATTTGACTAGGCCATTTATTGCCTCCTCATAACAAACCAAGAGAAAGATATAGTATCTCAGAAATTTAAGGGACTTTTTATATATCCATCTACAGTTAGAATACATAGATTTAAAAAATATATGTGATATTATCTTTTACCTAAAAATAGATAGCTACTTGCATGAAAGCATCACCTAAGGCTTTTCTTAGTCTTTTATTATTATTATTGTTATCATTGGTACATAGAAGCAGAAGAACTAAATAAAAACCCATTGTAAGCATTCTGTACAATATTAAGTGTTAAATTCATTGTTTCTATATTCCCTAGCAGCAGAGGTCTGTTTATCCGAATACCTTGTATTGAGAAATATTTAAAGCGTATATTTAGGGGAGAATAAATCCATAATTAACTATGCAGTGTGCAGAATACGTTGTGATCATGTCAACTTTTAATAGAAGAGATAATCCTCAAAATATTTTGTCTTAAATTTTTGCTGTAATATACTTTGATGACTTTAAATAGATTTAATCAAATAATAACTTTATTTTGGAATTAAGATAAAACATACCAAACTTCTTCCTATAGTCATACATAGTTCTGAAAAAGGTTTTTTTAGATCAGCAAACAGTTTATGGCAAAAAGATTAAAGATTGAAACTAGTGGGAGTTTTTTTCCTTTAACATTATTGAGGCATAATTTACATGGAATTTTTAAGTTAAAAAAAGTAACATCTTCAGTCTTAATTCTGGCAGCTTATAAAGCAGATTTTTTTTTTAAAGATTTTATTTATTTATTTGAGAGAGAGAATGAGAGAGAGAGCACATGAGAAGGGGGGAGGCTCAGAGGGAGAAGCAGACTCCCTGCCGAGCAGGGAGCCCGATGCGGGACTCGATCCAGGGACTCGATCCAGGGACTCCAGGATCATGACCTGAGCTGAAGGCAGTCGCTTAACCAACTGAGCCACCCAGGCGCCCAAGCAGATATTTTTTTTTAAAGATTTTTATTTATTTGACAGAGAGACAGCGAGGGAGGGAACATAGCAGGGGGAGTGGGAGAGGGAGAAGCAGGCTTCCTGCTGAGCAGGGAGGCTGATATGGGGCCCAGCCCCAGGCAGACGCTTAACGACTGAGTCACCCAGGCGCCCCTATAAAGCAGATTTTTATCTCGGAAGTTAGCCTTATAAAAAAGGCATTTGTCAGAAAATGAAATTATCAGGGTTTTTTTTTTTTTAGTGCTGAGAAATAAGCAAAAATGGGTTATAATAGCATTTTATAAGAACAGTTGTATAGTTATGAAATTTGTGAGGGTGGACATTTTTTTTGTTGAAACACTCCTAGTGATTATTCCTTTTTTTTTTTTTTTTTAAGATTTTATTTATTTATTTGAGACAGAGAGAATGAGAGAGAGAGAGAGTACATGAGAGGGGGGAGGGTCAGAGGGAGAAGCAGGCTCCCCGCCGAGCAGGGAGCCCGATGCGGGACTCGATCCAGGGACTCCAGGATCATGACCTGAGCCGAAGGCAGTCGCTTAACCAACTGAGCCACCCATGTGCCCATTCCTTCTTGTAGAAACTTAAAGGCTTAAGTTTAAAACTTTTTGGGAAAAATACTTCTACTTTATCTTATGGTGATTTATTAATAATTACTCATATTTTCCACTTATAGAGCATTATTTAAAAACTTAAAGCTGTATAGGTAGCTTATTATTTGGTGCTTATCTATTTCTGACTATATTTGTCATTACTGCTTACAACAGTTTGAAAAAAAGTTTTTAGAAATGGCCTTCATATGTTAATGGTTTAGAGGGGTCTTTTGACACCTACTTGCCACAAGTGTGGGACTTAATGAATGGTAGCAAATGGCTGGTGTAATTTTGTTACCCCAAGGTCGCTTTTGTTCAGTTGTGAAGTGTGTGAATAAATAAATGAGATTCCCAGTCCCTACTTACTATCTACATGGAACTGGAGGCTTTGTAGAATCAACAAGAGAAGATTCTGTTCAATAAGACTTTGGTTTGGCAAGGGTGAAGCAGACGTGTGATGTGGAATTAATAGGATACCTCCATACTTCCCCACTCTCTGGAAAATGGTAGTTGATCATGGTAGTTAATTCTATAGGCCTCCAGGCCACCGGTGACACACTACCATTGTTACTGTAATTTTCAAGTCTCTTTATCCAAAGACTCCTGATTATCCTGTATAATTAGCAACCTCCCCAAAAATATGTCCCATCCTTCTTAAGTGCTAAGAAATCCTTAGCACTTATCACCATCTGCCATATATTTGTTCATTTGTTTACTGATTGTTTCTCCCCACCAGTATGTAAGCTTCCTGATGGCAGCAGTTTTGTCATCTGTTGCCTTTTTCTAAGTCCTAAGCCTATTTGGCATATTGTAGTATATGATGAATATTATAGAATATACGGAATTTCTACTTGTTCATACTAAGGTTTACAAGGCTGTAGGAAGATGGATCATAAAGATTCTATTGCTCTAATTGCATCTGGGACATGAACTTGTGTTTTCTGGATGCGGTAGACTATGGCAGAAAGTCTAACTGCAATTCATTTTTCACTCTGAGTAGGCAGAATTTAAACTGTTAAGAAAAGCCATGAAAATCTTTTGGGTTCCTACTTACTTACTTATGTTTTAGACATAGGCTGACAGTATCACTTAGCCATGAGGAGGACTTTTTGCCTATTATTTTCCCTCTACCCCCACCTATCTTTTGAGTGGAGAGATGGGCTTTTGTTTCACCTATAAATCTATAAATATGTATAGCATCATGTCACACATTGTGGAAGATAGAAGAAAACAAAAGATAACTGAATTTATTTTAACAGAGTGAAGAATGAGTCTTGATTGCTTAAAACAGAAAAGGGACACTCAGGGTACAGTTGAGATTATATTCCTGATATTTTTGGATATAGAGGTGAAAATTTCTAGTATCTCGAACTTCCCAGAAGACCTTAGGCTGATTTTCAGAGAAGAAATTTGAGAATCATTTGCCTAGGGGTTTTTGTTCAAGTTAAAAGATTATTTTCTCAGGGTGAAAAAAAACAGAATCAGAGATTATTAATGTTAGGAAAATGCCCACAGGTTGGGGGATGAGAGGACAAAATGAATAGAATGGAAGCTTGTTTGTGTTTTAGGAAGGCTGAGGAAGAACTAGAATACAGCACCACAGAAAGAAGAATGCAAATATGCCAGGAGTACGTGGTGGTAGTATATTAATTCCTTAGTTACATGTAGACTTTTATTAGGTCTCTTATAACTAGGGTGACATAGAATTTATATTCCAAACTGGGTCACTTTTGAGAGTGAAAAGGTGTGCTATCTGAATGGGACACTGGGACAACAGGTGTAAACCAGAACTGTTTCAGGAAAACCAGGACAGTTGATCACCTCCTATTAATAACAACATACTTTTCTCCAGACTTAGTCCCAGTTCTTGGACCCCAGATAAATTTTTTTCCTATATAGTACTCTGAACTGCATTTGAGGAACTTCTTAAGCTTTGATTCTTGTTTCTTGGTCTTCTTGGAATGAAGGAATTCTTTTCATTTTTTCCTGCTCCCCCGGACTGTTTGGTGGAGGTAAGTACAGTACTTACGATGAGTTGTTTGTTGACTTTTTATTTTGCTTAGAAAATTGTTTTGTGCATTTTTGGTCCAGTATTAGATTATTTTTAAGAATCCTGGTTTTATCTCCTTAACTGGGCTGATGAAGTATTAGTAAGTTCTTAGAATGTAATACAAAAAGAGTGAATTTGTGATTTTGGCATTTACTCTTAAATTACTTGATACTTACATGTTTCCTTTCCTACAGGTGGGATGGTAATTCTGAAACTTCAGATCTTCAAAGAAGGGAATGAAAACACCTTGTGTTTATATCGTGGATGTATTGTTTTTTTATGTTGGATCACTGTAATGCTTTCATTTTGTTTTCCTATAAATAAATCTTTTTTTATTCTTATATCAAGTGATGTTTTTTTATTCTGTTAAGTAATTATATTTTCTGGTAAATTAAAAATTAATAGAAGTAATAGTTGCCTTTGGGGTAGTACTTACTAAAATATGATTTACCTTACCTCTAAGATCCTTATTTGGAATCTGGGATGGGACTAGAGTGTCAAGGTTTGGAAATCATCACTTTGGAATACTAGAATGGAATCCTAAACAGTCTCAAAATTAAGGAGACAAACCTGAATCCCTCTATTCTTGCTACAGTCCTATTGTTTTGCTGTACAGTCTGCCATCTAGTGGTAGGAATGCAGAATACACCAGAACGCCAAGGAGAAGCTGTAAGTTTTCACTTTTTTATTATTAAGAAAACTTACATAGCAGGCTAAAACATTCTGATAATGAGGGAAAAAAAAGAATGACTGTTTCACTTGAAAATATAAATCAGTAGTAGTGAATTGAGAGTATTCAAAGAGTATGTGTTTTTTTGTAGAGTATTTATATGACTTAAACTTTATTCTGCTCTTGTAAGATTTATGTATATGTAACAGATTTGTTGAAGAGGCAAATGCATAAATAATGATAGATGATTTTAAGAGACAGATTGGACTGATTTAAAAAAGATACTTGTATATTGATTAAAATTTTAGAGCAACTACGTAACGATTCCATTAACTAAAATGATTTATTTTGCATTTTTAAAATTAAAGTACAGACAATTCGGGAAACTTGGCTTGTGTTCAGCTATGACCTAAGAGGCTAAATTTCAGCTGTGTATTAACATGGTAGCTTAGGGTTAGCTTTGTTTACCTAGCTCCATCTGAATTGTTTTCTTAGGTAGTCCCTCTTTAGTTCCACTTCTTTCCTCTCCTACAGATATAGAGGAGGTCAATCCTTTCTTTTTTGTTACTTTCTAAAGTGTTCTGAAAGCACCCAACACTTGACACTTACATGATCTATCCTACATATACTGCAGACTTAGGAATACTTCCTAAATCTATGTTAAAGTTTTTTTGGTTTTTTGTTTTGTTTTGTTTTGTTTTTGACAGAGAGAGAGCAGGTACAAGCAGGAAGCAGCAGGGAGAGGGAGAAGCAGACTCCCACTGAGCAAGGAGCCCAGTGCAGGACTCGATCCTGGGACCCTGGGATCATGACCTGAGCTGAAGGCAGCTGCTTAACCGACTGAGCCACCCAGGCACCCTATGTTAAATTTTTTATTCCTCTTTTTAAAAACTGATTTCTTTGGGTAGTCTCCATAAGCAAATGAAATTAGCACTGAGGGGAGGTCTTTTTGGGTTAATGTGTCTTCAAAAAAAGCTTTGTTTAAAATAAATAGGGATAGCCAGATAATGAGAGAATTTTTAATGGCTTGCTTATAGGAACTTTTCTGTTGAATAGTTTTTAAGGGAAGAAAACCTCTTGTTTTACATGGCGATTAAAAAAATCAGTCGAAAGGAAAGAAAAACTGGGGCACCTGGCTGGCCCAGTCAAAAAAGCATATGACTTTTTTTTTAAATTTAATTTTATTATGTTAGCCGCCATTCATTACATCATTAGTTTTTGATGTAGTGTTCCATATAACACCCAGTGCCCCATTCAGTACTTGCCCTCCTTAATACCCATCACCGGGTAACCCATCCCCCCACCCCCCTCCCCTCTGAAACCCTCAGTTTGTTTCTCAGAGTCCATAGTAGCATGTGACTCTTGATCTTTTGATCTAGGTGTCATGAGTTTGAGCCCCACCATGGGTGTAGAGATTACTTGAATAAATCTAACTTAAAAAAAAGGGAAAGAAAAACTTACTATGGTATAAACAAGTTAAATATAGTATGTGCTATTACCAAAGTGTTATCTTTACATTTCTTAGTTTTCACATGTATGAATCTTTTGTTCGTTCATTTTGCAGAGAACCCAGCGACAGAAATAGCGTATCTACTTGTGTTAACAGATCGGTTTTTCCTGCAGCTGCAACTTATTTTTTTAGTAAGATGGCCCTTTGCCTTTTTTTTTTTTTTTTAAAGATTTTATTTATTTGACAGAGAAAGAGAGAGCACAAGCAGGGGGAGTGGCAGGCAGAGGGAGAGGGAGAAGCAGTCTCCCCGCAGAGCAGGGAGCCCGATGTGGGACTTGATCCCAGGACCCCGGGATCATGACCTGAGCTGAAGGCAGTTGCTTAACCAACTGAGCCACCCAGGCGCCCTGCCTTACTTTCTTTGTGGTTTTTGGAGGTAACTTAAGGTTCATCTACCATGGTGAGAGATTGAACTTATATTCACAGTATTGGCCTACCTCTGGAACAGTGGGTACCAGATTTTCAGCTGTTCCACCATGTAGCTCTTGTGCGTGTACCACCTCTTCCTCACATGCTTGAAGAAATAAAAGAACACATCATGGCTGTCCTTTCTGCCACTGATCATGGTATTCCCCAAAGGATCTGGAATGTCCTTGTATATTGTGACTTAGCTCCTTTAGCTTCTTAGTATTTTTATCAAAGCCATTTGGATATCTTTATTTCTTTTTAATACTTTGAAATGCACCCTTCTCTCTTTTCAAATTAATTCATCTTTGTAATTCTTTTCCCCAGTCCTTGTTACTTGTACCAAGCATTCTATGGTATGTGAGTCTTTCCCCAGTTTTTACCTTCATACCCAATTAAAAAGTTAGTATAGGATTGGTATTTGCTGTGTGACATGAAATGTGCTTATTGAGATTTGTAAAATTATGGAAATAATAGTGGTATAGGTCTTTTACATATTGATTTCGGCTACCTGTTCATATATAATTTAGTTGCTGGATAATTTTGAAAGCGGTCAGTTCTTTTTGCATCAGCCTATTGAGGACATCAGTATATATCAGGAAATATTATACATCTACAGTTTTTAAAAATGGAATCTTACTCTGTAATGTTCTTTAACATGGCTTTGATTTAATGTACCCTGAGCATTTTCCCGTCAGCCTTTTTTGCCCTGTTTGTTGGCCTCGTAGTATTTCATTGTAAGACTGCTGTCTTTACCATTATTGAACATGTCCTCTCACGTTGTCACTTAGCTCCTTTAGTTTCATTGTACTTTTATCAAAGCCATTTGGATATATTTATTTCTTTTTAATACTTTGAAATGCACCTCTCTCTTTTCAAATTAATTCAATTCTTATTACTTGTACTGAACATTCTGTAGTGTGTAAGTCTTTTCCCAGTTTTTACTTTCACATCCAATTAATAAGTTGGTTAGACTTATTTCTTAAGGTATAAGCCGGTCTATGAAGACCATATTTCTGAATTAATTCTAAGGGGAATTATGTAAAAGTATTAATGTTGTGTTTCACATGGGGGACCCCGCAAACTATAAAGTTAAAGTGGTAACATTTACCTCTTAATTCAGACTATACTTTGTGACCCCTTACACAAAAAAATGAGTGGAGAAGTAATATTTAAGATTGTTCAGTCCATTTCCCAGACATTTGACACTTATGATAAGGGCAAATGTGCCTCTTTTTATAAAATTCTTTTGCCGTAAGTCTGATTTCAACTTGTGTGTTTTATAAATACTTTCAAATTTATTCCAAATGAGAAAAATATTGCTAATACTTTTAAAAAAGCAAAAGTTCAGAAACTTCTTGTCCTCTCGTGTTTCTTGACTACTGTTTTTGTTGCTGTTTCTTGGAATAGTTGTTCTTACCATTTGTACTCCTACCCAGGAAAGATTTCAAAGATCTGATCAGTGAAGCAACATTTGATGATCCACTTAATTTGCCTTCCAAATTTAGTGTATCTCTAATTTTCTAGATGATTGAAGAAATGAGTCCTTTCAGTGAAATTGTGTCTTTCATAAGCTCACAGTAGACATCATACAAGAGTATAAAGCTCAAATCCTTTCTTCTAAGACCAGGAACAAGACAAGGATGCAACTTCTGTGCCACTTCTATTCAACATGGTACTGCAAATCTTACCCAGAGCAACTAGGCAAGGAAAAGAAATAAAAGGCATCCACATTGGAAAGAAGTAAAACTGTCACTGTTTGTGGATGACATAATATATAGAAGACCCTAAAGACTTCATCAAAAAACTGTTAACTAAAAAACGAAGTCAGTATAGTTGTAAGATAAAAAAATCAACACACAAAAATCTGTTGCATTTCTGTGTACTGATAATTATCAGGAAAATAAAACAATCCCGTTTATAGTTGCATTAAAAAGAAAATTCCTAGGAATAAACTTAACAAAGGAGGTGAAATACCTGTATATTGAAATCCACAGCACTTAATAAAAGAAATTGAAGAAGACACAAATATAAAGGTACCCTGTGCTCATGGATTGGAAGAATTAATGTCGTTAAAATATCCATACTATCCAAAGCAATCTACAGATGCAGTGCAATTTCTACCAAAATTCCAATGGGATTTTTTCAAAGAAATAGAACAAATAATTCTAAAATTTACAAAAACAACCAGACACACACACAAAACAGTCTTGAGAAAGAACAAAACTAGAGGCATTACACACCCTTCTTCAATTTAAACTATATTACAAAGCTACTGTAATTAAAACAGTATGGTATTATCATAAAAGTAGGGATACAGATCAATGGAACAGAATAGAGAACCCATGAATAAACCTGTGCATATATGGTCAATTAATTTATGACAAATGAGCCAAAAATATACACCCGGGAAAGGATAGTCTCTTCAGCAAATGGTTCTGGGACAACTGGGCAGCCACATGCAAAATAATGAAACTCAACCACTGTTACACCATATAAAAAATGAACTCAAAATGGATTAAAGAATGTAAGACCTGAAGCCATAAAACTCCTAGAAGAAAACATAGATGGTAAACTCCCTGACATAGGTTTTGGTGATGATTTTTTGCATATGGGCTGGTGAGGCGAGCACAGTGATGATTTTTTTGAAATCATTTTGAAGCAACAAAAGCAAAACTAAGTGGGATTGCATCATACTAAAAGGCTTCTGCACAGCAAATGAAACCAACAAAATGAAAAGGCACCCTACCGAATGGGAGAAAATATTTGCAGATCATACATCTGATAAGAGGTTAATACTTAAAATATATAAAGAACACATACAATTCAATAGCAAAAAACAAACAATTCAATTAAAAAATGATGAACTGAATAGACTTTTTTTTTTTTAAAGAAAACATAGAGCCAACAGGAATGTAAAAAGATGTTCAACATTGTTAATCATCAGGGAAATGCAAATCAAAACCACAGTGAGATATCACCTCACGCCTGTTGAAGTGGCCATTATCAAACAGACAGATACCAAATGGAGAAGGGGGAATGCTTGTGCACTGTTGATGGGAATGTAAATTGGTATACCTACTTGGAAAACAGTATGGAGGTTCATCAAATTGAAAGTAGAACTACTTACTGTATGATCCAGCAGTTCCACTTCTGGGTAACTTGAAAAGATATATACACCCTCGTGTTCATTGTCGTAGTATGTGCAATTGCCAAGATATGGAAGCATCCTAAGTGTCCACTGATGGATGAATGCATAAAGAAATTGTGGTATGTTTGCACAGTGGAATATTATTCAGCCACAAAAAAGAATGAAATCTTGCCATTTGCAACAACATGGATGGATCTCCAAGGCATTATACTAAGTGAAATAAGTCAGAGAAAGACAAATACCATGTTACCTCTTACGTGAGGATATTAAGAAAAGCTGATAGATACAGGGGACAGATTGGTGGTTGGGGAATGAGGGTGGGAGAAATGGGTGAAGGGGTTTATTGGTAAAAATGCAATTGATATAAAACAAATTTGGAATCATTTAAAATATTTATGTTTATATATTAATATATGTGACATAGGTGTATTATATGTAATAAAAGCACTGAAAAAGAATAGTATTTAATTAGTATTTGTTGAGACTTTCTTAATATATAGTTCCAACAGCATTAGCTAATCCTCAGAACAGTCTTATGATGTAGACACATGCACACCAAAAAAAGTATATTTCATCGTGATCCTTTTGAAAGAGATAGTGTAGGGGTGCCTAGGTGGCTCAGTTGGTTAAGCGACTGCCTTCGGCTCAGATCATGATCCGGGCGTTCTGGGGTCGAGTCCCGCATCTGGCTCCTTGCTCAGCAGGGAGCCTGCTTCTCCCTCTCCCTCTACCTGCTACTCCGCCTGCTTATGCTCTCTCTCTCTCTCTCTCTCTGTCAAATAAATAAATAAATAAATAAATAAATAAAATTCAAAAAAAAAAAAAGATAGTATAGCATTTGGCCAAATGATTATGATACATTGTGGGGGTTTTGTTTTTGTTTTTACTAATACTGTTTTTAGCCAAGTTTATTTATTAGAAAATCTACTTGGGTATCAGCATAGTTTTGATATATGTAGTCCAGTGAATGCCTGAATAGTTGGGAACTTGACACCCTCAGCATTCTGCTAATGGTGCATGCCTGACTTGCTGTGAAAGTGAACCCTAAGTGGCTTAAGTTTCTAAAATTGGTGAACTCTGCCTTGGGAAATGAATCCATCTGGTGATTGGTTACTACTAAATTTTTGATATTTTGCTGGACATTTTCCCCTGGAAAAAATTCTATTTTGCATTTTTGTTTTAAATTGATTAGAGATTTAGGACTTGCACTAAATTGGCTAATTGGGTATTCACTTGGTATATATGTTTCCAAGCACCCTTACCTTTTACAAAAATTTAATTCTGTTCATGAATCTGTCGCTACTATAGTAGTGAGTTTCTGTGACCTGACCTTTCGGAAAGTCTAATTTGTGTTAATACAGGTAATGTCTACTTTATCTACCTCAGACATTGTTGGAGGGGCATATTAGATAATAAAAGTGAGAGTATTTTGTTTGTATAGTAGGGATTGGTTCCTTCCACTGTCTCTGGAAAGATGCTCTTAGGTTTCTGTTGTAGGCCTATTTTCTTCCTCCCTTTAAGTACTAGAATCCTCATAAATTCTCATGTATACCTAACGCAAAGAGCCTATATCCCATGTAGTAATTTTTTTTAGTGTGGGGTTTAGGAATTATTAATAATGTAATATCAAGAAGGTATTTCAGTTTTTATATTAAGGTAAATAACTAAAAGAAAATATAAGATGTGTTTCCATTTAGAACCCTTTTGATTGCTAAGGGAAATTTAATATCAAGTTTGTGGTTTTTAAGAATTCTTCTGAATTGAGAATGGGAAAAGCAGTAGCTATCAAGATTCCCATGATATGTGTGATTCTTGTTTGGAATGATTGGAGGTGGGATAACATTTTCCTTCCTCAGTTGTTGGAACTCAGACTTGGAAGCGTTTTCAAGCTATTGTAGTAGAGACATTGTGCAGAGGAAAAATTACTGCCTAGAGAACTGCTTGAGTTAAAATACTATAAGGGAAGTATATTCTGTAGAGTCGGTGTAACTATTCAGTGTTTCTTCTCCCAGGAATATTTGTATAACTTTGGTTTTGTATTTGGTCTACTGTGGATTCATAATCTCAACATGAATTTTTTTTTTTTTTTTTTTTTAAAGATTTTACTTATTTGACAGAGACACAGCGAGAGAGGGAACACAAGCAGGGGGAGTGGGAGAGGGAGAAGCAGGCTTCCCGCAGAGCAGGGAGCCCAATGCAGGGCTCCATCCCAGGACCCTGGGATCATGACCTGAGCCGAAGGCAGACGCTTAACGACTGAGCCACCCAGGCGCCCCTCGGCATGAATTCTTATTTCTTCTTCCTGTTTAATGTGAAGTGCTGTATTTTAGTTTCTGGAGTTACCTTCAGTTTTTATGTGATCGTTTCTAAAGTATACTGTAGTTTTCATAAGCATTGTAATAAAAACCTTTATTTGTTAGATCCTCTCCAACCTGAAATTTGAAAATTTTCACATGTAATGGGCTCAGGTTTGTTTTTTATTCCTTTGGCAATAGCAGATTGTGCAAATAGTCATAGATTGTTGGTTTTAGTCTATGTAAAAAATACCATTTTGGATGCTTATTTAAAAAGTCATTCTAGGACTGTCCATATGCTTATTTAAATGAATGTATTTATTAAAAAAGTATGAGTGACCACTGTACACAAGGCACTATTCTGGGCCTTTGGGGATACAGTAGAGAACAAAACATAGCCTTACCCACATGGAACTTACATTTTAATTGAGAGAGAAAAATATTAAATGGATTAAGATGAGTTAGGTGGTAAATGCTCTGCAGACAAAGTGAGAAAGGATGGATAGTGAGGGTTTGGAGGTAGAGAAGTGCCCTGAGGCTTTGTTATATTGTATAATTATTTGGAAGAGTTCATCTGATAAGGTGACATTTGAGCAAAGATCTGTAAGAATAAAGTGTGGGAGCAAAAAGTGTAGATATCTAGGAGAAGAGTGTTCTGGGCAGAAGGAACAACAAGTGCTAAGCACCTGAGGTAAGAGTTCTTGGTCTGTGGGAGGCATTGCAAAGGAGACATCCGTGTAACTGAAGCAAAGTCATGCAGAGAGAGTTGATCACAAAGGGTTTATAGCATTGGTTTATAGCATTAGAATATATATATTCTAATATTATATATAAAATCCTGTAGTTGAAACTACAATCTATACCTTTTGCTTCATTTAAGATCTGACTTAAATCTTAAGTCAGATTTCTGACTAATCGAGCAGTTTATTACCAACTTTGTGATGAAGAGTATGGAAATTGCTAACAAAAATGTTTGCAGTCTCCTTTTAAGGTCTCTCAAACTAGTTAGAAGGTAATGATTTGGAAATAAATACAGTGTAGGATAATTCTATTATGTAGAATTATGTGCTAGCTTTAGTGACTGGGGCGTACCTTGGTATGTGAAGGGAAGACAATTCATTTTGAAGAATGAGAAGAATGTAAAGATGCAGGGGTGAAACAGCAAGGTACGTCACAGAAAACTGGAAAGTGGTTTTGTATTGGAAGCTAAGATTTGAGATGGGAGAATATGACAAGGAAGAAGTGTATGCCATCCTGTAAGGAGTAGGGATGTCATTGAGGTTAAGCAGTGAAAGTGTTGTGTTGTAGATCATTCTGTGGTCAGTTTAGAGAAGGGGGGTGTGAGGTGGGTGAGACCCCAAATCAGGTATCATCAGGTAAGAAGCAGTCAGTCCATCATTTCTTTGTGGGGACAGTTTTGGGTGGAGCAGGTTTGTTTGTTTTTATTCATTTATTAATTTAAAGTAGGCTCTATGTCCAATGTGAGGCTTGAACTCATGACCCTGAGATCAAGAATCACATGCTCATTCAACTGAGCCAGCCAGGCGCCCCAGTGGGTGGAACAGTTTTAAAATGTGAAGTGCCGATGGTGCACTTTGCAGGACAATTTATCTTCCTCATCCTTGGTATTAAATGCCAGTAAAATCTCTGTGTTAATCTCCCTCCCCAATTTCTGAATACTTCCAGGAGAGGTGGCACCCCCTAGTTAAGAAATAGAATTTAGGAGCACCTGAGTGTCTCAGTCAGGTAAGCGGCTGCCTTCAACTCAGGGTCCTGGGATTGATCCCATGTCCTGTTCTCTGACCAGCGGGAAGCCTCCTTCTCCCTCACCCTCCACCTGCTTATGCTCTCTCTCTCAAATAAAATCTTATAAAAAATTAAAAAAAAAAATAGAATTTAAACTCCGGCTTTGACAATGATAGTGGGATGGAGAGGAACAGGTAGAATTGCTGGAGATTTAGGAGACTTGGTTACTGATGGGCTCTAGGGAGTATATATGAACACAGAGAGGTAGGAGCACCTGTGGAGTAGTACTGTGACAAGAAATTTTATGACAGGTTCAGTTTTGAAAACTAAAAAAACGATTCTGAGGAGTGTGGACTTGATGCCATCAAGAGGAAGTAACTTTAAGAATTGAATAGCTTATCAAAACAATTTCTGGAAGGATATAGAAAAATGTAGATATATCAAGATAAATAGAAAAAAACTAAGAATATAACTTATAATTGAGTTCAGAACTTGACCAGTGTGTTTGAAGTTTTAAAGGATTCAAAAGGAGCAAGACAGATAAGCCTTGCCCTCAGACTACTTTTTGAGGGGCAGAGAGAAAGCTTAGCTTTGGGAATAAGGTGTACATAATATATTTAGTGCTGTAGGACAGATATGAAGTACTATTTAAGAAGAATCAGAGAAGGCAGAGATCAAGTTCTTTTTATTATCAGAAACTGAACCATACACACCAAATTGAAAGTACTATTTAATTTTTGTTGCAAGTATGAATTGTGAAAGCCTTGTATTATTCTCCTGTTCCAAGGGTACTCTGACCGTGTTGTGCTTTGTTCTTTAAGCATTGTTGGCTAGGGTAACTGCTTATCTAAAATTCATTTGTTTATTCAATGTTACTTTGTATAATAAATTGAGCCTATTAGAACAAACATTTTTGAAAGATTGTAAGCAGATAAATGGTCATGGTTGCATTGGTGTTTCTTGTGATCAAGGCCAAGTTTGGTCACTTGAATTTTTACTTAATCATTATGCGCTGAAGATTAAAAGTAGGCAAACTGCTTATGAGTCATGAATAACTTTAATTTCTTTCCCTTATGGTAGTTATAGCTGAGATATTTATACATTTTTATACATTAAAAGTAAAACAACTCATTTCTTGGTCTTCCTCTCTGTTCTCTAAATTGGATTGTATCTTGTATTTTCTTCATTGAATTTGACATCTCTTAAGTAGATAGGAGGTAAAACTGAGGTCTGTTAAGAGCTGCTCCCTCCCACTCCCCCCAGTTTTGGTGCTGAAACAATTATATGTTAGACCATTTTGTAGTAATGCTCTCCCGCTTAAAATATAAAATTGGAACTTACATTGTTTTAACTGTTTTCAGAGTTCCTGGATCATTTCTTACTTGAAAATTTATGCAACAAGAAACTTCAGTTTGTTTCCTGTTTTGTTTGTTAGTTTTAGCTAGTTGATACCAACTGATAACTGAACTCAGTAAAACTGAAGGGAGAGAAGAATGAAAATTTATATAAACAGATCCTACCCACTCTCAGACCACATGTTTTGCTCTGTTTTCTTAATAGTGCAAACACAGCATTCTAGGGAGAATATTAATAAAGGTAGTTTGACTTTCAGCTTATTCATGCTTCTATATGTATGATTTTTTTTTAAGGTTTTTTTTTTTTTTTTGGAATGGTAGGGATGAATAATCCTAGCACTGTAGTTCTGAAGGTTTATGAGTAATAAGAGAATTGAAAGTTCTTTAAGGCTTTGAAATAGTTCCTTTTGAGATAAAATACTTGAGGGTGAATTACTCTCAGAGGAAGTTTACTTTCTGTTATTGATCCTTTATGTGATCCTAATCAATATCCTATTAACTTCTCAGGTGGATTATAGTGGTCTCAGTTGTTCTCCTAAGAGATTTTTAATAACTTCTCCAAATTATCTATTGTTGCTCCACTGTTAGATTTTTCACTTGTCAGTGTGCGCATCTGAAATTAATAATAAAGCCAGAGAGTAAATCTGTTTTTTTTTTAATTGCAGACTTAATTCAGTGCACAAATGAGATGAATGTGAATATCCCACAGTTGGCAGACAGTTTATTTGAAAGAACTACTAACAGTAGTTGGGTGGTGGTCTTCAAATCTCTCATTACAACTCATCATTTGATGGTGTATGGAAATGAGGTAAGCCAAATTTTTAATTAACAAGCATATTGCTGTGGTGACTGATGATTCAGCTTGATTCTCCTACTGAAATTTCAGGAATGGCTTCAAAAACCAAATAATACAGGTTAAAAGGGTAAAGTGACTAGGTAGAAATAAAATTGTAGATTCTACAATTTGAGGAGATCGTCTGTAAGTTGGGAAGCAGAAAGTGGGTCAAAGCACAGAAGACTTAAAATGGATCAAGAAGCAGAGATTAATGCCTAGAGGTAGGTTCTGTAAGCAGCACTGGTCTTTGTAGACCTTGTGTATAGACCGTATGTTTGTCTTTTGCTTTATTATGGCTCAGATTTCTATCTGATATCATATAGTTGTCTCTGGAACCACTTTGCTTAGTTGAAAGCTGTTATATTGAGGACTAAGATGGCATTTGCTGAGAGGGACTGATTAAAGAGTGCCTTCTTAAGCAGAGGTGTGTCTGAAGTCCTTGAAGTCTTCATTGCCCAGAAGGTTAACAAAAAGATGCTTTTTGCAAAAGCTTTAAGCTTTTGCATTTTAGTGTTTGGAGAGAATCTTCTTGTTTTCCATGATAGCCTAGCCAGCTGATTTTTAGTTCTTACCTTAAATGATTTTCTCAGCCCAGTATACTTACTTGCAAAGTTGAGTTAGAAGGAACATTTAAAATTGTGTTAGAATATTTGAATGCAACTAGATAAATCTACATTTAGTATGCACCTTAGAAAAATGCAGCCCACTGGTTGCTGAGAGATGGCTTCTGGAGAAATGGGAAGGGACTTTAATTAATGGTATTAGACTTCTGAGCATAATGACTTTCTGACATCCATCACTACTCATTTTGGGCTTTTCTGCTATACCAATAGAGAGCATCATTGAAATTCAGAATTCAAGCAAGAATTTACCTATAACTCTTTCATTGCAGCAGATCTTACTGTATGTACATTTTGGTGTTCCCTTCTGGTCCTTGTCTAGGAGTGATTTTTTTATAGCTACAATCATAATTTAGATAAAATATTATATTTAGCTTTTTTATATACCATCACACCATAAGCTTTTCCATATTCTATATTTTTTATATTTATCATTTATTTATTTATTTTTTTATTCTTATATTTATCATTTTTAATGATAACCTATTGGGTTATATAATCCATAATATTAACTTTCCCTTTCCTGGGGCGCCTGGGTGGCTCAGTTGGTTAAGTGACTGTCTTCAGCTCAGGTCGTGATCCTGGAGTCTTGGGATCAAGTCCCGCATCGGGCTCCCTGCTCGGCGGGGAGTCTGCTTCTCCCTCTGACCTTCCCCCATCTTGTGCTCTCTCTCACTCTCTCTCTGAAATATATAAATAAAATATTAAAAAAATATTTTTAACTTTCCCTTTCCTAGAAATTTAGCTTTCTGATTATTCATTGTTAGAGCAGCACCACATTGGATGATTTTATTGGTGGTATTTAAGTTGTTTTTTTTTTTTTTTTTAAGATTTTTATTTATTTATTTGACAGAGACACAGCGAGAGAGGGGAACCCAAGCAGGGGGAGCGGGAGAGGGAGAAGCAGGCTTCCCGCCAAGCAGGGAGCCCGATGCGGGGCTTGATCCCAGGACCCTGGGATCATGACCTGAGCCAAAGGCAGACGCTTAACGACTGAGCCACCCAGGTTCCCCAGTAGTATTTAAGTTTTAAAAGTTATTTCCAGAAGTGTTACCTGAAATATGATTGCTTAGTTAACAGACTTGATCATTTTTAGGACAAATGTTATTCAGTTGCTTTCTAATTTATTGTAGCCAGTGTACAGAGTTAATAGAAATATTTGGGTATTAGCTTTACTATAACTTGAAGCATTTTGATCTTAACTAGGGTAATAGTTTATGCTTTTATTGGGACTATGTTTACTTAAGATCATGATCATTCTGAAGAATTTCAGGTTTATGGTATTTTTCACCTTTTTAAAAAATACATATATAGTTTATTCTTTTTTTTTTTTTTAAGATTTTTATTTACTTATTTGAGAGAGAGAGACAGAGAGAGAGCATGGCGGTGGGGGGATCAGAGGAAGAAGCAGACTCCCTGCTGAGCAGGGAGCCTGTTGTGGGGACTCCATCCCAGGACTTCAGGATCATGACCTGAGCTGAAGGCAGTCGCTTAACCAACTGAGCCACCCAGGCGCCCCTAGTTTATTCTTTAAAAAGAAAAACCACAAATATGACCAATTAGAATGCTAGATAAAGAGGAAAACTGTTAGTGGTGGCTTTTAGAGACTGTAAATAAGATGATAATACTAGAGGCAAAACTTTGACAAAGGCAAAGAAACAAAGTTGACTATCATTCCTTACTGACAGGAGGAGAAAGATGATAGCATTTCTGTGTGGTTTTTAGATAAACCCATGTTCATTTCCCTTAAGCTAAGACAAATGTGATGTTCTTCTCATTGGCAGGTTTATTAGTCTGTAAGAAAGTATGCATATGATTTTACTATGCTGTGGTGATGAGAATACCATAGGGCAGGGAGGAAAGTGATCCCCTGTCCTGCCCCTGCCAGGAGACATTTGTCAAAAATGATGGGGATGCTCTTGGCACACCTAGGTAGAGGCCAGGGATGCTTCTGAACATATAATAATGCATAGGACAGCCTTCCCACAATAAAGAATTACAACAGCTTATGAAAATCATGGAGTCTAATACTGTCTTAGGATTTTTTAAAAGATTTTATTTACTTGAGGGGCAGAGGGAGAAGCAGACTCCCAGCTGAGCAGGGAGCCCTGTTTGGGGCTCGATCCCAGGCCCCTGGGATCATGACCTGAGCTGAAGGCAGACGCTTAATTAACTGGCCACCCAGGCACCTCTTGTCTTAGGATATTTTAATACCTTTTTGAAACAAGTCATTTTAGGATAAGTGATGAAATGTGAGTCTTCAGTTTACAAATTGTTTTTCAAAATCCTGGCTTGTTAGTTTGGGGTGAATGCAGATGAACAAGATTGAGTTAAGGGAGTGATGGTGTATACCCTAATTGATAGTAACCCTCTGCATACGTTAAAAAAAAAAAAAAAGGAAATCCTAAGGAGAAGTGAAATTGAAAGGAATTAGCTCTCTATTTTAGAGGGTGTATATAAAGGGAAATGAAGGTAGTGTTCTATGGTAAGCACTTTGGAGAGAATTTTGACAGTATTTTGAGATGACCTTTACATAGATGCTGATCCAACAATTCTACCCTGTTTATATCATGATAAACTTCTGTATGTTTGCACCTGGATACCTAGTACAAAGATGCCTATGAAACATTGTTAATGATAGTGAAATTGGAAAGAACTTAAACATCCATAAAGAAATGGATACATAATGATATAGTAGGTCATTGAAATATTAGAACATCATTTTAAATGAATGAACTAGATTTACATATATTAAAGGGATAATTCTTGGGGAAAAGTTGTTAAAAAGCATATTGGAAAAGAAGCACAGTATGATTTTTCTGTAAATTGAAAATAGAAAACAAAATTTGTACAGTTTATAGGTTAAATATATGGAAAAATAGTAAAAATATGTGTGGGAATGATACCTACTTCAGAAAAGTGATTGACTTTGAAGAGGGAAGGAAATGAGATGGAAGGTGTGTTTCAATAGACTCTTTAATGTTTTGTTTCTGTAAGAAGATTAAAGTAAATATGGCAGTGTGTTTAATCTGGACAGGGGTAAGGGGATATCTATATTATTCTCTTGTATGATTACAAGTATTTCATTTTTAAAAATGTCATAAAAATTTGGGTCACCAGGTAGCTGTTTAAAGATGCCACTTTAGTGTGATTAACTATAGCCAGAATTGCTGGTTCCAGGGGAAAAGTGCCTCTTTCCTTTTATTTTGATGCTTATACCAAAGCCATGGGCATTAGGCTTTAATAAATTTCTTTGTGCTAGTGAAATATATGGATTATGTTTTTAGGTTTGGTAACTAATTAGAAGGACTGAGGATGAGAAGTTTAAGCTAGATAAGCTTAACGGAATGTGTTAAACACACCCCCCTCCCCATTCTCAAATTAGAGTTTGTTAGATGGCATTACCTTAATTTGACATAATTATTTGTTTGCTTGTTTTCCAGCGTTTTATTCAGTATTTGGCTTCAAGAAACACGTTGTTTAACTTAAGCAATTTTTTGGATAAAAGTGGATTGCAAGGTAAAGACAACTTACTCATTATGGAAAATCAACCTTGTATGATGATTACTGCAGAGTTGAACTCTGTCTTTTAGCTGTAGAATTTACTAAAGTATTTACTAAATACTACATATTTAGTAAAAGGTGTGGGGAAGAAGAAACTGTCTTTTAATGTGAAGATTACAATTGACTTTAGTACTTGACACCTAGAACTCTAAGAAATAGATTAAGATAGTGGTTTCAGAGCATGGATTCTGGAATTGAATTGCCTGGGTTTCAGTCCCATCTCTACCGCTTACCACGAGTCCCATCTCTACCACTTACCAGCTGCATGAACTTGAGCAAGTTACTTCACCTCTCTGCATCTATAACGTCAGGAATAATGATAGCACCTACCCTTATAGGGTTGTTATGAGGCTTAACTTAATTGATAAATGTAAAGTGCTTACAACAATGCCTGGCACACAGGGAACACTGTGTAAGTATGAGCTTTCATTGTTACTGTTACTATTTTATGCTTTATTCTGAGAAATGTAGCTGGAAATATTACATATTTTAGTAGCAAAGGTAAGTATGGTATGTTATTCAGATGAATTGCTCACTGATGCTCACACCTATTATTTCATTTATTTTACTTCTAATTCTATAACTTGAGATTGCTATACTCTGTTGTGCTCCATGCACATTCTGTCTTACTCGGATCTGTTGTGCTTAGTTCCAGAACTAGGCTGTTAATATTATACAGGGCCAGCTGTAGGAATGAGAGACATACCAGATGACTTGGGAATATTCAACAGTAGGGCTCAATCTGGGAAATGTCTTTGGAGAAGGGGAGATTTTGTGCTGGGCTTTGAAAGATGGACAAGGACATGGGTTAACTTAAGCAAAGGCACATAGATGTACAAAGATGTGAAAGAGTATGGAATATTTAAGATTTATAGAGCAAATGAATATGAACAGAATTTATGGGTGATGTATTGCAGAGCATGTAGTGGCAAATATCAAGAAGCTGTTTGGGGCCAAAATCAGAACGTGGAAGATTTTTATAGTGTTGGGATTTTATAATGCAGTGAGAAACCATCAGAGTTTTTTGATTTGAGGAAGAAGGGGAGAGGGGGTGTGTCTTATAAAGAAAGTGCCATAGCTCAGTAAAGGTTGGGTTAGAGTGATAAAGTCTTAAAGACATTAAGACTTTTTTGGTCAAAAAAAAAAAAAAAGACTGTTTTGGTCATTGTTCTGGTCATCTAGTAGAAAGGTAATGAGGACCTGAATTATATCTCTTGTTGGAGGTAACATCAGTGGAATTTAGTGACTAGCAGTGTTTGGGTCAGGGACTGCCCAGTTCAATACTTGTTCACTTTTGGCAGATGGAAGTATTAATTAGAATGAATCAAATACCCTATCTTCCAGAGATTTTGGAAGGCCAGTAATCTGTACATAGGGCTAAGTGTTACAAGATTGATTTTAATAAGAGGAGCAGTGCTCTGAGTAGTTAAAAATAAATTAAGCAGTGGAATACCTTTTTCAAATAAAACCTTAAATAGAAACCAGAAATAAGTAACAGATAAAACTGGAGTTGGTCTTTCTTGGGGGATGTGGAAGAAACTCTACTTGTTCGTATTTTTATTTCCGCTTCCCCTCATTCACTTCATTTGAAGTTAAGAGGCTGTGAAAAACAATTTGCAAAGCAGTACTCAGAAGCAGAGTATAATGCATTTGTTCAAATGGGGTTTTTTGGTATCTTATTAGCTACTGATTTTCTACTTTCTTAAGATGGAAATTAAGCACTTCTAGTGATAAGGTTTTAGAACTGTTATTCCTTTTATGTAGAGAACATTTTTTAGGCCTTTTATTTGAAGCTCCTATTCTGTAGAGAAAACTCAGAAAATAATTAAAAGCATGTAATTCAATGGTTTTGACAAGTAATTTTGATTGAACATGTATTTTGTTGGGTGGAATCTCATATATACACACTGGATGTTATACTGGATGTATATAAATAAGCCTCTAGTCTAGTGAGTTAGACACTTATGTACATCAAATAGCTAGGAACTGAACATAGAATAAGAATAATGTGGGAACACACAGAGTTCAGGCAAAGTGTCAGAGATTGAAGGATGGTAGTTATTTCTCCCAGCAGGAGGATGGAGTAGAGTTGATTAGAGGGAACAATATAAACTAAAAGAGCTAGGAAATGTGAGTATGTAACACCTAATAAAATGCTGTAGAAGTTATGAGAATACATGAGGGCAGTCATTTTTTTTTCTATTTTGTTCATTGTTTTTTCTCCAGCAGCATTTAGTAGGCACTCAAGAAATATTTGCTGAATAAATGAATTGGTAATGATGTTAAATCCAGTCACTTTACATTTTTGTTATTGTTTTGGTATTTTTAAAGTTGTAGAGATCATCAAAAAAGTGAAATTTGTTAGATGAAGATGAGCTAAAATAAGATGGACCTGCTTTTTAATGAGTAGCAAAAATTTATAGACTTCCTTGAGCAAGGCAATAATTAAAATATAAGTTGCTTTTTAAATAACATTGATTAGATCTTATGTTGCTGAAGTTTTCAAATCTCATGAATATGATGAAAGAATATCTTTGAGAAAGTTTAAGTATGAAAATTATAAAATTGCTTAATGATTTCAGGAGAGGGGCTTACGGTTCCATAGGATGTTAAATTTGAGTTATGAGGTTATCAAATAGTGTTTAAGAGAACATGGTTTTCCAATTGTGGTAGGAATGTTGATCAGAAGTAAAATAGAAATACTATTTTAGTGAAATTCTAAGGGGGGGAGGTTTTTCAAAGCCACATATGACATATCTGACTTAAAACATGTGAGGTCTTAGAGATTTTAATGTGATACTATTCATTATTAGTCACTTAATATACATCATTAGATTGAGTTGGGATATCAAGATATTATGGTCATTGGATGAAATGAGTTGGTTTTCTAAGCAGATTGGGATTTTAATAATTTGTGAAAACATTTTCTGTTTCTTACAGGATATGACATGTCTACATTTATTAGGCGGTATAGTAGATATCTTAATGAAAAAGCAGTTTCATACAGACAAGTTGCATTTGATTTCACAAAAGTGAAAAGAGGGTGAGTTAAGCTTTCCCTTTTTTTGATATCTGATGTATTTGACTATTTTAAAATGTAAACCATAGAAATTACTAGATTATGAATTGTGAAATGTTAGGCCAGTTTTAAAAGATGAATTTTATTTTTCTTTGAAGTACATCATACGCTTTTTGTGCTAGGATTTTTTAAAGTTGTTTTTAATTTTATAACAGCTTTATTGAGATACAATTCACACAATCTAAAATTCACTCTTTTAAAAGTATATAATTAAGTGGGTTTTAGTATATTTACAAAGTTGTGCCACATCACTGTCTAATCTCAGAATATTTCATCATTCCTGTGAGAAACCTCATACCCGTTAGCAGTCCTTCTCATTTCCTTCTTCCTCCAGACCGTGGCAGCTACAAATCTTCTTTCTGTCTTTATGGATTTGCCTATTCTAGATACTTTATGTAAATGAAATTATACATTGTATGGCCTTTTGAGTCTGGCTTTTCTCACCTATCAAAATGTATTCAAGTTGTAGCATCCTTGTTGTAGTGTGGATTGCTACCTGATACAGCCTGGTATACAGATTTTTCTTATGGTATATGAGCTCTCAGGAAAAAAGCCACTAAAGACATTCTTAAGGGGCATTGGTGACCCTTGTAGCTCTAAAGGACTGCCCTGACGGGAATCTGGCTTCTGCAGAAATATTTTGGTGAATGCCTTTCTGAATTTCCTTGCTGCTCAAATACCGAAGCAATTAATGTTTTCTTTAAATTGTTCTCTTGAAATGTTAAATTACCAGACTGCAATGGAAAATTTTCTACAAATGTAGAAATAACCCCTTAGTTATTTAAGCATTATTTTTTTAAGATTTTATTTATTTATTTGAGAGAGTCGAGTGAGTGTGTGCTCCAACAGGGGCAGGAGCAGAGGGAAAGGGAGATAATCTCCAGCGGACTCTGCTGAATGCAGATCCTGAAGTGGGGCTCCATCCCACAACTGTGAGACCTGAGCCCAAACCAAGAGTCGGATGCCCAACCAACTGAGCCACCCAGGCGCCTCAGCATTTTTATTTTTTAAATTTTTATTTATTTTTTTTAAGATTTTATGTATTTATTTGAGAGAGAGAGTGCCTGCACACACAGTGGGGTGGGGGGGAGCGGGCAGGGGTGGGGGAGAGGCGGAGGGAGAGATTACCAAGCAGAGTCTGGGCTGAGCATGGAGCCTGACTCAGCTTGATCCCACGAGCCAGAGATCATGACCTGAGCTGAAACCAAGAGTCAGACACTTAACCGACTGAGCCACCCAGGCGCCTCTAAGCATTTTTAGAACAATCTAAATGTTCTTTGTCACTATTCAAAATTAATCAGGAGGTGATTAGTTGGAATTTACTGAAACTTAATATCCACAGATTTTGTTTCCTATATTTAAGTACTTTGTCATTTGTGAGATGATAGTAGAGGGGTTCATCTTACAAATTTGGTTCTTAATTCCAGTGTTCTGTCCCATGAACCATTTTCCATTTGGACTTATATTAATATTTCACTATAAAGTGTGTTCAGTAAAACTAATCTTCAAGATACTTGTAGATTTCAGATTAATAGATTTTTAAAATAGTAACTTTTTTTCTAATCTGAAGGGCTAGTTTTGAGATTGAGGAGAGTTGCTGCACGCTGTGTTTAATAGAGCAAACTTTTATTATTTGGCTGAGAACAGCCCTTGATTATGCACAATATATTTAGTATTGACTTAAAGGAAATTACTCTTAAAGGGAAAGGAAAGTAAATCAAGGAGCCATAATTGAGTAAACCAAGAAGCACAAAATTTGACAAGCACACATAGATACATACACATAGTATATATGTATCAGATTATATATATATATATAAGAAAGAAAAAGTATAGGACATTAGGGTGTGAGTTGAGATGTGACAGCACTTAAAATTTATTATATAATAAAAAAAATTTATTATATCATGGCTAAACCTCAGTGAACTGTTTTAATTTTGGAGAGGATTTGTGTGGTAAATAGTAAAGTTTTATTTATTAGGGTAGTAATTTTGTATGTTTGGTATATGTAAACTGGTATATGTAACCTATAATTAGAAATAAGTATATATATGAAGGCACAGAGAAAATCATGTAACAAATTGGATTATGTTATTTGAAGACTTCTTTCCTTCCCTGTTATGTTTTTTAAATATTTTCAATCAGTACTTCTGGATCTATTTCATTCTTCTGAATGGCTATAGGATTATGTTCTAGATGTACATTTGATCTACTGTCATTTTTTTGTCTTATAAAAGCAATGCATTGACCATCCTTTTACATGTTATATTCTTTTTTTTTAAATTATTAACATATAATGTATTTGTTTCAGGGGTACAGGTCTGTGATTCATCAGTCTTACACAATACACAGTGCTCACCACAACACATACTCTACCCAGTGTCTATCACCCAGCCACCCCCCATCCCCCCAGATGTTGTTACATTCTTAAGTGAAGTTTCCTGTAGAATAAATTCTTAGAACCGATAAGTCAAAGGATATGTATATACATTTGACGTTTTAATAGAAAACACCAAATTGCCCTTTATAAAAGTTGTACTGCATTATTGACTTAAATATAGTTATAGATACCTCTTTCACTATATTCTTCCATCCTCATCAAAAAGTATCTCATTAGGTGTTTGTTTTACATTGAGTCATTGAAAATTCAATAAATGGTGTTACTGAACCTCTTTCTCTCTTAAAATGCCATTCATGCTTTGTTCATTGCCTTTCAGTATCTTTTGCCCCCTTCCCTATTGGGTATTTTCTTTCCTATTATGTTTAATGTTAAGAGCTCACAGGCTGTTTGGTTTTTTTTTTAAGATTTTATTTATTCATTTGTCAGAGAACGCATGTGCATAAGCAAGGGGGAGTGTCAGGGCAGAGGGAGAAGCAGGCTCCCCTGCTGAGCAAGGAGCCTCATGTGGGACTCAGTCCCCAGACTCTCATGACCTATGCCTAAGGCAGACTCGTAACTGACTGAGCCACCCAGGCGTCCCTCACAGGCTGTTTAGTCAGATTAATCTAGGTTTGAATTCTAACTTCACTTCAGTTAGATGAGGAATTTTAATAACATACTTCAGCCAGCTTGCTGACTTTTGAAAAATAACTTTATTTTGAAATAATTTCACTTCCAGAAATGCTGCAAGAATAATATAGGTAACTCCTATACACTTTACTCAGATTCATCAGATTTTATTATTTTCTCACATTTACTTAATTATTCTCTGTGTGTGTATATACTTTTTTTCCTGAGCCATTTGAAAGTGGATTGCATACCTCTTGCCTTTTATATCCCATAATATTTCAGTGCTTCTTTCTAAGAACAGGGATCTTTTATTACATATCCATCAGCTTGCTAATTTTTTCTACATCGTGGCACATAAACTGATACCACTGGACAGTGGGTTAAATTAAGAACACTTCTTGAGGCTGAAGGGTTAAGGATTAATGTCTTGGTGCATATATAACCAATTTGTACTGTTTGTTCTGCGCAATGGGGCAGCTTTGATTTAAGCTCTGAATTATTTCATCTATAAAATGTAAAACAGTGATGTTATTAGCACTTGTCTGTTAGAATCAGAGTGAGAATTAAATATTGTGTGTAATGCTTATTAGCATATGGCAAACACTCAAATAAACTTTTTGTATATTAGGAAAATAAATTGTCATGAGTTAAAAATATTTTTCTTTCTTTTTTAAATGTGACTAAAAGTCTTAAAATCTTATGTGATCAAAATAGTAGTCTTTATTTTTATGGCTTTTTTCTTTTTAAGGACACTCAAATGAGCTTTTCTACCCCCAAAATGATCAATTACCTATTCATGTTTTCATTGTATGTATTTGTGGATTCAGTATTTTAAGTTTAAGTCTTTGATTCATTTGTAATATATCTTGGTATAAGAAAAGTGAGGTGGAGATCAGCTATAATTTTATAGAATATAGGATATTAAAAAATTAAGATTTATTGCCCAGTAATGGTTAAATGACTTTTTGCTTATAAGTACTACTTTCTTTTAAATAAAGCCTCTTTTTTGTTATTTTGGTAAATACTTAGTCATTCTTCAAGAATTCACTCAAACAGGGGCGCCTGGGTGGCTCAGTTGGTTAAGCGACTGCTTTCGGCTCAGGTCATGATCCTGGAGTCCCTGGATCGAGTCCCGCATCGGGCTCCCTGCTCGGCAGGGAGCCTGCTTCTCCCTCTGACCCTCCCCCTCTCATGTGCTCTCTCTCTCTCATTCCCTCTGTCTCAAATAAATAAATAAAATTAAAAAAAAAAAAAAAGAAATCACTCAAACAACATTTCTTTGAGGAAATCTTATTCTATTGTTAAATTTTATGTAACATGTCACCTACATGAGGACAATATAACCTTAGTCATATCTTCAGGACTTCCACGGTGTCTAAACATAGTAGGTGTTTAGCAGTTTTTGAAAAGGTGACTAGATCACTTTGTAAACAGTGTATTAAATGGTTCTGTGGAAAATGAATCCAGTAAATTGCCTGTAGATTTATCTTTTCAGTTGGTTATTAAACATCACTCCCTATGTTTTCTTTTTGTTTAACATTCTACTTTTTGATCATATTAACTTAATATTGAATTATCTTGAATTCTAAATTGGTTTGATTCGAAGCATCAAGACACTATTACATAATAAGCAAAAGACAGAATAATCCAGGTATTTTCTGTAAATAAGGACATGGGTGACCAGCCTTTAATCCATTGCTTTTTTATTTGAGAAACAAGTATCTGAATTTTTTTTTTTTTTTAAGATTTTATTTATTTATTTGACAGAGAGAGAGACAGCGAGAGAGGGAACACAAGCAGGGGGAGTGGGAGAGGGAGAAGCAGGCTTCCCGCGGAGCAGGGAGCCCGATGCGGGGCTCAATCCCAGGACCCTGGGATCATGACCTGAGCCGAAGGCAGACACTTAACGACTGAGCCACCCAGGCGCCCCCAAGTATCTGAATTTAATTATAATGTATTTAAGAAGTCGTAAAACTTGGTGTTCTGCATGGGGTATGAATTGTCATGTATTTGGTCTGAATCATATTCAAGCACTTGGGTTAGTGAATTGAGTCTTTTAAAATCTAAATATAAGCATTTGGTAGCTGTTAAGATTTTTCTTAATTGAGAAATTTGAAGTTCTTTGGAAAGAAATGATGTGGGGGCTAGTTGGGGGGGGAATCAAAATTGTCCCCAGGCTTTCTGGTCTAAGTCCCTGGGGAGATGGGCACCTTTTACTGGGAAGATTTTGGAGTGGAGTAGGGTTGGGCATAGTGGTACAAAATTAAGGACTTAGTTTTGGAAATATTAGTTTTGACATGTCTGTGATTTGTATAAGGTGAGATATCAAGTGGACAATTGGACATACTAACTTGGAACTTGAGAGTTCTGATCTAGGAGTATAAGTCCGTCATTGACATCTTGGTGATTTCTGTCTTGGGAATGACAGATCACTTGGGGGTTTAAGTACAGAATGAGAGGATAGGGCTCAGGAATACCTTAAGATACAAAACATGTAATTTAGAGGATGTGTAGAGGATGAGGAGCCAACAAGAGACTGAAAAAGTGATACTGCAGAAAACACTGTGTTAGACAAGTACCCATTGGAGAAGCAACATGGGATTTCTACTATATGACCTAAACTAGAACAATTTAACTGGAGTTGATAGGAGAGGGGCCTATATTGGGATGAATTGAATAATGAATGAAAAGTGAGTGTAGAGCTCTTTTTGAGAAGTATGCTTGGCTTTGCAAGACAAATGGTAGCTGAATGGGAATATGATTTTAGTGGAGTGTGTGTGTTTAAAGAATGGTGATCATAGAGACTTTGCCAGCATGTTCATGGGAATGGTGTAGTATAAAAGAAGAGATTAATGAGCTGCACTGTTCAATATGGTAGCTATTTGCTACATGGCGGCTAGTGAAATTTAAATGAGTTAAGGTGAAATAAAATACAAAATACATTTCTTCAGTTGCATCAGCCATATTTTGGATACTCAATAGCCCATGTGGCTAGTGGCTACCATATTGAATGGTACAGATACTGAACATTTCCACCATTGCACATAGTTCTGTTAGTTCTATATTAGAGGAAAAAAAGGACAACCAAAGGATTGTGACAAAATGGGATCCAGAGGACCTGTGTTTTTGGATATTTGTATTTGTATTTCATAGAAAGAGAGATTCCTCCACTGAATAGGACCAGACCAGATAGATGTAGTTTTGTTAGCGGGATGACTAGACAACCTCTTCTTGTCATTTTCTATTTCTGTATGAAATATTTAGGAGTTACGAGCTGAGAGTTTGTGTGTTGGGCGTAGGGAGGCAGGGAAGGATGAGTGAGAGAATCAGATTTGAAAGTACTTAGAGGAATTCACTGGAGAAGGCTAAGAGGATTGCTGACAATGATAAGTCCCCATTTGGGGTTGATAATGAAATTTAGTTTGACTAGTTTGCTCTAAGTGGTTTTCTTCACCAGCATTCAGCTGCTTAGCCAGGATTGTGAATTTGCCAAGTTACTGCAAGAGTCGAGGGAGTATTTGCAAGGTAGTGATTACAATAATGATCTGTGGAATTCTAAGCTAGATAAAGGAAGTTAAAAATGAGAAGGGTCAATGAGAAGGGTAGTGGTGGGAGTTGATACATTGAAGTTTATGATGAAGTCAAAGAGTTTTTGCCATGGGGGTACTTGGCCAAAGCAGCTGGGAGGTTGAAGGGTTATTGCCATGGGATAAGGTATCTAAATTTTATCTACTTTTTCATACTGGTGGTCGGGGTGGAGGGTGGGAATAATACGGTTTCTGTGGGCAGTAAGGTCATGATCTGACTATAGGAATAGGGATTTGATCAGGGGATTTGAGATCAAGATGTTGGATTGGTTGCCCATGTAGATGTTGAAATTAACCAAGAAGCCAGGATTCAGGTCTTTGATAAAGAGGAAATAAGCAGCAGGTCAGAAATGACTTCAGCAAGGAGAGGAGGGAGAACTAAAAGGAGACTAATGATGACTGATAAAATGAGAGTGAGGTGTATGAGAATAAAAAAATGGTTGTAGAGAGGAAGTGGTGTCCTCATGCCAAACTGCAGCAGCTAGTAGCAACCAGTGGACTACAGTACTTGAGGGGAAACGGGCATCCACGGGTTAATACTTCTTACTGGAAAGAGTTGTTGGACTAAGGCTGGTAATAGTTGCCTACCTAAGGGAGTCCAGTGTGTGTTCTTTAAACTCATTTTTGTCTTGCAAAGCACTATTGTTGATTTTCAGAGCTTAATTGTTTTTCTGGCACCTGGAGTGGTGATTGAAGGGGTAGCCCAGGGTAGAGTGGCTATTTATAAATAAGTGTAGGTCATTTGTAAATTAGAGAAAGTCTACACACTTTCTGGAAGTGATTGTTTTTTTCTGACAAAGGGTTATGAACAGCACTGTTTTCGAGGCTAGGTTTACATAATGACCCTACCACCTGTTAGTTCTCTGACCTTAGAGAGAGTCATATAATCTCAGTGAACCTAGAACTTCATCATCAACAAAATGGGAAAAGTCTATCTATAGAGGATTTGAAAAACATACACCAAACCCTTAAAATGGAGCCTGATGTTCATTGTGTACCTTAGCCCCAGGTACCTCTTATCTAGTGTTTTTGGTACTACTTTTGTAAAATTGTAGTTTTTTCTGATACTGCTAATATTTCTTGTATCTTTAGAAATATCTAAAGCAATATTTAAATCTTTTTGAAATTTTAACAAAATACTGAAAAACAATTCCTCTTAAGTATCATATATTTTAATGGCTTACAAGTCATTGCTGTTTGAGTCATAAATAAAATACCTTAAATAAAGCAGTTGCTTACTATGACTCGAATTCAACTGCTGGCTCCATCATATCCCAACTGTTCAGTGATTTGAGGCCAATGATTTTTTCTTATTAAAAAAAAAAAATCTGTAGAACTGCCCTTTACACATATGAATGGTGTGAGGATCAGATGATTTCCTCATGTGAAGAATATGCTTTAAATCTGGCTGTATAATATAAACTTTTATTTTTATGTCTCATGTTTTTGCACTTTTTTTTTTTTTAGCTCTTTGATGTTGGACATACAGCATTTCTTGTTTTTGTTTTTTTCTGTATAACTTTTGCTTGAAGTGTCAGGTTCATTAATGATTTAAAAATATGTGATATTTCATAGCAACTTGTTCTCTCTTTAAATAGAGAACCAGATGAGAGCTTAAAATGTAGATTTAACAACAATTATTTCTTTTTTTTTTTTAATAAAAACAGGGCTGATGGTGTTATGAGAACAATGAACACAGAAAAACTCCTAAAAACTGTACCAATTATTCAAAATCAAATGGATGCCCTTCTTGATTTTAATGTAAGTTGATTGCACAAATGCTTTTATAAAAATTTAAGATTCAAATATATTATTGGTCAGAGTCTTTATTCCTAAGTTTTCATAAACTAAGTTTTTCACTTTAATATCCTATTTGGCTAAAGATTTTCTGTAAATGTGGTCCCAAATCAAATTACTTTTTATTTTTATTTTTTTAGATTTGCTCTGATTTCTTTGGTGGTGGTTCTCTAGCTCTAGAATTATAGGGTATACTAGCTAAAGAAAGTGATGGAGAGGTGAAGGGATTGATCTGAAAGTCTGCTTTCTTTTGATAATGGTTTTTAGATTTTAAAAATATATAAAGATTTTCTTTATGAATAGTCAATTTAATATTTCACTTTTGTCTGCATTATAGAACTGAATGCATGTCAGTTATTAACAAATACAGGGAAGTTCCAGTACACTTGTAACAGCTTGTTATATAAATAGCTGTTGTTGAAGAGCATTGTGTTCCCTGAAAGTTTTGTTTCAGTGACCATTATTTAAACCAGTTGCCAGCTTTGTCACTTGTTTATAATATGTTAGGTGTTAGCATTTTCGAGTCTGTTCTTTTTGGGGGCATCTATCTTTAGATATTTTATTTTAGAGCTTATAAGTGCAAGTTAGTGAATGAAACTGTGACAATTTCATACTCAAATAGATTTTTCCTTTGACTTGTGCTATTAATTGGTAGTCTTCAAGTTTCTTGAGGGCAGGGACCAGGTCTGCTTTTTCTCTGCTGTGTCTCCATTGTCAGGAGTGTGTGGCATATAGAGTGCATGTTCAGTAAACATTCGGTAAATGAGTTCTATAGACTTCATAGACTAGAACAGGTTATTAAACTATGGCTTACTGCCTGTTTTTATATGGCTTGTGAGCTAAGAATGATTTTTATATATTTTAAATGGTTGAAAATAATTTAAAAAAAAGGAATATTTTTGACAGGTGAAAATTATATGAAATTTCAATTCAGTTTCTGTAATAGTATTTTTACAGTACAACCAGGCTCACTGGTTTACATATTGTCTGTGGATGTTTTTTTGATGTAATAACAGAGTTGAGTAGTTCTGACAGATACCATACGATTCGCAGAATCTAAAATATTCACATTTAGATTTTTTGCAAAAGACGGTTGCTGATCTCTAGTGTGTTAGTGTGTGTTACCTGCACATTTATAAATTTTATAGGGTTAATGCCTAGAAAAAGAATTTGGTAGAGCAAAGGACATAAACATTTAGATTTTTAATGAATATTGACAACTTACATTACAAAAGGATTAAGCCCAGTCACTTGTAAATAGGTGCCTGTTTTTCTTTATCCTTGTTGGCACTGAGTAATATAGCTTGGTTTTGATAATTTTTGGTACCTCCTAGTCTGGTGCTGGAGAAAGGATAGTTTTAGTCTAATTTGATTATTATATTTTAATTTACCTGATAAGGGAAGTCTTTTCAACATGTTATGTGAATTGTCTGTCATTTGCTTTATTATTAGGATTCTCTACGATGGAAATCAACCTGTTAGAGATTTTACAAGTATTTACCAGTTTGTTGTTTACTGTTCAACTTTGTGCTTATGTTTTTATATGCCTAAAAACGAGTTAATTGGTTCATCCTTTTGATTCATTTCTTGAGATAAAACTTTCATAAACTAGTATTAGTATTCTTGATAGACAAATAGGTGCTTTTTTTTGTTACATCGTAATTCAGTAATAGTAACATTCTTTATGTGTGAGGGACTGTGCTATTTATAGTCAGTATATTAATTCTCCTAGTAATCATATGAAATAGAAATATTATCATAGCCATTTTGAAGGTATTTGTTTATAATATTGGAAAAAGGTGTATTTAAAAAAAAATACGTTTCTTCTACCTAGCTTAGCTTTGTATCTTGGTGATTGCCTAAGAATTTCAGAAGTTAAAGGATATTTTTGTTCTTTGTGACTTATTTCTGAATTAAATTGAATGTTACAGAATTTTTGCTTGCTTGTGCCTTTTACATTAATCTGAACTCTGACAGATTTTTGCACTATTTGGATGTAACTGATTGCAAGAAATAAATGTCTTTTTCTGTAATACACTTAAATATTTGAATTTACAATATTTTAATTTGAAGGAAGTTTTTGTCATTTAATACATAAGATTAGCTTATCTCTTTTTCTAATTTTCCCCCAGGTTAATAGTAATGAACTTACAAATGGGGTAATAAATGCTGCCTTCATGCTCCTGTTCAAAGATGCCATTAGACTGTTTGCAGCATACAATGAAGGAATTATTAACCTGTTGGGTAAATATTGCTGTGGTTTGTTAATTGTTGTTGCTGTTTTTTAAGATTTTATTTACTTATTTGAGAGAGAGAGAGAGATTGAGAAAGCACAGCCAGGAGTAGGAACAGAGGGAGAGGGAGAAGCAGACTCCCTGCTGAGCAGGGGGCCCAATGCAGGGCTCGATCCCAGGACTCCAGGATTATGACCTGAGCTGAAGGCAGACGCTTGACGACTGAGCCACCCACGCCCCGCAATATTGCTGTAGTTTAATAACATTTTATTTTTTTATTTTGTGTTCTATTGATAATATTGTCTGAATTGTTACTTAGGGCTGCCTAACCACTCATTGGGATATTCATTGATTATAACATTTTATTTGGAGAAAAGATTTTTATACCTGATTATGTTAAGTAATTACTTATTTTTACAACTGGAATGTTCAGCTGGATGAACTTCATTTTATTTATTTATTTTTAAGATTTACTTATTTATTTTAGAGAGAGAGAGAGAGATGCATGCAAGCGGGGGGGGGAGGGGAAGAGGGAGAGAGACAAAGAATCCCCAAGTAGATTTCCCACTGAGTAGGGAGCCCTATGCTGGACTCAATCCCAGGACCCTGTGATCATGACCTGGGCCAAAACCAAGAGCCAGCTGCTCAACCAACTGAGCCGCCTAGGTACCCCTAGATGAATTTTGATTTTTAGATATATCTGTGATTTTTTTCCTGTCAGTTTTATTATTTTTAGAAATATAAAAATCCCCTTAAAATTAAGTTGGATTTTTTTCTCTGCCAGAAGAATCTTACTTCCTCACAATTTACTCCATAAAGAATTTTAATTATAAAATACATAATTGTTCTAAGCCTAATTTTAAAATTGATAATTATTTTAAATGCATTAAACATTTATTTTTTAGGATGCCTTTTACTTTTGAGGCATTTTAAGAATGTGTATGTTCAGTGTATATAGAATGCAGTTAATTTTGCCTAGAAATGATCATTTTTTCCATGGGACTTGGATGGAGTAGATAAGTTAACAGTCTAAAGAGTACTTAAGTATCAAGTGTCAGATACCAAATGTGTTCACTCCATTGTGCTTGTTCTCCCTCCCCTCCCCATTTAAAAAATTTATTTAAATTTGCTTTTTATAGGCTTATTCACAAACTTATTTAGGAATACCTTAATTTATGAAGACAGGGAAATTGGGCCTATTTTTTCACAAGTAAAAAGGTAGAAGGTTTATTCTACACAGTTTTGGAAGTCAGCCTTTTTTTTTTTTTTTTTAAGATTTTATTTGACAGACACAGCGAGAGAGGGAACACAAGCAGGGGGAGTGGGAGAGGGAGAAGCAGGCTTCCCGCGGGGCAGGGAGCCCAATGCGGGGCTCCATCCCAGGACCCTGAGATCATGACCTGAGCCGAAGGCAGACGCTTAACAACTGAGCCACCCAGGTGCCCCTTGAAGTCAGTCTTAACACTGTTGGTGTATTGGTATAAATGAAGCTCTTTATTGCTGTTCATATAACAAGTTTAAATGAGCTTTCCAGGTGACATTTGGACATGATAAAGTTGCCATCTTTGTTAATATGTTATTAGTAAGTTGGCGCTGTTTTAAATGGAGAAAAGTATAACATACGTTAACAAAAAATGCAAATTATATTTAGGGAATTCTGAGGGAAGAAATATTATAGAACAAACTAGTAATATGGGGGAAGTCAAATGATTTTTCTATTTTAATATAATAGCATCTGTTTTAATTTGCTTTAAATGTCTGAACTAACACTGATATTTTTCCTTTGGGTGAATGTGTTCTCTGAGACACCTGTATGACCTCTTTGGAGCTATTACTTAATACTTCTCCTTTTTGAGTGTTCTGTTTTGATGTGAATAAATGCATTTTTACATTTACTTTTGGCAGAAAAATATTTTGATATGAAAAAGAACCAGTGCAAAGAAGGTCTCGACATCTATAAGAAGTTCCTGACTAGGATGACAAGAATCTCTGAGTTTCTCAAAGTTGCAGAGGTAAACTGTCTTTAAGTTGACTGTCTCTTAACTTGCTTTTTTTGTCATTAAGTGTAGATTTTAAAGAAATAAGGCATTATCCAAATGAAGGAAACATCTTAAATATAATGAAGTATATATTCAGTCATATCTATATGCTGTATTGAATTCTTTGTTATGGTATGAATATGATGTGGTATCGAATAAGATATATACCGTATATTTAATTCAGTATTGAATATTGAAAGGTAATCTATTTTTAAATTGTTTATTTCTCTACAAAATCAGGTAGGTGGCACATAATGGTGGCAGAGATTTTTATGTTTGGCATTAGCCATGTATTTTAGCATATTTATCCTGTTATGTGGTAGAGAATATTCAGTGTGAGTGCAAGTCTTTTTCCTCCAGTGAGATTTGCAGCTAGAGTCACATGGTTCATAGTGTTTTGTTCCCCTACAAAAGTGAATTTAGTGTGTTTATTGTTTATCATTGATTCTGAAAACCATGAATGTAGGTTCTAGGATAATTTTATAGATCTGTTTAAAATACAATTTTCTGGATTTCTAAAATAGCATTATACTACTTTACTTAAATTGTTCTTTTCTTCTTTTTTTCATTATTCAGTCTACTGTAATAATGGTGAATATAATTTAATTAGAAAATTTTCCTCAAAAGATATTTTTTTCCTATAAGAAAGCACGGAATATTTTAAAACAATGTTAGTCTGAGCCAACATTTTAATTTTTTAGTGAGCTCATTAGAATGATAAACTTTAAGATGATTCATAATAACATTTCTATATCAATCTATAGAAATTGTTCTTAGCCATCCACTGATAACCTCTCCTCATTTCCTCCCCATGACACCCAGAAAACATGTGTTCTCTAGTGTGGTTTTGATTCTGCAGTGAGGTGTTAGAAACTTGGGTGCTTATGTCCTGAGTTTGAACTCTGATTTCAGCTATAACAGCTCGGTACAGGTCCTTAATCTTGGCATCCCATGGTTTCCTCCTCTGTAAAAGTACTTGAGATAGTGCTTACCTCACTGGGTTGTTGTAAAATTGCTTAGAACAGTATCTGACTTCTAGTTTGTGTCCTGAAGACATTTGCTGCTATTTTTATTCTCCCCCACCTTGAGAAAGCACATATTGGAATGCAAATGAATGTCAATCTTGGTCTTTTAAGGATAATTAATCTAATATATATTTTATAGGAATATTGTATTATACATTTATATTTTCTAATGAAAAGAAAGTAATCTGTAACCTTCAATTCAGAATCCAACAGATGTCCTATTTTGAGAACTGTTCCTCTAGGTAATTTTCTTTTCTGTTTTGATGTGTACAAAGGATTTTAACAGGTAGCTAAATGATGTTTCAAAAGCATAGTTCATTCATTCTGGCCAATAAAATAATTGAAGGATTTAATTAGTTGAGACAAGAATATTTTACTTTTAAGATGTTCAAACTGTTCGAAACATCTTATTGAAGAATTTATCTTTTGCCGGAAACCATAATAAAAATAATAAAAAGCTAATAAAACCCTGCTTTAAAAAAAATAAATTTCTGGCATTGTCACAGAAGGCATTTATGTTGTGGTAATGCTTGCAGGCATTATCTTGCTTGCCCAGAGGCAGCTCTCAAAGAGTTTTTGTTTTCACTTTCTCTGCCCTCTGCCCAATCACCAGTAGAGATGTCTTGCTAGGATAATTTTGGAAGATGACTAGGCTATAATTGATCAATTATATCAAAGTAGTTAATCTGGAACTAGCAAGTTGGTGATTCTAGCTCTGTTACCATAGTGGTATTTCAACCTATAGCGGATGGAGTAGGATAGAATAGGACGATGAGACCTTTGAAGAAAATAGCTTTACGTTAGCTATTTTATGAAGTCTACTGAAGATTATACTGGATTTAAAGTATCTCTCAAGGAGAAATCAGGTTTTTTTTTTTTTCCATTTCTTTTGGGTCAGTCATATACTAAAACAAGAAGGTAGTGTTTATACTATGTTTCCAGTAAATTCTTTAACTGTTTTAATTTGTTGACTTTTTCCTTTAGCCTCTTATGTTCTTTGCATTTGATCATTGTAGTTATTGACTTAAATTTTAAGCCTTTATTTACCTCCAGTTCTTTTGGTCTGAGATGAAATAGACCATCTGCTCCGTATGATGTGAGAAATAAAATATTCTTTCATGAGACTGTCTTTGGGCTTGCAGATTGTGACAGCTTAGCTTACCTAGGTGCTCAGAAGATGTGGAGATGGTAACTTAATAGTCTTATTGAATTTACCACCTCTAGTTCTCCTCCTTTTATAACTTTCAGAGCCATTAAAGGACATCTAAGCCCTTGGAAATATTGAATGATACCTCTGGAGATTAAATATTCTTCTGATTTTAAAGATGTCTGTCTAGAATATTGTTCACAATACTTGCCGTAAATTTCATTTTCTAAATTTTATTTTTATTACTTCTTTATTATAATTTTGTTCATTAAATACAATGCTTCTGCTTCTTACAGCAAGTTGGAATTGACAGAGGTGATATACCAGACCTTTCACAGGTAAGTATATTGCATAATATCAATTCACTGTCTGCTAGCTTTCCCTGTATTGCTAGGTGTGAACAGTACAAAGATGAATAATAGGCAGCTCCTACTGTCAAGGAGATCAGTGTAATTTTTCTTGACAGATTTTAACATGATACATTGCTGACTCTTGTTTTAGCATTATGATCTCTTCATCTCTTACGTTGGTGGAGCTAGCCACTACATACTATTCCTTTAGTTTATTTTCTTTAATCTCTCCAGTGCAAAGCCCAGTTTTAATTTAGGATTCTGTAACATAGTAGTTTATCTAAACTTTCAGCTTAGATATACCTTACACTCTGTGTTGGCTCCTGCTCTATATCAGATATGTGATCTTAGGCAAGATATTTACATTTCACTGTCTCAGGTTGTTCATTTGTAAAATGGATATACTACTAGTACCTTCTTCATAGACTCAGTAATTACATACAAGGTAGCTAGCATGTTGCCTGTTGTGCTGTAATAGCTTTTTATTTTTATTTTATTTTATTTTTTTTAAGATTTTATTTATTTGACAGAGACAGCGAGAGCAGGAACACAAAGCAGGGGGAGTGGGAGAGGGAGAAGCAGGCTTCCCGCTGAGCAGGGAGCCTGATGTGGGACTCGATCCCAGGACCCTGGGATCATGACCTGAGCCGAAGGCAGCCGCTTAACGACTGAGCCACCCAGGCGCCCTGTAATAGCTTTTTAAATGTTAATCACTGTCAACAACATTCTCATCATCATCTCTGACAAGAGCTCTTGGGAGTCTTAGACATTTTGTTGAGATTAGGGAGTGGTGCACATGTAGTCTCAGTTCAACATAGACATTAATGTTATAATCTAATATTTTTGGCTTTAATTGGTTTTCTACTGTATCTTTTTTGTACTAAGGTAAGGTCTTGTGTATAGAGAGAAAATGCAGAATGAAGGAAATTGTTCAAGTCGTAATTGGTAGATTTAGATACCTGTAATCCAGTAACTCTTTATCTCAAATCCTAAAGAATATTTGGGGCAAGTAAATGCCACTGATGGATTTGCTTCACTGAAAGATAGTGAACAATTCCTTTTCAGCTCACTTTGTTTCCTTTTGAAAGTAATTAGCTCTTCATATTAAGATTTGATACATAGCCTTTAAAGGCCAGTCTTTTTTAAAACAAAATTGAGCTAAATATCTATTTCAGTGGAATTTGATTAACTGTAGACATTTGTGTTATCAGCACACCATCCAATATATAGATCAGTTCCATCACCCCAGGTCTCAGGTCCCCTTCTGGCCACTCCCTAGTCCTCTCCATAAATCACTGTTTTGACTTCTAATAGCATAATTTTATTAGATCTTAAATGTAATATAAATGGAATCATCCAAGTGTTTTTTTTGTATCTGACTTCTTTTGCTCATCATAGTGTTTTGAGCTCTGTCCATGTAGTGAGTGTGTACCATTAATTCATTCCTCTTTATTGCTGAATAGTATTTCATTGTGTGACTTCACAATTTTGTTCATCCGTTTTCCAAATGATGGACTTTGGGATTTGTAGTTTTTTACTGTTGTAAATAAAGCCACTTAAAACATTCTTGAATAAGTCTTTTCTTGTGGAGATAGGTTTTTATGTCTTTTGGGTAGATAATTAGGAATGGAATTGGGTAGTTAAGCTAGGTGTATATTTAATTTCATAAAAAAAAATTCAGGTCTTTTAAGGTGGATGAATTTCAACCAACATTGTATAAGAGTTCTATCTGTTCCATATCTTCACCAGTGTTCGATGTTTGCTAGTCTTGTCTTTAACTTTAGCCATTCTAGTGGGTAAACAATTGTATCACATTGATAATGTTTGTGCACTTTCAGTTACTCAGCAAGTATTTATCAATTACAGAGAACACTGCCCAACAATATGTCTAGCTTTTAGGAGTATGTTTTTATTTAAAATTCAAATAAGTTAAATATTAAAAAAATTAATTACTTGCAGGAACCTCTTAATGTTTCATGTTTCCATAGTCTCAGTTTTTATATTTTTGGTTATGTTTATTAATACCCCTTATTAGGTCATGCTTATGTAATAAAAATAATGTTATTCTTTGGTAGCTAAAACTCCGCTGTTAATTAGTTCATAAGGAATATACCTACTTTTGTTACTCTCATATGTTAGATGATACTTAATTTTTTTTGACCAGTGGCCTACTTATCATGAAAATCTTATATTTGTACAATTTTAGGCCCCAAGCAGTCTTCTTGATGCTTTGGAACAACATTTAGCTTCCTTGGAAGGAAAGAAAATTAAAGATTCTACGGCTGCAAGCAGGTACATTATTCTTTGTAGGGCAAAGAGCAGGAGTGATGTTTCTGAGAGAGTTGATGAATCCAGCTTAAGTTCCAAGTTATTTGACTCCCCCTTACCTTGATTAATCATTTATAATTAATAGCATCTACCTCATAATGTTGCTGCCAAGGATTAAATGGGTTAATACATGTAAATTCTTGGAATAGTTCCTGATCTTCAATAGATGTCAGCATCTCTTAAGATGATAACACTGACTACATGGTTTGCAATTATATTCATAGTGTCAGTATTTCTCTCAAAGGTGATAGTGCGTTGGGGCACCTGGCTGGCTCAATCAGAAGAGCATGCGACTCTTGATCTTGGGGTTATGAGTTTGAGCCCCACGTGGGGTGTAGAGATTACTGAAAATAAATAAAACTTAAGAAAAATGATAATAAATTTTAAAAATAAACTTTTTTTAAAAGTGATAATACATTGATTCATATGGTGTCTTGTAATTATAAGATACCCTTTTACAAATTTGATTAACCCCCACTATAGGCCAGTGAAATGTATGCAGTAGTAATTCTGGGACTCAAACCTATGATGTCTGACATAAAATTCCATCATTTTTCTCTAATGCCAATTCATGTGGTTGATTATTGACATATTTTAATCAGTCTGTTGGGCTTTCAGCTGATTTCCAAGACTAAAACGAGTTAACCTACCAAATTGAATATAGCACAGATCATCTCATATTGACTGTGTAACATGAGTTTTGTGTTGGGGGTAATGAGTAATTCTCATTTTTTTATGACAATTTTCTCTTAATAGCATGAAAAAAATTTTGTGTAAAATATTTATAATGAGACCCTTCTCTGTAGACTTTTTGATTGTTTCAGAACTTTTTTTTGTCGCAATAAAATTTAAGTAATTTTTATTTTTTTTAAATATCACAGCCAATTTATTTTTTTAAGCAATTGGAAAGGCACATTAATAGAGGCAGAGATTCATTAAGAGGAAAAATCAATACATTTTATAACTATAAATTTAAATGTTGCTCCTATGAATGACATAAATAACGTTTTATTTATTTATTTATTTTTATTCTTATGTTAATCCCCATACATTACATCATTAGTTTTAGATGAAGTGTTCCATGATTCATTGTTTGTGCATAATACCCAGTGCTCCATGCAGAATGTGCCCTCCTCAATACCCACCACCAGGCTAACCCATCCTCCCACCCCCCTCCCCTCTAGAACCCTCAGTTTGTTTTTCAGAGTCCGTCGTCTCTCATGGTTCGTCTACCCCTCCGATTTCCCCGCTTCATTCTTCCCCTCCCGCTACCTCCTTCTTCTTTTTTTTTTCTTAACATATATTGCATTATTTGTTTCAGAGGTACAGATCTGAGATTCAACAGTCTTGCACAATTCACAGTGCTTACCAGAACACGTACCCTCCCCAGTGTCTATCACCCAGTCACCCCATCCCTCCCACCCCACCCCCCACTCCAGCAACCCTGTTTGTTTCCTACAATTAAGAATTCCTCATATCAGTGAGATCATATGATACATGTCTTTCTCTGTTTGACTTACTTCACTCAGCATAATACCCTCCAGTTCGATCCACGTCGTTGCAAATGGCAAGATCTCATTCCTTTTGATGGCTGCATGATATTCCATTGTGTGTGTGTGTGTATATATATATATACACACACACACACACACATACCACATCTTCTTTATCCATTCATATGTCGATGGACATCTTGGCCCTTTCCACAGTTTGGCTATTGTGGACATTGCTGCTATAAACATCGGGATGCACGTACCCCTTCGGATCCCTACTTTTGTATCTTTGGGGTAAATACCCAGTAGTGCAATTGCTGGATCATATGGTAGCTCTATTTTCAACTTTTTGAGGAACTTCCATACAGTTTTCCAGAGTGGCTGCACCAGCTTGCATTCCCACCAACAGTGTAGGAGGGTTCCCCTTTCTCCACATCCCCGCCAACATCTGTCGTTTCCTGACTTGTTAATTTTAGCCATTCTGACTGGTGTGAGGTGGTATCTCATTGAGGTTTTGATTTGGATTTCCCTGATGCCGAGCGATATTGAGCACTTTTTCATGTGTCTGTTGGCCATTTGGATGTCTTCTTTGGAAAAATGTCTGTTCATGTCTTCTGCCCATTTCTTGATTGGATTCTTTGTTCTTTGGGTGTTGAGTTTGATGAGTTCTTTATAGATTTTGGATACTAGCCCTTTATCTGATACGTCATTTGCAAATAGCTTCTCCCATTCTGTCGGTTGTCTTTTGGTTTTGTTGACTGTTTCCTTGGCTTTGCAAAAGCTTTTTATCTTGATGAAGTCCCAATAGTTCATTTTTGCCCTTGCTTCCCTTGCCTTTGACGATGTTTCTAGGAAGAAGTTGCTGAGGCTGAGGTCGAAGAGGTTGCTGCCTGTGTTCTCCTTTAGGATTTTGATGGACTCCTGTCTCACATTGAGGTCTTTCAACCATTTGGAGTCTATTTTTGTGTGTGGTGTAAGGAAATGGTCCAGTTTCATTCTTCTGCATGTGGCTATCCAATTTTCCCAACACCATTTGTTGAAGAGACTGTCTTTGTTCCATTGGACATTCTTTCCTGCTTTGTCAAAGATGAGTTGACCATAGAGTTGAGGGTCTATTTCTGGGCTCTCTATTCTGTTCCATTGATCTATGTGCCTGTTTTTGTGCCAGTACCATGCTGTCTTGATGATGACAGCTTTGTAATAGAGCTGGAAGCCCGGAATTGTGATGCCGCCGGCTTTGCTTTTCTTTTTCAACATTCCTCTGGCTATGCGGGGTCTTTTCTGGTTCCATACAAATTTTAGGATTATTTGTTCCATTTCTTTGAAAAAAGTGGATGGTATTTTGATGGGGATTGCATTGAATGTGTAGATTGCTCTAGGTAGCATTGACATCTTCACAATATTTGTTCTTCCAATCCATGAGCATGGAACGTTTTTCCATTTCTTTGTGTCTTCCTCAGTTTCTTTCATGACTATTTTATAGTTTTCTGAGTACAGATCCTTTGTCTCTTTGGTTAGATTTATTCCTAGGTATCTTATGGTTTTGGGTGCCATTGTAAATGGGATCGACTCCTTAATTTCTCTTTCTTCTGTCTTGTTGTTGGTGTATAGGAATGCCACTGACTTCTGTGCATTGATTTTATATCCTGCCACTTTACTGAATTCCTGTATGAGTTCTAGCAGTTTTGGGGTGGAGTATTTTGGGTTTTCCACATAAAGTATCATATCATCTGCAAAGAGTGAGGGTTTGACTTCTTCTTTGCCGATTTGGATGCCTTTGATTTCTTTTTGTTGTCTGATTGCTGTGGCTAGGACTTCCAATACTATGTTGAATAGCAGTGGTGATAGTGGACATCCCTGCCACGTTCCTGACCTTAGGGGGAAAGCTCTCAGTTTTTCCCCATTGCGAATGATATTCGCTGTAGGTTTTTCATAGATGGCTTTTATGATATTGAGGTATGTACCCTCGATCCCCCTATACTCTGAAGAGTTTTGATCAAGAAAGGATGCTGTACTTTGTCAAATGCTTCTTCTGCATCTATTGAGAGGATCATATGATTCTTGTTCTTTCTTTTGTTAATGTATTGTATCACATTGATTGATTTGCGGATGTTGAACCAACCTTGCAGCCCAGGGATAAATCCCACTTGGTCGTGGTGAATAATCCTTTTAATGTACTGTTGGATCCTATTGGCTAGTATTTTGGTGAGAATTTTTGCATCCATGTTCATCAGGGATATGGGTCTGTAATTCTCCTTTTTGATGGGGTCTTTGTCTGGTTTGGGGATCAAGGTAATGCTGGCCTCATAAAATGAGTTTGGAAGTTTTCCTTCCATTTCTACTTTTTGGAACAGTTTCAGAAGAATAGGTATGAATTCTTCTTGAAATGTTTGGTAGAATTCCCCTGGGAAGCCATCGGGCCCTGGGCTTTTGTTTTTTGGGAGATTTTTGATGACTGCTTCAATTTCCTTAGTGGTTATAGGTCTGTTCAGGTTTTCTATTTCATCCTGGTTCAGTTTTGGTAGTTGATACATCTCTAGGAATGCCTCCATTTCTTCCAGGTTATCTAATTTGCTGGCATAGAGTTGCTCATAATATGTTCTTAGAATTGTTTGTATTTCTTTGGTGTTGGTTGTGATCTCTCCTCTTTCATTCATGATTTTGTTGATTTGGGTCATTTCTCTTCTCTTTTTGATAAGTCTGGCCAGGGGTTTATCAATCTTGTTAATTCTTTCAAAGAACCAGCTCCTAGTTTCGTTGATCTGTTCTACTGTTCTTTTCGTTTCTATTTCATTGATTTCTGCTCTGATCTTTATGATTTCTCTTCTCCTGCTGGGTTTAGGCTTTATTTGCTGTTCTTTCTCCAGCTCCTTTAGGTGTAGGGTTAGGTTGTGTACTTGAGACCTTTCTTGTTTCTTGAGAAAGGCTTGTATTGCTATATACTTTCCTCTTAGGACTGCCTTTGCTGCATCCCAAAGATTTTGAATAGTGTGTTTTCATTTTCATTGGTTTCCATGTATTTTTTTAATTCTTCTTTAATTTCCTGGTTGACCCATTCATTCTTCAGTAGGATGCTCTTTAGCCTCCATGTATTTGAGTTCTTTCCGACTTTCCTCTTGTGATTGAGTTCTAGTTTCAAAGCATTGTGGTCTGAAAATAGGCAGGGAATGATCCCAATCTTTTGGTACTGGTTGAGACCTGATTTATGACCTAGGATGTGATCTATTCTGGAGAATGTTCCATGGGCACTAGAAAAAATTTGTATTCCGTTGCTTTGGGGTGGAATGTTCTGAATATGTCTGTGAAGTCCATTTGGTCCAGTGTGTCATTTAAAGTCTTTATTTCCTTATTGATCTTTTGCTTAGACAATCTGTCCATTTCTGTGAGGGGGGTGTTAAAGTCCCCCACTATTATTGTATTGTTGTCGATGTGTTTCTTTGCTTTTGTTATTAATTGCCTTATATAATTGGCTGCTCCCATGTTAGGGACATAGATCTTTACAATTGTTAGATCTTCTTGTTGGATAGGTCCTTTAAGTAGGATATAATGTCCTTCCTCGTCTCTTATTACAGTCTTTGGTTTAAAATCTAATTTGTCTGATATAAGGATTGCCACCCCAGCTTTCTTTTGGTGTCCATTAGCATGGTAAATGGTTTTCCACCTCCTCACTTTCAATCTGGGGGTGTCTTTGGGTCTAAAATGAGTCTCTTGCAGACAGCATATCGATGGGTCTTGTTTTTTAATCCAGTCTGATAGCCTGTGTCTTTTGATTGGGGCATTTAGCCCATTTACATTCAGGGTAACTATTGAAAGATAGGAATTTAGTGCCATTGTGTTGCCTGTAAGGTGACTGTTACCGTATATTGTCTGTGTTCCTTTCTGGTCTATGTTGCTTTTAGGCTCTCTCTTTGCTTAGAGGACCCCTTTCAAGATTTCCTGTAGGGCTGGTTTTGTGTTTGCAAATTCCTTTAGTTTTTGTTTGTCTTGGAAGCTTTTTATCTCTCCTTCAATTTTCAATGACAGCCTAGCTGGATAGAGTATTCTTGGCTGCATATTTTTCTCATTTAGTGCTCTGAATATATCCTGCCAGTCCTTTCTGGCCTGCCAGGTCTCTGTGGATAGGTCTGTTGCCAATCTAATGTTCCTACCCTTGTAGGTTACATATCTCTTCTCCCGAGCTGCCTTCAGGATTTTCTCTTTGTCTATGAGACTTGTAAGTTTTACTATTAGAGGTCTGGGTGTTGACCTATTTTTATTGATTTTGAGAGGGGTTCTCTGTGCTTCCTGGATTTTCATGCCTGTTTCCTTCCCCAAATTAGGGAAGTTCTCTGCTATAATTTGCTCCATTATACCTTCTGCCCCTCTCTCTCTTTCTTCTTCTTCTGGGATCCCAATTATTCTAATGTTGTTTCGTCTTATGGTATCGCTTCTCTCTCAAATTCTGCCCTCGTGATCCAGTAGTTGTTTATCTCTCTTTTTCTCAGCTTCTTTATTTTCCATCATTTCATCTTCTATATTACTGATTCTCTCTTCTGCCTCATTTATTCTAGTAGTTAGTGCCCCCATTTTTGATTGCACCTCATTAATAGCCTTTTTGATTTCTACTTGGTTGGATTTTAGTTCTTTTACTTCTCCAGAAAGGGTTTCTCTAATAACTTCCATATTTTTTTTCAAGCCCAGCTAGTATCTTTAAAGTGATGATTCTGAACTCTAGATCTGACATCGTACTAATGTCCGTATTGAGTAGGTCCCTGGCAGTCGGTACTACCTCTTGTTCTTTTCGTTGAGGTGATTTTTTCCGACTTGTCATTTTGTGCAGAGGAGAATAGATTAATGAGAGAACAAAATGCTAGCAGAGTAACAATGTCCCCGGAAAATATACTCTAAACAAATCAGAAAAGACCTGAAGCAGTGGGAAAAGAAAGGGAAAGAGAGAAAAAAGAAAAAGAAAAAAAAAGAAAAGGAAAAAGATATAAAAACAAAAACAAACAAAACAAAACAACAACAACAACAAAAAAACCAGAATGTGATCAAATATGATCAGGCTGGTATATAGATCAGTGCCACACACTAGATTTGGGGTGTATTTTGGTCTTTTAGAAGAAAGTGCCTCCCAAAATTTTAAAGAAAGAAAAACTTATATGTACAAAAATAAGGGTTGATATGATGAAGGGATGGAATATGACTGTAAAGATGGAAATTATAAATTTTATAAAAGGAATTGATAAGAAGTTGGTTGAAAAAAGAAGAGGATTTAAAAAAAGAAAAAAAAAAGGGAGAGGATGTGATCAGGCAGGGGAATAGAAAACACCATATACTAGAGATTTAGGGTATATTTTAGTCTGTTAGAAGAAACTATCTCAAAAGTTTAAAGAGAGAACAACTTATATATATAAGCCAAAAATACGGGTAACTACTATGAAGGGATAGAATATGACTCTAAAAATGAAAAATAAAAATGTTTTTTTTTAAAAAAAAGGGATTGATAAGATGTTGGTTGAAAAAGGGAAAAAGAAAAATTCAAAAAGAAAAAAAGTTAAGAAAAATTAAGTTTGAAAGACTAAAGAATCATGGTAAAAAAGCCATGAATTCTATGTGCAGTATTCCCCTAGCGCCGGAGTTCTGCCGTCTCATTGATCGGTAAACTTGGTCTTGGCCGGCTGTTCTCGCTGATCTGGGGAGGGGCCTGTTGCCGTGGTTTTCAAATGTCTCTGCCGAGGCGGAATTGCCCCGCCCTTGCCCCCTCCCGGGTAAGTAATCTGCTCGGGTTTGCTCTCCCGGGCTTTTGTTCCCTGCGAGCTTTCCGTACAGCTTTGGAGGTGGAGAGTGAAAATGGCGGCCTCCCAATCTCTGCCCCGGAGGAGCTGAGAACTTGGGGCCCCACTTCTCAGCCCCCAGAGAAAAGCCGTCAGTCACTCCCATCTCCCCGGTCTCCGGCTGCACTCCGTGCTCATCCGGTCTGTGACCGTGCATTTCTATCTCTGGCACCCGACCCCGGGTGGAGTCTCCAAACCCAGCAGATCCCTGCGGTGCAGTCCCGCGCGGCTCCTCCCAGGGGAGGAAGGTGAGTCTCCCCAGATCTGCCGCTTGTTGGGTCCCTGCTGGGGGAGCAGTGGTCCGACTGTGCCGCGGATCACGGTTTATGGCAACCCCGAGCTGAGAGCCCGCGCCTGGGCTCCATCTCTGAAGCCGGCTTCCCTGCTCTGATACCTGGGAGCTCTGCCACACTCAGGAACCCCTGGTCTTTCTGTGACCCCGAGGGTCCTGAGACCACACTGTCCCGGAGGGTTCCACCCCCCGCTTAGCCACCAGAGTGACGTCCCTCGGTGGAGCAGACTTTTAAAAGTTCCGATTTTGTGGTCCGCGGCTCTATCACTTGCCAGAAGCGGCCGACGGAGGCTACTTCCCCGCCGTCTATCCTCCCAAATATCGCCTCGGATTCACTTCTCCACATGTCCTACCTTCCAGAAAGTGTTCGCTTTTCTGATGAGAGAGTTGTTGCTCTTCTTTTCTTCGATCTCCTGTTGAGTTTGTAGGTGTTCAGAATGGTTTGATCCCTATCCAGCCGAATTCCTGAGAGGAGGCGAAATCCAGGTCTCCTACTCCTCCGCCATCTTGCTCCGTCGCCCCTTAAGTAATTTTTGAAGGAAAGTGTTATTACTGGATTTTAGTACTTTATAATTCAGATTTGTTCTTTGAATTTTCTAGTAGGTTTTTAGAAGCACAAGCCAAATTATACGGCTCACTTATTTGAGAAAGTAATGAAAAATAAAGTCAAGTAGTTCAGGTATATTGACTTAACCTCATACTTTATCATAAAATTTGCTGAGTTTCTTGGATTTCTATCACAACTATATTACTCTTCCCTTGTCTTCTAAGTTGTATCTTTATAAAGTTGATTTTACATAAAATTTGAATAGTTTTGCCACTTGTATGCTTAGAGTAGAAATTAATGATGTTTGGCGTGTGATAAAAGGAAAATGAGTAAAGGTCACTGGAGTAGTTCTTCAGGTTAGAATTCTTTACTACATGTGTTTATGTTGCTTAGAATTAACATTTGGGAATTTAATGTTGTTTGGGTTTATGGTATGGATAAAGTTTTGATATAAGGGAAAGGAGGTGACTTGCTGTGTATCTGCCAGAGAGTGATGATGCATGTGCACGTGTGACATGTTTGAAAAGGAAATTCTAGCTTGGCAAAAGACTAGCAGATAGAAAGGAGGTGCCAGGTGGACTAATGACTGAAATAAAATTGATCTTCCTTTGAAGGAACCTGTGGTCCTCTGGGAGCGACGTTTTTGGGTGTTATTATAAGGGAAACATCTAGACACACATTACTTATTACTAGTACTCGTATTTTAGTGTTCCTGTATTAGTACTGCCAAAATCTAGGCTGTAAATTAGCAGAGTAATTTCCTGTGAGAAACTCAAGCTTTTCCTGGGAGCACATGAGCTCTTTCCTAATTGCATTGGTTCCCTCCCTTGGGACTTGGAACAAGCAGTGTCCCTTAATGTTATTGTGAACCCTTTCCAAAGTCTAACAATTTAAAAAGCAGTGAATGTTTGTATAAGTTAGCTAATTACTAATCATCCTGTGGGTAGAATATATCATCTAAAGTACTGATTTTTACTCCATAAGGTAAGTTCATAATTGTAGTGCTTATCCATGGCTGTGTTGCCAGACCGTTTCATAACTAGTTTGCAAAAAGCCATATTACCTTTGTCCAATTACTCTAGGGCAACAACACTTTCCAACGCAGTCTCTTCCCTGGCAAGCACTGGCCTGTCTCTAACCAAAGTGGATGAAAGGGAAAAGCAGGCAGCATTAGAGGAAGAACAGGCTCGTTTAAAAGCTTTAAAGGTAGGTGTTTGCATTCTCTGTATTGGGAAAAACAAGTACAGGTGTTCATCAAGTAATTGGGACCTCTAAATAACAGTATTTCAAATGGGGTGAGACTCAGTTGTCTGATTTTTCATACTGACATTGAATGGCTGATGAAACAGGGAATACCTTTCTGTCATCAGAACAAAATCAGGTAATGCTTTTTTTCTGAAGCCTTGAAACAAATCTGCTTTCTGGATTCCTTATGCTAGTATCTTTTCTCCATAGGAACAGCGCCTAAAAGAACTTGCAAAGAAACCTCATACCTCTTTAACAACCGCAGCCTCTCCTGTGTCCACCTCAGCAGGGGGTATAATGACTGCACCAGCCATTGACATTTTTTCTACCCCTAGTTCTTCTAACAGGTAGGTGGAAGACATAAAGATTACCTTTGAAAACTTAGATCTAAAGACAGACTTCTCATAAGAATGTTACAGAACTTTTCAGATTTAGTTTATGATTTTGTATTCATAAATTCACACAAAGGGAATTACAAATTTATACTAATTGGAATGTAGTGGGTTATCTCTGGGCAGATGTTTCATTTATGTACGTGGATATGTAATCTATTTCATAGTATTCTTTCATTGGATATTAAATGTCTTTCATGTCTGTTCCCAGGTGTTAAACTCAGTGATCTGGAACATAGTAAGAGTTTAGTTGCCAGCTTTCTGTGGCATTGAAGCCTACCAGACCAACTTTAGTACTCTTGTTGCGTAAAGCTACTTAACAATGGAAATTAATATTTCCAGGCAAATTAGGATAATTGACTTTTTCTAAATTTGTCCTTTCTTTTACCTCAGAGTGGTTTAAAGTCTCAGTTTGGAAGTCAGATTCTGGTTGGAATCTTGGCTGTTATTTCTTTTCTTCTCTTTCTTCCATTTTTTTTTTTTTTAAGATTTTATTTATTTGCGAGAGAGAGAATGAGAGACAGAGAGCATGAGAGGGAGGAGGGTCAGAGGGAGAAGCAGACTCCCTGCTGAGCAGGGAGCCTGACGTGGGACTTGATCCCGGGACTCCGGGATCATGACCTGAGCCGAAGGCAGTCACTTAACCAACTGAGCCACCCAGGCGCCCCCCCCTTTTTTTTTTAAACTGGTTTCCAAATAAGATGTATGGTACAAGTCAGTGGTACTCAATCTTTAGTAAGCATCAGAATGACCTGGAGAGTTTCTGAAGCCACAGATTTTTGAGTCTCACCCTCAGAGTTTCTGATTCAGTAGGTATAGGGTGAGGCCCAAGATTTTTCATTTGCAACAGACTCCCTGGTGGCTAGTATAGGATTTATTAGCACAATGCTTAATTAGCTCAAGGTAAATGCTCCACAGAGAGGGTTTTCTTTGATTTGTTCTTGTTGCTGTTTATTTTATTAACTCATTCTTAAAAGGTCTTGCCTCCCACCTACTGAGTCCTCCTCTCATAGCTCAGTGTAACTTTTACTTAGTTGTTACCTCTTCCCTTTATAAAGACAGAGTCTGTCTTAGGAGAGATAAATGGAAAAGATGTTGAATGTTTGAGAATTAAATTATTAGATAAAGAAGTAATTTGCCTATGTTCTATTTCACTTAATACACTCAAAGTTTTTACCTTTTTAATTGTAATTGAGGGCAAATCTTACAGCCTATTTTAGAATGCTTATTGCCTATTCTGTTTTTTTTTCCTCAAGGCACTAAATGCATTTGTATTTTTACTTATCTATCAAAACTATTTTTTACGTCTAAAAGACATTTTGTTTTTGAGTAAGTTAAAAATAATCTGTGCTATAGTACACACAATGCTTTAATTCATGGAAACTCTAGGATCTTCTTTTGAGTTGTTACTCCTTAATCACATAAAAGTCTTAGCATATCCTGTAAGTAGTGCCCCCTGGAGTGTGTAATAGGGTGGCTCCGTTTTAAGTTTATATCATATATGCATGTATAATTTTTTCCTGTATTGTTGGTATATTTGGATATTGAAGCAATAGAATTGAGATTAACAGGTATTTTACTTTGCTAGGGGTATTAGTATTAACAAAATGTAATTGAAGTTCTTTGAAGATTAAAAGTAAGAAAACAAATTTCCTTACAAAAATTAAAATTGCCTGGATGTTTCATATTTCAGAATCATGTTGTTTAGGTTCATCTCAGTAAGGAAATCAGTATTTTCCTTGGGCAGTCACTGATCTTTCCAGAAGGGCTGTAATTATTTGAATCCTATATAAACAAAATCCAATACTTGAATATTTTTTTCCAAACCTCCTTAGAAATACACTGTTATAAATAAAAATATATGCTCTTACATATATAAAGGATATGCAACTGTTACCTTGCTGAAACTGTTCCTCCTTTTGGGGTTTACATTATTGGGGACTTTTTTCACTTTTAATGTTTTTATTTACTGGGCAGGAAAAAGGGAGTGGCTGATATAGCAATGTTTACCTAATAAATAAATAAATCATCTTTTCAAAATATTTTCCTAGCACATCAAAGCTACCAAATGATCTGCTTGATTTGCAACAGCCAACTTTTCACCCATCTGTACTTCCTATGTCTACTGCGTCTCAGGTAGCAAGTACATGGGGAGGTAAGCATTAAGGAATTCTGCTTTATATGTTGTATAGTCCACTCCCTTCCCATTCTGTAGTGTTTCACTTATTTGTGTAGTTTTTAGTTACACTTGATATGTGAGAACTTGAAAAATATTACAGTGGCAAAGAAGTCATTTTGTTCCTTGAAGACGTTTTCATGTATTTGTAAATGTAATTTTGGAATTTCTGTTTCAATTAAATTATGAAATGAAGTTTTAATGAAGGTGAAGAGGAAGGACCCAGTGTATGTTGAAGTATGAAATCATTCTTTCAATGTTGAATATCTGTTCAATAATCAGAAAATGCCTAAGGGTTATTTTGTTTTGGGTATAGAAAAAAAAGTGACTTTAGGGAGAAAGAAAACTCCTGTCATGTAAATATATGATAAGGTTCTAATAAAACTCATATAGTGTTATCAAGCAGTGAACTATGTTCTGACTGGGAATGTCATGACAATCTTTATGCTACTTGTATTTAAAACTTGTATTTAGTTCAGACCTATAAGATTTTGGTATTCAAAGAATTTTCCACTAATAGCAACAGGAATGTTTGCTGCCCTAGAGTAGTTACTGATCTTAGGGTGACTATATCATGATCATTGACCTGGCATCTTCAAAGGATTGAACCTACTAGTTCATGTCAGTTTTTAAGCAGTTTTGTTTAGGCATATGATATGTTTTCAAATTACTTAATTTGGTTGGTTGTGGTGTTTGTTTGTTTTTATATATTATTTTACGAACACTCAATTATTTGGGAGTAAAAGGGGAGATATTCTGAGCAAGGATACTGTCTACAGAAAAATAGAGAATGGCCAGCTACCTTAAAAGTTTTATTGGGTCACATGTAAAATCTGAATTGATCAGCTTACCTCTCATAGCAAGATAAATTAATTGTTCTAGAGAATTTTTATGTTAATATGAATTAGACTTGTTTCATCTCTATTTTAATGATTCGAGTTTTAAGAACTTTATTCATTATTTTTTATAGTTACTTCTTGAGGTTCTACTTAGTATAATAAGTTTGTTGAATGAGTGGATTTTTTTTTTTTCTGGACAGGTTATTTCTGGTTCAAGATATGGCAGGGAACAGGAATAGTGAAACACTAAAACACTAGATTTCTAGACTAACCTTGTGAGCCATGACTTGATTAAAAAACTGACTTAGAAGATTAATTTAGCTAAATCTTAAGATCTCAGAGTTGATTTCTAAAACTGATAAGCTAGTTTAAAGTCAGTAAATATTTTAGAATTATCTGAATGAAATGTAGACAGCAAATTAAGGTTAAGAAAGTAATTTTTTTTTTTTTTAAGATTTTATTTATTTATTTGACAGAGCAGGAACACAAGCAGGGGGAGTGGGAGAGGGAGATGTAGGCCGCCCGCTGAGCAGAGAGCCTGATGTGGGGCTCGATCCCAGGACCCTGGGATCATGACCTGAGCTGAAGGCAGACGCTTAACGACTGAGCCACCCAGGCGCCCCAAGAAAGTAATTTTTAAAGAACTTAATGATCTGTTCTAATTTTAGGATTTTTAATCTGGCAAAATTTACATGCTTATTTTCTGCTTACTGTGAATTGTTTTAGAAGTTTAGTAGAATTGACATGACCATATAAGCAGTTTTAGCTTGCTTACCCCCCTTTAAAAAAAAAACACAGACACACTGTTTAGATTTCTAAAGTTAAGGCTGGAAGTTTTCTTTTTTTTTAAAGATTTTATTTATTTATATGACAGAGAGACACACAGCGAGGGAGGGAACACAAGCAGGGGGAGTGGGAGAGGGAGAAGCAGGCTTCCCACGGAGCAAAGAGCCTGATGTGGGGCTCAATCCCAGGACCCTGGGATCATGACCTGAGCCAAAGGCAGACGCTTAATGACTGAGCTACCCAGGCACCCCTGAAAGTTGTTTTTCTAAATGGATGAGAAATTTTACACAAGTCTTAGAACGAATACATTTCAAAGAAACTGAACTGTGAAGTTGTTTTGTTTGGACACCATATATAATTAGTTCTAATAATAAGTTAAAGTTTTGGCTTGGAATTATTGAACTCATATGAAGGCAGATAGACTATTATTGTAGGAGAATAATTTCAAGTAATTTCAGCCTGTAAGAGTTGTTTAATGTCCTGTTAGGAGAAATCATTTCATAGCAGTCTATGGGTGAATACTGTATGTTGGAATATACTTAATCATGTTTTATTTTTCTGTTTTAGGTTATTTTGCTCTTGGTACTATTTCCATCAAAATTTCCTTCATATTTTAACATTAGGCTTTCTATGTAAAAGTGAGACCATTAAAAATATTAAAAATACAAATTAAAATTAAGTACAGTGGGAGCAGAGGCTATAGCAATTGACCATTATTTTTCTAAAAGCTTATCATTATATATGAGGAAAGGACAGTGATGCTTACTGTGAACCTCTCAACTTAAGAATTAAATCTTGTCTTGGCTTTCAAAAAAAGATACTTGATTTCTGAGCTGGTGATAATTTCAGAGTTTTGACTTCTGTGTAATTGGATAGCTGAAGTGTGTTTTAAGTCAAGAACTTTGAATACTTTCTAAATCAGTCAGTGTATTTTTTATATCCAGGACATTTGGGTTAAGATTTTTTACTTTATTTTTGAAATTAAAGTTAGACTGAGATAAATAAATAAGTCATATAAATAAAAAGTTTTGATCATAACATTGTTAAAAGTTTTTTGAAATTAAGAGTTTACCTAAACATTTGAAATATGTAACGTTTTACATCATGCTGCTTTTATAGCATATGGCAAACCAAAGGTATGATTTTTTTTTGATAATCCTAAAATCTTATTCTAGATTTGTCTTGCTTTCATATGCTGAAATGGTTTTTTAATAGCAGAGTTGGTATTTTTTAAAACAGATTTGGTAGTTCTTATAAAGCACCACAGAGATGTTGTGTATTCCCAATCACAGATAAGTTAGGATGTTGAGTTAAAGGGAACTAATGTTTGAATGTTTATATAAAAGGCATTTAAGATTCCACCTAAAAATGAACATGAAAGAGAGAACACAAGCTCTTCTGTTCCCCTCATTGCATTATTAATGAGCCTTTGATTTTTCAAGAAATGGTCTGGAATCTGAATTAAGCACTTGGTGTTGAATACTAATATGTGAGAAGATTTAAGTTTATATCACCTTTAATTTTAAAAACTTTGTATTGTAACAAATTAAAAGTGAGCAATATTATCAGCTCAGTACACTGATGTGTATCTTAAGCTAGATTTCAAAATTTAATTCAGTCGAAGAAGAATTATCCATTCTGAAGTTTAATTTGCTTTACTCTCAGCTGGGCATGAAACACACAATGCTTTATGAAAAACTTACTTGTGTCAGTGTAGGTATCTAGTATCTAGGACCTCAACATTACAGTATGACTGCTGTTTTTTTTTTTTTTTTTTTAGATTTTATTTATTTATTTCAGAGAGAGAGAATGAGAGAGAGCACACGAGAGGGGGGAGGGGCAGAGGGAGAAGCAGACTCCCTGCCGAGCAGGGAGCCCGATGCGGGACTCGATCCCGGGACTCCAGGATCATGACCTGAGCTGAAGGCAGTCGCTTAACCAACTGAGCCACCCAGGCGCCCCACAATATGACTGCTGTTTTAATCCTCACCTTTTTTGGATTATTTTTCTTCGCTATTGTAACATAAAATTAAACTTTCAAGTGAATAATGTTAAAAATAATGGAAAAAAATGATTTTTTAAAGTTTAAGGAAGTTAGAGTAGTTGTCTGATGAATAAAGTTTAAGTTGGGATAGCTGGAACATTATTTCTTTTTTATCTTAATGAATTTGTTTTTATTATTGATTGTATAGCATCCACTAATAGATTAACATCATCTAGATTATTTAATGTTTTGTCAAGTAGATTACGAACTTTTTTCTTACTGTCTAATGGACCTAAATACAGATGCACTTGCATGTTTCTGCATAATCTTCTCTAGGATGTTTCATATAATAGAGAATGATTGATAATAAGTACTTAGGTAAAACTTAATCATTCATCAGAGCAGCAGATCACTAATGACTTTTCCCAAACATGTCTTTTCTCATAAACTAATAGATCTATAATAGAAAAATGTGTTTTTTCAAATGACTTCTCTCATGGCTTCTTTTGCATGGAAAAACTAGAGATGTTTTGGGTCCAACCATGTATAACATACTTTAAAAACGTCATGCCACTATTCAATATTTTAAAATAGTATTTTGAACAAATTGATCAGCTCTAAACAATGCATCTCCTTTACGCAGAAAGGAGTTAGAGTGGTCATCATTACAGTTTTATTTTAGGACAGAAAATCTTTTTCTTGTGTCTATTTTCTGCTTCTTATTTCTCAGTTAACACTTTTGGATTCTTTTTCCCTGTTCCATTTATTGAGGAGTGGAGAGATGGGAAAGGTGTTAAACATGATCATTTTAGTTTGAATACTATATCAGTGAATTTTGATCATTTGTAAGACTTTATTTTTGGGTGTGAGTTGATGTTCCATAGGAATGCTTAATTCCTTGAAAAGGTCCTGTGTGATAGAAAAATTAAAGTTTTTAAAAAAGATTCTGTATAAGCCAGTGACCTCAATATTTTCTTGATATTTTCCTTTTTTAAATAGTTGTAGGGTTTGTGGAACCCCTGCTTTGAATTTATTGACTTCAGGGGAAAGTGTGTGTAGTGAATGAGCTGGTCCTTAGGCTATTTTTGTGTTCTTATTGTTTTATCGTACAGTCTTAGAGTAAGATACAATGCTTAATACTATATTGTTAAGTGAGCATCACAAACCAGACTAGAGTAGACAAGAACAGGCTGCTGGTTTAAAGTACAGAACGAGGAGGTTAAGAGTGTTTTTGCTGCTAATGATGAATGGTTTTCAATCATTAGAATGATGATTATCTTGAATGAGGTATAGGTACAGTAAATATCTGATTCTAAAATAACTTTAGAGGTAGGATTTGATAATAATACACATTTTGGTACCATCCTAATATGGAACAGTACTTTTATCATTCCTTTAGCATTATTAAAGCCTTAATGATTTGGCTTTAGAACTCTTAACTGGACCTTCAGAGTGGTTCCCAGTCTGCTAAATGGCCACCAGTCTTTTGTCTCTATTCTTAATTTTTCTAAAATTCCTGTTTCTAAATCATTAGACCTTTCCTTCATCTTTATTTTTTTTATTTCCTACCTCTGAACCCTTTATAATACTTAACCCCACATGTTATAAATAGCCCTTTACCCCTAATTCTCTGTTTTTTTGAAATTTCACTTGTGCCACACACATATTGGTTGTTTATATCTGTTACTTGAATAAACATAGCTATGCCATGAAAGCCAATACATTCCTACGTAGGGTGGGGAACATGGTCCAGGGTGGGTGGTTCTTTTGTAGATGCATTTTGGTTATTCTCTTTTTTACCTGACTATTGGCTTCCTGATGTTGGAGAGCAGATCTATCCTTAGTATGCTACAGATGTTAATTAGACACATAAATGTTTTCTTCTGAGGATTCATTTTAAAAGATGTTAAATGTAGTTCTTCCATCTTGATGATGATTAGGTGTTTTGCACTTAAGATTAATAAACAATAATATAGCTGCTACTTTTCACTTTGCATCTTTTGACTAATTACAATACTAATTAATTTACTTCCTTTCTTCATTTTGCTGTAATGCACTTGGACTGCACAGATCCTTTCTCTGCTACTGTAGATGCTGTTGATGATGCCATTCCAAGCTTAAATCCTTTCCTCACAAAAAGTAGTGGTGATGTTCACCTTCCCATTTCTTCAGATGTATCCACTTTTACTACTAGGACACCTACTCATGAAATGTTTGTTGGTAAAGTACCATTTAACCTTTCTTTCCAATTAATGTTTATACTGCCTAAGTATTTTTTACGTATTCATTAATTATTTTTAAGGCACTGCAGTAATTATTTTGGATTTTAATATCAAATTTTAAAATAAAGAGCAATAATGTAGTGACATTTTTAAATTAGTATCCCTAATTTTATTTAATCCAAGTTTTTAGGAAAGAAAATTTCCTTTGACGTTGTGTTTTTTTCTTTTAGTGTTTTGTTCTCTATCGTATTATAGTGTGATACGCAAGTTGTCTAACATCATTTGCCACATTTTTTTCCCCCACATTTTGTTTATTAATTCAGAGAGTTGGTTATAGGGTAACATCTCTTAAACTTACTGATATGTGCGTGCTTATATCTTTCCCTCTGTGTTTGGGAGAGAGAGGGTGTTGTCACTCTCAGTAGCTATCTTCATTTTTTTATTTTTTTTAAACTGTGAATAGTATAATTTTAGATTGTCTCAAATCCATACATAACCTTTGTCCCATTCTTAAGGATTTCACTTCATTGTTAGCCTGGAGATAAAAGACAAGTAGAAAATGAAAAACAACTCATCTAAATCGCCTTTGGTTGTGGTATAAAAATCCATAAAAAGGTAAAGTTTTACTCCAGAGCTATACAAGGAAATGTAAGTTTTTGAGTATACACTAACCTGAAATTAACGTTTTTAAACCCTGCTGAAAAGATGCTGAACACCCCTTAAAAGATGGCGAAACTGCTTTTATTCAGTTCAGAGAATAAGGTGATGCAAATTTAACTCTTTGTTTAAAGCAGCATTCAGAAAGTCATCTGTGTACCCTAAATAGATCATGTAGCCACATTCTGAACATTGTGTTCGATACATCTGAGGGGGCGGAAGAGAGGTGACTAGAAAAGAGTAGTTGGAGATTTGAGAAAGATCCAAGGCAGGTGCTGTTGTTATATATAACTAGTCTCATAGCTCCAAATTGTAATAATTAATTGCAGGCATTCCTTCATGTCATTGTAACACATTACAAATTAAATAAAAAGTGGTTGAAACTAAATTTCATATTTTGCTACTCTTCAGAAAATTTGTGAAATGCTGTACCTTGTTTGCTTGGTAATAAAGGGTTACTCGAGTTATCCTTGGAATGTGGTTTTCTAATAAGTTTATATTTTCTTTGTACTTATTGAATATGAACTAGAGTATGTTCAGTGAGTATGGCTTCTTGTGTCTTTTTAAGTCAGTTGCTTTAATTTGGGGTATGAGATGATATGTCTTTACTTGGGGGCTTATAATTTCCATCTTTTAGGTCAGAGCAGTGCATGTGCTTCAGTATGTCAATCTTCTATTCACCCCAGAGGGACAGAATGGAGGGTGGTAACCTTAAATGCTAAAGGCCTTAGCTATTTCACATTGAAACAGCAGCAGAGTAAAAATACAAAAACCATTGTGAGAGAGCTTTTATAAAGCTTTAAGCTTTTCAAGGAAAGCCTGTAGCAAAAGGAATATACTAGAAGTGTCATTTTCCTAATGTTTTTTAAGTTTAAGGCCTGTGGTTTGGGGCAAGAGGAAGACCAAAAAACAAAGAAAGATAGTAAAGTTGATGGCCATCAAGGTGAGTAGGTGTATTTGAAGATTAAAATCCTAGAATTGGTGATTTTAGGCTTGTGAGGACCTCCGGAGAATATTTGGTCAAGTTCTCAACTCTCATATTGATAACAGAATTACTACCATTTTTATGGATGGATCACGTGAGTCCGAAAAAAGTTAATGTACTGAGACAACCCAGCTAATAGGAGCAAAAGCTTGAAGCAGGAATCCGGCAGCTTTGCTTTACAGTGCCCTTTCCTTATGGAAGTGTAAACTTTATTTAAACTCTGTTTAGTATTTATTTAAACTAAGATTTAAATAATCTTTATCTAAACTCTGTTATTCTTTGCCTGTAAATAGTACAAATGAAAGTACAAAGTATACTTTTTTTAAAGAAATCACATCTGCCAAGTTTTGTCATTAGCAAAAACTTACTGTTCAGTACTTAAACGTTTTTGTAAAAGTGAGTACAGAATGGGAAAATATAAATCACTCTTGTCAACCTAGGCATTAGTCTGGAACAAGGATCATTAAACCTTTTCTTAAAGGGTCAGATTGTAAATATTTTTGGCTCATGAGCCACATAGTCTCCGTTGCAGCTACCAGCTTTGGGATTATAGCATGAAGATAGCCATAGGTAATACATAAATATGCGTTTGGCTGTGTTCCAATAAAACTTTATTTACGAAGACATGCAGCTGTAGTTTGCTGTCTATCCTAAGAAGAGGCTTTATAATAAGAAGCCTTTTAATTCACATTAAAAGCTCTGAGAAGTAGGGTTGTATAATAAAAATTGCAATAGTTTCTTACTCAGAGTATTAAGAGCAGGAAAGAACGACCCAAGGTATGTCATTCCTAGAGCTGTGTTGTCTAATTAGCCACTAGCTATTGTCATTTAAACTCTAATTATTTACAAATAAATTTTTAGTTCCTTAGTTGTACTAGCCACATTTCTATTGCTCAATGTGACTAGTGGCTACCATATTGCACAGAGCAGATTTATAATCCTAGAAAGTTTTTTGGATTGTGCTTCTCTATAACAGTGGTCAGCAAACTTCTTGTGTAAAGAGCCAGATAGTAAATATTTCAGACTTTGCAGGATACATAAGATCTCTGTTGTATATTCTTCTTTTATTTTCTTTCATTTTTTTTAAAACAACCCTTTGAAAATGTAAAAACCATTTTTAGCTCACATGGCCATATAAAAATAGGCCTCTGGCTGTAATTTGCCAGCCTCTGCTCTAAAGGATTAAGAACGACCCAGAAAAATCAGAGGACAGCTACATAGAGACACCCTCTAACCCTTCCAGAGGAGGACATTGATCTGATGATGTGAACCTCAGCGTATGAAATAGCTTGTCCTCATTAAAGCAATTATAAGTCAGGAAGAGTGGGGTTGTGGTCCCGGCAATGCCATGTCTGTGACCTTGTTCAGGCCTGCTTACTCATCGGTAAAAGAAGACATCAGAAGATGTGTTAATATTGACTAAAAAGCCAACTGCTGCTTATTTCTCTAAGGAAATACATGTTGGTTATTTTTAAAATTTTGTTAATATATTTTAAATAGAGTATTCATAATGGAGACTGACTTTTTTAAGTAAGTTGTAATTTGAAGAACACTAAGAGCTTGGACTCTCCTGTTTTTGTTTTTGTTTTGTTTGTTGGTTTGTTTTTTTAATTACTCCATTCCACTCTTAACTGTTCCTCCTCATTTTTCTCTTTTCCTTTTTTTCTGTCCTTCCTCCTCTCCCCCCTCCCCCCCAATTTATGCCTTGTCAGATTCTTTTTGTGGCACTCAAGCTTATCCTAATACTACCCTTATGTGCCATGAGCCTTCTACTGTAGCTGGTTTATTCGGAAGTAGGTAATGGTATCTCTAAAGTTTATCAATTTATTTATGCAGGAGGGAGTTCTTTGTTATAAAATGAGTTTTTTTTTTAATTTGGTAAGAAAAAAATACTTACTTTTGAAGAACAGATCATTTTTTTCCTAGTTTTGTTTGTCTTGATTAAACACAGGATTGTTTTGTGAATGGATGCTTGTCATCTCCCTACTTTAATCTATACTCAAAAGGTTCACGTTTTCAGATGAGCTTATAACATTACAAGCTTATGGAATTTAAAGCTCTTTGTATAGATGTTAGTGATAGAACACTAAATAATTTTGACTTGAGCAGTTGTGGCATTCTCCTAGAAACAAGGGTACTTTTTCAGCACTGCAAAGGCAGAAGAAATAGGGAACAGTTTCCAGAGAGCCATGGCCATTTTGATACTCATTCCTATCTTTCCAAACATGTTCTAGGCCATTGCAGTAGTAATGAAACCCCAAAATTCAGCTGATGTGTTTTTGTTTTTTTTTTTCTTTTTTGGTGCATAGGAATTGATTACCTTAGTTCAGTTGGCATGAAAAAGTAGGTCTGACACAACTGAAGAATTGAGGTTCTTGACTAGCAGACTTGGGCATGATTAAAAGTATTTAAAAATGGAATTTATGAGGACATTTGATAGAAAGTGTGTGTTTAGAATCCAGTGAATTTGCATTTGAATTCCTGTTTGAATTCCAATTCTACTTCCTTACCTGTGTGACTTGAAACAAGTATTTAACCTTTCTAAGCCTATGAAAATTGGGATGATAGTAACTTCTGGGATTGTCATGAGGTTTACATATATGACTGTATAAAATCTAGCACTATGCCTGGCATGTAAAATTATCATTAAAACTACCATTGAAAACCATCTTGTGTATGCAAATCATTTTATATTTGGAATGTAAACTTTTTATCTAAATTATTATATAATCATCAGATACAGCCTTGAACACTTTTTTCATTGCTTTTAGACTTTAAGATTGCCATGGTTGTTCACTTTTTTGGCCCAGCATTTGCTGTGAGAAGCTCAAGAATTTCACATAACTTTAATAGCTGAATAAATATAATTAATTATTATAGCTGTAATAATAGAATTTTCTTTTTCTACCTACTAGTTTATATAATACTTAGGATAAATACTTAAGATAAACTGAAAACCCCTAAAAGATTCTGGAATCACACAATTTGGGGTTTAAGTCTTGGTTTTGCCACTTAATAAATCTTTGACCTTGAGTAACATTGTTTAATATCTCTGTTTCCTCATCTGTAAAATGAGGATAATAATGACTATCACAATAGGGTTATTGTGAGGTTTAAATAATATACTGTTTATAAAGCTCTTACATAGTGTTTAATAGGATTTAATAGTAGAAGTTACCTTCACAAAAAGTATGAGATCTAATTTATTATGGAAACTACCACCAAAATCCCTTAACAAAACAGTACATTTTTCTGGAAGGTGTTTGGAATGCCTCTCTGTCCCCAAAGCTTGTTCATCTTGTGTCTTTCAGTTAATTTATTATTGTCCTCCTGAGATTTGTTCTGCCAGGCAGTGGTTTCTAAATGTTAATCAGTTAGTGATGGTCAATGGCAGAGTTTTCACTGGGCCTTGGTGAAATGAAAGAGTAGTCAGTTCAATGTCATGATTATTTTAAACAGTTAACCTTAACTCAGAGAGCCTGTTCATCTTTTTTTTTGTCCATAAATTTTCTTTTTGAAATGGTGATAGTAGCTTTTAATCTTTGTTTTCAGTAACCTTTAAAAATTAAATCCTAACAGTATCCAAAAAAATGACTTGGGATAAACGGCCCTTAAGTTGATAATGTTCATTGAAATGAAAATGCAGAATTCTTACCTTGAAGATGTGTTACTACTTAAAACATTGTTACTTTGAACTACATTGCTTGCTTCCCTGGGAGTCAGTCAGCTATTACAATTTTTTAAAAATTTCTTTTTACTTTTTGCATACCCAGAGGTGTTTTAAATTTGAGGTGCTAGCTCTGGATTACTTTATATCCTCTCAAACCTTTTATACTTTTAGGTAATAGTCTTGTAATTGCACAGATTGATGCCCCTAGAGACCTCAGGAAATGGCTCCTCTCTTTACAGAAAGTAATAAATGGATTACTATAAAAGATAGGCTTATCTCTGATAATAACGAAATTCTAGAAAGCTAGGATAAAATAGCAGGAGAAAACAGGAATTTGATATGCTATCCAAGTTATAAATTATTGTTCTGTGTATTTTCTAAACTTTGGAGACCAGCCAAGGTACTGTATCCAGAATCATTTAAAGAACAATATGTGTACTTCTTACACTGTGATAGTAGCATGGGCACATAATTAAGCACGGTAGATTTTTGTCTTCCTTGAGTAGATACATCAGTTCTTTTTGTAAGGAGTAATGAGAAGAATCAATGAGCCCGTGGTGTAATTCTTAAACAGCTTGTACACTTTAAAATGTTGTTAAATTGGTAAGTCTAGAAATCTGGGAACCTCTTGATGAATGGTCAGATTTATATACTAAATTATTTTGTACTTTGATAGTGTTTGTGTTCTCATTGTATGACCATTGTGGTTTGTTTTTTTTAAGATTTTATTTATTTGAGAAAGAGACAGAGAGCTAGAGAGAGAGGGGGAGAGAGAGCACGAGCAGTGGGGAGGGGCAGAGGGAGAGGGAGAAACGGACTGCCCGCCCCTGAGATCATGACCTGATCTGAAGGCAGACGCTTAACTGACTGATCCATCCAGGTGCTCCTGACCATTGTTTTTAAGAGTGGTTTAAGAATTAAGTAATTATGGAATAAAAACTTTTTTAAAAAGATTTATTTATTTATTTGAGAGAGTGCATTCGCATGCGTGCACGAGCAGGAGGAGGGGCAGAAGCAGAGGGAGAGAGAATCCCAAGCAGATTCCCCGCTGAGGGCAGAGCCTGGACTCTGGGCTTGATCCTAGGACCCTGAGATCATGACCTGAGCCGAAACCCAAGAGTCCGCAGCTTAACCGACTGAGCTACCCAGGTGCCCCTGGAATAAGAACATTTTTAAAAATTTGTGCCCTATGGAATACTCATGCTAGATCTAAAATGCTACTTTTAAAGGGGGATCCTAAGGATTAGTGGATTGTAACTTTCAGAATCCTGTTACTTCTCACATGAACTTAAACCATGTTGCATTTAATTAACCATTGAAGGGAGAAAGGAAGGTGAGAGAAATAATGGAAGGTGGGGCGGGGGGAAGACTCCTGGATCTAAGTAGAATCTAAGTAGATTCATAATTTTTAAAGTACCATAGAATACTTAACTTCATTACCAAGTGATCATTTACATTGTGTATATATTTGGCTCCGTGCAAAGTCCTGGAATTTTAGATGTGTTTAGTTTTTTAAAAATCATTAGTATACAAAATTAAGGTAAAAAGATAAGCAAAGATTTTACTTTTGTAATGAAACAAACTTAGTAGTTCAACTTCAGTTGCTCTTTTGTTAGTTTTCTTTGTCAGTAGGATGATTTTGTCATGGAAAATGTCATCACCACAAAAAGATACAGTAGTAGTAAGAAACATTTTGCTTAAAGGATTGGTCTTGTTACTCATTGAGGGAATTTATTGCTTTTTCCATTCTATTGTCATCATTATTAAGAGCTGTAAATGTAGAAGTATGAAAGAATTGAACTTTTTCCGTTTTGGTTTTTCTTAGGATTCACTCCATCTCCAGTTGCACAGCCACATCCTTCAGCTGGCCTTAATGTTGACTTTGAATCTGTGTTTGGAAATAAATCTACCAATGTTATTGTAGATTCTGGGGGTAAGAAAAAATTGTCTTATTAATATCACTATAATGTTCTCATTTAGATTCTGTGCGAGGACAGATAGTAATACTCTTTTGAACATATGTAAATAGATTAAATTGAGGTAGCCAGTGAAGTTGTTCCTCTTCTCCCAGCCACTAGATGAAAACTTGAAGGGATTATTAACTGTTACCCTTTTTTTAGTGGCAGTTTTGACTCTGGGAGGATTTTGTTTCTCCCAGAGTTCAGTGAGATCTTGCTCAGATTAGATTGGTAAATTGCTAATGACTTTGTGTAGAATGTTGTGCTTTGTAGTCATTACAGTTTTTACCTTTACTGAAATGAAATTGGTTTTTTTGAAAAGTAGGAAAATAAAACCTTTGGTACCTGACTTGTTGAGACAGTCTGTACTTAAACAGCTAGAATGTATTAAATATCAGAGCTGTGGGGGCTTTTTGTTATTTTAAGGATGATTCTTTCTGTAGTATGCTTGTTCATTTGTCTTAAAAGAACTTATATAAATTTGTAGAGCCAGGTTTCCATTTGTTTTCATTTAATATCTTGTTAATTTGAAGTTTGTAAAGATTAAGAGTTTCCTTAAAATTTACTATTCTTACCATGGGATGACCTTTGATTTTGGTTAGTAAATAAGTTCAAGTCATTTAAAGAAACATATTGAGGCATTTTTGATTTTATACTATATAATTATACAAAAAGTAAGCTTATACAGAGTATGTGTGGACTAAGAATTTTTTTTTTTTCTGTGCAGGTTTATAATTACATTTTTTGATGCATTTGACTTTTTCCTTTTGAGTTTGTCTTTCTGGGAAAAAGGATAAAGTAAATAGAGATCCACTATTCATATTTTGTAAACCACCATTTTTAGTGACTTTCTTTTTCAAATTCTCTGTTATTCCTAGATCATGCTATTGAGTCCTTTAGTGGGTTTGTTTGATTGCATTCACTTTACCTTCTCACTTTGGTAGAGAACCTTAAGGGATTTTATTATTTTCATTTCTAAGTAGTGTCCTAGTTTAGTAGATGGTTTAATGTAATTGGAGCATAAAATTAGCAATTTCTTAGGTATAATTTAGGTTAACTGTTTTTAGACAGAAGAAAAGTAATAATCACATGGTTCATTTTCACTTCCTTCTAATGTAGTGGTTTACATATACCTTATATTCTCCACTCTGAAGAATGTAAAGAGGTCTATAAATTCTTAGAAGAAACATTTTTCAAAGGAACAGAGATGTATTTTTTTATCTCTGTTTCTTCAGGTATAAGTGAATCTTCAGAAAATTTTGCCAGTGAGGGGGAGAATTACATTCCATTCCCTTCTCTTTCACAACTTTGGAATAAGGATTGTTTACTCGAATGTTTCTTTCTTCATCCCCTTTAACCTTAATATACTTTTGTCATGAAATAACACATGATTTCTCCCAAAGCAAATTTGCCTTTTCAATCAGTTCACTCTGAAACGGTGAATTTCTCCCTTTTCCATTTAAAGTCATAAATTAATGCTCAGTGTCGTAGAGGACTTTTCCAGCAAACAAGTAGAAAAGGCAGAGATCTCCTATAGAAAGCTGTAGCACCATAAAGTCCCTTACAAATCCTGTTTCATCTGTTTGTAACTTTAAGGCTTTGATGAATTAGGTGGACTTCTGAAACCAACAGTGGCCTCTCAGAACCAGAGTCTTCCTGTTGCCAAACTCCCACCTAACAAGTTAGTATCTGATGACTTGGATTCATCCTTAGCCAACCTTGTGGGCAGTAAGTAGTCTTTGGATTCTTTTAATCTTCTTTACAATAAATTGTATTATAAAAATGAGTCTAGTTTTTAAATGCTTTATTTCCTGTCCTAGATCTTGGCATTGGAAATGGAACTACTAAGAAGTGAGTGTTTTATATGTATTATTTCTCCCATGTACCATTTAGAGGTTGATTTGGCTTTCATCTCAAAAATATGTGTAGAGCTGTCACATCTTAAATGCTTTTTGTTTACTCTATAGTAAAGAAGCTTTATAATTACAGACATTTAACGTTCTCACTTATGTTTATTTAAAGTGATGTAAATTGGAGTCAGCCAGGTGAAAAGAAGCTAACTGGAGGATCTAACTGGCAACCAAAGGTTGCACCAACAACTGCTTGGAATGCTGCAACAATGGTGAGTTGAAAAAGCTCACAGTAACATGACTAATTTGGGAGAATAACATGAAAATGTTTTTAAAGTGATAGCTGTAAGTAGGAAGATTGTTTATTGAGTTTTAGATATATAAGTAATTTTTTTTTTTTTTTAAGGAAGCTGATTGACTATATTTGCCAGGTATATTTTAGTAGCTATTATTTATTTAAGGATTACTTTGTGCCAGCCATCATTCTAATAAATAATGTGTGACTTTGTTTTCTGTAATCCTCAAATAAACCTTATGTGGTAGTAACTATTACTGTCCCCATTGTGCAGATGAAATGGAGGCACAGAGTTATTAATAATACACCTAGGATCCCAGAGTTCTTAAGTGATTGGGTAGCTTTTTAGAACCCAGGAAGCCTAACCTCAGAGCATAAACTCTTAAATCATTACCCTCTACTGCTGATCTCAAATTTATTATTTATTTATCTAGAAGATAAAACCTTTAGTGTTTTTCTGATCTCACCATTGGTAAAGAAAAACTATACGTGCTTGGTTTTGTTAATATTGTTGAATAGTTCATAGAGTTGATTTTCCTTACTTGCTGTAGTTATATTCTTAAAATCCCCTGAACACTGAACCATTGCTAGGTTCATACATACATACATACGTACATACATACATACATACATACATATTTCCTCTAGTAATGGCTCATGGTTCAGTGATTTAGTGTTGGGTTGCTTTAACAACGTAAGTGCAGCAAATAAGGAGAATCAACTATACGTGTGTGTGTACACACACACACACCCCTTACATTCATTATCTTAAATCCTAAAAAATTCTCGTTCTAGTAGATGCCTTTTTTTTTTTTTTTTAACAAAAAAGAAAATCCAGTTCATAAGTGTTAAGTGACTGACTTACCTGAAGCTGCTGCACTAACAGGTGCTAGACTTGAGAATCTCGCTCTATCAGGCTGGCTCCACAGCCAGAGCAGCTTGCAGTGCACTGCACATGTTCCCTGCCTTCTCAGTCCCCTGTGGTCATCGTTATATCCGAGCTGAAACAAGGTAGAACCTCACTTTGTTCAACCTCAGCTGAGAACGAAGGTGTTAGGCAACAAATTTTTCACCACTCTATGCATGTCTGTCAGTGACCTTGAAAGCACCGCAAACATTGATTTTGGGGGTCACAAATTTTAGCAAGTAAGCAGATTTATCTTTTTTTTTTTTTTGTAAATTTAACCACCTTTTTAAGGCAACAACTCTTCATTGATAAGAGTTCACTGCCATTACTAATAATAAATCCTTGCATTTAATTAGCTTGTTAAGTTTTTTACACATACCCTTACTATCTTGAGTCTGTTAACAGTGCATTCTTGGGGAAGTTTGAATTGATAGCATTCCAGTTACAAGAATAAAGTTATGCAGTTTTTCTTTTGTTAAGTATAAAGCATCTAGAAAGCAGATTTTAGTTGAAATCCATTCCCTCTGATCTGAATCCAGTGTTTCTCTGCACTGTCACATACCTCACTGACCAGGGGATGACAAGAGGTTAGGTTAGTGGATTTTATAGCCTCAGGTGTGAATTATACATTGATAATACATGAAGACTGTTACAAATCCAAATGCTGATATGAAAATACAGTGAATATTTTCTTATTTTGTATTAAATGGTATTAACCTATATGAAATATTAGGAGTTTGTAGATAGCACTTGACTTAAGATTGACTACCAGAATATAACAGGCGTTTAACCATTTAGAATTTGTATGTAAGTTGATGATATTTATGGTACTCTGTCAATGTGTGTCATCTTTTAAGAATTTTGTTAAAATATTTGTATGTATGTCATAGAGTTTCTTTTTAATGACTAACATATAGGGCTGGTGATGTGATTCACTACTTAGATAAACTGCTGCTTATGAGGTTTCTTTACACTTCTAACCTTTTTATTAATCCATAAACACTGTCAAGGTTTTTGAACTTTAAGTTAAAAAATTCATTGGTATTTTATTAATATATATGATGATGTTAATGCTACAAATTCTTTTAATTACTGCTTGCTTTTTTTCTGAATGGTAGACATATGATGCAACCCTGTTTATATGGGATGCACTAAATTTTGCAGTGTTGACACTACTGATAGATTTTATGTTTTATGATACTTGTAATAAACTATTAGATATGTAAGGGGATTATGCCAGAGACTAAATTTCCCTTGTCAACCTTGATAGTGTTTTAGTATAGGTGTTCTTCCATATTGGAAATACAAGGGATTTTAGGTAGTTAGTGAATGTACATGTGAACTAAAATGCTCTCTGTGTATTTTCTGTTGTGTAAGTACTTGTTCTAATCCAGTGTTATTGCATTATGTAATTGTTCTCCCTGGGAAAAACAGAATGGCATGCATTTTCCACAATACGTAAGTGACCAAAAACTAGCCTTTTTGCAATAAATTGGCATGCTATTAACCACTGCTGTAGCAGAATCTCATAACCTTCCAGCTATTATTGTTTTCACATTCAGATTTTCAGTGTGCCAAAAATTCTTTCTAGCATCTACTGATTTCATGGATGTGTTGCAGAATTGATTCTGATGGTGGCATGGGAAAGACAGATTTTTTTTTCTTGCTTAATATTCTGCCATTTGCTGCCAGATGGCTGGGTGTCTGTGTGTGTATCTGTGCTGCCACTATGCACTTGATGATTTCTGAATGAAGGGAAATGTTGATTGTGGTAATGTTGAAAATAACAATTGCATGAAATCTTACAGGCTTCTGCTGTACTTGGCAGTTTGTCTACTGCTCTTGCAGCTCTCGGTTTTTAAGTAGGGAGAGACCAATAAGTCCTACATGCTCACTCAAATACTAAACATTTAACTATTCACTTTAGTTATGCTTCATTTAACTTCTCCATGCATATGTGCAAATTGCCATATAATTTCAGTTATTTTTTATGTTTCAGCAGTGTTATTGGTCTTTCTCCTGTACTCAGTTTCAGTTTTCATTATAAGATAACACACACACAGGGAATGTTGTTAAGACAGCAAATATATCTAAAATGATTTTGTGCTCAGATTGTGTATTTACGGAGCATGAGGTAGGATAGAAGGCGGAGGGGAACTTGAAACATCTTAGGGCTAGGTGGCTCTTTTAAGAATTAAAGCATAAGTAGATTTAAGAATTTCTTGCCCCTCCAAATTGGTGCTTTGCAGAAGATAGTTTAAATAATTTACAGAGTAAATTAGAAGGAATGCTAGTATATGTACTCTGTATAAGAACTGTGTGCGTCATAAAAATAGTCATACTCAGTAGTGTTTTGAAATCTTTGGGGTTCTTTGAAAAAAAGTGAATTGAGGTCCTTAGCATAATTTTTTGGAAGATCAGATTATTAATTGATTTGGGATCTTTAATTTTTTTTCCTTGCTCAAAATACTGAATTACCTAGGAAAACATTCACTAATACTTCCTCTGGGTAAACATTTTTTTTTTTTTTTTTAAGATTTTATTTATTTATTTGAGAGGGAGACGGCGAGAGAGAGCACGAGCAGGGAGGAGAGGGAGGGAGAAGCAGGCTCCCCACTGAGCAGGGAGCCTGGACCTGTGCTCCATCCCAGAACCCTAGGATCATGACCTGAGCCAAAGGCAGACACTTAACTGCCTGAGCAACACAGGTGCCCCTGGGTAAACATTTTTTATGATAGTGATAGACTTTAAATTTTAGAATTTTCAGTATTTTTTTTTTTTAATTTGAAGATCTTTAAAGCTGTAAAAAGCACATTGTAATTTTAGATCACTGTTGTATCTAAGTTTAAATGGTATTTCTTTTCTAATAATTCTGCTTTTCTGCTAATTTCGAGACATTCTTTCATTGAGCATTAATTGACACAGTTATTAATGATCACAAGTGTCACATTTAATCACAGCTGTCTTAGCAATTCTTTTTAGTGGAACTGCAGCTACTGATTCCTTGAATTCAGTTGACATGAGTTATACATCCTTGTTTATTTTTTCTCCACCATGTCAGGCACCCCCTGTAATGGCCTATCCTGCTACTACACCCACAGGCATGATAGGATATGGAATCGTAAGTATTTTTCCAGACATAACTTTTTGAAAATAGATCGATTCATATTTAACATGACTTTTTGACGTATTTAATATGACTTGGTGACACACATACCTTTAGTGCCTAACATAGAACCTTGTATCATAGCATTGGTGTCATAAATATCTCTAGAATAGTCATTATACAGCAGATACATTTATGAATGTTCACAGTATTACTTGGCTTATTTTTCCCCTCATAACTTTGCTAAGTATTTTATACTTCATTACAAACTCATTTAAACATCAGTGTTAACTCCAACCCTTTATTTGTTTGACCTTACATTAATACCATTGAAGTCTTATAACCTTAATACTGTAGGGGAAGGGAGGAATTAACATTTCTCAAATTGTGTAAGGGTAAATTTAGTCCAGTACAGGCCAGAGAAACTTTCCTATGACAGTGATTGCTACCATGCAGAAATAGTTGTTTTACTTTTAAGCTGCCCACAGTCCACAGTCTACACTGCCCTTACTCTCCCAGCTGTCTTAATATATAGACCCACTTAGATAAGAAATGGAGGGAATGGCTTCAGCCCCCTGTATGTATGGGAGGAACTGTTCCTGGTAGGACACATCCCGTCACATCCCGTGGGGTTGCTACTGTGCTGCTACTTTAGTTACATCTTAGGAAGTAGCTTGGAGTTGAACTGCAAGGTGGAACCTGTAGGAAGGTAAGATTTTAGAGTATGGCATTTTAACCAAAATAATGTAGCGGTGTGTATGTTCTGTTTGGTTACTTATTTGTGTTATTTTTATATCATGGAATAGTAGTATTTAAACAGAGAAATGGTTGAGATTCTATTTTCAATTACTCAAGAATGAACTAATCTCTTTGTGTCTTATTTAAACCTCTTCTTGGTTCTCCCTAACAATAGATGAAACAAAAGGAAAGAACCATAGAGCGTAAACCTCTTCAAAGAATCAACTGTATTCACTTCGGATCGCTTGCATAATGGCATAAGAACTGATAAAGATAGTTTACTTTGAAATATCTTAGCCATTTTACAGTTTCAAGTTTTCCTATGTTTGCAATTTCAAAATTGCAAATTTGAAAATTTTGGATTGGTTAAAATTATTTTGTCTGCCATACTGTAGAAAGGTTTAAATTTTGCTTAAATTTAAGCTTTTTCTTTTTCTTTTTTTTTTTTTTTTTTACAAACCTTAGAAGTGTACACATTTAAGACTTAAAAAAAACTCTTAAGAATTTATAGCTGTCAGTCTCATTTGTATTTAAAAGAATTTTTCCTTTGGGTTAAAGTAAAAGTACTAGTACATTCCATTCCTATCATCCTTCTTATTTACTACTTAAGGAAGATGTTAGTCGACATTAACTAAATTAATATTTTTCTGTTTTTTAGCCTCCTCAAATGGGAAGTGTACCTGTAATGACACAACCAACCTTAATATATACCCAGCCTGTCATGAGACCACCAAACCCCTTTGGTCCTGTATCAGGAGCACAGGTACTAATGTGCCACATGTAAACTCTTAATGTACCTGATGTGAGAAGAATAGAATACTAAAAATTCCTTTTATACAACTTAAACAAATTATGTTTTTCCCCTTGACGGTGGATGTTATTTGTTTCCTATCTTTATTATCTAAAAGAGCTTTTAAGAATATTGATTTATTTGGAAAGAACGGACAAGCAGATTACAAACATTTAGAATGGAAAATTCTTGACAACTTGTAGTTGGTCAGTGCAGAGGATTGTTTTTCTGAGGTTAAGGAGCCTATTTTCTGTTCATGATTCTGGCTTGCTGTCCTTTGTGAACGCTAGAAACCTTGAACTCAGAGCTCCAGTGTTTTGGCTTGAATGGTGCTACAACAAAGGTGTTGCTCTTGAGATATTTGTGAAACGTGGCAAGTCTACAAAAAGTTGTGAATGTTATTTTTTCATTAGATAACTTCCTGCCACTGAGTATTGTATTTAAAAACAAATTAGTGGGGCGGGGTTGGGGGGTGGGAAGGCAAAAAAACCTTGAAATGCCATGCTGACCTAATTTCTTTAAAGGAGAGACTTTCCTCTTCAAGTGTTTCTAAGGCCCTCTCCCAGTTCCTGAAATTTCACCCCAAATATTCATACTTTTTCATCCCATTACTGTTAGCATTAGGGGAATCTGGATTTAAAAAAAAAAAAAAAGCTTTTCCCCACTATGGTTAGAAGATATGTGCAGTTCTTTGTTACTCGTGGCATACTAGTGGATGAGACACTCAGGAAGTGATGGAATGGCTTCTCATTCTTTGTCTGTGGCCCTGCTCCTGTTGTGTGACACTTAGAAATAATTATGCACAATTGTTAAAGTACTCCTTTCTTACACTGCTTCTGATGCCAACTGATTGGTTACTTTCATGTGTTTAATACTTGGTTGAAAACATTGGTGTGAGCATTTGATAATGGGCTTGTTATTCCTTTCCCACTTGAATACATGTAGTATTTACACTTGCCAATGCCTACAGTGTTAAACTACCAATATTAGTTTGTATTGGTCCAGTTTGAATCTAGTCTCTATGTATTTCATAGACTCATGAACCACTGGCAGTCAATCCTTTTGTTTTTTAGTCTTTTTGAGTATTTAACTCATTTCATAAATTGGCATCTCAGGGAGTACCAGTAACTTGAAGTGGATAGTGAATTTAGTTCTGATTAAAGGGTAAAATCCATGTTCTTTGTAATTCACGCATTTGCCCAGATGCCACCTTTTTCCCCCTTTTTGTTCATGTTAAAGTAACCTTTTCTTCCTGTTCCTTAGTCAAAAGTATTTACAATGAAGATAGATGGGAGTGAGAGTAATTGATGCAGCCATAACTTTTTTATAAGTCCGTTATTTTGTATGTATTTGGTTTTATAAAGTGGATTATGGATGTGTATATAGTTTACTTTGTCTTCTGTCTTTTACTACTAGTAGTTCTAAATACTGGCTTTGCTAAAGAAATATACTAGATTTTATAATCTTTTAAAATGTTGATGATTTCCCTAACTATTGGTGTAGATGTTTTCTTGAGATTGTATGTCTTCCTCATGTCCTTTATTTTTTCTTTGTTGTTTATACTTTTAAGTCAGATATATATCATTTATTTTTTTAAGATTTATTTATTTTAGAGCACATGCGAGTAGGGGGGAGGGGCAGAGGGAGAGAAGCGGACTTCCCACTGAGTGTGAAGCCTGACGCGGGGCTTGATTTTATGACTCTGAGATTATGACCTGGGTCGAAATCAAGAGTCGGATGCTGGGTCGCCTGGGTGGCTCAGTCGGTTAAGCGTCTGCCTTCAGCTCAGGTCATGATCCCAGGGTCCTGGGATCGAGTCCCGCATCGGGCTCCCTGCTCCGCAGGGAGCCTGCTTCTCCCTCTGCCTCTGCCTCTCTCTCTTATCTCTCATGAATAAAAAAAAAAAAAAAAAAAAAAAAGAGTCAGATGCTTAACCAACTGAGCCACCCAGGCACCCCTATCATTTATTTAAAAAAAAAAATTTTTTTTTCTGTATAGACTAAGTGACTAGCACCTTAAATGTATTTAAGAGAAAAAGCCTTAATCCAGTGCTATAAATTTACCAGGAACTGCTGACTACAGTAAGTTTTTCCCCCATGTGCGGCTGACCTTATATCCCCAGTCTGGGTCTTGTCTTGCAGGTTCCTGTCTCATAAACAGAATACATTATAACCTTAAGCTTGGATACCTCAACCTGACTTTTCCAAGCACTTATTATCTCACCTTCTTCTCAAAATAATTTTTAAGGTAGATGGGCCTATTATCACCATCTCATTTTATAGATAGAGAAAGCTGAGACTTGGAAAGGTTCTTCAACTAAGTAAATTGCTGAAATGCAACTTATCCCCAGGAATCCCTGGTTTCTGGTCCAATGCTCATTTGTAACACTTTGCCTCTCTACTAATGGGATTGGGCCCATATGCCTACTACACTAACACTGTCTTCCTTTTGGCAGCAGTGAACCACTCTGCAAATCTTTGGGTTTCCTGCTGGATTATAAACTACATTTATACATTTCAGAATATAACTTCTGTAGATGTCAAGAACATCTTCTGTAGTTTTAGGAATGCTTTTAACCTTACTCAAACATTTTATATGAATTTTGCTTAAAAAGAAAAAAACATGGTTTAAAAAATTGTAGTAAAAAATCTGCCTTTATAAAAAGTAGTGGCCCCCTAGCATCTGCTCTTATTCTAGGTTTTATATCCTGTTGCCTTCTAAAAATCCACATAACTCACTGAAACACCAAAAAAGTACAAGAGTTTCCATGGGCATGAAAAGAGACAGTGACAGAAATACCTTTTCCTAATGAAATTATGCCAGAAGAGAAGAGAAAGAACATTAGAGTAATAAGTTTCAAGTTAAGAAATAAAATTTGATGTTAGTACTTAACTCTAAATATAGATTGAAGAAAGCACATGAAGGAAGCAACTGGATAACTAGGAAAAGAGAAAATCAGGTGGCAGTGAACTGGCTCAGAAAAGCTTCAGTCAGTTTCAATCAATTGAAAATCAGACTCTCAGATTTTTTTTTTTTTTTTAAAGATTGTATTTATTTATTTTAGGGAAAGAAAGCACAAGCAGGGGGAGGGGCAGAGAATTTCAAAAGGACTCCATGCTGAGACTCTCATGACCCTGAGATCATGACCTAAGCCGAAATCAAGAGTTGGATGCTTAACCAGCTGAGCCACCTAGGCTCCCCAGGATCTCAAATCTTTTAGTGTTACTTTTCATTTCTTTTCCCCTTTGTTCTCCAACTGTTCATCACAAAGCCCCATTAATTGTTTCTCTGCTATCATTAGATCCATCCTTCTTGCTTTCTACAGCCTTCACCCAGATTGGAACCCTTTATCTCATGCTTATTTTACAACAGTCTAGGGAGACTGTGTTTCTTGCCTTTCTAATTTAATCCATTCTGTAGATACTGGAATAATCTTCTATGGGCAGTATTTTTAGCATCTTATCTCCATATTTAGAAATCTAAGGAAGTGAATCTAAATATAACTGAACATATAAGCCATCCCCTTAGCTTTCCTTCTTTCTTAACAGCTACCTCACAGAGTCTCCATATCTGTAAGAGTAATAGTGAGTAAACAGAACATTCAGGTTCTTCAATTCCCATGCCTTTACAATTCTCAGTAAGTATCCAGTGTTTTGCTGCTTGTCTTTGCCAGAAAGCCTTCATCTGTCATAAAGTAGATTTATTCTTCATTCTTTTTTTTCCCTTTGATAATGTTTTTAGTTTTTTAAGGTTTTATTTTAATTCCAGTTAGTTAACATACAGTGTTTTATTAGTTTCAGGTGTACAATATAGTGATTCAACTTACATACCTTACCCAGTGCTCATTCTTTACTTATTCTTTAGTCCTCTCTCATCCCTTTCCAGTACTTCTGAGATCTGAAGTTCTTTTCCTTATCCTGCATTATTTTTCTTTATAGAAGTTACTATATTACCTGACATCTCTTTGTCCTGTCTGTCTATCCATCTATCCATCCATCCATCCATCCAGTCTGCAAGAGACTCCTGGAGTGGATTATAAGCCTCGTAGAGGCAGGCTTCTATGTGTTTGTTTACTTCTGTGTCCCTGGTTCCTAGAACAGTGCCTGACTCGTAATAGTTTTGAACATTGTCAAACAAGAACATTGTCAAACAAGTGAATCTGGTTGAAAACTAACCTTTTCTATTATGTAACTTACTTGTTCTTCATTGATCTCTCTTTTCACTTATAACCATTGTGTAATAATTCATAGCCATATTTAAAATTGGTTTAATTTGTTAGCTAATAGTTACTGTAAGCTAAAATATCACATGACAGTCACCTAAGAAATGAAGATACACCTTTAATTTCATGATTGAATATTTTTAATAATTAAAAATTATGCTGTTTATTTTTTTAAAGATTTTATTTATTTATTTATTTGACAGAGACACAGGGAGAGAGGGAACACAAGCAGGGGGAGTGGGAGAGGGAGAGGCAGGCTTCCTGCAGAGCAGGGAGCCTGATTCAGGCTCCATCCCAGGACCCTGGGCTCAGTCCTTCCCAAAACTACACAAGATGTTCTTGACATCTACAGAAGTTATATTCTGAAATGTGTAAATGTAGTTTATAATCCAGCAGGAAACCCAAAATCTGAGCTGAAGGCAGATGCTTAATGACTGAGCCACCCAGGCGGCCCTAAGCTGTTTATCTTTGAATTAGGTGAGATTTTTTTTCATGCTTTAGTGTTCAATGGTTCTGAGCCAGTCCCTTAGATTAATTTTGCCCATTCAAATGCTAGTTGTAGGGGCGCCTGGGTGGCTCAATCAGTCGTTAAGCATCTGCCTTGGCTCAGGTCATGATCTCAGGGTCCTGGGATCGGCCCGCATGCTCGACAGGGAAGCCTGCTTCTCCCTCTCTAACTCCCCCTGTTTGTGTTCCCTCTCTCGCCGGGTCTCTCTCTGTCAAATAAATAAATAAAATCTTAAAAAAAAAAAAATGCTAGTTGTAACCAGAATAATTTTTCTTAGTGAATTGCCTTTTAGTTCTCTCATTAGTTTCCTCCCTTTTTTCATTTGGATTCAAAATTCCTTGAGGACAGAGAAAACATGGTAAACAGTAATTTAAATGTAAAATGAAATCCCATCAAAATAAAATCTTTTAATCAAATCCCAGTTCTACACCTATTGCCAAAAATCTTTCCCTGATCCTTGAAGTGCTTTTTGGGACCTATTACTTACCCAGGGCATAACTTGTATCTTCTGGTCTCTTGCTTGCTTACTTGAAATTAATATTTCATATTTAATATTCAGCCCTACCAGATATGTTTATCTTATTGCCATTTAGTGAGGCATTCCAAACAGTTGTGTTCTGTGTCCTACATTATATCTAGGTTACTCTAAGTGCTGCATTAGTGTTAGCTAATACATTCCAGATGGCTCTTAGCTCAGACTAGACTACTCTGTTCTTTAGGATATTGTCTTTAATTTAATAGACTACAGTGTAGTATTGAAATTATGCCTTCCTATACACTCACACTGTTCTCCCCTCATTTTTTGTGCTGGCTTATTCTGTGACTTTTAGGTATTTTTATGTAACTGTTAGTTGCTTAAAAAGATGGGGATTATGTTCTTCTGTTTCATGCCCAGTATTTTAGCTTTTAAGGAAAAAAATATGTTTTGCATTAGTGTATCTTCCTAGATGTTTGACTACATGGAAAATACTAGATCCCTGTGGTTAGTGATTTTTTTTTTTTTTCCCTCTTTCATGCTTCCTCCCAGTTTTGCTCACTGTTTGATGGCTTTTTATGAATCTGTTTGTTTATTAACTTGAGGAGAATGGGGACTCTTACTCCTTCTCTTAATACTGTTTTATATAAATCTTACTGGTACTTAATGGTATATACATTGAAATGTCCATTGCTGACCAATAGTTTATTAAACTCATTCTGCATTGCATTATGCAGCTTTTCTGTTAAAAGCATGAAGACAGTTAATCTAGTTACAGTTTTCTTTTTTTTTAATTCTTATGTTAATCCCCATACATTACATCATTAGTTTTAGATGAAGTGTTCCATGATTCATTGTTTGTGCATAACACCCAGTGCTCCATGCAGAATGTGCCCTCCTCAATACCCACCACCAGGCTAACCCATCCTCCCACCCCCCTCCCCTCTAGAACCCTCAGTTTGTTTTTCAGAGTCCATCGTCTCTCATGGTTCGTCTACCCCTCCGATTTCCCCGCTTCATTCTTCCCCTCCCGCTACCTTCTTCTTTTTTTTTTTCTTAACGTATATTGCATTATTTGTTTCAGAGGTACAGATCTGAGATTCAACAGTCTTGCACAATTCACAGCGCTTACCAGAGCACATACCCTCCCCAGTGTCTATCACCCAGTCACCCCATCAGGTTTTTTTTGAAGTCACTATGATGTGCAATAATATTCTTTTAGTGGATGTTTATTAGGCAGTTTAGATGTTGTTGAAGATCTTGGGGGGAGTGGGTGTTAGTTATATTCTTTTTTTTTTTTTTTAAAGATTTATTTGAGAGAGAGCACGAGACAGAGGGGAGGGTCAGAGGGAGAAGCAGACTCCCTGCTGAGCAGGGAGCCCGATGCGGGACTCAGTCCTGGGACTCCAGGCTCATGACCTGAGCCGAAGGCAGTTGCTTAACTAACTGAGCCACCCAGGTGCCCCTGTTAGTTATATTCTTATCCTTGTATGAGAAACTTATTCTGATCCCATACCAATCTGTTTTCCCAAAAGCAATATAAAAACCAGAGTGTTATGTAAGGGTATTTAATTTTTAAAATAAGCTATTAAAAGTTTTGTTGGTTTTTTGATTGGTATTGGTTTTTGTTTCGTTTTGTTTTAGTGGAGGGTTGCCAGTTTTATTTATGGAGGATATGGCTAAAGACACAAAATGGCTGCTGTGTTTTGTTTGTAACAGCCAATTTTAAGTAAGTCTGACATCAGTTAAGTGTCTGAAAGGAAACAATGGCTTATTGTGAGTGCCTTTTACCCTTCTAAATAGGGACACTGTTGGATATAAGAATAATTCAAGTCTTACAAAAAATTGCCTTTTTAATGACCTTCTTGTGTGTCAGAACTAGTGGCTCTTTTTGCTATTAGGCTTAGTTTCTTAGTCTTTTCTCTTTTTCTTTCTTCTTTTTTTTTAACTTTCCTGGTGTGTTAATTGTGGGTGTTGGCAGTGCCTCTTCTGTCAGCTGATCTGCCCAGCTGGATTTCTGTGAAGAAGGTCTTTTGCCTTGTCAGCAGTGCATTATGCTCATTTATCCTTGCCTCCTAGAAGAGATCATGAGGGAGTTTACTTTGGGAATTGGGGATTTAATACCATAGGTGAGAGTGGTTCTGTAGTCCCTGGGGCATACCTGAATCAGTCAAAACAAAAATTTGAGGAGTCCCATCTGCTGACAATTAATGTTAATAAGACAACCTATAGAATAAGGCCTTTTTACTGGGTTTTTGCTAAGGACATTCTTTCTAAAAGGTAGAGAGCTAATTTCTTGTTTTAAAACCAGAACATATTCTTAAAATCTTGAATGACTGTAAAGTTCTACCTCCGTGATGAACATCAGTGACCATATATAGCACTGTGTGGATAGAAAATATAGGGGTGTATTGACTGTCTAATATTTACTGAAGTCCCTTTAAAAAAATTATGTCTCTCTTATCACTTTAACTTTTACCTGTATGTTAAATATAGCCATAAATTTTAGCTGAGTTGAAATTAATTGGGATAGCAGATTTTAGAGAGGAAACAAAAGCACCTGCCTTGAAGTCAGCAGATCTGCATTAGAGTCTACTGTTCGTGTCATGGGGCTGCCCATAACAATGTATACCACAAACTTGATGGCTGAAAACAGGGCCCCAGGGCCATGCTCCTGCCAAATCCTCTGGAGGAAGATCCTACCTTTCTTCTTCCACAGAGGGAAAGAGGTAGCCCCAGTCATGTTTTGGTTTGCAGCTCTAGCACTTCTAGCGTCTTCCTGTGTCTGTCTTCATGTGGCATTTCTCTCTTATAAAGACACCAGTCATTGTATTAGAGCCCTTTTAATGACTTCATCTTAACTTGATTACATCTTCATAGACACTGTTTCCAAATAAGGTCACATTCATAGGTCCTGGGGATTTTTGTGAGAGGACACAATTCAACAGAGTGTCAACTCCTCATTAACCAAGTGTTTCAGGGCAAGTTGACTGTGTAACTTGGATGAGGCTCAGTTTTTTGTGTTTTTTTTTAAGATTTTATTTATTTATTTGAGAGAGAGAGAAACAGCATGAGAGGGGAGAGGGTCAGAGGGAGAAGCAGGTTCCCTGCTGAGCCGGGAGCCCGATGTGAGACTCGATCCCAGGACTCTGGGATCATGACCTGTGCTGAAGGCAGTCGCTTAACCAACTGAGCCACCCAGGCACCCGAACCTCAGTTTCCTAATCTTTAAAATGGTAATTTTACTTTGTGTATAAGTTTGCTATAAGGATCAAAAAGAAATATTTGAAATTGACTTAGGAATGTGGAGGTTTATTTTTTTATTTTTTTTTTGGAGGTTTATTTTTCTTTATTGATTATTATAAGGAACTTTTTTGTTTTTAGAAGAAAATTATATAAGGTTGCCTTATTTTCAGTGCTTATCTCTGTTCCCAAATTCTAATTTAATTTGTTCTAATCTAATACAGTTTATATTTCTTTCCATGCATTACAAATAATCTTGATTGTAAATAATTCATGCTTCATTATTTTGAAACCTTAATTATAACTCTTATCTGACAATGTCAGATAAATACATGGACACAGGCCATGGTGGTAACAGGGTGGCCCTGCTGAGCATGGTTTGCTTTAGGGCGTGAATCATCCATATGCACAGTAGACTGTGGACACTGTTCACAGGAACCAAGCCACATCATTCTTCAGGAATGTATCAGCAGCACTTTAATTGGTTCAACCTTTGTGGAATGTAGTGTTACCGAGAAATATAAAACTAGTTTATAATAATTAAGATATTTATTTGGACCAAATAAATAAGTTTATCTGTTTTGTGGGGAGGGGTAAACCTTTTTTGAAATGTCTAAGTCTAAAATTCTCTCCTTAGACATTTTTAGTGGAAATTCAATATATAAATCAGGTAAAAGCGGGTAGCCTAAATAAAGTTCATATGGAACACAGTTTGGAAATTTTTTTTTTTAACCAAGCTGGAGTGCCATATTTCCCAATAAATGGCAAATAAGGGGTGTATTATAGGCACATTTAATTAGTACTTTGTCTTATAGTAAGAAGTTGATATAGTAGGAATCAGCAGTTTAAGTGGGACTTTAAAAGGACTTCTCTCTCTTTTTTTTTTAAGATTTTATTTATTTATTTGACAGAGACACAGCGAGAGAGGGAACACAAGCAGGGGGAGTGGGAGAGGGAGAAGCAGGCTTCCCACAGAGCAGGGAGCCCGATATGGATGCGGGGCTTGATCCCAGAACCCTCGGATCATGACCTGAGCCGAAGGCAGATGCCTAACAACTGAGCTACCCTGGCATCCCTAAAAGGACTTCTCTTATCCTTGGAAGCACTTCTTATATACAGAAGATGTTTATTTTTAGCTATGTCAGTTAATATTTTCTCCCATCAGTTTATGAAATCTTGTGATCTATTTCCCTCTCCCCAGTTTGGCTTTCTTTAACTGTTTGTCAGTTTAGGTTGCCATAATTCTAATGAGATGACTTTAGATGTCATTTTAGAATAACTTACAGCTTCTGTGTTAAAAGTTTTTAAATTATTATAGACTCTAGCGGTAGTCTGATGCCCCTAAGATGAGTAATGCTTTGAGGGTGATAGGAGTAATGTTGGCATAACTTTGTGATGTTACTGATGGACAGAGGCGCAACATGGGGTTACGTTAAACACAAACCCAAGAAGCAGCTGTTAGAGGCAGTAGACTAAACCTACATACAGGGCAGGCCCTCTATATACGGTAGAGAAATCCTCTCTTTTAACCACACTTCCCAGAGACACCTGAGGAATAGCATCATCTTTTAAAGATTTTGTTTATTAGAGAGCAAGAGAGAGGGCACTAGAGGGGGGAGGGTCAGAGGAATAAGCAGATGCCCTGCTAAGGAGGGAGCCCAATGCGGGGCTTGATCCTGGGGCTCAGGGATCATGACCTGAACCAAAGGCAGACAGATGCCCAACCCACTGAGCCACCCAGGCGCCCCAGAGCATTGTCTTTAATAATGCTACACTGTATATTTATATCTCTATGCAACTGGATCCAGTTGTGCCACTAGTGTCCTGGCCATGTTCTAAACATTATCCAAAAACAACTTCCTGTTCTGATGTTCTGTAACTCTGTGTTCAGTTTATAACCAATGTTTCTGTCTCTTAATTGTTTTGATTGCACAGCATTATCAGGAAAATATTTTTTAAGCATGTACCCTTGTACATATAGCTAATGTATATCTATAAATTATATATTCCTACAACAATATATTAGGTACGTTTAAAAACAAAAATAGAAGTGTTAAACAGGTAAAAATTAAGAGAGAAGTTCTAGTATTTTCTTCTAATGTCCTACTTTGAAGATTATTTTTATTTTTATACAGAGCTTGTTTTATCACCAAAAAGCATTTTAATTTAACATGTTTTAGAATGCTTACTATGTGTAAGTCATTGCTAGTTTCTGAACAAGAGACAGGTAAAATAGGTTTCCTACATCTAAGGAGCCTAAGAGTGAGTATAATATGGACACACATGTGACTGGTTGATAGCAGAATAAGAACCATTATAAGAGAAACAGAGTGTTGAGAACACTGTGGAGAGCAAGAGCGACACAGATTTGATGACATTTGAGCTGGGCCTCTTATATAAGAATAGATAAGCTTTTGATTGTAGGTGATAGGGAAGTTTGAACTAGTATTTGAGCTACTGTTATTTGAGTTACTAATATATGCCAGGCAGTGTACTGGATGCTTTTTGTATATTTTCATTTAATCCTCAAAACAGTCTTAAAGGGAGATAGAATATTGGGTCTAGATATATCTAAGCCCCATTTATAGAAGAGCCAGGATTAGATTCAGTGCTATCTTTCTGTAAAACTCGGCTCTGTCATCCCAAAGGAAGTATACCCATTTTTCTCTTAAGATGTTGACTTTGCTTCTCTAACAAAGACAAAGTGAGTCTCTACAGCATTGCTATGTGGTATCCAGGCTTTTGGGTGACTGCAGAATTCAAATGGAAAGAAAAGATGTGGCAGAGTTTCTTCTCTAAGAATGTTAAGCACAGCCAGTGATCGGTCAGAAGTTTATCCTTAAATAATTCAATTCTTTATTCTCCTATAAGCTTTTAGTTGCACTAGTCTCACTTTGAGACTGCTGTTACTTTCTTGTTCCGACCTGAAATTTTCTTTCTTTGGTGTTGAACATGAGTCTGATGAAGGAGTAACCATTTTTGTTTTATGACATTTGGTTTAGCAATAGAATTCTTTTTTTTAAATCTCTTAAGTATGTTTGACTTTTATTAAAGTTATGCTTTCTGTACTCTGCCTTTATTATACTAAACACATGCTACAACCAAAAAAATCTTTGCTTTTGACATAAAAGCAAAGATTTTTGGTAACATTAGAATTTTTTTTCCCTTTCAACATTATATTTTAAAGGTTGATTAGAATGGAGGAAAAGGGTGGAGGAATTTCAGCTAAGAGTTGCCATCATCAATTATAAATCTTAGTATTTCTATTTATATGCTGCTCTTCTTTCACTGTTTCTCAATATTTTATTTTCCTATAAAATGAGAAAGGAAGACTAAGTATGTCTGTATTAGACTTAACAGTAAGAGTGACTACTCTTTAAAAGCATATTCAGGTGTGGTATAGGTCAGTTTGATTTGAATAATAGCTGTGCTAATTTTTTAGCTCTGTGGGAATTGGTGTGGAGGTATTTGAAATAAATGAATAAATGAAAAAAAAATAAAATTAATAAATGTTTTATTTAGTTTTTAAAGATTTCATTTATATATTTATGGGCAGGGAAGAGCTCAAGTGGGGGGAGGGAGAGCAAGAGAATCCTCAGCAGATTCTGCCCTGAGCATGGGTCTCAATCCCATGACCCTGAGATCATGACCTGGGCCGAAATCAAGAGTCCGACACTCAACCAACTGAGCCACGCAGGTGCCCCTGGATTTTTTTTTTTTTTTTTTTAAATAGGCTCTTTGCCCAGCATGGAGCCTTACATGGGGCTTGAACTCACCACCCTGAGACCAAGACCTGAGTGGAGATCAAGAGTTGGACACTTAACTGACTGCGTTCCCTCCCCACCCCATGTTTTGGGGTTTTTTGTGATGGCATATTTGTAGTAGGATTTTTTTTTTAAAGAGCGCACACACGCCTAGTACTAGCAGCCCTACATAGTCTAATTTACTCATAGAATGATAAGTAAAGGAAGGTTAGCTCTTTTACTTACAGGTGACTTTTCAGACTTTTCCAGTCCCGCTGCTTCTCACCCACCAGGATCCTGTTGGCCCCTTCATGCTCTTCTGTTCTTCCTGCTTTCCTTGAGCAGTAATTGGGCTATTGCGGCTTATTTCCTTTTCTTTTTCCTTATTTACTCTCAGAGCTGGCTACTTTCTCACCAGTGCATGGTGTGCCCGTGCTTTGATGCAGGTGCCAGGAAGAGGCGGGCACAGGTGGTCCAGGGCTGCTTCGTGGCCCTGCCTTTAGCACTCTGAGGTCAGCCAAACCAGTTTGGGCATTGTTTCATGTGCTTGAGATGAGTTTGATGATATGGAGCTTATTACAGGGGTATTAGGTCTTTTTTTTTTCATGTTTTAATTTGGCTACATATTTATAAATGAAAGTTATAGGTGTGTGGATTTTTCCAATTTAAGTGAGAATAGAAGCATTAGTTAGAAACTGGCACTTTTTTCTCCCCAAGGAAATTGATCCTCTAACATTTGTAAGCCTGTAGGACTTCTCTCTAGCAGTATGCGCTCACACATTGAGAAGAATAGAAGTGTTCCCTTTTAGCATATTCTTCGTGCATTTTCCTCTGGGACTGTCGGGTCTTCAGACTGCCATCCTCATGAAAACATGACTAAGACATTTTACTGTGGGGCTCTCGTAAGAGACTTGAGATTTTGGATGCACTCTATCCACAATAAGGGATTTTTGGTGTTTTTGTTTGAACTTCAAGTGAAAGAGAAAATCTGTTTTGTAGAGAAACCCAGTTAGTCTTAGACTCTGTCCAGCTCAGTGACTGGTGATTACTTAAAATCATTCTGCTTCTGAATGGTCATCCATGGTTGGTCTGAAGTAGGGAGGAGGAGACATCCTTCCAATTGTGTTGTACCTTACTTTGTCTCTACCGGCTGTTACTTGAATCCCCAAATCCAGACTGCTGCTCCGTCTTCCCATTTGTAGCTGCCTGTGTAAGTTCATCATCCTTTCCATTGTCTCTTCCCATTGTCTTTGAACATTTATTTTTGAGAACAAGGTATGGATAGGACAATAGCTCAACCACTAAAATAACTGAAGATGATTTACAAACCTTTAAATTGCTTTTGGCATCACAACAACAAATTGCATATACTTATGATGTAATATTTGCTGAAAGTCATTGGCTATTCATTCTCTGTAGTGCTTTTCTTAAACAAATCAAAAGGTAGAAATGAGATCACTTTGAACCAGCAAAAACAGATGATGAGGATTGAAATCCGTTACAGGATTCAAATGTTGGAAATATGAATTGAAAATATTCCCACTTAGTCAACTTCAATTTAATACTCACTTGAACATCCCTAAAAGGACAGCTCATTTCATAACGCTTGCATGCCTCTGCAGTCTTATGCAGGGGGAGGAAAAAAAAATTAAAAGTTTGTTCCAAACTAAAAGGATTTGTGTTTGGTTTGAAATATTCAAATTAGGTGTGGTGAAGGAGCTACACATATGAAAATGAACATTGTTATTCTTCAGGAACTGGCTGCCTTTGAGGGAATACTAATGATACGTTATTGAGTTTAATAAACTGTTTGCCTCACTGTATATTCAAATGAAACGATAGCAGCTAATTCCAAGAATCAAGCAAATGTAATCAAGTAGAAAACAGAATCAGTGATCTGAAGTATTCCCTATTTTCGGGGCATATGTGGGCAGTTAGACTAGGTGACCTCTAAAGTCACTTTTACTTCCCAGAGTATATGCATCAGCTATAGCACATCCAGAGAAAGAGCAGGAGACAACTCCATGTGAAAACAGTATGAGCACTGAGGACAAGACTTTCCACCTCTTAGGAAGGAAGGAAAGAATATTATAGATGGATGTATTGGGTCTGGACTGAGGTCAGAGTTTGCATAGCTTTTGACAAATAGCCTGGACACAGGAAGCCATCTTTCCTCAAAAAGAAAAAATCACAATTATGTACTTTCTTCCCCTCTTACCCCACCCACAATAGAAGTCTTAACTGTGGGTCAGCTTTTATCAACCTTTTTGAGTAAAAAGACTTTATTCCTTTGGAATTTCAGAAACAAGAATTTGTTTTCTGAAAAACACATGCCATTGGATACCTTTAACTTGACATGTGATTGAAACTTTTGTTTTATAATAATTCCATTTTCTACAAAGGCTGCCTTTATATTTATTAAAGATGACAACAAAAACCACTTCTTCTTTCATTACATTTTCTGCTTTCATGTTCTGTCATTCAGAGATCTTTTTTTCTTTCCCTCTCTCTGTCTTCTTTTCCCCCAGCTCTCGGCAGCATCCAGCCCCTCCAGTCACAGTCCTCACAGAGCTTCAGGAAAGGACCCTTTTGCAGAGCTCTCTTTGGAGGATTTCTTATAAATCACTTTAGGTATTGCTGATTGTTGGGTGAGATGGGGACTTAAATACTTTAAAAGTTTATCAAATATTAAACACATTTCACTCTTCTCCTTTCTTTCTTTAAAGAACTCTAGGTTCTCGCTCTTCCTCCTCCTCCTCTATTTAGGTGAAGAATAAAAATAGATCAAAATAGGACCTAAGGACAAACAACTTTTGGAAAATACCTTTAACGTAATTAGAAGGTGTGAAATCAAAGAACCATCTCTCATGTTTACATACAAGCATCCACTGCTCACAGCAGATGGATGGGATCAAATATACCACCCTTAAAAACTGGGTGTTTTCGTCAGTCTTAAAAGTTGTATGGAGAACAATGCAATTCTACATGTTGGATTAGAGCTTGACTAGGAGCATCTCTAGTTTGAATATAATGTCCCTGAACATGATTTGTGAAGAATTCATTTTAACAGTTTCTTTAAAGTGTTATATTTATGTGTGCCTTTTCATTTAAAAATAGTAACATTTTCCCCAAAACAGACTTTTTTTTTTTAAAGTTAAGGGCAAGTGAATACTTTATGCCCTTTTTGATAGAATTCTGTGTTTGATCCACACTGCCTCTTTTTGCTGGAAGGTGGTGAAATTTGTTCTTCTTGGTGCTCTAGCCCCCAGTGTAGATAGAGCTTCTAGATCTTTGAAAGTTGAAAAATCTTCTGATTTGACAAGTTTATTAGCACATCTACTTCAGTAATGTCTTTGGATGAACAGTTTAAGGGATATCCTGAGTGAAATATTTGAGCAAACAGTGACGCCCTATTGAAAACTATTCCTTTGTAGATCTTTTGGATTTTTATCTATATTAGTAAAGAAATGATTTAGTAAGCATAATATTACTCTTCCCTTAATTACCTAGTTTTATGATATCATTTGGAAATAATAAGTCAGATTGTGCTTCTCTGAATGAGATTTTCACATGGAATATTTGTGTTCATGGACAGATGTTCTGAACTTGTCATTGAAAAATTGTTCATTTATTTTCTTTCTTCCCCTGTCTCTTGGTTTTTAGTAATTAGAAAGATACATTTGGAAGTCCCTCTAATTATGCTTCAGATACTGAGTTCTGGCACATGATGAGCTGATACTGACTTGGTTTTGTAATTAGGGTTGTGATAAACATTCAGTAAATATTTCTGGGCCAATTGAATGGTAAAAGCCGCAGAGCATTTTTATTTGTGAGAAGACATCTTACAATGCAGTGAATGAACTTACACTCTTTTTTTTTTTTTTTCAGATACAGTTTATGTAACTAGATGGAAGAGAATGGAATTATTTCAGAAAGACAAGTGCTCAAGCAGCAAATACTTTCACTTCCAGCAAAATCCAAACTGCTGTCTCTTAAAACTCTCTTCTTCCATTAAAATGCTACAGTAACCCAGTGAAGGCCCATGAAAGAAATTGGGACTAGTCTATAGGAGAACGTATCAATACAGTTTATAAAGCCAAGAATTGCCATGATTTCAGACTAAGATCTGTCTTTTTGGTGACTAACCCTTCAGTTCTTTCAACTCTTATTAATACCCATAATCCGTAACCTACCAAGGAAAGCCCTTATTTGGAAAGTGTGAAATTTGTATTTGGAAAAGCTGCCTGGAGAGAAGAGCTTGTCCTTTACTGTAATGCAATAGGACTCTTTTGGGGGGGATCAAAATCATAATTCTTAATTATGCAGTATCTTTCTTTTCTCCAGTCCTCACAGATACAGAAACAGTAACTAAAATTAACTTTTCTTTTAAAAAAAATTATATATTCAGTTTGCAGTAGACATTCCTTAAGTATTTGTATTTATTTATGATTATCAATTTACGTAACATTAATATTATATCAGACCTCCTTATGAAAATGAGTATGGATGTACACAGTATGTTTGATTTTTATCCATAAAAGTGAATCTGATTCAGAATGCTTTTCAGCTGACATACAGAGCACTAAATATTTTAAGGCAAGTCCATAGGTCTGAATCGCTTAAGAATTCTCAGTCTCTATGTGATTTAGGGAAGCATTATAAATGCATTAATCCTTATAGTCAATTCTGTGCCTAGGATTTTGCAAGGGAACAGTTCACTGACTAGGAAAAGCACTACATTTTAAATTCAGCATTAGTGCATTGGGAAGGAACTTTACTGCTTGTGCTTGGCATGTCATTATTTTCCATTTGACATTAGGGCCTTTCCAAAATGAATGTGAGGAATTGCTTTCACTTCAAGACTTTCCTTCTTTTCAGTAAAACTCTAGGAGGTGTTATGGGGGGAGGGAGGGGACAAAATCCTTGAAACCTTTTATTTGGCTCATGCCTTGTTATGATCATGTACCTTTTAAATAAGGGGAAATAGTATCTTTAAAGTTAATGTCTAGCCAACAGTTTAGTTAATGAAGAATTAAACTGCACTGTTGATCGGTGCTTTGTGTAAATACATCTTAACGTTTTGGTTGAGAGGGGCCTTAAGAAGGACAGTTCGTTGTAGGAAAGCAATTCTGTACATGAGTTTAAGCATACTTGTTGCATTGTCTCTGCAGATTCTATTTTTGTTTACAATATTAAAATGTATGTTAGCAAAAATGGGTGGATTTTCAAATAAAATGCAGCTTCCACAAAACTTTTTGTTATGGTATTCTGGTCTGAGGTGCTTTTTTTTTTTTCTTTATCATCAGTATCATTATTTTTTGCTAGTAAAAATATACACAGGTGATTATATTTGCTGATTTAATAAAATGTAAATTTTATTTGTTTTAACTTAATTTCCTAAAAGATTTATCTTTGTACCTTTTGTTACCTTCTAGATTCTTACTGATAAACTAAACTACTTATTAAAATTGTTGATTTTTGTCTTTGATCAGATGTCTTCGGTCAGGTAAGTATAAAGGGAGAAGATGCTTGTGTCTGGCACATTGATGCATGTGATTATTCTGCCAAAGACACCTCTGACTATATCATGTTTCATATTAAATAGTAAGTAGGATTCAGAGTACATGATGGAGGGATTAAAGACTTTGCATTGATAAGTGTCTGCATTATATTTGCCGTGGTTGGAAAAAGTATCTTTAGCCAATATACTTTGTTAATTTTACTAGTTTCTGAGTTTCACTATTATTAAACCATTTTCATATAAACTGGGAAATTGTACTTTCGTAGTTAACTTCCTTAACATTATCACAGATTTTGATTGGTCTCTTGTGTTTGAGTGGATCTTCTGTTTCAGGTCTATGGCTTGTTCCTTTTATAATTACTTTATTATTATTATTATTATTATTACTATTTTGTATGTTTGTGAAGGTGCTTTAGATTTTCATCCTATTGTTGAAACAACTTTGGGGCTTGTTGGATAGGTGTTATCCACATTTTACCCATTTTATAGATTGGAATCAGGAACTGGGAAAGGAACTTGCTCAGGTTGATAAGCTAATATATAAAGGAGTCAGGTCTTTGGTTTCATGGTCCATTGTCCTTTTTATGACCTGCTGTTCATTCTGATGTATGAACCAAGAAGGGAATTGCGTCCCTCTGCATTGAGACTGATAACCACACTTCATTCCCGCATGGTCTTCTTCCATGAAGCACATTTCCTGCTTCCTGCTCTGATGCCCAGACATCATGGGCAAGGAAAAATACAAAACACACATGATCATATTAGGTTTAATCACAGTATAACAAGTGAGGTAAATTAGCTGTTGTATGTTTAACTATATTAGGTTCTAAACCTGCACATGCCCACACCATCTTAGTACCCAACTACCAAGTTGGCAGTGGCTACAGAGGGAGGTAAGATTATTAGCTGCAGAGGGCAGCTGTACTCATTGCAAATCATTTTCAAAATTAGTTTTTTGCTGTTTACTTAACATTATCATTCAAAATTTTCTTAAAGATATCCTTTTCTTAACCAGTGACTATGAGAGTCCATATTTAGGAAAAGGCCTTATGTTAGATTAGGAATTTTTTCTCCACAAACAAAACATGACCCCTGGAAAAGAGGCCTTTATGGGGTAAGTTTCTCCTTGAACTAAAACAATTTTAAGTCTCTTCCCTTCTTCATTGTCATCAACAAACATGTTTCCAAATTCTGAGAATTCAGAGTACTGATACAAATGCTTATTTAACACTCAGTGGAGAGAAAAACATCTCTACATTCAGGATGAGTGTGGTGCCATGTGTTCGGCAGTGGCTGGGTCACAGAGTGAATGGAGAGGCCACAGCACTCAGCCAGATGAACTTATTCTTACCTTACAGAAAAGATAGCTTCACAGCTTCCATCAATGGCCACTGCAAATAGCTTAGTTCTTTGTTCAGCCATACTTGCTACCTTCCATGGATCTGACTGGCCTGGAATTCAGCTGTCTGAATAGGCTCTGAATGGAAAGGCTGCAGTATCATCTTCCATTTTGGTGTGTCACCAATCAGAAATGTTTTCTAGGGGTGCCTGGGTGGCTCAGTCGGTTAGGCGGCTTCGGCTCAGATCATGATCCCAGGGTCCTGGGATCGAGTCCCACATCAGGTTTCCTGCTCAGCGGGGAGCCTACTTCTCCCTCTCCCTCGCCGCCCCTCCTGCTTGTGCTCTCTCACTCTCTCACTTTCTCTGTCAAATAAATAAATAAAATCTTTAAAAAAATGTTTTCTAAGTCTCTAGCTAGTATTTCTAATTTTGGTGTAAGTATTTAGTAAATGTCCCGTTTGTTATTGATGGTGGCATACAGGTGTAGTATTCAGGATGAAACTACCCACGTTGTCAAAAGTTGTGTAAAGTTCTTTCTGTGGTATTGGGGGACAGAGCAGGTATGACTGTCTTCAGGGAGAGTATTAGGTTACACTGATAGTAGACAGCTATGAAAGAAAAGGGAAAGTTTTATAGAAGCTTCATTTTCTAGTAAGTTCTTATTTAAAATAGCTCTTCCTTTATCTGCTACCAAAAATAATTTTAAGGTTGGTTTTGAAATAAAAATTGCTGTGTGAGAATCACCCGGGATGCTAACCCTAACCCAGTCTGAGCATTCCAGTCAGGCACCCTCCCTGTCTCCCTTGAGCCTGGGCACTTGGCAGCTGCCCTGTATTCCCAATTAAACAAGCTCTGGGTTATCATGCCCTTGACCCTTGACTGGGACTGTAGGGAAGAAAGTATCAATAGAGAAATAGACAATCCCCACTCCCCACCATGCACCTGGACTCCAGACTGCACTAATGTGCAGAACTTAATGATTTGATTTCGGCCTCTCAGGAACACTACATGGAAGCCTCTGGCACACCACATTGGCGCTGCCAGCTAACTTAGTGGCCATCTTAAAAGGCACAAAATGAAATCTGCACTTCGTTGGTCATTTATGTCCTGAAGTAGGGTAAGAACTGAAAAGCTTTTGCTTCCATGTGATTACATATTAAAGGAGGCTCAAAGGGCCAGGAAGAGGCAGGTCGAGGCACTGCAATAGGAGGGGAAAGATGCCAGATAAGTCCAGCAAGGATGGCTGTGCCCAGTGCTTGGTGTTCAGAACACCTATTGCTAGGAGCTAATCTTTGATAACTGCTCTGATAGGCAGAACTTAATTTATGATGGACAGAATTTATATCACATGTGGGTCCAAAGTGGAAATGAAAGATATGACAGTTTATCTTAACAGAGGTTAAACTGGTGTCATACTGGCCTAAAAAACAAGAATACAATAGGATAAAGAAATGATAGAAAACATATAAAAGTCTCTGTCCCCTGTTCTTGGCATAGAGCTCCTAAGACCACACTAGGAACGTCTTTTGTTTTAATTGGTCTTTGACCCTGGTTCCTGATACAAAATTACTGAATTCCTTGGAATTTCCTGGGTGACAGGGGTGTCTTTTAATGAAGCAGCTCTTGGTGGGCTCCTGGATAGCTTCAGGGTGAGGGCTGGTCGCCAGAAAGACCAAGCTGTCATGAGAAGCTTGCACTTCAACCCAACCACATCCTTCAGAATAGAGGGACTAGAGACTGAGTTAATGATTGAACATGCCTATGTTGATGAAGCCTCCATAAAAATTCCAATACTAAGGGATCTGGAGAGCTTCCAGGTTGGTGAAAAAAATCCACTTGCCAGGAGGGTGGTGTACCCCACCTTCACAGGGACAGAAGCTTACTCTCAGACTAGGTATCTACATCTGGCCATTATCTTTATCCTTTATTATATCCTTTATAATACTGGCAAACATTTGGTGTTTCCCTGAATTCTGTGAGCCATTCAAGTAAATTGCCAAACCCACAGGAACCCTCATTTATAGCTAGTAAGTGAGAGGTACAGGTGACCACCTGGACTTGAAGTTGGGATCTGGGGCATTGGGGAAATGCTGGCCTTCTTGTAGGACTGAGCCCTTCACCTCTGGGGTCTGCACCAACTCTAGTTAGCATGAGAGTTGAATTCTAGGGTACCCAGCTGGTGTCCTATAATTATTTGGTGTGGGAAATCCACATGTCTGGTGTCAGAAGTATTTTACGAGAGTAAAGGAGAAATACAAGTGTTTTTCTCATGCATTTAGTAAACTTAGTAACTGAGGTGTCCATGTGGTAGAGACCGCATTTCAGAAGAGTAAAGATAAGAAGATGGACTATTTAATAAGTGGTTTTAACGGACACCATATATCTGGGGAAGGGTGACAGAATTCCCTCCAACATATACCAATATAAATTCCAAATGGGTTAAAGAGTGTAAATGTAAAGAATTAGAAAGATGAAGAAAATATAGGTGACTGTCTTATAGCAGAAGGGAAAGGATATGATAAAAAACAGTTCATCAAAGAAGAACTGATGATCAATGAAAAAATGAATCTAATAGTAACTAGAAAATTCAAATGGGAACAATAGAGCTTTCCAAGTATAAGGACATTCTCAGTGCTTTTGTATGTATTTGTTCATTTAATCGAGTCTATGGAGAAGGTACCTTTGTTATATCTATTTTATAGATGAGGAAACTAAAGCCTATGAGTACCTCACTGTGTGATCTTTATCAACTAAGTGAACTGCAATCCTGAGCCTCTGTGGTCTGGCTATAGGTCTGCTCATGACCACTTAGCTGTATGCTGGTGTAGGAGGATGCCATTTTGCCTATCAGAAAGCATTTATATAACAGCACAGGCAGGAGTGCATGGGGTCTGATTGCTAATTTAAAGCTGAGGTGAGTATAAGCTATACAGCTTTTCTGGATGGAAGTTAAGAGTTGTCAGAAGTCTTCAGAGTTTCTACCCCTGATCCAGTAATTACACTTTTAGGAAATTTACCCAGGGAAATAACCTGGGGATGGGGTCTTGGCTAGGGAACTTGCCTTGAATTGTTGCATAGCACGTAAGTTTAAAATCAGGAATTGCCCATATTGAATAGCAAGTCAGATTAGTAGGTAGGATGCCATACCTTGAGACCATCTGTGAAACAAAACAACCTTGCTCTCATGGGTCGGTTTACATCAGTGGATAGTAGACAATTAGAGACTCAGTGCAGATTTTTATTGCTATCATTCCAGATTAAAAACCAGTCTACACTACCAGGCTGTGCCAATTCCCAGGCCAACCAAAAGTAGGAAGAGCTGTTTTCCCCCTCAGGAGGGTTTGTCTGCTGGTGATGAGGTGGAGAGAGGGAGTTTTCACTGAAGACAGGAGGAATACTGGTCCACGGTGCTTAGGAGAACAAAATTCTCTACCAGTCACCCAACAGAGAAGAGGGCTTTACATTCATCAACATGAGTTTTACTGTCCTAGAAGATTTAGGAGGTAAGTGGAACTGTCCAGTTTCCTTGTCCTGTGTTAAGGGAAACTAGAGGACCCACAAGGCATTTTTAGTTTCACATTTATCAAGCAGCTTCTCAGACATAGTTTCATGATTGCAAGCCTTAACATACATGTTTCACAAAGTTTCTACACTTGGTAATTTTCTCCCCAAATGTAGCATGGGTGATCCATCACATGGGGATTCGTGTGTCTGATTGGCTGCAGCGCTCCCCTTCAACCCTGCACTTTGTTGCAGTCCTTCAGTGTACCTGTGTGGCTCAGTGCTCACCATGTGATCAGGGCCTATAACAGTTCCAACTTTTCTCACACCTCCATTCTTGAAACTTCTGCTCAGACTTTTTCTCTTTACTGTCTCTTAATAGAATTCTGGAGTTCCCTGCCCCTTTGTCTCTATATTTTTTACCTATTTTGCCCGTTTGAGTACTGTCACTCCTGGTAGGGAAAAACTAGCATCTCTGTTCATTTTTAGGGGCATTGTGAATTGGACAGCCCTTTCAGAAAGTCATAAAAATGCTTTTATACTTTGTAGTTCCATTTCTGGAAATCTGAAGAAATTAATCCAAAGTATGGAAAACAGTTTATGTGGAAAAATACCCATCACAAGTGATTGAGATTACCAAAGAAACAACCATGAAGTAAGGGGAAGTTCAATGATGAGTCCCCAGAGAATATCTCCATTTTTAAGGGCTAGTAAAGGATTAATGGAGATCAGGAAAAGAACAGAGCTGGAGATTAACTGTTTTCAAAAGGACAGGAGCTAACATGCTGGTGAGGATGTGGGGAAGAAGGGAACCCTGTGTGCTGTTGGTGGGAATGTAAACTAGTACAGTCACTATGGAAAACAGAATGGAGTTTCCTCAGGAAATTAAAAATAGAGCTATCCTAGGATCCAGCAATCCCACTTTTGGGTATATATCTGCAGGTAACAAAACCATTATCTTGAAGTAATACCTTACTCTCCTGTTCACTGCAGTATTATTCACTATAGCCAAGGAATGGAAGCAACCTGAGTGTCCATCAGCAGGTGAATTGATTTAAAATTATAGTATATATACACAGTGGAATATTACTTATTCTTAAAAATGAAGAAAATTCTGTCATTTTTGACAACATGGATGCTAAGTGAAAAAAGCCAGACAAAGAAAAACTAATACTGCATGGTCTCACTTACATGTGGATTCCAAAAAAAAGTGAGGGCAGGGGGAGCCAATAGAAACAGAATAGAAAAATAATAGAAACAAAATGGATTGAGGAAATAAGGAGAGGTTGGTAAAAAGGTGCAAAGTTTAAGTTAAAGAAGAATAAGGTCTGAGGATCTAATGTATAACATGGTGACTGTAGTTGATAACACTGTCTCATATAATCGAAATTTGCTAAGAGAATAGGACTCAAATGTTCTTCCCCGCCATCAACAAAAAGGTAAATATGTGAGGTGAGGGATGGGTGTATAACTCTGGGAGGAATCCGTTCACAAAGAATATATATATCAAACTATCACATCGTATACTTTAGTTTTAAATGTTGTCAGTTATACCTCAAGGATAAAAGAGGATGCACTAGTAATGTTAATTCCTTAGAGTAGAAGTGAAGGACGTTTAAAAAAGAGACAATGAGCTAAGCAGCAAAATCAGCGGGAGCAAGAGAAATGCTGAGTGGTTAGGACTGGAGATGAGACGGGGTAAGTGAGGAAAGAGAGCCTGGGGTAGGAACATACACAGAGGACAATTTGCATGAGATTCCTCGATGAAGAGCATTCTTCTCTTCTGAGAGCATTTCCACCACTGAGTGAGGCCCCTGCTGCTTGATGAGACAGTGGGAACAGTGGGGACCCTGCAGCCATGTGTAGGTGTAAACCTGAGTTTGGACGGCTTATGTACTCTGCCTGTGCCTCAGTGTCTTCATCTGTAAAATGGCATAATGATACCTACCTCACAGGACTGTTGTAGCTAACAGATTAATAAATGGAGGCATTTAGAACATCCTGTGATAAAGTTTCAATACACTTAACTGGGATACAGACTAGCTTGTGGTCAAGAGCCTGGATGTTTTGAGGATAAAAGTCTGTGTAAATTCTGACTTAATAGCTGGGGGACTTTGGGAAATTTACTAAATTTCCCTCTGCCTGTTTCTTGTTGGTAAAGTGAGAATAATTGTAGACCCATCACATGGGATTATAGAAGGACTGACTAGGTTAATATACGTGAAGTGCATATAATAAGCACATTTAAGTGTTTGCTATTGTTAGTATTACTGAAGAGGCTTTTAAAACGTCAGTGTTTGGGATTGTTCACCCTGCCCTGTTTGCATTGTGCTGATATCAGCCCAGTGCTCTGCTGGAGGTAGCAGGAGCAGATTCCAAAGCAAAACCCCGAACCTCTAACCCCGCAGGTCCTCACACAAGCAGGAGTCCTTGGTTCTACGGCAGCTGAAGTAAATCTAGAGTCTGGTGTGACACACATTTTTGAAAACAGCCAGCCCCACTCATTTGAGCATACTTAGGTCAGCAGCTTTAGATGCTCTCGGATAAAGCAGAGTATTTTCTAAAGTCATTGGAGCCGCCTCCCGCCACTTTTTTCTTTTTAACAAAACATAAATACCTAAGTTTTGCTTAGTGTCTTAGAGACTATGTTTTCCTATCGGAAACATCGACTTCTTGTGAGGTAAATATTCACGTTTGTCCCTGTATTAGGATTAGAGTTGGCTTGTGTATCACAGAAAATTCACACTAACAATGACTGACACAGGACAAACTTATTTTCTCTCTCACATGGAAGTCTGAGCCGGCATAGCCGCTTTGCTCACCGGACTGGCAGGTGTCTACTTTCAGGTACAGGTAGGTGTCTTGCTGCTCCATAGCCCTTGAGGCCGCTCCTTGCATCTTAAAATCCACTGCAGCAGGATGGAGGACGTGGGGAGAAAGGGAGAGGAAGACAGGACCCAGAAATTGTGCGCAGTTTCTCACATTCCATTGGCCAGAACTTTGTCATGTCGCTGCAAGGGAGTATGGCAAGTAGGCTTTAACTTCAGTGATCATGTACTGAGCTAAAAATGGCTAAACCAAGGCATTATTATAGTGGGAGGGGGCAGGAGATCTTGAAGGCCTACTAGCAGGCACTGTCATAGTCACACGATTTTTATTAAAAGAATTGCTAACTTCTTGAGCCTTTTTCTGATCAATGACTTTAAAACCTTCCCATGCCACATATTGTAAGTTGAGATCTGAGATATACTAAAAGAAGAATTATAGCTTATAGTTTTAGAATGGAAATAGTTCAAAGAGATTAAATTTAAAAAGTATCAAATGCTTAAAAATGAGAAAGAAGCAAATCCAAACTGCTAGTGCTCAGTATGTGTTAGCAGACGTGTTGGAAATGTGCACCTTCCCCCAGATTTTAGGCCCAGCAGTAGTCCACGTTGATGGTTTTACATATAGCACAAAAGTCACAGAAGTCACTTCTTAAGTGGCTAGGAGAAAATAACTGATGCAAAGATGAACTCTGACAGTCAAAGGACATCAAAGATTGAAGTGAATCTCACACTTGGGCCGTGTGAAGCTCACATGAGCTCAAATGAAGCCAGGGCACGCCATCCCTCTGATTTGGTGTCTGAGGGCTTTAAGGTAAAAATGCCTTGCTGACCTCAGTTAGTCATACAGAGGGGAATCCAGCATAGTTCATTTTCATTCCTCTTAGGAGGGAAATGTCGCAAGGCCTAGCATATTTTTATAGCTGAGACTATACAAAAAGATGGCCCAAACCCAAGAAGGCAAGAGGTCAGGGAGTTGAGCACCCAGCTTGAGGAAGGAAATGCTGACAAAACTTTTTACCAAGAATCTGAGGATATCTGAATCTGCAGTCCCTTTCAAACTCATTCACTCTGCTGGAAACCTGAAAACATTTCTACGTGAAGAATCTTTAAAAGCATCTTGAAGGTTTTTAGCGCTTACTCAGATCATAAGAACAGAATGACCAAAAACATAACCAACCGAAAGAGTCATAGTTTAAAAAAAGAAAGAAAGAAAAAGCAGCCTTTCTGGGAACTTGAGCCTCATAAAGTCACAGGAATAGGAAATGGAAATACTTAATCTAGTTAAAGTCACTAATATTTAGAAAGCCTCTGCTGCTTGAGGGCACATTTCCTTGCATCTAGTGCTAAAGCTAGTTTTATTCCAAGAAAAATACAGAGAACTGTTGTGTTGAGCTCTAATAAAACAAGGAAGGATCAAGCAGGCCTTTAACAAACAGCCCTTTATTGCCACAAAAATCCCCTGGCCTCCCTGTTCCCTGAATCGCTCTAGTGTCTGGCTATAGGACTCAAAAAGAAACAAAAATGTTACCACTGACACACGGTGTCCGCCCTGCCTCCCCCACACTCGTAAGAATTTTGGAATTGGGTTTACTACTGGTCCCTACAGCCTGATATAAGATCAGCAGATCCTGGGTAAGGCCTCTTAGAGCCCTCACACCAGGCGGCAGCTGAGTGCCTCTCCCCAAGCCAGCTCAGGACAGAATGAACCCCTTCATACAGCCGTCCTCAGAGACTGGTCAGCGCCTCACAGCATGTGATGGATGGGGCACAGGCACTCTCTATACCTTCACGTGAGTGCACCACAGAGACAATCAGACATCCTGGGCCTTACCACCAGAGACTCCTGTCAAATGCCAGTCATTATTTCAGCTGTCATACATTGCATGTCTAGTGTGTGCAGGTTATAGGTCCTCTTTTAAAAAAATTTTTTTAAATTTTTTGAAGATTTTGTTTATTTGAAAGAGAGAGCAAGAGAGAGAGAGAGCACAAGCAGTGGGGAGGGGCAAAGGCAGAGGGAGAAGCAGGCTCCCCGCTGAGCAAGGAGCCCGATGTGGGACTTGATCCCAGGACCCTGGGATCATGGCCTGAGCTGAAGGCAGATGCTTAACTGACTGAGCCACCCAGGCGCCCCACATGTCCTCTTTTTAATCCTTGAAAAAATCCTGCAATGTGAGAATTAGGTTCATGTAATATAGAAGCAGAAACCAGGCTTAAAACAGGTTAAGTGACTGCCCAAGATTCAAGGTAGCCAGCCTGACTCCACAAAATGTGTTTTCCCATACTCTACCTTATTTCGTTACATCTCCTTAATTTCTTCAAATTTATCTAATTCCTGGCCCAAAATAAGCAATTTTCTAGCCTAAGGCTAAAGCTGCTGACACTCAGTCTCTACCCTTCCGCCCCCAAAATCTTGAATGGCAGCATATGAAACTCACATGCTTGGTTATTCTGAAAACTGAAACCACTACATAAAATCCTTCCAAACTCATCTTAAATTTCTTTTCCAAACTTATCACTAAGGGTGCTAAAAATAGAATATTTCAAGTTAAATACAACCACCTGCCACACCTAGAATATCTTGTCCTGCCTTCTCCCCCCGTTCTTGCTTCCTTCTTTGCTGCTGGTATGAAGAGCAAAAGCAATTTTCATAGAGCCACCAGGCTCTCTTACTGGACCATTAGCATCTTGAAGAAAAGGACAATTTCATTTTGCCTCCCTGATGCCTTACACACAGTGCCTGGCTGGAAGGACTTGTTTGATAAACGCTTCCTCAAGTGAGTAACACTGATAGGAAGTCCACAGTGGTACAGCAATTTGTTGAGATTTGCTTTGTAATATCTCACAAAGCTACCCACCCTACACTGTTTAGAATTTGGGTTGTTAAAAAAACCCTGCAGATTTTTTTAGAGACAGTGCCATTCTGCAAATTTTTTTTTTTTTAATATTTTATTTATTTATTAGAGAGAGAGAGAGCACAAGCAGGGGAAGTGGCAGGCAGAGGGAGAAGCAGGCTTCCCGATGAGCCAGGAGCCTGATGTGGGGCTCGATCCCAGGACCCTGGGATCATGACCTGAGCCGAAGGCAGCCACTTAACTGACTGAGCCACCCAGGCGCCCCCATTCTGCAAATTCTAAACACAAGAAATGATATTAACAGAAGGAAAGAACATTCTTCCCTTTCCTTTTCCAAAGGATGCCTTTTCTTCTCTGACATTTTCTTGGCAACAAACAAGACTTTTAGCCATTTGATATTTTCTTCCGATTCAAATTCACATTGTGAAGTAAAAACTGCCACAACTAACAAGTTAGTGCTGGAATCCTACCATGTTATGCCTGGCTTGTATTCATAATCTCATGGTCTGACCTTTCCAAGAGTGAGAGAAAAACAATGTCAGTTTCTGCTGACCTACTAAAACCAGTGGGCTGTCACATAGCCTCTGTTTTTTGGTTTACTGGAAGGTCTTTGATTTGTCCCAGTGGAAAGGCAGTAAGTTTTTTTTTTTTTTTTTCTATCTGAGAAAAGTAAAGATAAATCTTATCTATAAAAAGTTTACCTTTCTTTCTTAAAAAGAAAATTGGCAAATCTGCTCCATATTGTTACTAACTTTTCCAAGGACATTTCTGTTTCTGTTGACCTCTGAAAGACCACCCTAACAAAGTCTGCCTTCCTGTCAGGAAACACTCTCACTGCTGCTGTTCACACTACAAGATGTAAGCATGGCCTTTCCACTCTGTCACTTTATGGAATGGATTGGAAGATAGGTATTTGGGGGACATTTTGGGGGGTAACTTTTTAAAGTAGAAAACGTATCAGTCAAGTATACAAATCTTCAGTGTCCTGCTTAATGTTTATGAAGTGAACCATCCATGTTAACTGCCACTCAGATCAAGATTACCAGAAAACTCCTTCATGTACTATCCTAGTCATTCCCTACCACAAAGGTAACCACTATTCTTTTTTTCTGGGGGGTGGGGAGAAAAATAGACTGACTTTACAAGTAATAACATTTAGAAAAGATCCATCCCTGGCCCTTAAAAACCTTCCCATCACTCCAAGTCCCACCCCAGTGTAAGTCTGGGGAAGGTGGGGTGTGAGCTGCAGCTGAAGGCTGCCCCCCACCCCCACCCTCACTGCTGCACCCAGGCTCGGGGCCCATCTGTTCTGGAAAAGAGCATCGTCTGGGCATCTGAGCCCTTGGGTAACCACTATTCTGACTTCTGTCATTAAGGTTAGTATGCCTGTCCTGTTTTGTGTAAATGGCATCATACCATATGTGCTCTTTTGTGTCTGCCTTCTTTCATTCAATCTTACGTATATAAGATTGAGCTATGTAGCTATATTTGGCACTAGTTTATTCTTTTTCATTGCTGTATAGTATTCCACTGTGTGACTCTCTATATAGATTTTTATATATATAAATACGTATGTGTACATATGTGTACATATACACATTCTACTACTGACAGCCATTAGGGTTGTTTCAGATTTTGACTACTATCAGTAAAGCTGCTAGGAATATTGTTATTGTGTCTTCTGGTAGACATAAGCACTCATTTTTATTCCATATTAAGCCAAGAGTGGAACTGCTGAATCATGACATATATGTATGTTCAGCTTTAATAGATACTGCCAAACATATTCCAAAGTGTTTGTGCCAATTTATGATTGCACCAATGATTATATGAGAGTTCAAATTGCTCCATATTTGCTGAAAAACAAGACTTGTTTGTCAATATTTGCTGTTTTTAACTTAATTTTAGCCATTCTGATGCATGTATAATTGTATTTCATGGTTTTAATTTGCCTTTCCCTGATGAGTAATAATATCAATCTTCTTTTATGCTTATTAGTCATTAGGATATACTCTTTTGTGATGTGCCTATTCAAATCTTTTGCTCATTTTTCCCTAAAATGGTTGTCTTTTTTCCTATTGATTTGTAAAAGTTCTTTATATATTTTAGATATTTCTTTGTTAGATATATGTATAGAAAATATATTCTCCCAAGATGTGGCTTGCCTTTTGACTCTTAATGGTATCTTTTAATGAAAAGAGACTATAATTTTCATGAAATTCAATTTATCAGTTTATGATTAGTGATTTTTATGGCATTTCCCCCACCGCCCCCCGGGGAGTAGGTGACACAGGAAGCAGTAGACTTGGGGGAGGGGGCATGTGGAGCACAGCCAAATCCACATTTACCCACCTACCAGATATAGATGTCAATTCAAGCATAATAATGTTAGATTATTAATTTCTATGAACAAAAACCTGCTGGAATTTTTCTTGAGATTGCACTGAATCTACAGATATAGGAAGAACTTGCATCTTAACTCTTTTGAATCTTCCAATCCATGATGATGGTGTATGTCTCTATTCCCCATTTATTTAAGTCTTTAATTTCTCTCAACAATGTTTTGCAGTCTTCAACATAGAAGTCTTCTTGCTCATATTTCATTAGACGTATTTCTTGATTTTGATGTTTTTGATGTTATTACAAATGATTTAAATTTTTCCCAATTGTTTGCTGCTAGTACAAAGAAATACAATGGATCTTCTTGACCTGTACCCTGTGACTTTGCTAAAATTCACTTATAAATTCTATTAGTTTGTAGATTACTTTGGATTATCTACATACAGAAACTTGACATCTATAAGTAGTAGAGTTTGCTTCTTCCTTTCTAATCGCTATGCTTTTTTTTTTTTTTAAAGCTTTTATTTATTTATTTGACAGAGAGAGACACAGCGAGAGAGGGAACACAAGCAGGGGGAATGGGAGAGGGTGAAGCAGGCTTCCTGCAGAGCAAGGAGCCCAATGCAGGGCTCGATCCCAGGATCCTGGGATCATGACCTGAGCTGAAGGCAGATGCTTAGCGACTGAGCCACCCAGGTGCCCCTCTAATCTCTATGCTTTTATTTTCTTTTTCTTGCCTTTATTGAACTGGCTACAACTTCAAGTTCCATTAAATACTGTTGAATAGAAGTATGATAGTGAAAATATGTGTCCTGTTCCTGACCTCAATGGGAAAAGGTTAATATTTCACTATTAGGTGCAATGTTAGCTATAGTTTTTTTAAAGATATTCCTTGCTTGCTAAGAGCTTTATCATACTATTATGAATTTTTATCACAGTATTGAATTTTATCAAATGCTGTACCTATTGAGATGATCATATGAGTTACCTATGTTCCATTCATAATACCCTTGATTTTAAACTTTGAGATATAAATTCACATGCAATTGTAATGGGCATTAAGGAGGGCACGTGATGTGATGAGCACTGGGTGTTATACGCAACTGATGAATCATTGAACACTGCATCTGAAACTAATGATATGTTGGCTAATTGAATTTAAATTAAATTTAAAAAGATAATATGACTTCTTTGCAGAAATGTCTGTTCATGTCTTCTGCCTATTTCTTTATTGGATTATTTGTTCTTTGGGTGTTGAGTTTGAGAAGTTCTTTATAGATTTTGGATACTAGCCCTTTATCTGATATGTCATTTGCAAATATCTTCTCCCATTCTGTCGGTTGTCTTTTGGTTTTGTTGACTGTTTCCTTTGCTGTGCAAAAGCTTTTTATCTTGATGAAGTGCCAATGGTTCATTTTTGCCCTTGCTTCCCTTGCCTTTGGCGATGTTTCTAGGAAGAAGTTGCTGTGGCTGAGGTCGAAGAGGTTGCTGCCTGTGTTCTCCTTTAGGATTTTGATGGGTTCCTGTCTCACATTTAGGTCTTTCATCCATTTTGAGTCTATTTTTGTGTGTGGTGTAAGGAAATGGTCCAGTTTCATTCTTCTGTATGTGGCTGTCCAATTTTCCCAACACCCTTTGTTGAAGAGACTTTTTTCTGTTGGACATTCTTTCCTGCTTTGTCAAAGATTAGTTGACCATAGAGTTGAGAGTCCATTTCTGGGCTCTCTATTCTGTTCCATTGATCTATGTGTCTGTTTTTGTGCCAGTACCATGCTGTCTTGATGATGACAGCTTTGTAATAGAGCTGGAAGTCCAGAATTGTGATGCCGCCAGCTCTGCTTTTCTTTTTCAACATTTCTCTGGATATTCGGGGGTCTTTTCTGGTTCCATTCAAATTTTAGGATTATTTGTTCCATTTCTTTGAAAAAAGTGGATGGTATTTTGATAGGGATTGCATTAAATGTGTAGATTGCTCTAGGTAGCATAGACATTTTAACAATATTTGTTCTTCTAATCCATGAACATGGAACGTTTTTCCAAGATGAAACCAGAGAGGGAGACAAACCATAAGATGTGGTGAGCGCTGTGAATTGTGTAAGAGTGATCAATCACCTGTACCCCTGAAACAAATAATTCATTATATGTTAATTTAAAAAAAGATAATATGAACAGATAGCATGTACTCTCTATCCAATTTATGTAATTTTTTAAAATTATAGTATAATATCACAAGCAGGATATTGACATTGATTTAATCCACTGGTTCTGTTTGTATTTCCACTCTGATTTCTGAATGTTAAACCAAACTTGCATTCTTTATTCATGAAATATGTATAACTGGATTCAATAAGCTAATATTTTATGGGGATTTTGCATCTATATTCATGAAGATATTGGCCGTAATTTTCTTTTCTTGTAATGACTTGCCAGGTTTTGGTGTTAGGATTATATTGGCCTCATGGGATGATTTGGAAGTGTTTCTTTTTTCTCTATTCTTTGAATGAGTTTGTGTATGTTTGCTACTACATCTTTTTGAAATCTTTGGAGAAATTCACCAGTAAAGCAAGCCATCTTGGTTTGAAATTTTCCTTGTGGGAAAATTTTAAGTACAGATTAGATCTTTTTTTATAGATTGGGGACTATTCAGAATTTTTGTTTCCTCCTGAAAGAAATGTTTTTCAAGAAATGTTTCCATTTCATCAAAGTTGTCAACTTTATTGAGAAAGTTTTTTCCTTTAATTTCCTCTTACGATATTTTTCATAATGTTAGTAAAATCTGTTGTGATATTTCCTTTTTCATTTGTTTTTTGTTTTCTTTTTTGATTAGTCTTACTAGGGGTTATCGACTTTAATTAACCCTGCAAACTGGCTTTTGGCTTTGTTGCTTTTCTCTTTATCTTTGGCCTTATATTTAAAAGATATTCCTTGTAGAAAGCTTTATAAGTAAATGTAGCTTTAAAATGGAAGGTTGATGTCAAATTCAGGCACAGTCATAGCCTTGGCTTGTGGCACTCATAAGAGGAAGTAGTAATGGTCTTGAACAGGGACTCAGCAGTTTAGACTTTTTTTTTTTTAAGATTTATTTATTTGAGAGAGAGGGGGTCGGGGGGCAGAGGGAGAGGGAGAGAGAGAATCCCAAGCAGACTCCCTACCAAGCCTGGAGCCCAACGCATGGCTCAATGTGGGGCTTGATGTGGGGCTGGACACGGCACTCCACACAGGGCTCCACATGGGTCTCTATCACAGGACCCTGAGATCATGACCTGAGCCGAAATCATGAGTCTGCTGCTTAACCAACTGAACCACCCAGGTGCCCCCAGCAGTTTAGACTTAACAGAACTGAGAGGAGAGGGATCTCACTCTTGGAATATTTTTATATAATAAATTACCACTCTCAAATTCATTTGTTTCTAAAGTGCTTTATATTTATTATAAATAGTGTTAGGTTAAAGAAGAATAGGCTTGAATTGTGGACTGGCTGTCTATCATTCAGCATTCTCAGAGGCAAAGCTGTGTAGTCAGTGCTGAATTTGTCTTAGAAAGCTTCTAACTGAGCTGTTTCATATTGGAACCATAGATGAAGCAGCAGATTTTAAGTGGTAAGGAGACTCATCTTGGGCCCATTATCATTTTTCTGAATACTTGGATATGGAAATATAAAGTGTACTCTCATTTTTGTCATGCAGGTAAATGAACAGCTTGGAACTTTGATTTTAAATGCCATTATGACCTTTAGAAATAACAACGGGCTTAAAAACAAACCAAAGTGTAAATAAAATGGGCAAATAATACACTTCAGTTCCCAATGAACATTTATTTATAAGGAAAAGTTATTTTTACTTTGCAGCATTTGGTCTTAGAGAAAAGACTTCATCATTTTATATGTGATGCGGCTTTCTGGGCTCCTGACATCTTCATAGCATTTGACTGGAATTTCTTTCTCTTGAAAATGAATGGGCATTTTCTTGCTCTCCACACTCATGAGCTTCACTTGCAAGGGACCCAGGTTTACATAATCCTATGGTGAACAGACACATAAGAGAATAGGAGAGGTTATCCAACAAGTTACCAGTCTTAATAGTTAGGTTTCCTTTATATAGTTGGCTTTTATCTGACAGATTTCATTGTCCTCTTAATTGCCTGAATAACATGTGAAATATGTTTATATACCCAGTGGGGTATGGTAGGCAAGATCTCCCAAAGAGCAAGCAGCAAGGCCAACAGGCTTGTCTTTTGGGGAGTAGGGCGGAGGGCACCAATTAGAGTGGGGAAATACATTCTCTCAAAGTCTTTAATTGGTAGAAGAAAGTGTTGGCTGTATATATGTAGCCCTCTGCTGGCCAGGATATAACCACAGCAGACTTTTCTATATTATTCAAGAACAATGGGAAGGATTTGTAAACATCACTTTGACTATATATATATTCTAATATTAAGCAAATTCTCCATGAATTTTTCACTTTTCACAGGACCATTGCCTACTGTATAGGTAAAACGGACCATATTCTGCCAAACTAACTATAGTTTAAGATATCAGCAAATGGAATTAGAAATGTAATTTACATGAAATACCAGCCAACCCAATACTGGGTTGAAACAGCTCAGACCCTACCCAGCATACCTTCCTCTTAGAAGCCTCCTCAAGCCATAACTCTCTCTTTTGAATTCCTTCAACATTTCAGCAAACCTTTCCTGAGTGCCCACTTTGTACCAGGCCCTGTAACCAAGTGCTGAGGTGCAATGATAAGGTCACAGACCGACTGGTCAGGGAGACAGATACAGGTGCTACATTCCTCTTGTACAGTAATTAGTGATTTTCTAATCTGTCTTCTAGCATGTAAACAATTTGAGGGGAGGGCCTGCCATATAGGCATCTTTGAAACTTCATTTCTTCCTGTTCTCCCCATAAATTCCCAAACATCTAACAAGTACCTGGCATGTTGTGGGGTTTTCGAGAAACATTTATTAGAATTTAGGAAAATCACAGAATGAAAAAGGAAGACATTGTTTTATTTCTCAAAAATGCATATAGTTGTATTTACTGTGTTTTTTTTTATTTACTGTGTTTTTAAAATATGTAATTATAGAGCTGCAATAAATGTAAGATAGGAGAAAAACAAATTGATGGATGTCTCCAACATATTTCAGAGTCTGCTCAAGCTGTTATGACAAAATATCATAGACCAACTGGCTTACACAGCAGACATTTAGTTCTCACAGTCTGGAGACTGGGAAATTCAAGATCAGGGTGCCAGCATGGTTGAGTTCTGGTAAGCGTTCTCTTTCTGGCTTGCAGATGGTTGCCTTCTCGCTGTGTCCTTACAAGACAGAGCCTCTTCTTACAAGCCACAGTTCCATCAGATTGGGGCTCCATCGTTTTGGCCTCATTTAACCTTAATTACCTCCTAAAGGCCCTATCTCTAGATTAGGTGTTAGGGTTTCAACATGTGAATTTGGTGGGTGTAGGAGTGGGGATGGGGATCCAGTTCAGTCCATAGCATACACAGTGCCATTTCCACCATCAAAAACCTCCATGGAAAGTAAGAAGGTCTTTCATTCACCCAAATGGTATGTGATTTTGGAATTTTGTAGACAACTGTCCACTAGCCTGAGGTCATAACATACCAAGTGTCATGATTTCAAGACCCCCATGGGGGTGTTTGAATGCCATAGAGACTAGAACTTCAGTCTTTAAATTGTCACTTGATGTTAGCAGGACTGAGTTGTGGTTATCTAAAATGGCTTTTATTGATTTTTTCAGTTTCTTCTGTTTTCATACAGCACTCTTTCTCCTACCAGACTTTAAGTTCTAGGAGAATTTTTAAAGTTACTGGTAGTACCAAGAATGAAAATGTCAAGGGGTGGATATGGGAGTAATTGGAATGTACCAAAAAGGTTTTAAAATTAGAAAGCCTTGATACTCCAGTTTTCACCTAATATGGTATATGGCAGTTTGTACTTTCCAAAGAGGGCCACACTAATAGATATCCTGTCCCACATGCCTTTCCTACAGTGTGGTGCTCCTTCCTCTTCCAGATGCAGGAGCTACATTCCCTCCCCTTGGGTGGAACTTTGTAACTACATCAACCAATAGAATATGAGGGAAGGGATGGTGTATGATTTCCAAATCTAAGTCATATAAAATATTGCAGCTTTCACCATGGTCTCTGGTATTGCTTGTTTTGGGAGAAGGCAGACACCATAACAGAAACAATAAAGGCAACCCATGGAGAAGCCCATGTGAAGAACAGATGCTCCCAGCTTAGCCAGCATTAACTTGCCAGCCATGAGTGAGCCACCTTGGAAGTAGATCCTCCTGCCCCAATCAAGCCTTCAGATGACTGTTGCCCCTGCTGACATATGATTGCAACTGCCTGAGGGCCCAAGTGAGCACTGTCCATTGGAGCCTTTCCCAAATTCCTAACCAACAGAAGCCATGGAAGAGAATAAATGATAATTGTTATAAGCCACTAAGTTTGGAGGTAATTTGTTATACAGCATTAGATAACTTACATGGTATACTAGGAATGTAACTCTGTTAATGAATATATATAGCAAATTGCACAAGGGTAGAAGTGAAAATTCTATCTAATGAGAGATGTGAATGGTGGGCAAATTTTACTAATAAGTGCAAATAGAATTTTTCAGTATCGATGTTTTAGGTTAATTTTCTCTATTAATTAATAAAACGGCATTCTCTTAGTACTCAAAATTTTTTTCATGAATCTTACCTTGAAATCCTTCTCATCCTCATATAGTAAGTATTTCATATCAGAGGTCCCAAAGTCTACACATGAGTTGTTTTCTTCATCTGTCTTCAGTTGCTTGGCATATCCAATACCATGCTCATGACTGACATATAAAGCACCGCTCTCCACTGATGAGCTTGTGATGTCTCTACCTTTTACTTCTGCAGGTTGCAATGTTGGGATGAATACAAAGAAATTGGTTATTTGGGGACAGATAAAAATGAAAATACATTATACACTTTGTCACACTTTTAATTTGAAAGAGCTTTGAGAAATGTAGGATCTATGTATTAAGGTGAGAGTGAGTCCCATGTTTAGAATCTCTATCTAAGTTGTATTCCCTTCTGTTAGTGGATAGCTTTTGGTAATCATATGGTAACTTATGTGCATGTTGGTATTTTGGTTGGTTGACTGAACTGGAACCAAAAACACACCAGTGTAGACAGCACCCCATCCCTCCCCACCAGTATTTATGTAGTTCACTGTGAAACATGGTGACTTCAGTTTGAAAATAGGACTAGAGAAAGCTGCAAGAAGAGAAATATGGAGGAGCTAGCCTGTATCCATTCCTTAAATAGCTCTTGGGTATGAGGTACCTGTCTATAATAGATGCTCAATAAGTATTTGTTAATTTTTTTAAAAAAACCCTATCACCATTAAAATAAAATAATACCTTCATATATATCTGGCAACTCCAAAGGCACTTCAGGTGGCACTGTCAGTCCAGCAGCTTGAGTAAGATATAGTTGCCTAAAAAGAACAAATGAGAAAAGCAGTCTGTCAGTCCACAAATATTATACCATCTGCTCACTGGTGTCTATCTCTCTGGTAGGTGTTGGAGACACATAGATGAAAAATGAGACATAGTTTCTACCTTTGAGGAGCATGAGGCCCAGTGGGGTGGCAGACAGGCTTACAGTATTTTAGGGTGATGGTCTCTACCCTGATGGTGAGTGGTGGAGTGTGAAAAATGCTAGGGGGACAAAGAGAAGAAGCACCTGATTGAGCTTTAGGAGGTCAGGGAAGGTTTCCAGGAGGAGATGGTACCTGAGCTGAGTCTTGAAGAACGAGGGGCTCTTTGCCAGGGAAGGGCTTGGGGTGAGGAAGGGCAGTGAGTGATAATGGAATAACACACCGGGAATGAAAGTGAGCATGACACCCATTAGGGTGCTGTTGTAGTAATCCAGGGGAGGAACAAGTGTGGCCTGAATGGATGGTTTTAAAAAGAAGAGAAAAAGAGAAAGACGGCGAGCAGCAGGAATCCCAGATGACAGGGAGGTTCCAGCTGTTGCTGAGGGGTAGGTTTCAGTCACATGCCTGGTTACGTGTACGTCTGCCAACACAGCTCTCTGTGCATGTGTGTAAGCCTGTGCTCTGCTTTTCAGCACCCATGGAACTTTCAACCAGAACATATGACGTCTTGAAAGCTCCCTATAGCTTTTCCATGAAGTTTGCCTGAAGACAGCATGAATCGGACTCTTGCAGATATTCAAACTACCCCCCATGCTTAGCAGCTCAGCAATTGGAGTGAAGCCCCTGGATTACAGGTTGTCACTTATTTAAAGAACATGAGTAAAGTATTATTCAAAATGCTTAAGTCTCCAACAAATCATATAACTGCATACAATATTTTTGTTTGTAAAAGCTTCTTAAGGTTCAACTCAGTGAAGGTCACTTTCACATGTAGCTCTGGTCTGCAGGTAGACATGTCTGAGGTCTTAGAACTTTCTCTTCTTTCCTGGTTTTCCGTTTTGAATTATTATGATTGTATTAAATGTCATACACTTCATAAATCTGGATTCTCTCTTAACCATTAATTTATTGTCACTTTTGTACCACCATAGGGCAACAACACTTGATGATATGGAAAATACTTAAAGAATGTTATTTTATGAAGTTAGTGTTAGATTTGTAGGTATTGGTCCACTTAGCCTCAGTTCTGTGGTGCTGGGGTCCCTGGGCAGTCACCTGTGGTGGACATTTACCTCATCTCCTGTGTCTAACAGATATTGTGATGTTCTATGTGAGTTGTGAAGGGAGAAGAGTGGGGAGCATTGGATGGGAAAGGTAGTAACTCTATTAGCTAAAATACCCCATTCTTCAGCCAAATAGGAAAACAGCCTTTTTATGTCCTTTGGGCACAGTTTATGTCTATTTCTCACCCCCTTCTAGTATTTTATGAGACTGAGTTCTCAACAGAAAGATGAAAAGAGAAGTTGCCATAAAATATGCAATATGTACTATATTTCTTTGACTTGAAAATGGCTTATAGTCAAAGCTCCTGAATACACTCAAAGTTATCCTTCTGGAGAAGTAGTGTAACAGATAATTGAGGGTTTACACATTTCTGTTCCTTTATGCAGATCTTTCTAAAATTTCCTAAATACTTGCCTCAAGGAATTTATAATCTAGCAAGGAAGCAGACATTAAATAAGTAATCACGAGTGTGATAAATGCCGGTCATGAAAGAAAAGATTAGGGTGTTATAGAAGCACATACAGGGGTTCCTAACCCGGTTCTCACGAACATCGCCCATGCTTTCTTTTTGCTTGGTCAGCTTTTGAACTCATCTCTCCCAACTCGGAAGCAAGACTAAACACTCAGGTGTCTCACTAAAAAAAAACCAACCCACAAGGCATTGATGAATACTGTCAGTACTACTGAAGATTTTTTGGGGGCCTAGGGGTTAAACATGAAACAACTTCACGAAAACTTCATTGAAAGTTTCTCGTCTCCTTGCCAGTCACTGCCAAGTTCTCTCTGGCCAGTGAAAGGATTCCCCTTTGTATAACTAGCCATTCCCATCCGTGGCAGCACCAAACCAGATACCGCGGACTGAGCCCACCAAAGCGGCAAGTGGGGTTGGCACTTGGGAGGGTAGCTCCTTCCTAAGGTTGGGCCTGTTCAGAAACGAAGGAAGGATGACAGTGGAGGCAGGTAGAGCCGCGGTTGTGAGCCCCCGCGCCAGCAGCGGCTGCAGAGATCAGACCCGCGGGCTAAGAGGCGGTGGCAGCAGCTGGAGCACAGGAGCCTGGAGCTGGACACCTGATCAGAGAGGAGAGGGCTGGCAAGAGCGCATCGCCTACTGGGAGTACAGTGAGGCCCGCAGCCCCTAGGACTCCTCGAGGGCATCAGCTCAAGAGACCGGGAATTCAGGAGTCCAGTCAACAGTCGATTCCTTCAGCCCAACTGCCCGCTGCCTCTGCACTGGTGTCTGCCTCTCCAGGGCAGCATGCGGACATGGTGCAGGGGAGCTGGTGGCCCCTTGTCTGTCCTGCCCCGTGGGACTTTCAGCCTGTAATGCAGCTGCACTATCTCCCTTTCTCCATCCTTGTATCTCTTAGCCCAGCAAACGGAACTCCACAACTTACCTGTAGCTACCCTTTTTGGAACACATCGGGAAGTTTGTAAACAAAAGATACTCTATTATGTTACAAACAGTATTTTTCCATGCCACACAGGTGACAGGAACTACTTGGGTAGGAACTTTTTGTGGCCCTTTCACCGCGTTGAATTTCTCTGCTTTAACTCCTAGACCGAGACATTTGTTTCCCATCTTCCACATGTACACCCTGCATTAGTGGGATCCGTTTCTCTTCTCTTCCTAAACATGCTACTGTTCGGATTGGTTCTTGTTTCTGATGACTTGCCCAAATAATCATCACCACTCTGAATTTTAATTCCATATTCCAGGGCCCTAGTTTTCCTCCAGACTGGTGTGTTAAGAATTCTTTTGTCAGGTCAGAAAAAGAGAGAACCTAAAATACACATTTGGTTTCTCTTGTGCAGGAATAAATGTGACTTGGAATGCCAGGCTATTTTCTCTACCTCGAAGGTAGTTTGACTCTTCCACTAACTATCAAAGGAAACAATGTTAACAGTCCACAAGGTAACCGGAAGCCCAGAAGACCTCCAGGAAGCTACCATAAAGCTGATCACTTCCTCCTTTGGGCTAACTCCACACCTCATCCATCTTCTGCTGCACTGGTATGCTTTTATTTTTATGCCCATTTTCCCTGCTGACCTGGAGGCTTTTGAAGGTGTTGTGATGTTCCTGTTAAGTGTTTGTTATTAAGACTATAGTGCATTGTTAAAAAAAGCAAGCCAAAGTTTGCACTGTACCAACAGTTGACATTCACCATGGCCGTTTTGTGAGTCCCTTCCTTTGCAACTACTGCCATCCAGCTAGAACATTAAAAAATTAAATCATCTTTTAAAAATAACTTTTTACAGATACAAATGTTTACAAACTACTTTCTAGATATGCTAATGACTTTCACCTGGGTATTTTGAGATCCACAAGTCTACAGTTGAATAGTTGATCAATAAGCACCAAATTTTCTTCTTCCAGTTCATGAATAGTATTTTCCAATTTTTCAACTTCCTTCCTGTGATTTGCAATCTGTTCTCAGAAGAGAATGGAGGGATGTTGGTACTTGTTGACTTAGTTCTACCTAGTCTTCTGTAAGAAATTCAACTCCTAAAAATCCATTTGCCTGAGGGGAAGATCTATCCTGTATTATTTATTACTGGGTTTGCTTTGTCCTTCCTCTCCAAGAAGGAATGGGTGGGTCTCTTTTCCAGATTGTTTGCAGAACTTGTTTGCATGGTTAGGCAGTTATTAGTGAATGGCAGGAATTGTCCTTTCCTACCCTTCAGAAACATCCCTGGACCTCTCTATGTGCTGGAGGTAGAGATAAACATGAAAATAAGACTAATTAACTTATCATTGTAGTTAAATGGGGAAGATGGTGATAAAAACAAAAAGCAGTATGATCAAACCATAATGGAAGATGCTCAGGTACTGTGGGAAGTTCACTGTAGGTCTGGGGTAGGGGGTAAGGGAGAATTAATAGAGGAGATGACATCTAATCTGGATTTTGAAGACCAAGTTGGGATTCTCCAGGCAACAAAAGGGGGTATACTCTAGGCAGAAGGAACCACATGTTAGGCACAATTATTTTGGTGCAGATAGATACAAAGTGGAAGTGGGGAGAAGTAGGAGAAAAACTGGACAATTAGGGAAATAATGCTAAAGGGTCTGGTTTTTATTTTGCAGATGATGGAAGGTCATGGATAGACATAGCAGGTTTGATGTTTACTAAAGAAATATGGCTAACTTAATTAAAAGTGAACAAAATTTGCTGCTTCTCTCCCATCAGTCGTTAAGAAGTGTATTTTGGAAACTTTAGCTAAAGGCCTTGGATAGTGGGAAAGATATATAGGACGTTACTAGACAGAACTCCCATCTCACCTCTCTGCCTGCCTCATATACATATACATATACATATACATATACATATACATATACATATACATATACATATACATATTCAGGTGCTGCATTGAGAGGTGCTCATGGAGAGAGGTCAGGACGATAGAAGAATTAGAAGCAAGAGTATAGAAGAGGGCACCTGGGTGGCTCAGTCGGTTAGGCAACTGACTCTTGATTTCAGCTCAGGTCATAATCTCGGGGTTGTGAGATCAAGCCCCATGTCTGCTCTGGGCTCAGCGAGGAGTCTGCTTGAGATTCTCTCTCCCTCTCCCTCTGCCCCTCCCCCTAAGCATACTCTCTCTTTCTGTCTCTAAAATAAATAAATAAATAAGTAAATCTTTTTTTAAAAAAGAGTATAAAAAAGAAAGTGATAGGCTGATGGGAGTAATAGAGATAAACTGGAAAAAGTAAGTATATCAAGGGAATATGATGAAACAAAAGGGTTCAGGGGTTTAGATTCAGTATCTCTTGTTAGGCATTGCCAAGAGTGTAGCTGAGATGAGAACTTAGATAACTAACATTTTTTATTTGTACTTGAAATTTATTTATTGTATTTTAGAATCTGGAAACAGTCTGTAAATTACCACATGCATATCTCTATCACATAAGTCATGTATTAAGTGCTTGAATTCCTACTATGGGCAAGGTTCTGTGTGAGACATAGAAGGATACAAAAGTGAATAAGGCGTTTACAATCCAGTGAACAAATACACAAATAACTGTAACATAAAATAATATTAGTGCCATAGAAAAGGCTCAAATGTTGCTGGTGGCTTGGAGTTTGAAAGAAAAGCATATTTTACCTGCCTTAAACTACTTAGCAAACCATTTAAGTCCATGATACTAAATTAGAAAGCAAGGGGTTGGTGCTTTAGCATCTCGTGTGTTGGGAGATAATCAGCTTGATTATAGGCTTGAATGCCTTAAGGAAAAGTTAATAATTTTCAAATGTCAAAGGATGAGAAAGAAATTATATTTAGAGGTTGTAAACAGAAGGAATTGATAGAACATTTGGAAATGTTTGACCCAAGGGTTTGGCATGCTTGGGAGGCAGTACACACAGTTCTTGGTCTCCTTCCAAAGCCGGGAATGAAGAGGGCCCTTTCGGGGATTTAAGTCCGATCTTTCAAGCTAAGGATATCTTGTGGCATCACTTACCCCTTTGGACTACTAACTAAGGTTCTCAACAATTACTATCTCCTTTCTAGCCTTTTGAAATATTAGGGAAATGAAAACTAGTTCTTTTTTATAGCCATATAAATTTCTAGGGTAAGAAAGTAAAAAGGAGGAAGGAGAAGACTGCTTTTCCCTCCCTATCCTTGCTTCTCCCCAGATACCCAAGAAACGTACTTTAGAAATTGAGAAAGATAATTTAGTTTAAACTATTATAAGTCAGAGACCTAGGATCCTGAATTAAATGTGTGCTCTTGAAAATTTCCCCTGCAAGATCCAAGTTAGCTTCATGCCTCCTCACACTTGAAACTCTGATTGCTAACCTCTTTGAATCCCTTTGTCTAGTTTTATTGGCTTTCTATTTGTTGAGTGAGTCTAAGTCATTTGGAAATTTCAGTTTTCTTCATTTCCTTAATAAGCATGCTAAATAAAACCAGATAATGGAAGTCATGCATGGGACGTTTCATAGCCTTCCCACAGGTCTAAGTTTTTGCTTATTGTTGAAAGATAGTTAAATGGAGAAATACTTTCAGGAGGTCCATTATTGAATATCCCTTGTTACTCATTCTAAACCTTCCTCAAAGAAATTAATTGACATACATTATTCCATTTCCAGGCAATTTTCAATTCTTGTGATAATACTTATAACCAGAGATGGTTTTAATTAATTTTGTGAGTAAATGTAATAATGCTAAAATAAATACTTATTGAAATAAGGAGAAATTAAATCTATTAAATTTCCTTAAAATGATTTGTTCTTTATTACTAAGCTCTTTTGCTCATGATTTAATTAATCACATTTTAATTAATCACATGATTTAATTAATCACATTTTTTTCTTGTCTTTTATTTCTACTGAATCATGAGAAGTAAAAAATAAAATGAAACAGAATGTAATTTGTGGCTTTAGTAGGAAGGATCAAGACACCAAAAAAGCCTTTCTTATCAGTCAGATATAAATTTTTACAGTTATTTTCTCTGAACCTAATATCTATGACATCTTATAAGATTTAAGATTTGAATTGTTAAATTATTATAATTAGGATTATGCTGTTATATTCAATAAAAGTACCAAACTAAACTCCTCCCTAATATTCTTTAACTGTTAAGCTCACCTTGAGTTTTTTTTTTTTTTTTTAAGATTTTATTTATTTATTTGAGAGAGGGAGAGAGGTGCATGCACATGAGCAGGGGGAGGAGCAGAGGGAGAGGGAGAAGCAGACTCCCTGCAGAGCAGGGAGTCCAACACACAGGGCTCCATCCCAGGACCCTGAGATCATGACCTGAGCTGAAGACAGACACTTAACCAACTGAGCCACCCAGGCGCCCGCTCACCTTGAGTTTTTTAAATCAATATTCATTTTTTAAAAGTGGGGATTCATCTTGATTTATTTTCGAAGTAGTTTGGATTCCTATTTACCATGACTTTATAAGGGCAGCTTAAAGATAATTGTCAATATCATAGAAAGCACATTACTTTTTAAATTCCTTGTTTCCTAGACTCACCAACTCTATTCAGCCTATAAATAGGGGGCAAGGAAAAGAGAAGAGAAGGTGACAGTGACATTTTTACTTCAGGTATCTGAGCAGATGGTGAAAAAAGAGATGCAAGAAGTGAAGATTTAAGGAGAAATTTAATGAATTCTGCTTTAGGGATGTTGAGTGCCTTTGGGACATCCATGTGGAAATATTTGGCAGGCAAGTAAAAATATAGGTCTAGAGCTATGGACATGCATGTTAGTGCTGAACATGTACATTTGAGAATCATGTACATGTATATAACTTACTAACAAGAGCTGTGTGTAGTTGAAGTGAATTCTTTCAAAAGATAGTGAGTTTTCTTTCATAGATAGTATCTGAGCACAGGTCGGGTGACTACTTGTCTGGATATAAAGGGAATTTCAAAGTAGTGAGTTTTGCACATCTTCTGTAGCACCCTTGTAACATCTAGGCCAAAGATTATCTACCTCTTTTATCCAATAACATGCTCTCACACTTCACCCAAGAGCTAAGCCATGTACTTGATTAATCTCTCCAATGAATATATATATACTCATGGACATCCTTTCATTCAATAACTATTTATGAACATAGATTATTTATTAGTTCTCATGGACATATAATTGAAAAGGCATAGCCTGCTCTGTGCAATGAAGAGACAGATGCATAAACATCCAATTTCAACATATTTTAACAAGAGTTATGAAACAAGAGAGCACTGAGGAAAAGGACTCAAGACTTTCTGGGGGAAATACAAAATGATTCAGAAAAAAATTAATCATCAAAGTCTGTGCCTAAAAGGAGAGTTGGAGTTTTCCAGGTAGATGAGTGTAAGGAGGGAAGGCAGAGGGCCTAGTCTGTACAGTGTAAGGAAAACAGGGCAGTGCCTCATAAGGTCTAGAAGTCCTGCCATGACCACATTCAGTGAGAGCAGTATTGCAGCGCTGGTGTAGGGAGACAGGGGGAGCTGAGTCTCAGACAGCACACGGGGCCCACTTGTTTCCACATGTTCTCCAGAAGGAGGTGTGAAGAGAGCCTGATGACCAAGCTAGGAGAGGACCAAGCAAGTCACCAGTGCAGGGAGCAGACAAAGGCACATCCTATACAGATGAAAGGCAGAGGGAACAAAGATCCAAAGGAAACCCACAGATCTGAGCCCTCTTTAATGACATGCCCCACAAGAGGGCATGTAAGCCCCACCTCCTTATACAGTAGGGCCCATCTTGGAGAGGAGCAGGGGGAAGTAGGGAAATCTAAATGACTGAACATTTATGCAAAGGAGACCACGTGTCATCCCGAAAGGCAATTTAAAAACAGCAGAGAATGAGGTTAGAATGATCCTTTAGCCTTCCTCCCACCACCCAGAAGGAAGTACAGTTTTGAAGAAGACCAGATCAATTTTAGGATATAAAGAAGCTTCATATATTTGAGTATATTATATGAATTAGGATGCCAAAAATGATTTCTGGTTGTTACTGAAATTATTGATGGTATTCATTGAGTAACGGTTTGTAATAAGATTAGGATTCCACTTGAATCTTACTTTACCTCAGCTAGTCATGATTCTATGCTTTTCCCATGCCTTCAGCTCATAAATAAAAGTCCTTTCCAGTTCAAAAAAATGAGAAAGAAGAAATTGTTTTTTAAAATTCCACCTACCTCTCTTTTCAGCCAGTCATTCTCCCAGATCTCTCGGTAGCTGCCCTTGTCAATGAACCGTATGGCATTCTAAAAGAAAGTTTCTGTATTAAGGGAGACTTGCAACATTGCGATTCACAATCAACTTATCTGATCATTTTACATTATGGTTTGCAATTACTTTGGAAACATATCTAAGAACTTTTGCTTCAGTTTTTCTTTATTCTCATATTATTTTTTGCTGATTCACACTGCCTAATACAGGTGATTCAGAGAACTGGACAATAGTTATCCTTTCAGTTTGGCTTCCATTGTGACTTAATCTGATTGCCATGGTGAAATCAATCATTAAGTGATCTGCTCCATAATTAAGGTGGCTGAACTGCAGGGGTCAAATATTCTTCATGTTTTTGGTCTATGTTGGACATAATCCAACATAGAGTAAAAGCATGAATAGATTCTATTACAACCTTTTTAATTAGAAAGACTTCTGTATGTCAATAATAACAATATACGTATTTACAAACTTAATAGCAAATAATTTCAGGGTAGCTGGACAGTTTCCTGGAAAAAGGCATTTTAGATGAAGAAAACAGGAAAAGCATTACTTTGTCAATAGGTTCATAAAATGTAAATTCATTTTCAATTCTTATTTATTTATAGTTTTCCCTAAGGGAACTTTATAAAGGATGAAAGATTGTATTTATCTGTGAGGTACTTTTATATGGATACCACATTACAAATTCCACATTCAGTAACTAAAGGGCACAACCTAAGGAAGAGAAATTAAGAAAAATCTTATAGGGCGCCTGGGTGGCTCAGTTGGTTGAGCGACTGCCTTCAGCTCAGGTCATGATCCTGGAGTCCCGGGATCGAGTCCCACATCCGGCTCCCTGCTCAGCAGGGAGTCTGCTTCTCCCTCTGACCCTCCCCCCTCTCATGTGCTCTCTCTCTCTCTCTCTCTCAAATAAATAAAATCTTAAAAAAAAAAAAAGAAAAATCTTATAGATCATAAAGGCAGACAGAAATAACTGAAAAATATGTTAAGAATAAGTTTTAAGTCTTGAACGAGTGGGAAGATTTGCAATAATTTTTTTCTTCAAATCATGCTAATTAAACTAAGGGTGCGCCTACATTCCTTAGGAACCAGGAACTTTTATACTGCAGCTGCAACTGGTAACTCTAAAGTGTCCTGGAACACAGAATTTCATTTGAATGAAAGCAGGACACAGCTCATAACTGAAGTTGGCTAATGGCTTAATTTACTAACAGTGGAGCAGGGGTTTTCAATGTTGGGCGCATGTTAGAATCTCCTGGACACTTGGACAAATCCAGAAACCAAGGTGACATGGCAGGCCAACTACATGAGCATCTCTGAGGCACCACATGAGTTAACCAAATTTCTTGGTGACTCCAGTACGCAGCCAAGGTTGCACAACAGTGGATTATCAGAAGCGAAACATATGCTAAAATAGCTAGATAAAATGGGGAAAATTCATTCACGTGTGTGTTAGGCATTATGTAGAGAAAAGAAAATGTATAGGGTAGTGATTAAGAGCAATGATCTGAAGGAGACATCTGGAATCGAATCTCGATTCTGCCACTTGCTCTGGGAAAGCCACAAAACTTTCACTGTGCTTCAGTCTTCTCATTAGCAAGTCCCTGCCTTATAGGATTGTTGAGAAACATAAATGTAAAATGCTCAGAACAGTATCTGGAACAGTCCTCATTATATATTGAATATGTATATTTGAAATATATTTGATCTACAGATGCATTTTTAATCATCTTAACTATGTTCAGATCATTTTATTGTTGACTTCACCATTCAGTCATAGTCACTCACAAAGGGGCTGAATTTTATGGACAGATAAACTATTGGTCAGTTCTCCGTAGTCCTCTATATTTGTATAAATCAGTAAAAATCATGCAGTAGGATAGTAACTGAAAGAATAACTGAACTAACAGTTAAGCAACAAACAATAGCAACTGAAATTCAGTGAAGAACTTTAGAGAAGACCAGATGTTTATGATTCTGAAGAAGAGAGATTCTAGATGAAGAGACAGTCCCAGTGGGGGCCTCACTAACTGAGGAGATAGTCTATGGACAGGGAAGGAGAGTGAAAACAAAGGGATTAGAAAACATATAAAGTTGGAAATTATATCTCAAACTTTTTTTTTTAAGATTTTTATTTATTTGTCAGAGAGAGCGCTTGTGCATAAGCAGGGGGAGTGTCAGGGCGCAGGGAGAAGCAGACTCCCTGCTGAGCAAGGAGCCCAACGCGGGACTCAATCCCAGGACCCTGGGATCTTGACCAGAGCTGAAGGCAGACGCTTAACCGACTGAGCCACCCAGGTGTCCCTCAAAGATTTTTTTATATCCCAAAATATTAAAGCTCTGGCCATGTAAAGTGTACTCTTTTAGGTTTGGATATATATGACAGTACTTTTTTTTTTTTTTTTAAGATTTTATTTATTTATTTGACAGAGAGAGACACAGTGAGAGAGGGAACACAAGCAGGGGGAGTGGGAGAGGGAGAAGCAGGCTTCCCGCAGAGCAGGGAGCCCGATGCAGGGCTCGATCCCAGGACCCTGGGATCATGACCTGAGCCGAAGGCAGACGCTTAACAACTGAGCCACCTAGGTGCCCCTATGACAGTACTTTTTAGACAAATCATATTTCATTCTATAATGCATCCAAAACTTTTATTTAATAATTTGTTGTAGCCATTATTATTACTTAAAAATAACTGAATAATAAGTTACTGAGCTCTTGTTCCTTATGAGACACTATGCTACTTAAATCATCTCATTTAATCCCCATACTATTCTTTAAAGGTAAATATCATTATTGCCCCTTTTTTTAAAAATTAGGAAACTGGAGCCCAGAAAAGTCAAGTAACAAATTTAGTTTATATTCCCAGTAAGTGGAAGAACCGTGATTTAAACTAAACTGCCGAACTTCAGAACTCAAGTTCTTAATCATGATAATATACCACAGGAAAAAATAAGGAACAACTTTTGTTTTGTTTTTAAAAAAACTGAAATATACCTGTGTGGCCCATTCTTTCTTTTGATCCAGTTGCAACAAAGTTTCTCTGATTATTCTCTTTCTAGCATCTTCCAGAGTGACTTTATAGTGTTCTTTAAAAAGAAAATTAGAAGCTTTAACAAGACTAATCCTAGGTAAAGCTATGCTGCTTGTAAATTTTATTTCCATGATCCTCTCATCTCCTTTCTACATATTTTCCCCCAAATTTTCAGGGTAAATTTTTACTGAAGTATCTAGTACCTCCAATTAGAAGAAATGCTCCAGTAATTTACTAACACCTTAATGTGAATTAGCTAAAATGGTATCTCTCCTAAGAATATTTGTATTTTCAAAGGATTGTCTCTCCAAAGGGAAAATTCCCAATACTTTAGGGCAGCCATCTACCTTGCATATCACACACTTCTGATTCCACAACGGAAATATAAAGATTTGATTATCTGCATGAGAAGCATCCTATACCTCTGACTCCATCTAACTAAATTTCCAGTATTCTTGGCAGGCGTTTTCTTGGGCAGGAAAGACAGTGAGAAAAGGAGAGAGGGGTGAAGGGGCCATGAAAGTCAGCCTCTGGTTCTGAGTTGGGCTCAGGGCAAGAGAGGAGGACAGATATGAAGAAGTGCAGGATTCTTTATTCTCTCCAGATTTTCTGATATCATAGTCAGGATTGAGAGAGCAAAGGATCATAAAATTTTAGGCCTTGAAAGATGCTTAGTGATCATACCCTCAACACCTCTGTTTAAGGAAAAGTGAGGTATAGTGACATTAAGACTGCTGTAGAGAGTGGAGAGGAAGAAAACTAGTCTAACTTGACATCTGGAGAGTAAGAAAATGGAAGTCTTCGTTATTCCAACCCACATATGCCCATCCATACAATCTGTATACTTCTTTTTCCCATTCAGAGTCATAACTTGGATATTTTAATCATTCCAATCTCATTTCTGGTAGAATTTGTTTCAATTCAGGACCTAGTCCACTAGACTAAGGCTGGATGTTTATTGGAAACTTCTACCCAACAAAACACAATAGGCAATCTAAAAGTTGCAATGGATCAGGAGTTTAGTTATAATGGATTTTTCATTCTTAGCATCTGAAAGAAACCATTAACCTGGAACTTGATTAGATTAAATATTAATTCTTTGCTGCAAATCATAAAAAATAGATGATCAAATATGCTCTAACTAAAGTTATAGCTCTTTCTAGTGCCACATTAACACTGACAAAGCAATAAAAATACCCAACTTGTTCCAAGTTCCATATAAAATTCTATGGACTGTTTATCTTCTGAAGAGCAGAGTAACCAGCACAAGGGAGGATGTAAAAATCTCATTGCTAGTTTTTGTGATTCACCTGCTGCTTTCAGAAACAACTGTTAACCATGCATTTGTGAATATAGCCAAAGAAGCTGGGAGTATGAAATGTCTCCTTCTCATAACAGTTGGAGACGTTGCTACTGGGAGCACGGGAGACTCTGGCTTTGTGCCTTTAAAGTCCTGGCTGCTCAGACCCCTGTCTAATGTGGCCACTTCTCAGAAGCTGATGGCAAAGCCACGCGGGCTGAAGATTGCTTTGCATTGTTCTACCTTCCCTGCTGTGTCTGGCTCCGTGTTGCTCTGCTCCCCCACAGTTTTCCTGGGAGTCTGTTGCCCACTTTTCACCACTTGTCAGTGTCACACGACCTCACTGTGCTGACCCTCTTCTGTGGGGAGGGTGGTGGTAGCCTCTCTTGTGAGTTCTCTTGGAGATCACCAAGGGACTCCCATTTTACAGATGAAGAAATTAATGTTCAAAGAAGTAATGTTACTTTTTTGTAAGTGCATTTGAACCCAAATCTTTTAACTCACGATTAGTGTACAAAGAAATTTTAGAGATTCCTGTCCTGTGTGCCTGGTGAAGGACAAAAGTAAAAATGCTCTGTGACCCTGATATCTAATGACTTATCATACCCCCACACTTTCTGTATTGCTGGGCCTCACTAAGGTCCCCTTTCCTTTTACTGAGAGATAAAGCCTTGTCTTGGATGGATTAGTGACTGTGTTTCCTATACCCACTATCCCAAAATCTCCCAGCCAAAGTTCAGGGAAGCAGCTCTAGGTGCTTCCTTCCCCTTCCCCCCAGAGCTCAGGGATGTTCCTGAATAAGGCAGGGTTGGGGAGCTGACCACAGAATGGCTGACTGATGGCCCATGAGGAGGCATGGACAAACGTCTTCGCTCATCTTCATTAGGTAGGTGATGACACCAGCTCTTTAGAAACTGGGCTGGAGAAAACTGCAAGAACTGGTGTGTGGGAAGCAAGAAGAGAATGAGGACGGGACAGAGCAAAACAGAGGCACTATGAAGGGGACACAGACCATAAAAGACAAATGTAGAGAGGAGCCATCTCTAGGGCCACCACTGATCTGATGGGCTTCTGTTTCCATCTTCAGTCTTCCCATTCCTCACTGCAAGTGTTATATTCAACAAACATGACCATGGGACATCAAACAAACTTAGCTTTATCTCTTCCCTTTAAAATTCATACTGTGAGGCTAGTAACTCTCTCAACAAGATATATGGCAAATTTCTTACTTTTCTGGATCCTTTGTGATAATAAGAGGCCCTCCAACCAGTAATTAATGTATCCAGTCTTTTGTAATAATTAAAACTTTAAACTCCATTCAAAGCTGTGGCTATTCCCTTCCCAACCTGGACATACAACTATTTCCTCTGATTTGAGTTTCTATGCCTCCTCCCTCAGGGTTGAAGAGAAGCATGGAAAGGGGCAAGAAAGCTCTCATTTGACAGATACTATCTCAAGCTAATGTGGCACTTTCTAGTTCTAGCTGGCACTTAGGGTTGATTCCTTTTCCATGGGGCTGTTTTATAGGTTCTTCAGAGGACCACCCTCACCATTGCTAGTTATTTCACCTGTGGTTCCTTGATGCAGAGGCTGTACTGTCCTTGAGGCTGGCTAACTTCTCCTTTGGCCTCTGGCTCTCAATCTATTGCTCCCTCCCATACATGCAGGCTCCTATTTCTCTGTTAGGGACCCTATCACGGAGATCTAACAGGACTAGCTTGCTCTCATAGCAGATTTGTAGGAAACACTTTCATGCTTTGCCGTGACAAACTCTGAGAGGGTAGCCTGCTGCAGACTGAATCTTTGTGCCCCCCTACCCCCAGTTCATGCGTTGACACATAATCCCCAGTGTGATGGTATTTGGAGATGGGGTCTTTGGGAGGTCATTAGGTCAAGAGGGGGGAACCGTCATGAATGGGATTAGCACCCTTATAAAAAGAGACTCCAGAGAGCTCCCTTGTCCCTTCCACTAAAGATGGCTGTCTATGGACCAGGAAGTGGGTTTTCACCAGACACCAAATCTGCTGGCATTGATCTTGAACTTCCCAGCCTGCAGAACTGTAAGAAATAAATTTCTGTTGTTTATAAGGCACCCATTTAAGGTATCTTGTTATAGTAACCTGAATGGACTAAGACACAGGCCTAGCTCAGGGCAGCGGCCACTTTACCTTTTCTCTGCTGTCAGAATGATTAGTCAGTCCCTTATCCCCTAGATTTCCCAGAGATGGGTCATAAACTAGACCTCCATGTCTCCCAAACTGCAGAGGGCACATACTGAACAATCTGAGGAATTTCCTTAAAGATTCTCCATCTTGATTTGAGGTGATGGAAGAAATTACCTTTCACCTGCCCCTTTGTGGGACAGCATGGGACTTACAGCACACCAAGATCTCTTTCTAAACACTGTCCCCTAATTTCCAACAATCTTTTCTTGACCTGTGCAACTTCTTTTATAGACTGGAATTCAGTTTTCTGTCTCATCGGCATGGCAGTATCTCAGTTTACTCTGAAATGTGGTGTCTGTTAAATAGCCACCCCAGTTTAAACTGAGACTAAAAAAGTTTTACTTTAATATCCTTTTTCAATAACCACTCCTATCCCTAAAATACTAGTTCCTTGCAAGTAAACCAGTCTTATTACCACAAACTCCATGATCATGGGTGTGAGAGGAATATTCTACAGAAATCATGGAAGAAGGGAGGAAAAAGGGCAATATAATAGTAAGGCTTTAGATAAATCGCTTTAAGTGTCCTGCTCATATCCATTGTCCAATTACTGGCCCCCAGGGTATTTTAATCGTCCCTGAGCAGATTGCTGCTGCTACCGGCATGGTTAGGAGAAATGCCTAAAACCAATGACAAATAAGAAAAGCCCATAACAACTATTTTCCTATGACACCTAAGGTTTAACCAGCAAGTAATTCAATATATTAATGTCATTACCACCATCCCAAAGCTGGATACACAGCATGACAATTTTCAACTCAAAGAAATCATCCAAATTTCTGATCAAGATAATGGGTTAATAAGTTTATCTGAGAAGGTGACTCCTCCTAATTTAAAAATATAAAGAAATGTTGGGGGGATTTAAAAATTTTAAACTTCCCTGAACAATAACTATTTTAAAAGTACAGTACTGGTGCACAAATACATAGGTCAGTGGAACAGAATAGAAAGTATAGGGAGAGACCCAAATACACATGGGAAACTAAAGTATCATAAAGTCAGCATTTTAAATCAGTAGGGTTAAAATGAATTATTTGATGATGTTAGGACAACTGGAAAACCTATCTGGCAAAAAATAAAATTGGTATCCTACCTCGTAGACACGCAAAAAATCAAAGATGTAAATATTAAAATGAAGCCATAAATATTCTAGAAGAAAATATTGGGCAATTTATCATCTCAGATATCATAAAATAAAAATCTAGGTTGGACACTCTAAAACTTCAACATGTCCCCATAAATATACTCCACAAAAAAAGACTCCCCATAAATATACTCCACAAAAAAAAAAGACAAATGGGGGTAATATTTGTACTTTGTATACAGTTAAAGAGCTAATTTCCTTAAAATGTAAAGAGCTCTACAACACAGTAGAAAAATGGGCAAGGGATGTGAACAGATGGTTCACAGAAAAGGAAATATAGCTATATTTCCTATTACATTTCCGGAACTTATGAAAAGATATTCACTATCACATAATAAGAGAAGTGGAAATTAAAGCTATAATGAGATACCATTTTCTACTTTTAAGACCGGCAAAGAACAAAAAGTTAGCTAACGTCTCTGTTGTTGAAGATGCAGGAACATAGGGAGAGGTTGGGGGTGGGGTGGGGGTGGTTAGTAAACTTGGTACAAGCTCTATGGAGGGCCATGCCTATCAAAATAACAATAAATAAATGGGCACTTTGGGCCAGCCATTCCTTCCTAGAGATACACAAAAGTGAAATTATATAAATACAAGGATATTCATTGCAATAAAAGGAGGTATTTAAGAAAATTCATTGCAGCATTATTTGTAATAGTAAAATATAGGAAACAATCTAAATGCTTACGAGTAGGAGACTTGTAAAAAAAAGTATATTACAACAAAACAAAGTAGTCACTGGAAGAATGAAGAAGTACTAATATATACTGATCTATAAGAATGTCCATATTGTTACATGAAAAAGCAAGTACAAAACTGTATTTGTAGCATGCTTTGTATATATTGATATAAAATATTTCTGATAAAGATTACACAAGAAATTGGTAATAGTGGTTTTATCTAGAGAGAGGATCTGAGTGGCTGGGAGATAGGGGTAGGTAGGTGTCCCCTCTGTCTTTTTTTTTAAAGAATTATTTATTTATTGTTAGAGAGAGAGTAGGCAGGAAGGAGGGGCAGAGGAAGGGGGAGAGAGAGTTCCAAGCAGGTGCCCTGCTAAGCATGGAGCCTGACTCGGGCTTGATCTCAGGACCTTGAGATCATGACCTGAGCTGAAACCAAGAGTCAGTCGCTTAACCAATTGTGCCACCCAGATGCCCCAGAAGATGTCCCTTTTATTCTCTACTTTTCTTCTGGGGAGGAAAACCTTTTGAAAAATTGGAACTTTAAACCCAGTCTGATTTGGAACCAAATTTACACTGCCTTTGTGGTGCAGAAGCCCTGAGCTGAGAAACTTACAGAAAACTTGGTCCAGCAGTGGAATATCCTGCGACAGGGCCCCCGCAGGGGATAATGGAAATGACCCCACATGAACACCTCCACCACTCAGGGCACCATCACCAGCCGGGCTCAGAGCTGTCATCTGGCCAGTGTTCTTCTGAGTCATCAGATTTCTCCATTTATTCTACTCTATGACTTTCCTGTCTCTGGGTTTCTAATGTTTTTTAAGCCACTGTGCTTAGCCACAGTGACAGACAGGTGGCCTCATGGTTCCCAGAACTAGTCCTGGTAAGCTTCATCACACCTGATGCCATCCCGCTCCATACTCTCTCCATTTCCCGTCTTGTGTTTGTTCTTCAGTTCTTTCTGACTATAACCTAGCGTTTACTTGGGCGTTTCTCTACAATGATTCTGGTTTTACAGCCTGGTTAATTTGTTTTTAGCTTGCCTCAGGTAAATTTCTTTTCAATATAACTCCGGCCCAGGACCTTCCTACCTCGGTGGAATTGCCCCAGATGTAGGTATGGGAGCATGCAGACACCACCCACTGAATGAAGCTTCTTTCTTTCTCCAAGACAGTTGGTCTCAGGGATTCTCCACTGCCCCTCCCCCGCATCCTTCTACTTCTCAGTTCCATTGGTGGTCCTGGGAGAGTTTCTCTCCTCTCTCCACCTTTACCCTTAGGTTCATAGCTTCTTGTGCTGATAGAGAGTAAAGAATGATTTAGGGAGTACACATTTTTCTCTTCTACAAAAGGGCTGCTCTCCAAAGATTTTCTATTGAATTTGAACTAGCTTTGTCACAACTGACCTGACATTTTCTCTGCATTTTCTTTAACTCTATTGATGTCATTCTGCAAGGAGGTAATGAGTTTAGCATGTTGTTCACTCCCTACATTCTTGTATTCTTCCCAGTATTCCTTTTCACTGAGTTTCTCAAGAAATAGTTTCTCGGCGTTATTTATTTGCACGCGCATATCTGTTGAGAGAAAATCAAGACACCATGTCATTGCCATTGTTCTTGCAACCATGATACATTGCAATCCGATTTTATGAAGTTAAGGTCTGAAAGGCCTGCTACTAAAATGCTGTTAACTCATAAATACAATTTTTTATCTACAATGAAAGGAAATCTAAACTATTTCAACTATTGTTTATCCCTCATGATGCATAATCCAAGTAAAATTAAGCTTCCAATTATAAAATAGATGTGTGGTTTTAGGCTGTGACTGATAGGTTAATAGACTACCTATATGCCTAGGAACCCACAAGCTTAAATTATTCCCATGGTAGCTTGATAAGTGTCCTATTTTGTACATTATATCACATAGACTTTTTATTAATAAATTGTCACTTTTCTGACCATTGTGCCTCTGGGCAAAGCGAATTCAATATATATCCTGTGCTGTCCCTGGCAACCATTTTTGTAAATAAATAGGTTGCTTCCATCATCTAAAGTTCAGTGTTTGGGACAGGACATTCCCTTGTGTGAGATGATACCATACAACAGTAATCTCAACATGTCTTCCCTGGTCCCTGCTTACAAATGCCTTCAGAGTGAAAGATAAATTCTCTAGTAAAAAATGTACAAATACTGAGCTGTGTCACCCATATAAACCTTCAGTTTGCCCTGGGGCACTTGCTAAACATGATATTCTACTCCATCTTTAGGCCGGGTCTCATGCTTCTAGATATTTTGGAACTGGAAGTACTACAAGGAGCAGGGTACATTGAACTTAATGGCCCTTTGGCTCAGTGCCACACACCATCTTGTTTGAGAGCTCCCTGAAGGCAAAACCACATCTTATTCTTCTCAACAAAACCAGCACTTAGCACAGAGTCTGGCACTTAGTTGGTGCTCAGTAAATGTTTATGGAATGGCTGAAGCATTGCAATCAGGCCGGGGGAATGTTCTCGAATATAGAGGAGTCCAGAAGGACTCCAGACGTGTCTTTTTCCAAGGCTGTAAATAAGATCATGTATTTTTAAATCCCTTAATAAATGACACTTGCTATTGCCATTAAACAATGAATACCGCCGTAACCTGCCTGATGAGCTGCCCTCCTATCTGCTTAGACAGCTGCTGTCTCAGCCCTGTACCACAGTGAGCCTTTGAGGGAGGGTTGCTTACTGTCACTGAAGTCTTTGAAAGAGAGGTCCATGTCGTGGCTGTTGTTCTACTTTGCCAGAGCCCATGTCCCGCCCCTTCTCCTACCCCTTGTCAAATACGTAGGCCAATTACAGTGGCCCCTTCTCCTGGCTGTAGGGATTTGTCCAGTGGGGAGCATGTGTCTCAAGCTAGGCACACGCTCAGAGGCCTTCTCTGGACACACATTCACTGAAACTGGTGGAAAACATGTCTCTTTTGTCTCCATTTGGAGGTAAAGAGGATGTAAAGTGAGAAGTGTCCATGGTCTGAGTTCCAGCCTCATGAGGACAACAGCCTCAGAAAAAGGAGCCAACTTTCGGGGGCAAGACAGAGAGAGAAGAGGGGTAAGAGACAGAGGAGGGGGATGGCGGGGGGAGAGAAGGAGGGAGAGGCAGAGGAGATTTAAAAAAAAGAAAAATGCTGAGGGCGCCTGGGTGGCTCAGTTGGTTAAGCGACTGGCTTCAGCTCAGGTCATGATCCCAGGGTCCTGGGATCGAGTCCCGCATCAGGCTCCCTGCTCTACGGGGAGCCTGCTTCTCCCTCTCCCACTCCCCCTGCTTGTGTTCCCTCTCTCGCTGTGTCTCTCTCTGTCAAATAAATAAATAAAATCTTAAAAAAAAAAAAAAAAAAGAAAAATGCTGAGATCTGACAGCACGTGAGGCTCTGGGTCCAGGTCCAGAGCACCCTGCCTTTTTTCTGTTTGGTTTTATGAAAAAATTAACACCCTCTTTATGTTTAGGCTAGTTTGGGTTAAGTTTTTATCCAGGCAACTGAAGAGTCCTAAATAAAAGGTGAAAAAAAGCGGTTACATCAGTCTTTCTCGAACCTTCCTGTGCATAGGAATCCCCCAGGATCTTGTCCCAGGGCAGATTCTAAGTCAGTAGACCTGGATGGGCCTGAGATTCTGTACTGCAACAAGCTGCCAAATGAAGCTGCCGCCGCTGCTCCCCAAACCCAGTCAGGTTACAGTGACTCCCTGGGACTAACAGAACAGCCTCACAAAGCCTTTTCCCATCCACCTGTCCTCCGGCTTTCCCTCCCTCCCTCGGCATCTGCGGACTCCTCTTGTCCTTGGGCCACTGCACATGCCCAGGCCTCCTCTGCTGTGCTCTGTCACCCAGCTTGGCCCCAGTTGTGCATGACACACACGTCCCAGCACTCAGCCCAAACTGTAAACAGGCACATCTCGGCTAGCTGGGCCTATTTCCCTGCAAAGGCAGTTTAGTGAGCACATCTGAGTATCCTCTGTGGTCTCACTCCCATCTCAAGGGACTTATTAAAGTCTTCCTTCCAAACATAAACAGAAGTCTCCTGGAGAGGCGCCCTGCAAAATACAGTATCTACCACCTCATGACATCACCGCTGCCCATCAAGGGACGGGCCAGAACAGGCTTCTGGGAACAGTTGTGGAGACCCCTAAAAATGAAGTTTGCTGATTGATGGTTGACCTTGGCAACTATTTCATTCAAAACCACAAATATTTACAGATGGTGTGCTTGCTCTGTGTAAAGTGCTTGGGTCGGTAGGCTCTCTGAACTACTTGGAGAAATTCAGGGAATCTAGTCCTCATTTTGACTCCCAGCTCCTAGTACTGCTTCCTGAGAACACTCACATCTCTTCCCCAAGTTTTCCGGCTTCCTAGCTAGATGGTATGTATAGAGGTCCTGGCAAAAGTGGCTTGGGAAATCTTAGCAGCAAATTTAGGATAAAGGAATGAAAAAAATTTTTTAAAGGAATGCATGTGTTAAAACGATGTATGACTTAACCCAAGGGACCGTGGTATTTCCTAAGTCCATGGCAAGAGAGGTCATGCTCTTTCATCTTCTGCACCTAGCATCATTTCTGTCCATGTCCTCCAACCTTCCCCCTTGCCAACTCTCATGCCTCTTTCCCTACCGAAATGGGGGGCTTAGCTCCCTTAATGATACTGGTGTGAGGGGGCAGCTTCATGGCAATATTCACCCTGTTCCCAAGTCTGAACTGAGTTGGAAGCCAAAGAAGCTGCCAGACAAGAGAATTTCCCCAAAGAAAGAACAAATCCCCCCTGTGAGGACTTCAGGGTGGTAGCTAGCAGGCTGTTGTCTGGTGTCAAGAGCCAGGTGGTTTTCCTCTGCCTTGTTTTTGATCAGTGCCCTTCTTCTTCCTCCTCACTTGGCTCTAGTAGCTCTGCCCACTTGTTACTTCTCTCTCCTGCCCATTTATACACACGTGTGTGTGCCTGCGGTGGTAATGCTCTCATCTGAACATATTAGGGGACAAAAGCATGAACACATTCAAGAAATAACTTTAAGTTCCTAAGTCACCTTTCAAGTTTTCTTCCTGGTCTCTTTCAAACTTCCATTTTTCCTTCATTGCTTTTTCAACATCTTCTCTTGTTACAACTGGTAACCCGTCTGACTTCTCTTCACTCAGCTCCTTTAGTAGGTTCCGTATGTGCCAAGTCTGTTCATCCTTCAAGCGTTTGTTCTGTCGTGAAAATCAACAGTATGTAACTGCATCTGCTCAAGTATTTACCTTGACTTGCCTCAAAACCAATTCACACACTGAGGCTTGCAAAGTGAGAAAAAACCATTTAATGAAATAAGTTTATACAGTATCTCTAAGAGCTTATGGAACATGGAAGATGCAAAGTAAAATTAAACCCATCAACACAGTAACTAATGGATAGAAAGTTACGTTTAAAAAATTGTGTTATTAACCTCCCAGTCTATCACCCTAGGCAACAATCGCCTCAAAATCAACTCCAGCTCTAAAATAGGCAAAAAAAATCCAAAGATAGTGATCATTTAAAAAACAGTGAACATTAAAGTTAGACCTTGGAGGCTGATTTCTTCAGTCTCCCACTAAAACCTTCTTCTCCAGCAATCGTCACTCATTTGGTCAGTATTTATGAAGCATCTACCAGGCGGTCATCTAGACATTAAGAATACATCAGTGAACACTATATACAAAACACAGTGGCTCCTTCTCTTAGCCATAGGGTTTTGTCCAGGGGAAGCATGTGTCTCAAGCTAGGCACATGCTCAGAGGCCTTCCCTGGAAATACACTGAAACTGGTGGAAAACATGTCTGTTTTGTCTCCATTTTGAGGTTAAAAGGATGTAAGGTGAGGGGTGTCCATGGTCAGAGTTCCAGCCTCATGGGGACAATAGCCTTAGAAAAAGGATGCTTCTGTTGCAAAGATAAAAAATTAACCCAAAGTAGCCTAAGCATGAAGAGGATGTTAATTTTTTCACATAACCAAAAGGAAAAGGCAGGGTGCTACACCTGGCCCAGAGCCTCACGTGCTGTTGGATCTCAGCTTTTTCAAATTTTTAAAAATTTGCTCTCCCCCCCTTCTCTCTCATCCCCTCTCCTCCTCTGCTCCCTTCTTCCCCCCTTATCCCTCTTCCCTCTCTGTCATCCCCATGAAAGTTGGCTCCTTTGTAAAATGGTACAGCTACTCTGTTAAAAAGGATGCCAATTTCTTATAAACATTTGCTTACCATACAACTGAGCTCTTAGGCATTTATCTCAGAGAAATGAAAGCTCATATTCACATAAAAACCTGTACACAAATGTTTCTAAAAGCTGTATTTATCATAGCCAAATACGGAAAACAACTCGCTTGTCTTTCAATAGGTAAATGGTTAAATAAATTGTGGTACATCCATATCACAAAATAAAAATGAATAAAAGGAACCAACTAATGATACATGCAGCAAACTGAATCTCCAGAGAATTATGCTGAATGAAAAAAGTCAATCCCCAAAGATTACTTACAAAGATTAATTACTAGTAAGTTATTTATATAATATTCTTAGAACAGCAAAATTATAAATATGGAGAACAGATTAATGGTTGCTAGGAGTTAATGAAGGGGTGGAATTGTGAGGGAGTGAGTGGCTGTAAAAGGACAATATGAGAGATGTTTATATTGATGGAAACGTTCTGTGTCTTGACTGTATCAATGTCAATATTGTTAATGTTAATATCCTACTTGTGATATTATACTATATTCCTGTAATATGTTATAGGAAACCAGGTTATGGTTACACAGGATCTCTCTGTATTATTTCTTATAACTGCATGCCTATCAATAATTATTTCAAAAAAGTTCAATTTAAAAAATCAAGGTCAATCAATATTAGCAACTGATAAACAATATATTGCTCTTTCATCAATTCTCAAATGTTCCATTTTCTTGAATGAAATAGATTCAAGTTTTGTTTTCTTATAAATAAATTGAATTACTTTGGCTTGACATGAGTTATTTGAAAATGAAATATTTGTAGAAACTTGAATAATACCAATGAAACTATCCCTTGCCAAACTATTGCACTAATACTTTTTCCACATATGGACTTTTCCACTTATTTTTGTTAGAAGTGGAAAATTCCTTTATCAAGTATAATCTGAATACTAAATAAATCTTTATCTGGTTTTATTTATGTTAGCTAATGTTAGTAAGGCGACAATCACCTCAAAATCAACTCCAGCTCTAAAATAGGCAAAAAAATCCAAAGATAGTGATCATTTAAAAACCACTACATATAATTCATAAAGGAATAATGTGTAATCAATCAACAAATTTTTCTCTTACTTTCCATACTTAGCACAATACTTGTCAAAGTGAATGCAGTCCTCTTTGATCAAACTTTTAACACATTGACTATTCTTTTCAAACATATGATATTTTCATTTGTAAATTAAAATAGTATCATATGTCCTAAAAATGTAATTGAATGTTGCATAAATATGACTAAATCACAATTTGCATTATATGTAAATTTAATAACATCCATATTAAACTTCCCAAATCTCATAATGAATTTCAAATGGATGGGAAATGTGATTGACAACATGTTACAAAATTCACTATATCTGAAAAATTATTTTGAGTGATATATTGAAATACAGTTTAGTTAGCTATATTCACCAATGTGTTAAAGAAGAGACAGTTATCCTATAAAGTAGACAACTCTTATCCAAAGTAAGAATAATTGTCACACTATCAAATAGAAGAAAGGAGATTCAATAAATAAACTACAAAGAAAGGACTGATTTTGTTTTGTTATAAGGCCATCTCATGAACTTTACCTTTTTAAGTCTTTAAGATTCACAGGAGCAAGAACAGAAGTTGCCAAGATAGTACATAGATTTCTCCCTTACTATTTTCCTGCTTTCCCCAACAATGACATATAACCACAGCACATTATCAAACCGGAGAAATGGACATTGGTACAATGTTATTAAGTAAATTAGAGACTTTATTTGGATTTCCTCAGTTTTTATATGTGCTCATTTTAATTTTCTTGTGTGGGTATAAGTATTATGAAAATTTGTCACACACACACACACATATATATATGTATATATGAGAATTACCACCATATAGATGGCATTTGAAGTTGTGGTGTTCAGTAAGATCTTTAGAGTTAAAGAGAAGAGTTGAGATCAGAACCCTGGAAAATACTAATTTAGGGGTGGGTCCAGGAAAAGAGCAATGAGTGAAAAACAAGGAATGGTTGGTGAATAGGGGGGAATATTAAGGGAGAGTGATGTCCTGGCAGCCAAAGAGAGTTTCAAGATGACAGGGATGACCGCTGAAGGCCAGAGGGGTAAAGTGAGGACTATAAAGAGGCCATTGGACCCAGCTACTTGGTCATTAATAACTTCTGCCCTAGTAGTTGTGGTGGAACAGGAGTGAAAGAATGAACCAGAGGTAAGGAAGTGGACACAGTGAACTATGAAATGTCTAATGAGGTAAGTGGAGCAGTGAATGCAAACAGAACAGTCCAAATAAAACTCATACAAAGGAAGAGATGATATGTAGGAAGGAAGAGGGGTATTTCTGATTTTGCCCTAACTGAAAAGTATGTCTTGCTAATGAGTCATGTTTAACTTAGCAATTAAATATCCATGACCTCAAAAATTTTTCCTTCCACTGGTGTTAGTGTGAATCAACTCAATAAATATTTATTGAACACCCACACATGCTGGGCCCTTCTGGAGAAACAAAGGTAAGTAAGATTTGACTGCTGCTGCCTAAAGAGCTTTCAGTTTAATAATAGTGCTTTCAAATTAATAATAACATTTGTATGTAGCATTCCAGCTTAGTTTGGGGGAATGAAAAGGAGCTAGCCAAGAGAAGAGCATTCCCGGAAGATGAAACAGCCTGCATAAATGTACAATAACGAGCGAGACTGGGTTTTCTTTTTTTTTTTTTTTTTAAAGATTTTATTTATTTATTTGAGAGAGAGAATGAGATAGAGAGAGCATGAGAGGGGGAAGGGTCAGAGGGAGAAGCAGACTTCCTGCTGAGCAGGGAGCCCGATGCGGGACTCAATCTCGGGACTCCAGGATCATGACCTGAGCCGAAGGCAGTCGCTTAACCAACTGAGCCACCCAGGCGCCCGAGACTGGGTTTTCCAAGATTTAAAAGAAGCAAGTGGTAAACAGATAAGGTTAGAGAGGTGAGCAGAGGTCAGATTTTGTAGGGCCTCAAAGACTTTAGTAAAGAGCATGGATTTAATTTTCTGTACAGTAGGAAGCCACTGTAGGGTTTTAAGCACTGAAAGATTTACAGTATTCGAAAGGTTGCACCTTGGAAAATGTACTGAATTAAAGAAGGATGGGTAAGAGATGGTGGCGGCTTAAACTGGTGCAGTAACAGCATAAATGGAAAGAAACAGATACATACAGTGGGAGCTAGAGTCTGTCTCTCCATGCTCCTCACTGCTGGGTCCACTGATGACCCCAAAAGAAGACATAGGCCTATCCCATTCTTAGGTGAATCCTCATGAAAATAAGAATTTTGTTTCTGGCTTCAAATGAGGGGCTATGGGAAAGCGATTCTTCAGTCCTGGTCTGTTGTCCTTTCCACAACCAAATGGAAGTCCAAGGCTGACCCAGGAGTCCCAGTGGTGACCCCTGGGCTATGTGGATTGGTCCCTTGATGGCAGCTCACTCCTCTCCCATGCTGTGGATCTCATCATGTGGAACTGCATCCCAGCACCTAGACCAAAGTTCCCCTTTCCATTCTCATCCACAGACCTGAGTTTCTGTTTGAGTCTGATAAACAGACTTTAGTGACTGATCCTGGAGAATCATGAGAATGTCAGGGTCACAGTTATATCACCACCATGGCATGTCTGGCCCAATAAATGTTGCTGAATGAATGGCCAAATTAGCCCTATTTGGAAGACAGGAATGCCCATGCTACAGGAGGGAAACTGAGCCTCCTACCAGTTTGGGCCAAAATGATACCAGCACTAAGTTGTACAGTCAGGATGTAAACTCAGGTCTCTGACCCCAGACTCCATTAAAACTTGTAGATATAGGGGCGCCTGGGTGGCTCAGTCGTTAAGCGTCTGCCTTCGGCTCAGGTCATGATCCCAGGGTCCTGGGATCGAGCCCCACATCAGGCTCCCTGCTCAATGGGAAGCCTGCTTCTCCCTCTCCCACTCCCCCCGCTTGTGTTCCTGTTCTCGCTGTCTCTCTTTCTGTCAGATAAATAAATAAAATCTTTTAAAAAAAAAAACTTGTAGATATAGTCATTTTAGACAAAAGCCAAATAAAACAGTTAACTGTGGAAGTTTTAGAGTCCATATAAATGCTTTAATAGGAAATAGTGTCAGTATTTCCTCATTTATGAGACACCTTAAGGGATAAGTTGTGTTAATTATCACTTACTGCTTCCAAATTGTATTTCTGCCAGTCTTTAGTCATGATGGTCATATACAGCATGGCTTTGATGTTCATTTTAATCTGATTTTATAAAAACAATATATCATCTTAAACATTGAGTCACTTTAACAATTGAGATTATACTTTTCAAATAATATTTACATAAGCACCCTCTGAAAATCTAAAAACAAAAAGATACAGAAATTAAAAACAGAGAACCAATGTTTTATACTTTGGCTAAATAAGAAGTTAAAAGATAAATGTGATTTCAGAGCCTTAAAATTTTGAACACAAGATTCAGGGTCATCATGATCTAAATAACACAGATCAAGCTGACTTCCTTTGACATGGTAATTAATATAATAGGAACAGCAGTGCCCTCTAGCCTTAAATGTACCAAAAACTAAGATTGTAAATTAATCAATTCTAAGCACTAAAGAATTTCCTAGAATACATGTCATCATAATTCACAATTTTTAAGGCATTTGTGTAAATGTTTAATAACTAGATATAAGCTTTATTTTTTTAATTTTTTAAGATTTTATTTATTTATTTGTCAGAGAGACAGAGTGCACAAGGAAGGGGAATGGCAGGCAGAGGGAGAAGCAGGCTCCCCGCTGAGCAAGGAGCCCGATGTGAGAATCGATCCCAGGACCCTGGGATCATGACCTGAACCGAAGGCAGATAGATGCTTAACTCACCGAGCCAGCCAGGTGTCCCTAGATATAAGCTTTAAATGTTATACTTACTCTTTCATGATACTTTTGGTTCTTTTCTCTAAGTCTCCTTATTTGAGCCATAAATCGTTCTACTGCATTTTCTTTTATTTGACAGCTGATAATAAACAAAGATGTGTTACAATTACTTATCAAGGAAAATTAATGAGAAACAAATTTAAAAATTAAACTATTTAGATTGAAATAAAGTATTAAATATATTATAAAAACCCATTTAAGGATAAGATACCTTCTTAAGTGATTTTTTTGTGTGTGTTTCTGAGTATATTTGACTCACTAAAATATATATTGGAGAGGTAACTTCAAGTTTTTTTCCTAAATCAATCCCCATTTGCATTTCACAGTCATAATTTTTATACTTTCTAATTATCTATAAATAATTCAGCTTAAAGGGAACGTAGGGAAGCGCACACAGAAAACATGCTTTCTAGAATTCTAAAAAATTCAGACAAAAATAACAAAACAAAGACTTTATAAGGGCAGGCACATCTTCTTGAAATAGTAAGATAAATGAGGCATACCTTTGGTTCAAGTTCGTTAGTATGCCATCTCTTCTATAAATAATAAAAGCTTTCCTGACACAAACACATTTCTTTAATACCCAACAAGATTTGTTGAGCATCTGTCAGGTACAAAGGAGAGATAGAACAGTGCAGAAAGACTTTGGTATAGGCCGTTTGACAGCTATTTGAAGTGCTAAGTATATCTCTATCTCTCTTTTACCCAGCAAATCTTGTAACTTTAAATTTGAGACCAAAGTAACACAATGGAAACAGCTCTGCATAAATACCTTGCCTCAATTAAAACAAAACAAAATAAAAATACAGCACCTCTGTGGTGTAGTGAACAGAGAGGTCGTTACAGAATGAGAAACTCTTGTTTGCCATCTTGTCCCTGTCACTTCTCACCTGTATGATCTCAGGCAAGTCACTTCTCTGAGCAACAGTTTCCAAGCTATCAGTGGTGATAACAATACCTACCTCTAATCCTATAAGGATTAAAATAAGAAATTGCATGTGAATGTTTCTAGCATAAAGTAAGTGCTTAGTAAATTTCAGTTGAATTTGAATCTTATATCAGTCCTGCTTCTCCACTAACTGCCTAAGGACTCTCACCCTAGTTAGGCTGTGGCTTACTCCTCTGTAGGTAAGACAATTGAAGGGGAAGACCTCGATACTGTTTCAGTTCCAAAATTCTGCAGTTTACATTGATCATTGTTCCCTTTCATGCAGTCACACAGACAACACATAACAGCACGTACAAGATTCAATGAGCCGCTGCTCTGTGCCCAGTATTGTTTATGGCATTATGGAGTTGGTGTTGAACAAGACCTCCATGACCCTTGCCTGCAAGGAGCTTACATTTTACTAGACAATGAAGAAGTAAACACCCAAACATACTACTTACCCATTGTTATGGGGGAAATAGCAGGCTATGACAGGGGTAGTAAATGGAAGGGACTACTATAAACAGGGTGGCTTCCACACAGTAGTAGGTATAAACCATCTTTTTACTTCTCACCTAAAGCTTAGATGTGGGGGCGCCTGGGTGGGTCAGTCGGTTAAGCATCTGCCTTCAGCTTGGGTCATGATCCCAGGGTCCTGGGATGGAGCCCCGCGTCGGGCTCCCTGCTCAGTGGGAAGTCTGTTTCTCCCTCTCCCTCTGCTGCTCCCCCTGCTTGTGCTCTCTCTCTCTCTCTGTCAATAGGTAAATAAAATCTTAAAAAAAATAAAGCTTAGGTGTGCAAAATTCTGAAGGAGTGCCTTCTCTAGCTACCATTTTTAAGGAGAAAAATTAAAATATTGTAAATGAGAATTATCTGAGAAAGGCCTATGCAAATGTATGAAAATTATGCAATTTCTGCAATTATAAATATGGTAACCTAATTCATTCTCTGCATGGGCGAAGCAGGCAAATGAATCTCAAGTATATGGTGTCCCTTGGAGACCAGGTCTTTGTGTGGTGTGGTTAATAGACTTACTCCTGGCTTCAGCTGAGAGGCTTCCTTGGTGATGACTGAGCATGCAAAAATGGGTCTGGAGACTCCACCCAGCCCCAACCCCAGATACTGCATGGCACACACTTATACTAAAAAAATTATTTCTCATTTATTTGAAAATCAAATTTAATTTGGCATTGTATAATTTTATTTGCTGTACCTGGCAAGCTGACACTTAAGTCTACCACCCCTCCGCTCATAGCAGTTAGGAGCAAATGACCTGGGGCTTTGTCTCGTGTTCCTTGGGAGCAGTTCAGAAAGATCTGAGTGGCACCAGCAGGCCTCAGGGGCAATTCTGAGGTGCCCTAAAGGTTTTGGTGGCTTCGTTGCTCCAGTTGTGGCTCACATGGTAGTTGTAGGTCTAAGTTAGCTGAGCCTTTCCTTGGAATTTACTTCAACCTCCATGGGTCTCATGAAGATGAAACTGAACTTCAGAATTCCACACTATCAGCCACTTGGGAATTCGAGCTTCACTGTTTTCTATATACTTTTTCCTTTTCAGATCTCCCTCAGATGCCATTGTATGCACATGTCACACTAAATATTGAAGCAAGTGGGATGATAAGCCAATGAGATAATATATATTAATGTGGTTCGAAAAGGATACACACTATTCTAAAGCACAGTGATAGGAAATGGTTAGTAATACAACAGGTCACCTTTTCCCTTCCCTCTCTGTATTACTAAGATGTTACTAATGTGTCAACTTTCTCCCTCCAGGCAATTTCACTGAAAATTCAGAGAAGGAAAACAAATAAATCTGGATTTTATTTTTAGAGAGAGAGAGAGAGTGAGAGCATGGGGTGGGAGGGGTAGAGGGAGAGGGAGAGAAAGACTCAGTGCAGAGTCTGACATGGGGCTCGATCTCATGACCCCAAGATCACGACCTGAGCTGAAACCAAGAGACAGATGCTTCATGACTGTGCCACCCAGGGGACCCTAAATTTGGATTTTTAAAAAGAATTTATACTTTTATCTATTTTTTAACCTATAATCATAATCACACCTATTTCTATATTCATACTCATTGTAGAAAACTGGGGGAAAAACAAGTATAAAGGAAGAAATTAAAACCACCTTTACCTAGAGATGATGATTACTTTATAGATTTAGCATTGGCAGTCTCAGCTCTTCACAAACTACCATAGAGGATCATGACTTTATCTTTTGGGGATAGATTAAAAACATGTTTAGTTGTTCAGAAATCATTGACTACCTACTATGTTCTCCCAGCTCTTTGTTAGATGAGATTGTATAAGAGAATTATAAGATGCTGCCAGGGGATCCTTGGACAATCCTTTCTCAGAAAGTGAGGGGGATGTTTTGGCTATTGGTCATGTGACAAAAGGTCTGTCACCTGGGAACACATGCAATGAGTCAAGTGTCCCTAACAGAGTGACAGTGTAAAGCAAGGCCTTGACTGTTCCAGTCCACAAGATTATTTATTTAGTCTTAACAGGGAGAACAAAAGCATGAGATGTTCAATTTATATCTTGCACTAGATCATGAGAATTTTTAAATGTTTGTCTGTTTGTAAACCTCTGTGAAAGAACAGAAACACAGGCCTCTGACTGACCTAGAAGAGAAAGAAACAATTGTATCTGGATGTCACCAACGTAAACCATAGGAGCAAATTAGAGACCAGATTGTATTCACAGAGCCTGAGTTTTTGTCCTACTCTCCAAAGATGAGACGAGGGAAGTTTTCGGTTACGCTGACAAATGAGGGCAGGTGGTTTCTGGTTATAACTTAATGTCTCAAGTAGAAAATAAAGGGGGACTTTGTTAAAATTCCCTTCCCATGCATGTTTCTCTCTTAGTGTTCGGACCCTTTCACTCACTGAAAAGAATAGACAGATAGATTTGGAGTTTCTCAAGGAGAAGGAAATGGATTTTCTCTGAATGTTGTTCAGAATAAATCTCTTAAAGACCAGCGTCACCAGCATCACGGGCTCTGCACATGCAGCCTTTTTCCCCTCCAATAAATAGTTTCCCAGTCCCAAATCCCAAATGCTTCACGGGGCTTGGCTTATCTCACCCTTACCCATGCCACCAGTCTGCTCTTACCCTCTCTCCCGCACTCTGCCTTCTCTCTGTTCCTGGACTCTGTAAAGCTCTCCCTCACCCCAGCGTCCTTTCCATAAGCCTTTCTCTCCTCCACCCTATGTCTCCATAACACCTGTTCCTCTGCCAGGGATCAGCTCCAAAGTCCCTCCCTCAAACAAGCTTTTCCTGACCTCTCTGACCATATCAAGTCCTTTAGTTAAACTGTTACACAGGACCCTATACTTTTCTTTCATAGTGTCTTAACTGTAGCTATGCAATTTTTTAAAAAAGCTTCAAGTATTTATCTAATGTCTGTCTCCTCTGCCTCATCAAGCAGGAACTGGGTGGTCTGTTTGCTGTTGTCCCCCAGCACTTGCCTTGGACTTGGTAAACATTCAAGCACTTGTTCAGTAAATGCATGAAGTACATGTTTTTGTTAAAAAATTATTTTTTAAAAATGTTAATTCCAGTATAGTTAGCGTACAGTGTTATATTAGTTTCAGGTGTACAATATAGTGATTCAACAATTCTATACATTACTCAGTGCTCGTCATGGTAAGTGTACTCTTAATCCCAATAACCTATTTCACCCATCCCCCCACCCACCTCCCCTCTGGTGACCATCAGTTTGTTCTTTGTAGTTAAGAGTCTGTTTTTGACTTGTGTCTTTTTTTCTTTGTTCATTTGTTTTGTTTCTTAAATCTCACATATGAATGAAATCATATGGTATTTCTTTCTCTGACTGACATTTCACTTAGCATTGTACTCTGTAGTTCCATCCATGTTGTTGCAGATGCTAAGATTTCATTCTTTTTTATGGCTGAGTAATATTTCATTAAATTATTTATATATTATTTATATTTATATATAATAATGAGATATAGTTATAATAATATATAATTATATAATTTTATAAATATACAATTATATATATTATGTATAATGAAATATATATATATGCATATCTATATATATTATCCATTCCTCTTTATCCATTCATCTATCGATGGACACCTAGGCTGCTTCCATAGTTTTGCTATTGTAAAGAATGCTGCAATAAACAGGGATGCATGTATCCCTTTGAATTAGTGTTTCTGTATTTTTTGGGTAGTGCAATTACTGAGTCTGTAAGGTAGTTTTATTTTTAACTTTTTGGGGAATCTCCATACTGTTTTCTACATGGCTAGATCAGTTTGCATTCCGACCAACAGTTGACGAGATTCCTTTTTCTTCACATCCTCACCAACACTTATTGTTTCTTGTGTTGTTGATTTTAGCCATTCTGACAGGTGTAAGGTGATACCTCATTGTAGTTTTGATTTGCATTTCCCTGATGATGAGTGATGTCGAGCATCTTCTCATGTGTCTGTTGGCCATCTGGATGTCTTCTTTGGAGAAATGTCTGCTCATGTCTTCTGCCAATTTTCAACTGGATGTGTGTGTGTGTGCGTGCGCTGAGTTGTATCAGTTCTTTATATATCTTTATATATCTTATTCTATATGTCATTTGTGAATATCTTCTCCCATTTAGTAGGTTACCTTTTAGTTTTGTTCATCGTTTCTTTTGTTGTGCAGAGCTTTTTATTTTGATGTAGTCCCAATAGTTTATTTTTGCTTCTGTTTCCTTTCCTTCAGGAGACATATCCAGAAAAATGTTGCTATTGCTGATGTCAGAAAAATTACTGTCTCTGCTCTCTTCTAGGATTTTTATGGTTTCAGGTCTCACATTTAAGTCCTTAATCCATTTTGAGTTTATTTTTGTGCATGGTGTGAGAAAGTGGCCCAGTGTCATTCTTTTGCATGTGGCTGTGCAGTTTTCTCAACACCATCTATTGAAGAGACTGCTTTTTTTCCATTGGATATTCTTGCCTCCTTTGTCAAAGATTAGTTGACCATATAAGCACGGGTTTATTTCTGGGCTTTCTATTCTGTTCTATTGATCTGTGTGTCTATTTTTGTGCCAATACCATATTGTTTTGATTACTACTGCTTTGTAGTATATCTTGAAATCTGGGATTGTGATACCTCCAGTGTGGTTCTTTTTTAAGATTGCTTTAGCTATTTGGGGTCTTTTGTGGTTCCATACAAAGTTTAGTATTATTTGTTCTAGTTCTGTGGAAAATGCTATTGGTATTTGGATAGGGATTGCATTAAATGTGTAGATTGCTTTAGGTTGTATGGACATTTTAACAATATTTGTTCTTCTAATCCATGTGCATTTGCTTGTGTTACCTACAGTTTCTTTCATCAATGTTTAATAGTTTTCCAAGTACAGGTCTTTTACCTCCTTGGTTAAGTTTATGCCCAGCTAGGGGCGCCTGGATGGCTTAGTTGTTAAGCATCTGCCTTCGGCTCAGGTCATGATCCCAGGGTCCTGGGATCGAGCCCCACATCAGGCTCCCTGCTCAGCAGGAAGCCTGCTTCTCCCTCTGCCACTCCCCCTGCTTGTGTTCCCTCTCTTGCTGTCTCTCTCTCTCTATCAAATAAATAAAATCTTAAAGAAAAAATTACGCCCAGCTATTTTATTCTTTTTGGTGCAATTGTAAATGGGATTGTTTTTCTTAATTTCTCTTTCTGCTACTTCATTATTAGTGTATAGAAATGCAACAGATTTCTGTATATTGACTTTGTATCCTGCGGGTTTCTTGATTTCATTTATCATTTCTAGCAGGTTTTTGGTGGAGTCTTAGGGTTTTCTATATATAGTGTTATGTCATCTGCAAATAGTGAAAATTTTACTTCTTCCTTACCAATATGGTTGACTTTTATTTCTTTGTCTTTTCTGATTGTTGTGGCTTGGACTCTGTTGAATAAAAGTGGTGAGAGTGGACATCCTTGTCTTGTACCTGACCTTAGGGGAAAAGCTCTCAGTTTTTCACCACTGAGTATGATGTTAGCTGTGCAGTTTTCATAGATGGATTTTATGACATTGAGGGATGTTCCTTCTAAACCTACTTTGTTGAAGGTTATGAAGTGTATTCTTATGTGGAAAAGACTGAAATGAATTCATTCACTCCCTAAGAATTACACATTAAAACACCTACCGTGTGCCAAAAACTGAGGTTCAAGATCTCTCCAGAGATTTACTGTTTATGAATTGGATAAAACATAAACATAGAGTATCTTACCTCTAGTTTTGTCTCCAGCTCCTGGGAGTGAGACACTAGGAAATATTTTTATTAAAAATAATTGCATCATTTGGATTTGGTCTGCAGCCACTGGAGATAATACTCATTGGAATGTCTAGAAATGAAAAATCGTTTGTTCTTCTATAAATGTACATGAACTATTCTATATTGTACTTTAAGAGATAAGTCAGCCCGCTGTTACAAACTGCGTATACAGCATGTGGGAAAGTGACCAGTAGAGGGAGAGAGGGAGTCAAAACCACATTAACAAATGCTGTTTCATTGCTACTACTTGGAATATGTTATAGTCAAAGTTTCAGAAACTTTAAAAAAGATGCACATAGCACAAGAGTGCATTTATGCTTCCAGTCTAACTCCAGTCTAGCTCTCTTGACAGCTTTTGAGTACATCACTTTCCATTTGGAGTTACATGAATCTTAACAGTGATTTCCATTTACATATGGGAATGTTTGGATTCCATAATCTAAGCTTACTGGTAGTCTAGAAGTGCTTCACTGGTAGGCAATTTGACTTCTTTGTGTGGCCCATCTTGAATATCCTTTTTATTTGCTTTCGCTGTGTTATCCATTGTGTTGCTTAGTTAGTAAGAAGCATACCTGTTTAGAAAAGAAACAGGGAAAGTAAATAAATTCCGTCTTTGCCCCTCTACTTGTGCTTACTCAAGATGAGGAACTGCTGGGACTTAATTTAAAACTGTTTTTTCCATTCAGATTTCCATGTCCCCAGACCTATCATCCACCACAATGCTGGGACATCACGAATCAATGGATTCTTGAGTCTGGTAAGTTCCATGTTTGGCCGGTACAGCATTTCCCCACCCAAAACTTTCTAAGAGACTCATCCCCTTATATTATCCATCTACATCTGTTGTCCCTATCGAGATCTTTTAAGAACAAGGACTAAACTTTTTCAGCAATTTTTTTCTCCGCAGTGTTTGGCAAAGTGCACTGCATGTAGTAGCAGCTCAGGAAATGTCTGTTACTTTTTTTAAATTAAGATAAAACAAAAGCACAACTTTCTATGGGCACCAAGAAACTAGAATCCAAAAGATCAGGTTTGACCAGGGTTGTTATAAAGAGCAAATAAAAGCACATATTCAAATGTTTTTTAAATGGCTAAGAGGTTTACAAATGAAAAATAATAGTAATAATAATTATTATTAACAGTAACTGCTCATCAGCTATTAATTGCTTTTTAATCAATAATAAAAATTATCAAAAATAATATATTTTAAAAGTAAAAAATTAGGTCCACTATTTACAGATTTTTATAGTAAGCAGGAATAACTCATGGATTTTGTAATAGGTACTAAAGTACTTCTTTTCAGATTATATAGTCTTCGGTAATAGATTTTTATCTAATTTCCATTAATCTCAAAAAAATGAGTGCCTAAACTTTAATCAATGTATTAGTAGTTGAGTATGGTAGAAAGAATTTAGCCTTTATAATGATTTATTTGATGGCTGGAAACTCCATGAGAGTGGGAATGATATAATTCTTGTGCATTAATCTATTTCCCCACCTAGCACAGGCAGATGCACGATAAATTCTTGTCAAATGAAAAAATGGATGGATGAATCAGGGAGACATGTTTTAATCCCAGATCCACCACCTATTGTCAATGGACCTTGAGTAGGTTACTTAATCTTTTTGAGCTTCAGTTTCATTATCTGTAAAGTGAGAGCAAAAATCTTACTCTAAAAGCCATTGTAAGGATTAAATAAGCTAATATTTTAAGCACCTAGCATAGTGGCTGATATATAGAAAGAGTTTAGTTAAGTATTATGGCCATTTGGTTAAAGCTCCAAATCATGCTTCTTCAAACTCCAGGTACCTATAAAGCAGGGGATGTCTGCTTGCTGCCAAGTATGATGATATGTGGAAAAACTAATCCATGCGGTCTGCTATTGTCAACCTTCATCATTGATTTGGGTCACTGAATCGGCAATCCACATAGATCACTGAGATCCACAGTGGAAAATCTCTCTGAAATGAAATACATTTTCCGAGACCTCGAGCCAGGCTCAGTCTTTGTGTCTCAGACTTTTCCAGCCAAGGGTGTTCATCTCTCTCTTCTAACAGATTCGAGTATACCTGAATGCAAACATACTATAACACCTTCCCGCTGAAAAGCACACAGGTGACACAACAGAAAGACTTAGCACATTAGGACAGAATAATATATTAAGTGGTATCTTCTCAGATACGAAAGTATTGTGAACAATTCCATAAACAACACACTAAAATGTGTCATTATACCATCACGGTTCACAGAAACTTATCAGCTGAGAAAAAAAGTGCTTTCGTTTTAGATACAGAGTTGAATTTTAATATTATTTTCTATTTTAGAATTAGACTTTTTAACTTGACTATTGCGCAAAAAGATAACATGCTGACCAGTGTTTCATTTTACAACAATAAGTTACTATTTAACAGTGATTTTTATTATAAATATTTCATTTAAAAGTTAAAACAAATTCTAACCTTGATCTCTCGTTTTCTTTCTGAGTCATATGGAAGAGATCAAGTGTTACAGTTTCCACCTACAGTACCCATCTGGTGCTGGGGGAAAAATGACCTCATCTTGTTCAATTACCTCAGTTACCTGGCTCTTAGGTTTTCAGTTCTCTGCCTAAAGTATAATTAGTTATGTAACTGCAGCTCATGGAAAAGGACTTTCATAAAATATGAGTGAAAATGTGGATCCATGAAGCACAAATGATTGATGCATAAACTCTATTAATATTCATTGTTTCACATACTTTCCAGAAAATTAGTAAGCATTGGCTTGCCCTCTTATTAGATGTATTTTTGCAATGAGCTAATGACTTTACTTCAGAAAGTACTTCTACATTTGATAAGGTCCTACAAGCAGTGGGAGTTTCATAAACATTTACAAGGATTTACAGTTCCTGACCATCTAGAGGATTTCTAACTCTGCAAAGGGTGAGCATCATAGAAAAAAAAATTCACAAAGTAACATAATTATCTTCCAGGCAGGTTTCACATGACTAATTCTTGACAGAGGGACACCTAATCTGTCTATCAGTAACTGCAAACATCTATTCAGCACCAGCTCTGTGCATGGCTTTACCTGGCCCTTAATTATAAAATATGGAAGAGACAAGGTCTCTACTCAGACAGATGGGAAGAAAGAAGCATACTCCAGCAGAACTTTAAGAAAATAATGAGCAACTTTAAAAGACTAGAAAGATTGTGCAGGTAATGAAGGCTCCGGAGATCTCTGCCCACAGTGTGACCTTTTGTGCTGTTTTTCCTCTCCCAGCTCTGTTGGGGCATTCAATAACATACGCCATGGAGGGAGGGCAGGCAAGGAGGCTGGGTTTGAAAGACTCAGGTCTCCAGCCTTTTCAGAGACCACCCCATAATCACTTTCCATCAGAAAATGTTTCAAAATATATTCCCTGAATGCTTCTCGGTGAAAAGTAAGAAGTCTGTTTGGATAAAATGGACATATAATAGCCATCTTCTTCAAATATGCTGTTACCCCATAATGCTTTACTTGACTCTGCAAAATCACCCAAAAAACAAAGAGTGCATTGTCAGGATCCTGGCTCAATATCTAGAAAGTCCTAATGACTTTTTTCATGACTTTGTGGAGCCACGAATATCCAGAAGCCTCCTAATGACTCTTTTCAAATTTTGTGGGGTCTGGGAGGGATGGCAGTTCTGCCCTGATACCTTTCTGGACATTTGGAATGAATTCTGATGTTTGTTAGCCAATGTTTTTACATAAAAATGTAGATTAAAATGGAAGATATTTACTTAATAACATTAGTAATGGCAAAAGTTCTGAATAAGATTCCATCAGAGGTTTAGTTAAAAGATCTCTATATGGGTGTTGGGAGTCTTGAAGTCTATCTAGTGCTGACTCTGCCATTAACTAGCTATAAATGTGTTAACTCTAATAAATAATAATAATGTCTAATATCTCACTATAGTGTTAATTGCAATATATATTTGAAAACATTCATGGCATTCATCCTCAACAAAACACAACTCCTTTAATACTGAATAACAATTAATCACTTCAACAAACCATATTTGGGTTTTCAAAAATATATGTTGGCACATAGGCCAGCATCTCCCATGGATGCAAACTGGATGTTCAATAAATGTCTAATTTGAATGACTGACTTGCAAATAATGTGTACTCACTTTCTTTACCAATGGCCCTATTTATTTGCTCATAATATTGTATATACCCTTAATTTAGAAAGTAAAATTTATTTATTTATTTATTTATTTATTTATTTATTTTAAGTATGCTCCATGCCCAGTGCAGAGCCCAACGTGGAGCCCAATGTGGGGCTCAAGACCCAAGCCAAGATCAAGAGTCGGATGCTCAACTGACTGAGCCACCCAGGGGTCCTGAAAGTAAATTACTTTCAAATTCAAATTCTCACTTATGGTAAAACATACTTTTAATACAATTTTTAAGTGTTTTAGAAATGTTCTTCAGTGTATCTTAAAAAACCCTGAATTCATTTAAAGCTTTTTAGTAGTGAGAATATCACCTAAGAGTTAGCTTAAAACAAATTCAGTTCTCCTTTTTTATTGATTGTGTATATACAGCCCAAAGCAGCTTTAAAATGTAAAACATAGCCAGTTTGGAGATATGTTAAACCACCATATATTCAAATTAAGGTATTTAAAAATATTTGGATAAAAGTGCCTGGTTGGCTCAGTCTCAGGGTTGTGAGTTCAAGCCCCATGGTATGCAGCCTACTTAAAATTAAAAAAAAAAATAAATAAAGTTGTATGGAGCCTACTTAAAATTAAAAAAATAATAAAGTTAACTATTATTAATGTACCTTATATTTTAAAAAATAATAAATAAATAAATAAATAAAATATCTGGAGAAATGATATTTTTAACTTTCACTTGCCTAATTGATGATTTATGTTACATTACCATGTATTTTCTTTACCAATGCAAATCCTTTGGTCAGTGGCACATTTCTGAACTGCAGTTCTCAAATTATACTGGATTCTTACCTTAAAAATTGGTCTATCTTCTGATCCAGAATTGCTCATGACATAGTTTGAAAAGCACTATATTATACTAACTTCTCTAGCAACCAGAACTACATTCCCCCCCCAACTCCTGCTGTCTTTCAAGCTTAGAAATGTCACATTTTCACATTCATCGTGAAAAAATATTGTGAGGATAATGGAACTACAGGTAGTATTTTCATCCTCTGATGGTGGAGGAGAACAAAAAGGCTTCTAGCTTCAAAGAACAGTGGTGAATATGAAGAAAATCTATTGGAGCCAGGTCTTGGGGTGGCAATACGGAAATCCATGAGGGGTTATCACACACGTAGTGATAAATACCCAATCTTGTTATTTTCCTTCTCTGCCTTCACAGAAATATATATGTGTATATATATTTTTTTCTTCAATGGGACCTCCCATTGAATTCCACCTCCCAACCACCTCCTCAACTCTCTTGCCCAGCAGAAAATTAATCATGGAGTAAGAAGGGGGGTGAAGAAGCAAGGTACTATACAAATCTAACAAAGTAATAAAAGAAATAAACGAAGTGTCCTGTTCGGAAGGATGTTGCAGCATCCAGGGCAAGGAGCTGAAGCCAATCTGTGGATTGGGAGGGCGAGGGTGAGGCCATCGACAACACTCAGGGCACTCAGGACGTACCCACGCGGGAGGGCTATTGTGCTCCTGCGGAGAAGGACGCAGGATGTGTGAGCCTTCACTCAAAAGGCATTCACGAGACTGGGAATGCAGTGAGAAGAGCGCTACGCAGAGCAAGACCTGACTCTAGTCCTAGCTCCTCCACTAACCTCGAACAAGCCCCGAAACCCCTCTGACCCTGGGTTCTCTTCCATCTTTCCTGCCTCCTGGCAGGGTTATCAAGAAAGCTCAAATGATCTGGGGACACTGTCAAGCATAAAGCTCCATACAAATGGAAGGATTCGTTTACTGAGCATCTACTGTGTACGAGAGGCTGTGAGGGCACCACGAAAGTTACAAATCTGAGTCAAATTCAGATCCTGTCCTCCGTGAGCAGAAGATCGAGAAGGGCAAATAAGCAACGCATCCGGGGATTCAACTGCGAGGAAAGGGCGGTTAGTATTTTGATCAGATCAAAAGATCTCCTGCGTGAAAAGGGGTGGGCCTATGAGAACCCCTCCTGGCGGTTCCCAACGGTCCCGGAGCAGGACTTGGTGGAGGACGCCAGGAGGGCGCGACCCCAGGCCCATTTGGGCTCAGAGCAGGCCCCAGGGCTGGTGGGGGTGGGGCGGAGATGTAAAGTCTTAAGAGTCAGACTGGAAGGAGTCAGCGGCCGAGCGAGGGGTCCAGCCGGTCTCCCTACCTCCCCTGGACGGCTGCCAGGTGCGGATGCACTGCAGTGGACCCACAAGTAGCACTGGCATGCGGCCCGCGGACCGGGCCCACACACTCGGCTGCTGCCGCCGCACCCTCCGTTTCCAAGGCGACGCGCGCGCGAGGGCTTCCCCTTCCCGCCACCCTGCGCAACCGCTACCCGCGGGCCGGGCGCGCCACCTGGTGGCCGCAAGGGGAAGAGTCCAGGCGAAGGGGCCGCGCTGCCGCCTTTTGCCCCCGAGATCCCGCCCTCCCGCCTTCTCCCTGAGCGATTTTCACTGCCACCGCTCACCCTGCTGATTGCACAAAACTCACGCCCCCTCCTTGCCTGCCTCCAGAGGCAAACCCGTAAGTAGTGAGTTGTGTGGAGACGTGACATCCGGCTCTGCGCTGTGACCGTGAGGCACACTTGGATCTGTGTGTCTGTTTCTTCCGCTTCAAGTGAGACATAGAGACGGCTCTGTGGTTTTCCAGAAGCTCGCAGGACGGGGAGAGGGGTTTGTGCGCATGGACGGGTTCTGCCCCACTCTGCTCTTCAACCACCAAGGCTTTTTTTCTCTCTTCTCTTGTTTTGTGTAAGACTTCCTTTGGGTTTGACTCTAAACAGAATTGCAACCCCCTGGACTAAGTGTTTATATGATAACGTCCAGCTCTGAAAGATCCTTGATCCTATTTTGCTTCTCGCTTTACTTTTTTGCTCCTAACCTCAAGAAAACCAACACAAATTTCGATTCCGTCTTTCCCCCACTTTCTACGTTTTGCAGCTCTGTCCTACTTTGAGGGGAAAATACATCAGACCCCTACAACCTTTGAAGTTCCCCTTTTCTCTCCTGCATTTTTCCCTCGTTCTCTGCCTCAAGACAATTTCTTACATCCTGGCAGCACCTACTTAGGCTAATAACACCCTAGTCAAATAGTTCTCTCTCTGTCCCGGGAAGACAGAAGTGAGGCCCTCTCTTGAACCTCCACTCTTCATAAGTCACCTGTTTGGCATTCTTGAGTTTGGTTTTTAAAAAATAGATTATCTGGTCGCCTGGGTGGCTCAGTTGGTTAAGCGTCTGCCTTTGGCTCAGGTCATGATCCCAGGGTCCTGGGATGGAGCCCCATGTTGGGCTCCTCCTCTGGGAGTCTGCTTCTCCTTCTCCCTCTGCCCCTCCCCTGCTCGTGCTCTCTCTGTGTGTGTCTCTCTCTCAAATAAATAAATAAAATCTTTTTTAAAAATTAGAAAAATTAGATATTAAAAAATAGGTTATCATATATTTTCTGATTAGTTCTGTGTTATATTAATAAACAAATTAAGAACTTAAAAGAAAGGAATTGAAGCAGTTAATATAAATACTAGCTTTTGATTGAGGGAGTTTTTCTCATCAGTAAAAAGTCATCCAAAAAATAACCAGTCTGAGATAATTTATGTGTTCTAGCTCATTTGAACCTTCCTTTATTCCATCAGTGTTATGTATTTGTTAAATGCCCACAGTTTGCTGTGATCTACACATCTGATAAAGGTTTTTTAGGTACTTGGTCTTTCCTAGAATAACAACAGGTGGGATTGTGGGGTAAAATTATTAAATAGAGTACAGATGCAGGAGGGAAAAAAAAAGCTACCACCAAAAATTTTCAAGCAAGCGGATTATTTCTGTTAAATGGAAAAACAATTTTTGTGATTATTCAGCACTTTGAAATCATTCCCAAATCATTTCCTATAAATCTTAGCCTACTGCTTTTATGAGAGCCTGGACCCAGGGTCAAAAATGTACTTTTACCCTATCATTTATCTCCTGTACAGTTTTTCTTATGGTATTTGCCAGTTGGTGGTTAAACAGTGAGGCCAGATAAGCATTTGCCAAGTTTCCTCATTTGACTTTGATTTTCTGTTAGCCTTGCCATGTTGAGTGATGTAGAAATACAGGCAGGAGAGGGGCGCCTGGGTGGCTCAGTCAGTCAAGATTCTGACTCTTGATTTCGGCTCACGTCATGATCTCAGGGCCGTGAGATCGAGCCTGGCCCAGGCTCTGCTCTGGGTGTGGAGCCTACTTAAGATTCTCTCTCTTCCTCTCCCTCTACCCATCCACCCCTCCACCTAAAGAAATGCAGGTAGGAGAATTTCTGTGGTAGAAAAAGCCAAATATATTGTCTAATTTGGCAAAATGCCAAATAACCTCTTTGGTATGCACAGTTGCTAAACATTTTATACTTTTTCAAATTGTTCACCTGTTTTCATTGAGGATCACTCTTTCTGCAAACAGACCCTAAAGCAATCAACTAAATGTATTAATATTAAATCTCAATAATTTTTAGAGACCTGAGCTGTTGACTTTGTAAACCAGTTCAAATTTCTAGTAAATCAGAAAGTTTACTGACAACAAAGTTGCTTTTGAGAAACAGAAAAGCCCTGCTATGACTTCTTATCCAAAAACTTTGTTCCTGACAAACAGGAAACAATTAAAAAGGTATTTTGCAAAAAAAAAAAAAAAAAGTCATGAAGTAAAATATTCTCTTGAGAGGGAAAGTTTACACTACCTTTAAGCAGGCGCTGTGTCAGACTCATAAAGGGGATTATGTTTTGATCTAACATCCATTGGCATGTTTCAATATTAAAAAATGGGATTGTTTCCCACCTTATTTATAAGGGTTGTGACTTTTTCTTTTAGGCTGGAGACATGGCTCTGCAACCTACCCCATCTCTTCATCTCTCTGTCTCTTGAAACGAAGTTTAACTTGAATGACCAGAACTCTGGCAAAAAGAGATCACATCGCTTTCCCCCCCACATATCTCCTCCTCCTCCTAACTAATTTTTGAAATTACTTTTATGATCTCTTTGTGCTCTCTGAGGGAGAGGAGCTCAGAACGGTAAGCTGGAGCCAGAGTGTCATCTCCCAGAAGCCTGAGCCAGCTAATACAGACTGTGCTTGCGGGCGTTAGTGTATGATGTCATGGGAGCGATTCAGCTCCAGTGAGTTGCTACATGCTTTTGGCAGTTTTAAAATATGACTACATAAGAGAAACATACAAATCAATAGAACGTGACAAAAACATCTAGAAATAGATATGTAAAAACATATATACATATATATTTACATATATTTGACTATCATATTTGATTTTATATATATATGTATATATATACACACATATATAGACAGTTGCTTAGACAGAAGTGCCAAGGTAAATAAATGAGGAAAGGATACTATTTTCAACAAATGCTACTGTAACCATTGCATATGCCTGGAAAAAAAAACGAATCTTGACCTGATTATATACCTATAAAAAATTAACTCAAAGTTAATCATAGATCTGAACAGAAAAGCTAAAACTATAAAACTCCTGGAGTAAAACATAGGAAAAAATCTTCGTGATCTTAGGTAGGCAAAGTTTTTAGTTTATAGGTTTTTTTTTTTAAGATTTTATTTATTTATTTGAGAGAGAGAATGAGAGAGAGAGAGAGAGAGCATGAGAGGGGGGAGGGTCAGAGGGAGAAGCAGGCTCCCTGATGAGCAGGGACCCCCCGATGTGGGACTCGATCCCGGGACTCGAGGATCATGACCCGAGCCGAAGGCAGTTGCTTAACCAACTGAGCCACCCAGGTGCCCCAGTTTATAGGTTTTCTTAATAGGAATTTAAAAAAAGAAAATAATAAATTGAACTTCATAAAAATTAAAAGCTTCTGCTCTTTCATTAGTTTTAAGAAGATGAAAAGGCAAGCCACAGTCTGGAGGAAAATATTTCAATACATATACCTGACCAAAGGCTGGTATCCATAATTTATAAACAACTAAAGCTCAATCATGAGAGAATAAAACAACCAATTACAAATGCCCAAAGATTTGAACAGACACTCCACAAAAGAAGACATATCAGTGGCCAATTAATACATGAAAACACGCTCAACACCATTAGTCCTCTGGGAAATGCAAATTAAATCCCTAATGAGATACCACTACACACCCATTAGAGTGGCTAAACTTAAAAAGACTGACAATACCGTGTGTTAGCAAGGATGGGGAGCAGCTAGGACTTTCATATATTATTGCTGGAAAAGTAAGATGGCACAACCATTTTGGAAAACAATTGGGTGGTCTTATAAAGTTAAACACATATCTCTCATATGACCAACCCAGCAACCCCACTCCTAGGTATTTGTTCAAGAGAAATGAAAATGATTGTTCATAGCAGCTTTATCATAATAATCTAAACCTGGAAACAACCCAGATGTCCATCAACAGGTAACTGCTAAAACAAAAAGTTTATAGCCATACAATAGCAACTACTTAGCAATAAAAAAGAGATGAACTATTGATATACACAATAAACAACAGGGCAGGTCTCAAAAGAGTTTAGCTAAGTGAAAAAGTGAAAAACTATATACTGTATCATATAAAATTCTAGAAGAGCCTGAAAGCAGGTTAGTACTTGCCTAGTGCTGAGAGGGAGAGGTGAGGGGCCTGACTGCAAGTAGGCAGGAGGGAACTTTGGGATGAAGGAAATGCTCTATAACTTCATGGTGGTGGTAGTCGCAGGATATAGGCATTTGTTAAAACTTGCCAAATTACATATTTAAATGGGTGCATTTTATTGCATGCAAATTATACCTTAATAATTAGTCGACTTTTAAAAAAAAATAGCTACAAATTCTTTGATACTCCTCCTATCAAGAGGTGGGGTCTCTTTCCTCTTCTTGAGTCTAGGTGGTCTTATGACTGTTTCAACCAAGAGAGATAGCAGAAATGACTGTACATTATTTCCAAAGCTAGGTCATAAAAAGTCATGCAGCTTCTTCTGGGTTCTTTTGGGATACTTTTTCTGAGGGAAGCCAGCTGCCATGTAAAAAGTCCATCTGCTTTGAGACAGCCATGCTGGAGAGGCCAAATGTAGGCCCTATGGTCATCTGTTCCAACTAAGCCTATCTTCTAGCCCAAAAAGTGCCTGACCTGTGAGTGAAGCTATCTTGGATCTGCCCAACAAGCCCACCCATCAGCTGAGTATTGCTGAGTTGTGCCGCAGTTGATGCCACAAGGACCAAGAGATTGCCAATTACTATCCTGCAGAATCTGAGATATGGTTGTTTAAAGCTGCTAAGTTTTGATAGTGTATTAGTTATCCATTACTCTATAACAAATGACTCCAAAATTTAGTGATTCAAGACAACAACAATCACTTATTGTCTCACAGAGTCTATGGATCAGGAAGTTTGGGAGCAAGTTGATTGGGAAGCTCTAACTTGGGGTATCTCATGAGGTCAGATGTTGGGCAGATTCTATATCTGTCTGAAGGGGCTTTCAGTATAGGGGGAGTGAGGAGCAGACAAGTTAATAGGCAATCACAACACAGTTGGATAACCCATAGAATAGGAGTAAAAACCCCTGGAAGGGGAAAACCTAACCCAGTTTTTTTTTTTTTTTTTTTTTAAGATTTTATTTATTTATTTGACAGAGAGAAACACAGCAAGAGAGGGAACACAGGCAGGGGGAGTGGGAGAGGGAGAAGCAGGCTTCCCACAGAGCAGGGAGCCCGATGCGGGGCTTGATCCCAGGACCCTGGGATCATGACCTGAGCCGAAGGCAGACGCTTAAAGACTGAGCCACCGAGGTGCCCCAACCTAACCCAGTCTTGAGGGTCAGGGAAAAATTCCTAGAGGAACTGAGGTCTGAATTGCGACTTGACAATGAGCAGGCATTAGTCAGTTTGGAAGGTTGGATGTGAAAGGGGCTGGAACAGAGAGATAGGCATGGACAAAGGCCTACAGGTAAAAATGAAAATGATGAGTTTCTTGTGGAGCTGAAAGAAATTTACTAATGCTTAGAGAATTGGGTCCCAGAGAGAGGACAGGAGGTAGCCAGTAGGCTAGAGAGAAGTGAGCAGAGACAGATCGTGATGGGTCCTCTGAATCATCTTTCATGACAAAAGTTCACTCTGGCTACAGTATGGAGGGGTTGGGAGAGGTCAAGGTGGGGACAGGGTCCAGAATGAACTCCACTGATCACACTTTCCATCTTCTTCTGCCTAAGGGCTTCTCACATAGGTTTAGTTTCTGGTCCAGGAAACATGTCACCACCTCTGCCTTTTGCAAGATTGCAATGGTTGGCAAAAAGAATGACCTCATCTCCCTGGCTCAAGTTATCAGCTTGTCCAATCTCTGGAACTTTCTATGACTCAGGTGAGATGCCCACTCCCACACCAGGAAGTGGTCTGTGAAACTCTGCCTCCAACAAACATATTAAAGAATTAGAAGATAGGGAGTGACACTACCTCACATCTGGAGAATGAGGCAGTATAGATTCTGACTTCTATCTTTGAAGAACTGTTTGTATAATTGTTTTCCAGTTAATTTTTTTTTTTATTGTGGTAAGAACACAACATGAGATCTACTCTCTCACAAAATAAGTGTACATTGTTGTTAACTGTAGGCACTGTATTTAACAGCAGATCTCTACAATTTATGCATCTGACGTAACTGAAACTTTATACCTGTTGAATAGCAACTCCTCATTCTCCCTCTCCTGAGCCGCAGGCAACCACCAATCTACCCTCTGCTTCTATGAGTTTGACTATTTTAGACACCTCATATAAGTGGAATCGTGCAGTATTTGTCCTTCTATGACTGACTTATTTCACTTAGTATAATGTGCTCCAGGATCATCCATATGGTTTCAAATGACAGGATTTTCTTCTTTTTCTAAAGCTAAATAATATTCCATCGTATGAATATACCATGTTTTCTTTATCCATTCATCCATCAATGGACATTTAGGTTGTTTCAATATTCTGGGTATTGTAAATAATGCTGCAGTGAACATGGGAGTGTAGATATCTCTTTGAGATCCTGATTTCCATTCTTTTGGATAAATACTCCAAAATGGGATTGCTGGATCATATGGCAGTCCTATTTTTTAATCTTTTGAAAAGCCTCAATACTGTTTTCCAAAAATTTTGTACACAATTCAATAGCTTTTCTGTCTATCAGAAATAATGATTTAGAATAGACCGTGGGGAAATGTGCCATATAAAAATAACACCAGTAAAGAGTTTAATACAGATAATAGATGTTCAAAACCTAAATAATAATTTTTTTAAAGTTCTTGAAACTTCCAACTTAACAGACTGGATTAGAAAGGAAATACTATGTACCTGGAATTGAAAATATATAACATTGAATAATGTCAATGTTAATCTTTCCAAATAAATGTATAAGTTTAATGCAGATCTGCAAAAAAAAATACCTGTTTGCAGAAGGAAAAATAATTAGGGCATTTTCAGGACTGTGTATCAGTATTAGCAAATCCAAGATCATGTGTTTTATATATATATATATATATATATATATATATATATATATATATATATTTGGTGTGCTATATTTTTAAATAAAAACAATGAGGTTTTGGGTGTTGAGGAAATACTAAATATTTTACCTTTTATTCATCACACTAGCTGAGAAAACCATTGCAACAGACCACCTTATAAGATCCCATTTAAATGATATGTCCAAAAAAAGCAAATCTACAGAGACAGAAATTGAGAGAAGACTTCAGTTGGGACTATACCAGAAGAGGGTCACCAGCAGGGGGACCACTTGGAATGAGAGTTGTCCAAATGAGGGAAGATTAGCTGAACAGGGATGTGCAGAGAGAATAGTCTTGGGACTCTGAAATTGAAAGACCCTCCTAGTGAATGCACCTGACTGTGGGAATTGCTCATTGTGGAGTCTGGAGTCTAAGACACACAGGATACAGACCGTGCTTTGCTGATGCTTATTTTCTTTAACAAAAATTTGGACTAAGACAGTCCAGAGCTTCTCTGAAGCGGCTGACCAGCTGTGAACTTGGATACATGACTTCTCCTTTCTGTACCTCAATTTCCTCATTTTTTTTTTAAAGATTTTATTTATTTATTCATGAGAGATAGAGAGAGAGAGAGGCAGAGGCAGAGGGAGAAGCAGGCTCCCCGCGGAGTGGGGAGCCCGATGCGGGACTCGATCCCAGGACCCCGGGATCATGACCTGGGCTGAAGGCAGACGCTTAACCGACTGAGCCACCCAGGCGTCCCCTCAATTTCCTCATCTTAAATGGAGATAATATTGCATACCTCTTGGAGCTGTTGTGAAGAATAAACACCTGGTCCAATTCCTGGAAAATAGTTGGTTCTCGGTAAATACTAGTTCTCCCTCATACTCCTAAAATATTATTATTATTATTTTTTAAAGATTTCATTTATTTATTTGACACAGAGAGACAGCAAGAGAGGGAACACAAGCAGGGGGAGTGGGAGAGGGAGAAGCAGGCTTCCCACAGAGCAGGGAGCCCGATGCGGGGCTTGATCCCAGGACCCTGGGATCATGACCTGAGCCGAAGGCAGATGCTTAACAACTGACCCAACCAGGCGCCCTCCTTCTAAAATATTATTTTAGAGAGAATGCCAGAGAGTAGAAAAATGTGGAGCTCTTCTGGTCACATTTCCCATGTGGCTGGAGAGGGCTTGCGGGACTCAGTATCTGTATCTGGTGGGACCCAAATATGCATCTCTGACCTAGCTTCAAACCTGTATACTCAGCTGCCTACTCAGCATCAATTAGATGTCTCACAGGCACACTCATACCCAGAACTCATTATCTCCCACCCTTCCAACTTGCTGATCCTCAAGGCTATGATCCGTATTCAATAAATAGCACTGGCGTCCACCTAGCTGTTCAAGCCTGAAGACCTGGACTTGTTCTTGACTCTCTCTTTTTCCTCAAATCCCAGATGTAATCAATCTTCAAGTTCTGTCAGTCTATCTAGAGGTTTGGTACACAGAACCCACTCATTAATTTTCATCCAAAAATACTTGTTGCGCAGTGACTATGGGCGAGGCAGGCACCATGTCAGGCTCTGTCTTCACTGCCTCCTCCTTAGCACTGATCACAGTCTTCTCCTGATTTGACTGAAGAAATAGCTTCCCAGTTAGTTGCCTTGAATCAGCGTTTTACTTCTTTGAGTCCTTCCTCCACATTCTGTCCGAGATTCATTCCTTTGCTTAAGACCTTAAGTGGCTTCCCACAGAGCCCTTAGGAAAGAACTCCCGACACAGCTGGTAAGGCTTTCTAATATCCAGACCCACCAGGCACATGTCAGGTCCCTGGTATGAGCTCCAGTCATTGGTGCAGTTCCCTGAGATTGGGATTTGAGTACAAGTGGTTTATTTGGGAGGTAGTCTCAGGAAGCTGTGGTAGGAAGATGGAGGGATGAGGAGGGAAGAAAAAGAAGCCTATTCAGAGTGCCTTAGTGCACAGGCTATTGGGAGATGGGTCATGGGCTCAGTCTCACTGGGGGACCCTGGGAGACAGTATATGCCATAGCCTGAATTGTGTTTCATATGTTGAAGCCTAACCCTCAATATGACTTGGAGATAGGGAAATAAGGAGATAATTAAAAATTAAGGAGGACCTAAAATGAGATTGTAAAGGTGGGGCCTCAATACAGTAGGATTCGTGTATTTATAGGAAGTGACACCAGGGAGCTCCCTGAATTCTTTCTTTCTCTTTCTGAGAGAGCACATATAGAAGAGGTCATGTGAGCACACAGTGCTATGGTAGCTGCCCACAAGCCAGGAGGAGAGGCTTCACCAGAAACCACCCATCCTGGCCTCCTGATCTCAGCCATCCAGCCTCTGGAACTGTGAGAAAATACACTTCTGTTGTTTAAGCCACTCAGTGGATGGCATTTTGTTATGGCAGCCCGGGCTAAGACGGCGTAGAACACCCCCAGAGCTGTCCCACCCACAAGGTGAGGAAGCTGGGTGGGTAAGTCTCCATTCTCCCTCTCCATTGGTTGAGGACTGTTCCTGAGGACATTGACTGCCTGGCACTGTTGGCCTGCACCATGCGAGGGCTGGGCATGCTCCTGCCGGCTGTGGGCCAGAGAAGTCTTCACTCAGCCCAAGAGTCTCTTGCAGAAAGAAGCCTTCAGCTTGCCTGGTGAGAGCTGAGGGGATGTGAGCAGGGCAGTGTTGTCCACCACAGCTCCCTCTTTACCTTCCTTCTGTAGCTCTGTTAACTCTCGTAATGACTCATTCAGCTAATGTGTTAGCTCTGTAAGGTTAGAGACAATATCTCTCTGCTTCAACAGTATACCGCCGATGCCTAGCACAGAGCCTGACGTGTAAGGGGTGCTCAAGAGATACTCAATGAATGTTTGGATAAATGAATAAATGTGATCCTTTTCAGAAAGCAACCCAGGCATGTCATGCTCTGTATTTGACAAATAAATGACACGTGCAGCCTAAAATCTTTAAGTTATTATGACACCTAAATCTCCACATTCACATAAGTCACTGAAATTTCTTTATAGTAGCTGATTAAAAGCCTTACTCGGCTTTCTAAATAAAGCTTAAGGGGTAAATTTTTATCTCTTTGCAACAAATACAGTCCTAACACTGTTTTTCTAGACCCAGGCCATTCCACATGTTGTGCTGGGGTAGGGAAAGATAAAACATACACAGCCCAGCCTGCACAACAGCAGCTGGGCTCAGCCCCATGACTGTCTGGAGATGGCTCCCAGCTGCCCACAGTTGGAACCCAAACAGGTGGGGCACACAGAGATGAAGGCAGCGTTAGGGAACTCAGACCTTATCCTGTGAGCCTGGGGAGCTGTGGAAGGTTTCCCAGCACAAAAGCAAGACTTCAGAAAGATTAATGAACAGTAATATTTAGGTGGGAATGGAATGGGGAGAGACTGGAGGCTGGGAGACAAGTTGGGAGGGAGGAGCCCTGAGACAACATGGCTGACAGAAACTTGTGGGCTGTGTGATACTTTCCATAGTAGGTCAGTGGACTGGTCAGAGACAGAAGAATCACTGCAGGGAATGAATCAAAGTATAAACAGTATGCAAATATAGTTTAGGTTTTAATCTAACTCCCTTACAAGCCCTCTTCTGTTACTTTATCTTTGAAGTTATTTCCTAAGGCACCAAAGAGATATTTGTAAAAAAAATAAAAAATAAAGGGAGAAGCCAGTCACAAAAGTTCCCTGTAAATAATCAAGAATGAAGTTCTCACAGCTGTGTAACTTGAAGAGGGAGGTTAAATGGCATTCAGTTTTGTGTGTTCATGGGATGATGCTTGAATGTTGCATGCATACAGCACATGACTTTCTCTGAAACTAAGAAGCTTTGTGTTTCCCTTAAATCTTTGCTTAAGTTGAAAATATTCCTTTTCACATGTTCTGTATCTTGACTCTAGTGGTGATTACATGATGATATTCATTTATCAAAACTTCTCAAAACCTACATTTAAAACTGGTGACTTTGTATGCCTCAATAAAGCTGATTTTTAAAAATTGAATAAATTGAAAACTATCCAGAGATGAATGAATCCAGACAAATAAAAATGCATATGTGTGGTTGCACTTATATAAAACTCTCAAAAATGCAAACTAATCTATAGTGACAGAAAACAGATCAGTGGTTGCTTCATTGAGGCTGGGGTTTTATATTGTGCTATCTATACATAGTGTTATCTATACATACATATATGGCACTATGAGGCTGAGAGACTTTCAGTTAAATATAGCTGAGTTTATCTCCTCCTGTGGAAGCATTATTAAATAGGGAGAGGTGGGGCGGGATAGGGTTGGAGGGAGTATAAATCCACAAAGACAGAAAATTGGAAAGGAGATGTGAGCAAATGAGAAATTTCAGAAAAAGAAATTGAAAGGTGGAAAATGAGTGGAGGAGCAAAATGTGATTTAGAGCAGAGGAAGCTGCTATTGAGAGTCCACAGAGGATGCAGGACTTGAGGTGGTACCAGGTACACTGAAGGTAAGTGAGGTGCAGGGATTGGTTGAAGTTTTTATGTAGATATTAAAGCCCTTTTCCCCATCCTTTGATATCAGGGAGCTACCTTCCACAGGCAACAGGAAGCATGTTCTCCGGAGATAATGAGCAAGAGACACCTAGACAGACTCAGGGACATGAGACATATCTGGGTGAGGTGGGGTTAGGTTAATGGCAGGAGACGGAAACATGCTGATCATGGGGAAGTTCAAGTAATAAAGAGTGGAACCCCCAGCCTTCTTTCTTAGATCTCCTCCCACAAAGACCTTTCTTCCAAATAGCCATCAGGCATATGTCCCCTAGGTAGGAGACTGGAGGCTGCTTCTCTAAAGACAGAACACCTGCACATACTGACATTCGAAGGATCCATTGGGGGAAAGCTGACAGCTGTGCCATAGGCCTGGGAAGTAATTAGCCTGAATGGAGCAGGAGAACTTGAGATTTCTGAGGGGGAGAGTGCCAGGAAAAAAAATGGAACAGAAAGATTATTTGATATATTTTAGTGTCTGGAAAATAATAACAATAGGTGTGTTTGACAAGTCCAATCAAGCGTTTGAATAGATTCATAGGAAACTTTGCAACTGAAAATAACAAGATGATTGTTAACTCCTGGAAAAACAAAAATGTGTTAGAGAAAGGAAACATAATCATAGTAATTACCTGCATCATCAGTGTAATATTTGTATGCTTTTTTGTTATATAAGAAGTGACTGATGATTTAACCCAAAATTGGGAGGATGGGGGGAGAGTAAGTGAGGTCAGAAGTTGTAAGAGAACTAAATTCTCATTGATTAGAACAAGAAATTAGTTTATGTTAAAAGTGATATTTCAAATTAGTGAGAAAGAAATGTCTATTTAATAAACAGTGTTGGAATTTCCCAATGCAATTTATTAAAAGCAATATTGGACTCCTGTGTTAATATAAAATCCAGATTAAAATGAATTAATAAACATTAAAAAATAAGGGTTCTTAAAATAACTTCAGAGTAGGAAAATATCTAAGCAGGAGGCAAACTGCAAAAGCCATAAAGACAAATGATGGATAGATTTGACCTCGAAAAAAAAAATAGAGGAGTGAATGACAAGGATCACCACAAATTAAACAGAAGCAACAAACCTGGAAGAAAATATGTGAAACAAATTTAAGAGAGAAAGGATTAATAAAAATTTACACATACAATTTTTAGTAGTTCTGTGTTGTTCTTTTTCAAATCTATTTGATCAGTTTTTAAATACCTTGCTGCTGCTGCTGCTTCTTCTTCTTTTTCTTCTTCTTTTAGTTTCAGAGGTAGAATTTAGTAATTAATCAGTTGTATATAACACCCAGTGTTCATTACATCGAGTGCCCTCCTTAATGCCCATCATGTAGTTACCCCATCCCCCCGCCTCCCCTCCAGCAACCCTCAGTTTGTTTCCTAGAGTTAAGAGTTTCTGATTTCGTCTTATTTTTCCTTCCCTTCCCTTACCCTATGTTCTTCTGTTTTGTTTCTTCACTTCCACATATGAGTGAAATCATATGTAAAATATCTTGCTTCTTAATTATACTTTTGATGTTCTTATTTCTTTAAATATATCAAAGGAACTTATTTTATATTCTGAATCTGATAGTTCTAATCCTATCTGCAGTCTCTGCAGTTCTGACTCTGGTATATTTCATTGCTTCTGCCAATTCTTGCTCATGGCAGCTTGTTCCATGTCCGTGGTATTTTGATTGTGAATTCATGTTTATTGAAAACTTATATGGGTGAACTTTTTGAAAGATGGTTTAAAGTTTTTTTTTTTTTTTTCCTGGACGTTTGCATTTACTAACCTAATGCCTGAGAGCATTAACTAACCCAGAGCCACTTTTAACAATATTAAGTATGATGAGGTTTTCTTGCGCTACATAGGAATGTAGGTTCTGGTTCCCACCCTGCCTGAGGGTTGAGCTTGTAGTTGGCAATTCTCAAGGAAGACATTTTCCCCTCCTTCACTTCCCACTACTCTGTAAGTCTTGCAAATCTGATCATGTTACTTCCCCTGCTTAAAACACCATAGATTAACTCATTTCTTGGGTCTTAGCTTAAACATTACTTCCTTATGATTGCCTCCTCTAAATTGCCTGCTCCCAAACTAGATCAGGTCCCCAATTCATGCTCTTAGAGCACCTTCTACTTCTCTCTGTAGACATTCATAACAATTGTAATTGATTATTTGTGTAATATTTCAATGAAATAGTAAACTTCTTCATCACTGGCTATAAACTATGTTGTTGGGGACCATGTCAATCATCTTCACTGCTGTATCTTCAACATCTAACTTAGGGTCTGGTGTGTATTTGTTGAATAAATAAAAAATAAACAAACTTACAGTTTGGGGAATATTACATAGGGTAGCAAATGTAGTTCCCAGCTCTGTCATGTTCTAGCCCTATAAATATCTCTCTCAGTTGCTCACTTATAAAATAGAATTGGTAACACTTACCTCATGGGATTTTTGTACGTGTTACAAATGATGTATCTAAAGAACTACAAAATTGGGGCGCCTGGGTGGCTCAGTCCTTAAGCGTCTGCCTTTGGCTCAGGTCATGATCCCAGGGTCCTGGGATTGAGCCCCGCATCGGGCTCCCTGTCCACGGGAAGCCTGCTTCTCCCTCTCCTACTCCCCCTGCTTGTGTTCCCTCTCTCACTGTGTGTCTCTCTGTCAAATAAATAAAATCTTAAAAAAAAAAAAAAAAAACTACAAAATGGCTCTTGGCAATGATAGATCCTTGATAAGTGGTAGCTTTTATTATTATTTGCCAGCTATTCCTAAGTTCTAGGAAATTGTGCCAACCAATTATTTTGAGCATACTCATATAGCCACTTCAAATAGGGAGTAATGTGAAGAGCTTTTAGCCCACAGTGAATCACTGCATCAATATGATAATTAATGGATTATTCCAGAAATTGGATTTCAAGATAATATAGACTTAAAACTCAATAATATTGCTTTCTTTTTTTAAATTATTTTTATTATTTTTATTCTTATGTTAATCCCCATACATTACATCATTAGTTTTAGATGAAGTGTTCCATGATTCATTGTTTGTGCATAACACCCAGTGCTCCATGCAGAATGTGCCGTCCTCAATACCCACCACCAGGCTAACCCATCCTCCCACCCCCCTCCCCTCTAGAACCCTCAGTTTGTTTTTCAGAGTCCATTGTCTCTCATGGTTCGTCTACCCCTCCGATTTCCCCCGCTTCATTCTTCCCCTCCCGCTATCTTCTTCTTCTTCTTCTTCTTTTTTTTTCTTAACATATATTGCATTATTTGTTTCAGAGGTACAGATCTGAGATTCAAGTCTTGCACAATTCACAGCGCTTACCAGAACACATACCCTCCCCAGTGTCTATCACCCAGTCACTCCATCCCTCCCACCCCACCCCCCACTCCAACAACCCTCAGTTTGTTTCCTACAATTAAGAATTCCTCATATCAGTGAGATCATATGATACATGTCTTTCTCTGTTTGACTTATTTCACTCAACATAATACCTTCCAGTTCCATCCACGTCGTTGCAAATGGCAAGATCTCATTCCTTTTGATGGCTGCATAATATTCCATTGTATATATATACCACTTCTTCTTTATCCATTCATCTGTCGATGGACATCTTGGCTCTTTCCACAGTTTGGCTATTGTGGACATTGCTGCTATAAACATCGGGGTGCACGTACCCTTTCGGATCCCTACTTTTGTATTTTTGGGGTAAATACCCAGTAGTGCAATTGCTCTATTTTCATATGGTAGCTCTATTTTCAACTTTTTGAGGAACCTCTATACTGTTTTCCAGAGTGGCTGCACCAGCTTGCATTCCCACCAACAGTGTAGGAGGGTTCCCCTATCTCCGCATCCCCGCCAACACCTGTCGTTTCCTGACTTGTTAATTTTAGCCATTCTGAATGGTGTGAGGTGGTATCTCATTGAGGTTTTGATTTGGATTTCCCTGATGCCAAGCGATATTGAGCACTTTTTCATGTGTCTGTTGTCCATTTGGATGTCTTCTTTGGGAAAATGTCTGTTCATGTCTTCTGCCCATTTCTTGATTGGATTCTTTGTTCTTTGGGTGTTGAGTTTGATGAGTTCTTTATAGATTTTGGATACTAGCCCTTTATCTGATATGTCATTTGCAAATAGCTTCTCCCATTCTGTCGGTTGTCTTTTGGTTTTGTTGACTGTTTCCTTTGCTTTGCAAAAGCTTTTTATCTTGATGAAGTCCCAATAGTTCATTTTTGCCCTTGCTTCCCTTGCCTTTGGCGATGTTTCTAGGAAGAAGTTGCTTCGGCTGAGGTCAAAGAGGTTGCTGCCTGTGTTCTCCTTTAGGATTTTGATGGACTCCTGTCTCACATTGAGGTCTTTCAACCATTTGAAGTCTATTTTTGTGTGTGGTGTAAGGAAATGGTCCAGTTTCATTCTTCTGCATGTGGCTGTCCAATTTTCCCAACACCATTTGTTGAAGAGACTGTCTTTGTTCCCTTGGACATTCTTTCCTGCTTTGTCAAAGATGAGTTGACCATAGAGTTGAGGGTCCATTTGTGGGCTCTCTATTCTGTTCCATTGATCTATGTGTCTGTTTTTGTGCCAGTACCATGCTGTCTTGACGATGACAGCTTTGTAATAGACCTGGAAGTCCGGAATTGTGATGCCACCGGCTTTGCTTTTCTTTTTCAACATTCCTCTGGCTATGCGGGGTCTTTTCTGGTTCCATACAAATTTTAGGATTATTTGTTCCATTTCTTTGAAAAAAGTGGATGTGTAGATTGCTCTAGGTAGCATTGACATCTTCACAATATTTGTTCTTCCAATCCATGAGCATGGAACATTTTTCCATTTCTTTGTGTCTTCCTCAGTTTCTTTCATGACTATTTTATAGTTTTCTGAGTACAGATCCTTTGTCTCTTTGGTTAGATTTATCCTAGGTATCTTATGGTTTTGGGTGCCATTGTAAATGGGATCGACTCCTTAATTTCTCTTTCTTCTGTCTTGTTGTTGGTGTATAGGAATGCCACTGACTTCTGTGCATTGATTTTATATCCTGCCACTTTACTGAATTTCTGTATGAGTTCTAGCAGTTTGGGGGTGGAGTCTTTTGTGTTTTCCACATAAAGTATCATATCATCTGCAAAGAGTGAGAGTTTGACTTCTTCTTTGCCAATTTGGATGTCTTTTATTTCTTTTTGTTGTCTGATTGCTGTGGCTAGGACTTCCAATACTATGTTGAATAGCAGTTGTGATAGTGGACATCCCTGCCGCGTTCCTGACCTTAGGGGGAAAGCTCTCAGTTTTTCCCCATTGAGAATGATATTTGCTGTAGGTTTTTCATAGATGGCTTTTATGATATTGAGGTATGTACCCTCTATGCCTATACTCTGAAGAGTTTTGATCAAGAAAGGATGCTGTACTTTGTCAAAAGCTTTTTCTGCATCTATTGAGAGGATCATATGATTCCTGTTCTTTCTTTTGTTAATGTATTGTATCACACTGATTGATTTGCGGATGTTGAACCAACCTTGCAGCCCAGGGATAAATCCCACTTGGTCGTGGTGAATAATCCTTTTAATGTACTGTTGGATCCTATTGGCTAGTATTTGGGTGAGAATTTTTGCATCCATGTTCATCAGGGATATGGGTCTGTAATTCTCCTTTTTCATGGGGTCTTTGTCTGGTTTTGGGATCAAGGTAATGCTGGCCTCATAAAATGAGTTTGGAAGTTTTCCTTCCATTTCTATTTTTTGGAACAGTTTCAGAAGAATAGATATTAATTCTTCTTGAAATGTTTGGTAGAATTCCCCTGGGAAGCCATCTGGCCCTGGGCTTTTGTTTTTTGGGAGATTTTTGATGACTGCTTCAATTTCCTTAGTGGTTATAGGTCTGTTCAGGTTTTCTATTTCTTCCTGGTTCAGTTTTGGTAGTTGATACATCTCTAGGAATGCATCCATTTCTTCCAGATTATCTAATTTGCTGGCATAGAGTTGCTCATAATATGTTCTTAGAATTGTTTGTATTTCTTTGGTGTTGGTTGTGATCTCTCCTCTTTCATTCATGATTTTGTTGATTTGGGTCATTTCTCTTCTCTTTTTGATAAGTCTGGCCAGGGGTTTATCAATCTTGTTAATTCTTTCAAAGAACCAGCTTCTAGTTTCGTTGATCTGTTCTACTGTTCTTTTCGTTTCTATTTCATTGATTTCTGCTCTGATCTTTATGATTTCTCTTCTCCTGCTGGGTTTAGGCTTTATTTGCTGTTCTTTCTCCAGCTCCTTTAGGTGTAGGGTTAGGTTGTGTACTTGAGACCTTCCTTGTTTCTTGAGAAAGGCTTGTATTGCTATATACTTTCCTCTTAGGACTGCCTTTGCTGCATCCCAAAGATTTTGAACAGTTGTGTTTTCATTTTCATTGGTTTCCATGTATTTTTTTAATTCTTCTTTAATTTCCTGGTTGACCCATTCATTCTTCAGTAGGATGCTCTTTAGCCTCCATGTATTTGAGTTCTTTCCGACTTTCCTCTTGTGATTGAGTTCTAGTTTCAAAGCATTGTGGTCTGAAAATAGGCAGGGAATGATCCCAATCTTTTGGTACTGGTTGAGACCTGATTTATGACCTAGGATGTGATCTATTCTGGAGAATGTTCCATGGGCACTAGAGAAGAATGTGTATTCCGTCGCTTTGGGGTGGAATGTTCTGAATATGTCTGTGAAGTCCATTTGGTCCAGTGTGTCATTTAAAGTCTTTATTTCCTTGTTGATCTTTTGCTTAGACGATCTGTCCATTTCAGTGAGGGGGGTGTTAAAGTCCCCCACTATTATTGTATTGTTGTCGATGTGTTTCTTTGCTTTTGTTATTAATTGCCTTATATAATTGGCTGCTCCCATGTTAGGGGCATAGATATTTACAATTGTTAGATCTTCTTGTTGGATAGACCCTTTAAGTAGGATATAGTGTCCTTCCTCATCTCTTATTACAGTCTTTCGTTTAAAATCTAATTTGTCTGATATAAGGATTGCCACCCCAGCTTTCTTTTGGTGTCCATTAGCATGGTAAATGGTTTTCCACCCCCTCACTTTCAATCTGGGGGTGTCTTTGGGTCTAAAATGAGTCTCTTGCAGACAGCATATCGATGGGTCTTGTTTTTTAATCCAGTCTGATAGCCTGTGTCTTTTGATTGGGGCATTGAGCCCATTTACATTCAGGGTAACTATTGAAAGATAGGAATTTAGTGCCATTGTATTGCCTGTAAGGTGACTGTTACTGTATATTGTCTCGGTTCCTTTCTGGTCTATGTTGCTTTTAGGGTCTCTTTTTGCTTAGAGGACCCCTATCAAGATTTCCTGTAGGGCTGGTTTTGTGTTTGCAAATTCCTTTAGTTTTTGTTTGTCCTGGAAGCTTTTTATCTCTCCTTTTATTTTCAATGACAGTCTAGCTGGATATAGTATTCTTGGCTGCATATTTTTCTCATTTAGTGCTCTGAATATATCCTGCCAGTCCTTTCTGGCCTGCCAGGTCTCTGTGGATAGGTCTGTTGCCAATCTAATGTTTCTACCCTTGTAGGTTACATATCTCTTCTCCCGAGCTGCTTTCAGGATTTTCTCTTTGTTTATGAGACTATTAAGTTTTACTATTAGAGGTCTGGGTGTTGACCTATTTTTATTGATTTTGAGAGGGGTTCTCTGTGCTTCCTGGATTTTCATGCCTGTTTCCTTCCCCAAATTAGGGAAGTTCTCTGCTATAATTTGCTCCATTATACCTTCTGGCCCTCTCTCTCTTTCTTCTTCTCCTGGGATCCCAATTATTCTAATGTTGTTTCGTCTTATGGTATCGCTTCTCTCTCGAATTCTGCCCTCGTGATCCAGTAGTTGTTTATCTCTCTTTTTCTCAGCTTCTTTATTTTCCATCATTTGGTCTTCTATATTACTGATTCTCTCTTCTGCCTCATTTATTCTAGCAGTTAGCGCCCCCATTTTTGATTGCACCTCATTAATAGCCTTTTTGATTTCTACTTGGTTGGATTTTAGTTCTTTTACTTCTCCAGAAAGGGTTTCTCTAATAACTTCCATATTTTTTTCAAGCCCAGCTAGTATCTTTAAAGTGATGATTCTGAACTCTAGATCTGACATCGTACTAATGTCCATATTGAGTAGGTCCCTGGCAGTCGGTACTACCTCTTGTTCTTTTTGTTGAGGTGATTTTTTCTGTCTTGTCATTTTGTGCAGAGGAGAATAGATTAATGAGAGAACAAAATGCTAGCAGAGTAACAATGTCCTCAGAAAATATACTCTAAACAAATCAGAAAAGACCTGAAGCAGTGGAAAAAGAAATGGAAAGAGAGAAAAAAGAAAAAGAAAAAAAAAGAAAAAGATAAAGATAAAAACAAACAAACACAAACAAAACAAAACAACAACAACAACAAAAAAAACAGAATGTGATCAAATATGATCAGGCTGGTATATAGATTAGTGCCACACACTAGATTTGGGGTGTATTTTGGTCTTTTAGAAGAAAGTGCCTCCCAAAATTTTAAAGAAAGAAAAACTTATATATGTACAAAAATAAGGGTTGATATGATGAAGGGATGGAATATGACTGTAAAGATGGAAATTATAAAAAATTTTATAAAAGGAATTGATAAGTTGTTTGAAAAAAGAAAGAAGAGGATTTAAAAAAAGAAAAAAGGAAAAAAAAGGGAGAGAATGTGATCAGGCAGGGGAATAGAAAACACCATATACTAGAGATTTAGGGTATATATATATATATTTTAAAGATTTTATTTATTTATTTGAGAGAGAGAATGAGACAGAGAGAGAGAGAGCACAAGATGGGGGAGGGCCAGAGGGAGAAGTAGACTCTCTGCTGAGCAGGGAGCCCGATGCGGGACTCGATCCCGGGACTCCAGGATCATGACCTGAGCCGAAGGCAGTCGCTTAACCAACTGAGCTACCCAGGCGCCCAAGATTTAGGGTATATTTTAATCTGTTAGAAGAAACTATCTCAAAATTTTAAAGAGAGAACAACTTATATATATATGCCAAAAATACGGGTAACTACTATGAAGGGATAGAATATGACTCTAAAAATGAAAAATAAAAATGTTTTTTTAAAAAAAGGGATTGATAAGATGTTGGTTGAAAAAGGGAAAAAGAAAAATTCAAAAAAAAAAAAAGACAGTTAAAAAAAATTAACTTTGAGAGACTAAAGAATCATGGTAAAAAAGCCGTGAATTCTATGTGCAGTAGTCCCCTAGCACTGGAGTTCTGCTGTTCTCATTGATCGGTAAACTTGGTTCTGCTGGCTGTTCTCACTGATCTTCTGGGGAGGGGCCTGTTGCCGTGGTTTCCAAATGTCTCTGCCGGAGGCGGAATTGCCCCGCCCTTACCCCCTCCCGGCTAAGTAATCTGCTTGGGTTTGCTCTCTGGGCTTTTGTTCCCTGCGAGCTTTCCGTACAGCTTTGGAGGCGGAGAGTGAAAATGGCGGCCTCCCAATCTCCGCCCTGGAGGAGCCGGGAACTCGGGGCCCCACTCCTCAGTGAACCCCCAGAGAAAAGCTGTCAGTCACTCCCGTCTCCCCGGTCTCCGGCCGCACTCCGTGCTCACCCGGTCTGTGACCGCGTGTTTCTATCTCTGGCACCCGACCCCGGGTGGAGTCTCCAAACCCAGCAGATCCCTGTAGTGCACTCCTGCGCGGCTCCTCCCCGGGGAGGAAGGTGAGTCTCCCCAGATCTGCCGCTTGTTGGGTCCCTGCTGGGGGAGCAGTGGCCCGACTGTGCCGCGGATCACGGTTTATGGCAACCCCAAGCTGAGAGCCCGCGCCTGGGCTCTGCCTCTGCAGCCGGCTTCCCTGCTCTGTTACCTGGGAGCTCTGCCACACTCAGGCACCCCTGTTCTTTCTGTGACCCCAACGGTCCTGAGACCACACTGTCCCGGAGGGTTCCACCCCCTGCTTAGCCACCAGAGTGACGTCCCTCAGCGGAGCAGACTTTTAAAAGTTCCGATTTTGTGGTCCGCTGCTCTATCACTTGCCAGAAGCAGCTGACGGAGGCCCCTCCCCCGCCGTCTATCCTCCCAAATATCGCCTCGGATTCACTTCTCCGCATGTCCTACCTTCCAGAAAGTGGTCGCTTTTCTGATGAGAGAGTTGTTGCTCTTCTTTTCTTTGATCTCCTATTGAGTTTGTAGGTGTTCAGAATGGTTTGATCCCTATCCAGCTGAATTCCTGAGAGGAGAGGAAATCCAGGTCTCCTACTCCTCTGCCATCTTGCTCCGCCCCCCCCAATAATATTGCTTTCAAAAATAAGTCAGCATGATGGTTTCATGGGTGCATACATATGTCAAAATTTATTAAGTTGTACACTTTATTATTTTTTTTAAGATTTTATTTATTTGAGAGAAAGAGCACACAAGCAGGGAGAGGGGCAGAGGGAGAGGGAGAAGCAGTCTCCCCACCGAGCAGGGAGCCCAACTGGGGCTCGATCCCAGGACCCTGAGATCATGGCCTGAGCTGAAGACAGATGCTTAACTGAGCCATCCAGGCGTCCCTAAGTTGTACACTTTTTTTTTTTTTAAAGATTTTATTTATTTATTTGAGAGAGAGAGAGCACAAGAGAGGGGAGCGGGAGAGGGAGGAGCAGACTCCCCGCTGAGCAGGGAGCCCGATGCGGGACTTGATCCCGGGACTCCAGGATCATGACCTGAGCCAAAGGCAGTCGCTTAATCACCTGAGCCACCCAGGCGCCCCCTAAGTTGTACACTTTAAATATGTTCAGTTCATTATATGTCAATTATCCCACAATAGGACTTTTTTAAATAAAAAAAATTAAGCCATCAACAATGAGTGGAATGAAATGCATGTAATAGCTCTATTATTTAGGATGAAGTTTGATTCATTTCATTGTTTTTTTTAACCAAGAATCTATTTTTTTGGCTTCAATTTAAGAACAATTTAATTGTTTCTCACATAGTCCTTTTTCTTTCCATTGAGGTTTGCATGCGCTACAGTTTGACAAATGTCAGTGCCCTCACTGCTGAAACTCCACTCCTCAAATGTAAATATTTGCTGAAGGTTAATCTTACTTTAAAAGATTAACCTTCAAAAGGAAATTTATTTCTGTTTCAGAATGAACTGTTTTTAAAATATTTATATTTATAATGATGCCTTGCAAAATATGCATAATGTCACTTTTTTTTTTTTAAGCTGGCATCCTTCACAGATCTGACTGATGAACTTGGGCCTCTTTATGAAGAGTGACTAGTTAAGTATGGTTAATGAATATAAGTATCTACACATTCGACAGTCTGTATTTCTGCTACTGTTAAGGCAACAACAATTGGTGTATCATTTGCTTATTAACATCCATCCAGTACACCCTAACTTGGTGTTAGTGGTGTTATTGGAAGACCTGTGGACAAAACCCCAGGGCCTAGATCTGAAAGGTGAGCAAGAACAGGTGTGGGTCAGCTAGGAGGTGATGCTTCTGTGAATTTGGTGAACAACTATGAGATAGATTGTTTTGGTTTGTGTTTCCCCAAAAACAGATCCTGAGATAAGAATGTGGGACACAGGTAGTTTATTTAGGACGTGATCTCAGGAAGCACAAATGAGGAAGTGGGGGAAGTGGATGGGAAAGGGAGAAATGCCAGTAAAGGGTGATGAATGAATGAGTTACTGCTGTGTAAAGCTGGGGCACAATCTCACTAGGGACCCTCTGAGGAGTCATTTGAATAAGCTCCAAAATTATCCCACCAACAGATAGGTTAAGCTGGAGTATTTATCTGCAGATTCATATCCTCACTGTCTGAAGGATGCCCTGGAAAGTGGGGGCATTAATTACACACACACACACGCACACACACACATGTGGACTGAGCAAGCTCCTGCTGGCTAAAGAAAGTCCTCAGACAGATATACCAAAGAGATGCCACCCATTGAGATAGAAAGCTGGCTGTGTGCATGGAAACTGCCCATCCCAGAGATGGGGGACTATGAGCTGGGACATCAGCATCATCTGCTACACAGAGGCTTTGGGATCTTGAAGTGATAGAATAGCAACATTAGGTGTTAATGAATGTGTAGCAGCATGGTTAAAGCCACGGGTTTATAAATTCTGGAGGAGAAATTTCCCTTACCACTTTTCCAGAGTGAAATAAAATTGAGGAAATGCACAATTAGCTGGTCAGTTCAGTAGACTTTTCAGTTGTTTTGTATCCTGTAGATAGGTGATTCAGCAGCATTAGTGTCACCTGGAAATCTGTTAGGAATGCAAATTCCCAGGCCCCACCCCAACTCTATTAAATCAGAAACTCTGGACACAGGACCCAGAAATCTGTGACAAGCCCCATAGGTGATCCTAATACACACTCAGCTTGGGGAGCTTCAGCTGGAGGTAAAACACTGTCCTGAGAGACTTAACTCTTGTCCCACAGGGTTGTGGACTGAGTGTGGAGAGAACCATCTGGTGTCTGATCTTAGTTGGGTGTGAAAATGGACAAATTATGTGATCTTTATGGGTCTTTTCCAATATATAAAATGAGAAGTTTGGACTAGTATACTGGAGTTTCAAAAAAAAATTGTAAACAGAGGAATACTTTCTTCCAAAGAAATTTTATTTGAAACATTAGTATATGAGACATGAAAACAGAGCTCCTTTTTTTTTTTTTTTTAATGTTATTTATTTGAGAGAGAGAGAGCAGGGGAGAGAAGGAGCAGGGGAAGGGGCAGAAGGGGAGGGAGAAGTAGTCTCCGCTGAACAGGGAGCCCTACGTGGGGCACGATCACGGGACTCCCGGATCATGACCTGAGCCAAAGGGAGACGCTTAACTAACTGAGCCACCCAGGCACACAACAGAGCTCCTTGACTGGGATATTATCCCAGGATCCTGTCTTCTCAATTTCCCTATGGTGGCTTCCTAAGCATCACTATGGACCTTTGGGGTTCTAAGAAGTGTAGTTTGAGAACCGCAGCAACAAGAAGACCTTCAAGGGCCCTCTACAATATGATCTAAGACATCAGGCAGACTTAACCACAGTTTACCTGCTGATGATAGCTCTGAGATAGACCTGTGATCACAAACCTTGGATTCAAAGCCTGGCTGAACTGCTACTAGCAGGGTGACCATGAGCAAGTCTCAAAGCTCCCATGGCTTCCAGGGCATCCTCATTTCTAACCTGAAGTTAATGCCAATTCTTGTTATATCTGCCATACAGGGCTGTTGACAGGAGCAAATGAAATCATGTATGTGAATATACTTTATAAGTTGCTAAATCCTGTCTAATTGGAAGGGATTGTTATGGGAGAAATTATCCTTCCAGGTAGTTTTCCTTTGTAACTGGTGCCAAAGATAAGTAGAGACAGAGAGTGTAGATAGTGAAATAGTCTGTAGTGTTTCCTTTATCTTCGAGGGATGCAAATGTAATTTTCCTTTTTAATTAAAACCTGTTTACCAGGAATTATCATTTTAAATAAAATGATGCTTAAGCAGAGACTTGATTTAACCTGTTGACTAATTCTATGAAGCTTGTAAAAATAATGTTTGGGGTAATACTATCTAAAGAGATAATTAGGGGCACCTGAGTGACTCAGTCAGTTAAGCATCTGCCTTCGGCTCAGGTCATCATTTCAGGGTCCTGGGATCGAGTCCTGCATCGGGCTCTCTGCTCAGCAGGGAGCCTGCTTCTCCCTCTCCCTCTGCCTGCCATTCCCCTTGCTTATGCTCTCTCTCTCTCTGTGTCAAATAAATAAATAAAATCTTTTAAAAATAAATAAATAAAGAGATAATTAGTGTTTCTTAACAATTTACTGCCCACATACTAATAGGGAGAGCCAATTTTGGAATATGTTGACTTAGCATTTGTAGCTGCTTGCACATTCAGAAAAATTTTAGTGCATCATTACCTCATATTTATTTGGCTTTTTTTTTTTTTTTAATCATCAGACAGGTGTTCCAGGAGAGATTCATGCATCCACCACAGAAATGCCTGAGATATACCAGGTAGCATGTTTTATGGCTGTGTTTTGTCATCAGTGAAGTCGTGAATAATTTCTTATGGAACTTTTGGAAGATTATCTACTAGTAATATCAAATATAGTTCCTGGGGTTAGAAGGTAGTCTGATTTAAGACCTATTTTTTTTTTTTCCTAAACCTTTAGGGTGGCAGGTCAGGATGATATCTGAAACTGTTATCATAAGAAACAGATATCTGCCAATAACTCTGTATAGCCACTTTGAAGGCTGCTATCACATGGACCTACCAACATTTTCTAAGTGTGTCTCACTTTGCACTTCCTTCACATTTTTCCCATTACTTGGATTTTCAGCCTCACATTTTTGTACACCAATCAGAACACCCTGAGAAGGAATCAACGTGGACTGGATGAGGATATGCTCACAACCACCCCATATTTGGATGGAGGGGCTATCAGCATTCCTGCACCTTCGAGCCGGAGAAGCAGCAGTGGGGCAAGGCTCCTGCACATGTGCTTATTCACTTCTTGAACAAAGAGACATGCGGTATTGACTACTGATCAGGCACAGTGCTGGGCACAGTGAGCAGAGCAAACAGGCCTTTGCTGGGATCTGCAGGTTACTGAGGAGTCAGGCAGGCAGGAATGGAGTGGGAAGCCAAGGAGACATGAAGAGGAGCAGAGAGTGTTTCAAGCAGAGAGAAGAGTATATAGAAAGGCCCAGAAGAGAGAGCATGGCGTTTTCTGAGGACTGAAGAAAAGTCCACAATGGCTAAACCATAGGGAGTCACATGGATAGTGAGATGAGCTAGTGGCAGGTCAAGGAAGATCTTGTCAGCCTGGGCCTCCTTCTCCTCATTTGTGTAACAATAGGACTGGTGCAGAGCAGTGCTTCTCAAACTGTCCTGTGGAACCAAGGGGGTTCCACCCAGGAGCCTCAGAGGGCCTTGGGGTGGAAGGGAATGGCTCTGGGCTCCAGCTTTTGTTTCAGTAAGAGCAGCTTCATTCATATCCATTTCAAATGTTGGAGATCCAATAGTGTTAGAAAATAGGGTTCCACGGATTAAAAAGTGATTGAAAACTACCAAGTCCCCTCTAGGTCTGACATCTTCGGATAATAGGATTCTGTGCTGCCCCCCTTGAGAGAAGGCTATCCAGGTTACTAGGGGTGTGAGCGTATTGTCTCCTGAGGAGTGGCCCATTCCTTACTGAAAACACACAGGATTGTGGTGTGGGCAAAAGGTTCTGGGACTTCCTGTTGACTTTTTCACAGAACTTTCCAAAACAGTCCCTGAAATTTCTACTTTCCCATCTTGACTGGCGTCTCTTTATGTTGGCAGGTCAGAGGAACCTTCCAGCAAGCCTCTTATCTGCTTTCCTAAGGAGCCAGTGTGTTGTAATGCTGGGTCCCCCTCAGGCTATACCCACACAAGGATACATCCACCTACAGTGAAAGAGCGTGAGCCCGAGAATGAGGACCAACCTCTCCTAAAATGAGAACTCACTCCCTGTCTTACCCATAAGTGGCACTGTAAGTACTGGTTGAATTGTCTGCTTTCTTTTTCTTCCAGACTCTTGTTCTTTAGACTTTGACTCTATAGACCAGCATAACCCATTTTAGCTTCTCACTTACCTGAGTCCCCTGGACTTGGCTTCTTGCCTCCTTGACCTCTTGCCTTCAAGTCCAGGCTGAGGCTCAACCTTTGCTCACACATCCATGGAATCTCTGCACTATTCCTGCCCAGTCAGATTGGGGTCCCCGCTCCTCTGAAGCAGAGCAGCCTGGCCCTCTGCTCAAACCCTGAGAGACAGTGGTCACAATTTAAGGAATCTGTTTGGATACTCACTGATGGCTCCTGCCAGCACCCCCCTCCATCCCTCCTAGCTGGAGCCATGAGAAGCCACCCACCAGGAGACTCAGACTTCTGTATTCCTCCAGTCAATCTTGACTGAGCAGTGCTTCTTCAAGTTTAATGTGCAGACAAATCATCTGGGAATCAGACCAAAGTGGATATCTGATATTTGGGTCTGGAGTGGGGTCAGAGAGCCTACATTCCTAAGAAGTTCCCAAGTCATGTCAGTGGTTCATGAGCTTCACTTTGAGCAGTAAAATGAGAACATGTAGACTAGTGACCTCAGCCTCACCTGGAGATAGGACCTGGAATGCAATGTTTTCCCCCATTTGTTAGCAATCAGTTATCAAACACTCTCTCTCTTTGTAGTCCTTGCTGTGCTGCTAAGATCCTTTCTTTGCTTTCAAGGATAGAAGAAAAACCTATATATTTGGGGCCTCTATACTTTATAAAGCTTCATTCTCACAACATCCCTGTACAATTCCTGTTTTATACCTGAGGAACCTACATCTCAGAGAAGTTAAGTAGCTTGGCAAAGGTTTTGCTAATGGGAAATGACAGCCCAGATTCCAGCTTACTTCTCTGGCTCTGAGCTTCATGCTTTCTGGGATATCTCAACCATCTCTTCCTTAATTTTCTTGTGTTGTCAAAATCCATACAGTTCGGCTTCTGCCTTAGCTTCCTTGCCTAACACTTTAGTTTCTGGCTTTCTGGCTTAGGCTGAGCCCTGCTCCAAACCCCAGCCAGCTTGGCTGGTGATCACATATCCAGCTCTTCCCAGTCCCTCCTCACCCGTCCATCTCCTCACTGGGATTCAGCTACAGATAGTCCAGTTGCCTGGAAACACAAAGCATTGCTCCATGTTGCAAAACAGCTTCTAGGAACTAGAATGTTTCCTTTCCTCTATAACTCACCCTCATGGTGCTTTGAAGTTTCAGACTCAGCATCAAGCACTTCGGAAAGTAAATAAGCTACAAAATAGACATGGTGAAGAAAGGAGAAAGTGGCATGAATTTATGCAAATTTCATTCTCTGACCTCTTAAGCCCAGAGCTGTATTCCTAATGGTCCAGGCATCCTTCTAGGGATAGATGTGGCAGCTAGTAGAGCTCATGATTTGACTTGTCCCAAACCCTATCTCTGCTCTGCTGAGGCTTTGGGGTGAGCAGAAAGAGTGGGGCAGAGTCTGGGGGAGTTGTCTGCATGGGATGGATGTTACCTAGACCGCAGAAGCTCTGGTCTGTGGGTCATGGCTTTGACTTCTCCTGGGGCTCCCCACTCCCTCCCCACCTGCCCCTCTTAGCCAGGCCAGCTTTAGGCTAGGAGCTGACTTCCTATTGGCTCATTTACTCCCATTTAATTACCCCATGCAGGGGGAGGGAAAATATTTGCTAGTTCTTCAACTGCTTCATCTTACTTAGAGTGGCAGAATTGAGCAAGAATTAGAAATTGAAAGGTGTCATGGTCCATTCTTACTGATGCAATGTTCTCTCTCTTTGTTATTCAGGGTAACCCATTCTACCCCAAGACACTATGACTTTCAGTGAAAAATCTTTAACAGAATTTTGTAAACCATTCCCCGTGCTCAGACTGACACTTTCGATAATCATAAACTGGACTTCAGGCAATCTTCTGTCGGCCCTATATCATTTTAAGTGACATCTGTTACTTGTTTGAGTGTTCTCCCCTCTGCCCACATACCCAGCGGATGGCAACTCCTACCCAACCCAAGCCCAAGTTAGTCAGGGGCCTTCTGACCCTCTGACTGCGTGTAGCTGGGTCCTCGATCCATATTCCCGGGTCCTCTTCCCCTCGACACCGTGTGGCCACTTTAACCACACCTCCCGCAGCAGCTCTGTAAGTCCCCAAAACTCCTTCTGCCCTCGCCCGCAATTGGACAAAATGTAAACATGTTCATTGTCAGCGGTGTGGTAACTTGCCGTTTCCTTTAATTCAAAGTTCGAGTCCCCCCTCAGGGTTTGCCATGGTTTCTGTGCAAGTCCCAGAGTTGCTTTTTGTTTACTCTGAGCATGCAGATGGCAGACGGAGCTTCAGCCGGACTAACCACAGCATCCTGTAGTCGGCATGTAGCGTTTACATGCATCATCTTGAAAACCTTTGAGTGTTCTTTGGTCTAGTGCCCTAAGAAGTATGCCAAAGTAAAATTTCAAAGCTTTGCATCAATATTTTCCTTTTGGGTCTAGAAATTTTGTGATCAAATGCCATAGCTTTTTTACCTCCAATGGTGACTGTAATTTTTGGCAATCATCAGGCATTCTTTGTTGCAAACTCTTTTGAAACCAGTGGCAAATGCTTAGTAGCATTGATAGTATTGACCAAAGATTAGTTTGGAAATTTAATAAAAGGGAAAAATAAATTACTTAATGGTCTAAAACATGACTTAGCTTTATTTTTACCTTCTCTTAAGTCTACATGCTATTTCTTATCTTAGAAAATTTTAAATGATCTTAGCATAGGATATGTCTGATTACAAACTTTACATGCTGACAGATGAAAGCCTATTTTATTGTTGGTGAATACAAGCAGATAACGTGTTTGGCACTCTATTAAAGGTTACTGCCACAACTTGGAAGATACTCTAGGACACTAAATATTTTTTGATCACTCATCAGTTTTTCATTCATTCAACTAATATATAGCTAGTGCTTACTATGTGCCAGAAATTGTTCTGTATTGTAGGTCTTAAAATGATGAAAAAGGTAGACAACATTTCTGCCTATGTGAAGCTCATATCCTAGTGGTGGCTCAAATGTTTGTTAATTGAATAAGTAAATGAATGAATGTGGGTGCAGGGAGGGAGGAGGCTGGGGTTGGGTTGGATGCTTGCTACTTTCTCTCCTCAGATTTCTACTTACCTCCACATCCTAAGCCATGGGCCAGCTCTACCTCAATCTGAGCCTAGCTCTAGTTTCTAAGTGGGAGCCTTAGACTGACCTAGCTGGCAAATCGGATCTCAGGGATTGGGGCATAGCAGCAGGAATTTTCAGACAGGGGTGGTGCTCAAAACCAAGCAGGCAACAAGGTTGGGGTACAGAATTTATCTGGTTCGGATCAGGACCATGATTGGGAGGAAGAGACTGGCGGGAGAAGGTCAAAGGGTCAGGGATTCAGGGTTGGGTCTCTGCGTGGCAGAGTAACTAAAGTGCAAAGCAAGGAGTTAAGGAAAGTTCGAGTCTTACGGAAAGGCAAGCATGTTCCTGACAAAGGGTTAGGGGCAAGGCTGTAATTTGGTGGGCACGTGGGTGCACACTAAACCCAACCTATATTAGTACTAATTCCAGACTCTTTAAGTGGGGGTCTGAACCATTGATCTGGCAGTCGGGTTAGGGCCGAGACTCATAGAGAAGATGGGTTCAAAGAGCAAACCTTGAGAGGAGACAGAGGAGGGTGTGAATTCCAGCTCTGCTACCTTGGGCAAATTGCCTCACCTCTGAGCCCTAGTCTCCTTACTTGTAAAATGGAGTTGGTAACAGCTACTTCACCTGGATGTGGCGAGGATTAAATGATGACTTTGGGAGGACTTTGAGGCTTCTTCAAAAAGAAGACAAGTGTTTGAGCAGCTAGGGCTCTCCCTGAGGCCCAAGTGGAGAGGGGGCGATGGTCAGCAGCCCAGCGCTGGTGTGGCTGGCTCTGGGGCCACAGGAGTCATTCAGGTTTGGCAGCTGGAGAGCAATAATAGCCAGTGGGCGTGCTCTTCCCCGGGGTCTGGGAGAGCACTAGGGCGTTGGCTCATGTGTATGTAGTTCTCATATTTGTCACACGCTTGTGTGTATATAGTTCTCGTATTTGCCATGGCTCTGCCAGGAGCTCATAGCTTCTGAATCTCAAGTCAGTGCATCTCCTTCCTTCAAGCTCAAGCAGTGATGACCAAAAATTGAAAAAACAACAACAACAACAACAAACACAAACACACACATATATGTATAGATAGATATGTATAGATATAGATATAGATATAGATATAGATATAGATATAGATATAGATGTAGATACATAGGTATCTATCTCCCTGTTGCTAAGTCCAATCCACATACCAACTTTGGACTTAACCTTTCATTCTTCTGCTCAGAAGTCTTTCATTGCTCCTTACTTTTAATTGCATCATCTGCTTAATTTTCTAGGCCTTTTATAATCTGATTTCAAGTTATTAGCCACTCAGCTCTCTTGCTTCCTCATATCCCCCTTCTCTGTCCCACCCAGGCCCGTGCCTCTCAATTACAGGTTCTCCTTTCTTTTGGATGTCTCACCTCCACTTGCTCCTGTTGTTGTTCTTCTCTTAAAAATGCTACTCTGTCTTCCACCTGGCTCGGGTCTCACCTTACCCTTGAAGCCCTTTTTGACTCTTGGAATGCTTAGAGATCTTCATATCCCTGAACTCCTGTGATACTTAATAGTTTAGAATATATCAAGTTTCACAAACTCTAAGATGCCATCGACTGAAGATGCACCATTATTTTATGTACCATTAGGAAGACCCTTCTAATAAAACTGGCAACTATAAAATGTAAGGTACATCCTTATTTCGGAAAGGTTAAGCTGTGAAAAAGTTTGTTTTAGGCTCAGTGAAATGCTGTAATTATTTAGTGCTATATATTGTTCATAATTATGATGGACATTACCACTGTTTTATAACTGCCTGTTTATTTTCTGACTCCTCCATTAGAATGTATACTTCATGAAGACAGATTTCATGCCTGGCTCATTCACTGTTGCAGCCCTAACCATCCAGCACAGTGTCTGGTCCTCAATAAATGACCGAATAAATGACTCCTAACCTGAATGGAAAGTTCCTCAAAGGCAGGGATAAGGTATTACGTGCTTATGTATAGTTATTTTAAAAATTGACATGTAATATACATATAGTAAAGTGCACTAATCTTAAGTGTACAGATTAAAGTCTTTTTATATATGTATATATCTACATTATAACATTGAAATTAAGATATAGAGCATTTTCCTATAGTACTTTTCCCAAGGCTGAGGAAATAGGAGCTATCCATCAGTATTTATCTATACTCATTGATTGATTAAATGGTCTCCAGCTACCCTTGTATATAGCTCAGTTTCAATTCACTCCTGTTTATCCTGGTTCAATGGTTCTCAAATTCTCTCCTGCATCAGAATCACCTACAAGGCTTGTAGAAACACAGATTACTGGGCCCCACCCCTGGACTTTCTGATTTAGAAGGTCTGTGGTAGAGCCTGAGAACTTGCTTTTCAAACAGGTAATGTTGATGTGGTTCTAGTGAGGTTGGGAGGGAGGGTCTTCCCAAGAGTATTAAATGTCTCCCAAGTCAGGTGCTTATTCTAATCGGGGGTTCTTTACCTTTTCTTTGTGACAGACAGCCTGGGAGGTGTGGTAAAGCACATGTACTCCTAAGAAGAATATTTCTAAATGGAATAAAATAAAAAACCTAGGACTACAAAGCAAAACAATTGTTCAAATTATTTTAAAATTATTTTATAATTGCAATATTTACAGTATCTACAAGTCATCTGTATTGTATGAAACATTTGTGGTTTCCATTGGTGGTAAGCTCACACACCTACTCATAACACTATTGTGGTTGTTGCTTACATTTATAACTGAAGGAAATGACAAACTGCAGATAGAAGTTAGTGAAAATAAAGAGCCTCGGTTAGGAATCCTTGCCCTGGTGCTATCTGAAATGAGATGCTCTACCTCTGGCCCTGGGTGAAGATCCAAAGAATTCAAGTCTGTGTCATTCAGTGTTATTAACTAAATGACTTCTATGTGGAGACACTGTGATAGATGCTCAATATTCAGAGAGGAGTAAGCCACTTTCTCCTTCCTTATTCACAAATGTCCCATTTGGGTGAGGGAAGATCAAAATATAAGCTGATAATTAAAGTGGAGTGTGATATATGCAGAAAGGGAAGTATGCACAAAGCACAGAAGAAAAGAATGGAACGATACATGCAGGAACATGAGAAATGGGGGTAAGAGCTCTGTTAATTAGAACTCAGTTGAATGGAAGGTGTGGCAGTAGACTATGACACTGGTGGTCCCCAATGAAACAGTCCTCCAGATCCTCAGGCTCCCCCATATTGACTCTGAACTTGGCCACAAAACTTACTTTGGCCAAAGGAACAATAGCCAATGTGACACGAATGTTTGCACAAATGCTTGCTTGCTTCTTGTAATGTTTGGGCTTCTGCTGCCATGGAAGGATTCTGGGCTTAGATTACTGAATGAGGAGAGGTCATGTGGACCACAGCCCTGGAGAAGGAGAGGCCACCTTCAATGTTTCAGCCTCAGCCGAGCACTCGGCTGAATGCAGTGGCGTAAGGAAGCCCAGTCGGAGTGAGAAGCAGCAGAACCACCAACCCACAGAATCATGAGAAATAATAAATTGTTTTCACCACTGTGTTTTAAAGTGGTTTGCTACACACGAATAGGTAACTCAAACAGTCGTTTTTATCTCTTTACAATTTTTCCTCTCCTATTTGGCTTTTTAAAATGCAGAGGGCAAAACACCCTGTGAAATATGCCAATGCAGAGATTCTTCTGCAAACAAATAAGCACGATTTCCAGAGAAGCTTCCAGTATTTCATACATTTAAATCTTTTAAGATCTATGGCTAGAAAACAGATCTAATTATGACGCTAGTAAATTGAATTGCTGATCTTCAGAGAATGATTACTTTAAAATCATAAACTCCTAAAACCTGGAATTTTCAGCAGGAAGAGATCTTGGGATCTCTGCACCCTAACCTCTTAACTTCATTTTATTTTTAAGTTTATTTATCTTTTTTAGTAATCTCTACACCCAGCGTGGGGCTAAAACTCATGACCCTGAGATCAAGAGTCACATGCTCCTCTGACTAAGCCAGCCAGGCATCCCCTAACCTCTTAATTTTAGAGATAAGGACACCAAGGTGTGAGAGGTTAAAGCTACAGAGTATTTTGTTAGTAGGGTCCAGAGGGGAAACCAAATCTTCTGACTTCTGATCTTCTAGTAAGTAAGAAATAGCAATTTGTGGATTATCACTTCCATTATTTTATTTTTGCAGTAGGCAAAGTGGATATTTTTATCCTTTCTAATTTTGTGGGTTAGATTAAAAAAGACCTGCTTATTTCACATAACTCATAACACCAGGACTAGACTGTGGGTCTTATATCCCCTGGGCCAGGGCTTTTTCATTATATCAGGCTACCTGTGATGTTCAGCATAAAACACAAGGAAATAAATTAATATATTTTTGAAAGAGAATCAGCAGTAGACATCTGGTTCATCTCTGAATTTCTTATAGCCGTGTACCATGTACATAATGTGTCACTCAATAAATATTTGTAATATGAAATGAATATATGAATGAATAACTGAATAAACAAGGGATAGGACGAGATTATGTTTTATTTTTACCAGGCATTCCATTCTTTTTTTTTTTTTTTTTTAAGATTTTATTTATTTATTTGAGAGAGAGAGAATGAGAGACAGAGAGCATGAGAGGGAGGAGGGTCAGAGGGAGAAGCAGACCCCCTGCCGAGCAGGGAGCCCGATGCGGGACTCGATCCCGGGACTCCAGGATCATGACCTGAGCCGAAGGCAGTCGCTTAACCAACTGAGCCACCCAGGCGCCCCAGGCATTCCATTCTTGAAGTATATGGTTAATCAAGATTCCTCTGTACCTGAAAAGGAATAGGGGATAAAAATGCCACTCAGTAGTGATGACAACATTTTGTAATTACTATGCTTCAAAAGCAGAGTGATGAATACAAAGGCAAGGTCTATCCATATGTGTCTCCTATCCTGTAAGTAGTAACTCAAAAGTTATTTGCCCTTTCTTCCAAGGGGGAAACTGAGGTAGAGAAAGTGACTCAGGCAGCCTTGAGCAGCCTTGTCCTGTAGAAATACAATGAGAACCACATATTTAATTTAAAATGCTCTGGTAGCCACACTAAAAAAAGTAAAAAGAAACAGATGAAATTAATTTTGATAATATATTGTACTTAATTCAGTATGTCCAAAATATTACCTTTCAACATGTAATCAATACAAAAATTGTTGATGAGATATTTTACTTTACTTTTCTTTTTTTTTTTTTAGTGGGTAATTTTACACTCATAGTACATCTCAATCCAGACTAGCCACACTTCCAGTGCTCAATAGCCACATGTGGCTAGTGGCTACCATTTTGGAGAGCACATAGGACACAATAATTCTGTAAAGAGAAGTTAACAGTAATTACAGCCCAGAGGAAGTAGTAGTGTTTTAAGGAATACTTGAGGAAATTGCCCTGCATAACCCAGACCACAGTACCTCGAAGGCAGATTCTGCTACGCCCTGGGAAGTCAGCTCCAGAGTTTTGACAGCCTTTTGGGAAGATGTTTGGCTGTGTAGCTCTGGGTAAGTAACCTAGTCTTCATATAACTTGGTTTCCCATCCGTTACCACTGAGAGCTGCTCCCACGATTACATGAAATAATAGGAAAAAGCATTTGGTCAATACCAGTAGGTAGGAGGCACTTGATTAATAGGAGCTCTAATAATCTACTAGGATCTCATTTTATCACACAAACCTCAACCCCATTTTGGATTTTTTAAAAAAGGTTGGTAGGACTACCTACAGATCACTATCTTTTCTGCTACAGCAAGTGTAAAAGGGCTCTTAAGTATGGTAAATTTCCAAAAGTCAAAGTAAAACAAAAAAGGTCATGAGTTACATTATAACTAGCCTTCTTCTACTAGAGGGAATCTCATATTAATAAAACTAGATGGTCTTCTACTCTTTTTTTTTTTTTTAAGATTTTATTTACTTATTTGTCAGAGAGAGAGCACAAGCAGAGGGAGAAGCAGGCTCTCCACTGAGTAAGGAGCCCGATGTGGGACACGCTCCCAGGACCCTGGGATCATGACCGGAGCCGAAGGCAGATGGTTAACCGACGGAGTCACCCAGGTGTCCCTACTCTTTTATTGTGATAAAATATTCATAACATAAAATTTACCACTTTAACCATTTTTAAACGTGCAGTTCTGTGTCTTTAAGTACATTCACATTGTTCTGCAAGCATCACCATCATCCATCTCCAGGACTTTTTCAACATCCCACAGTGAAACTCTGTACCCAATAACCCCCCACGAAACCCCATCACCCCCTTTCCTCAGCTCCTGGTAAACTATTCTACTTTCTATTTGTATTTGACTATTCTAGGAATCTCATCTAAATGGAAGTTTTCTATTTTTTGAAATAAACTTTGTTCTTTCTTTAAACATTACAATAAGAAAATTTGTTTAAAAACACTGACAATAAACCTAGAGGTTTTTTAAAAGGATAATTAATGTTGGAATGCATGTTGATATGTGCAGATGAAAGGCACTGAAGATATAAATCATAATTATTACAGATGATGATCACTACAAAAGTTTTTCTTCACTTTGTAAAAGGAACTCTGCATGAAAATGTATATATGTGAATATAAATGAAGACATGTCTGCATAAGATTACTGCTCATAAAGATCATAAATAATGATACCAAACTTTTAATGAATATCAGAAATCTCGCCAGTATAGTAGATTCTTGACTTTGTCACTAGCTTGCCACTTGGCCTGGGCTTAGTGGCTGATCCTCTTAAGTCCCTCCTATCTTCATCTGTAAAATGCAGATCCTAATAAGAGCAGCCCTTCCTACATCATAGAGTTGATGGGAAGATCAAATAAGATCACTAAAACGAAAGGGTTTTGGAAAATACAAAGCCCTGTAGAAACATGGGGCATTATTAAAGACTGCGGAGAGATTGCTAACACAATTTGATTCAAGGCCAAAGTTTTGTACTTCCAAAAGCTAAAAAGATATTCAGTATTTGCAAATTACTTAGAAAACCAAATTCCTGCTTTGGTGACCCAGTACCATGACTGAACTGTGTTCTAAATGCCGTACATTTGATACCTACAGCTCTACGTCATCTAACCACATTACCACACTAGATTAATCATGCAGCATTTCAGCAGTATCTTCCCAATTTTTGGTGGGTAAGAAGTTATAAATCCACATAGCTTAAAGTCATGTCTCCACAGGAAGCTGTTTATGTTTTTGTTTTTTTACTTTTCCGTGGTGGCAACAGTGCTGCTCTCTGTAACATATCTATTATGGGCGAACGGCCTGCAATGTGACTGAACAAGCATTTATTGAGTGCCTATAGTGTGCAAGGCATTTGCGGTAGAGATGGTGCCAAGGGAAGGATGGAGGTAGTGAGAGAAAATGCAAAGAGAAAAGGGGTATGCCTGAATTGGGTGAGCTTTAATGCTGGTGGGGAATGGCATATCCTATGACAACTAACTAGAAAGAAAATGAAATCAATGCCAAGAAAAGCCTTGAGGACCACACCGTGGGAGTTCCAGAGGTTCAGAGGGCTAATTTATTCAACCTAGGAGGGCAGAACCTCATGACATTTGTCCTAGGCCCTGATGCATGAGAAGGATTCTTTGGTTCTGAAATAGAGGGGAGCTATTTCAAGCCTGAAGGAGCCATAACTAGTATCCCACAAATAAATATTCACCTACTAAACCACTTGGGTAATGTGCTTGTGACTCTACAAAGTCACAGCTGGGTGGTATTAGGGGTTAAATCCCAGGTTCTCATTTGAAAGCACCGGCCTGATGGCATTCCACCGTTCCAGGAGGACCGCTCAGAGAGCAGGCATACACACCCTGGCAAACGGCACTCCATTTCAGCTCCATAGAGTTGCAAAAATTGACCAGATGGGGTTCCAGATTTAAACACCCCACGCCCAGCTAGAAAACTCTTCCATGCCACTGTTCCACCTGCAGGTTTCTAAGCTCGCTTCTACTCCCATCCCAGTTTTCACAAATGCAACATTAATCTTTCCATTTAGAGTTTGTTTTTTCCTGGGATTATATTTTCCCTTTCCAGTGCATTACTATTAGATTATTTTTCCCTTTCCCAAGTGTATAAGGCCGTTCTTCTAACCATTATCATACTATTAGCTAACATTTATTGAGATCTTACCTTGGGCCAGGCAATGTGCTTTGTATATTGCAGCATGTCCCTTACATGGGGCAGGTAATTTGACTACAGTTGACCCTTGAACGACTCAGGGATTAAGGCACCTATCCTCCCCACACTTCCCTGCACAGTCAAAAATCCACCTATAACTTTTGATTCCCCCCACACTTAATTACTAATAGTCTATATTGACTGAAAGCCTTACCAATAACATAAACCGTCATTTAACACACATTTTGTCCATGTATTATATACTGTATTCTTAGAGTGAAGGAAGCTAGAAAAAAGAAAATGTTATTGAGAAAATTGTAAGGAAGAGAAAATACATTTATAGTACTGTATTTTATAAAAAAAATCCGTGTATTAGTGAACCTGTGCAGTTTAAACCCATGTTGTTCAAGGGCCAACTCTATTTCTATTTTATAAAGAGGGAAAGAGGCCTACAGAGGTCAAGTGACTTGTCCTAAGTCAACCGGCTAGTTCCGCGGTGGAGTCCAGTGTTAAAGTCAGGACACACACCATCTGTACACTAAACCCTGCACTGCATTATCCCTATCCCCTTGCTTTTCCCTTCAATATCAACAGAGAGTTTTTGTGAAATTTGCATGTCATTTACATGCAAAGTATTTTGAAGAATGGAAATCTACTACAATAGGTTAAGAGGAACAAGCTTCTGCTGATTTGATATGATCATGTTAACTAAGATTTATTCAGTACTTCCTCTGTGCCAGGCACTCTGCTATCCACATGCACTTTCTCATTTTAACCTGCACAGTAGCCTTAGAGAGGAGCATTATCACCATCTCTTTTACAAATGAGCCAAGTGAGGCACAGAGAGGTTAAGTAACTGGCTGCATAGGACAGGCATCTGTATGTCCTTGCCTGCTTCTCTGCAGCTCCTCCGTCTGCCTCGCTTACAGCCTTCCTTCAAGACTTACCTTGGTCACGTCTGTATTTAAACTTGGCCTCTTCTCCCAGTGTTTGTGACTCTACAACACTTTGCACACCTATTCTAGCTGTTATTACACTAAATTGAAATTATTTGCAAATATGTCTCTTCAAAGGCAAGATGAGTGATTATTCCTCTTTTGCATCCCCAGTGCCCACCCAGCACAGGGACAGAAGAGACTCTCAAAGCTTGGGTGAAAGCCAGAATACACACATAACGCAGCGCAGGGATTCCTGGGCCAGGTGAGCAGCCCAGCACCCAGCACCCAGCACTGAGGTCCTTGGGGATCAGCATTTGCAAGTTTGAGAGAAGGAAGATTTTTGGAAGAACTGAAGGCAGATCTGGGCCACCCTCAGTTGGATGGACAACACAAATGGGGGAGATGAGGAGAAAGGAGAAGGCCTTAAGGTTTACCTCTTCCAGAAGTTTGCTTGAGCTGGCCCCATCATTGGTAACATTTTTAAATTGGCCCTGATATAATCCAGGTATTATTGGCTACTTTTAAAGCACCACTACATTTAATCTTAACAACTTGTGAAGTATTTTTATCTATTTTATACGTCCAGAGCGGTTAAAGCATCTTGATCCCACCCGCTTTCCGGTGTGATGGTTGACCTCGCTCTCTGAACGGAGGGGTTCTTTGCGCGCCACCTTTTTGGGCTTCGGGGACTCCTAACGCACAGCGGTCAAAAAATAACTGCTGAACTCTTTATGTGCACAGTAGAAAAGTTGTTTGAGGCCAAGGTGCACTTGAGGAGGCCGGGCGGGGAGGGCCAAGGGGGAGAGAAGAAACAGCACCCGCGCCGGGCAGGTGAGAGAAGGGCAGGGGAGCCGGCTGGAGTGCCCGCGCGCCGGGGGCGGGGCGGGGTGGGGCACGGGCGCCACGCCATTGGTCCGCGCGCCCGGGAGCCGCCCCTGCGCGCCCGCCCGCCGCCCGCAGGGGGGGGAGCCTGCACCCGCAGCCCGGCGCTGACAGCGGCGGGGCAACACCTGGACCGGTGCGGGCGGAGCCGGGGCGCGCTTTCTCGGGGGAGAGAAGGCTCCCCGAGCCGGGTCCGGAGGAAGGTAACGCGCTGCGCCGAGGGTTTCGGGGTTTGCATCACCCTGCTGGGTCTGCGGACTCGAGGACGCGGGAGGCGGCGAGACGCTCTCCCTGCCCCGCTGCGACTCACAGCAGCGGGGTTCTAGTCTCTATTTCTCTGCCCATTCGTTGTGTTATCTCGGGCAACTTTCTTTCCCGCTCCGGGTCTCTGTTAAATGAGGGAGGTGTTGGTGTTGACTGATGCTTTGTCGTGTTCTGAGTTCTAAACCGCGAGCAGCGTTTTGGCATCCGGCAAGCTCCCTTCTTCAAATCCCCACCTATAAGAGCCAGCTCCGCTGCCCAGGGAGCTGTCTTCAGGAAGCAGAGGTACCCGGTAGGCGGGGTTTCTGCTGGGCTGTCGCGTTTCCCGGGGCTTTTGAGGACTGACCCTGGGCTTTGGGCTGGCTGTTGGCGGGACCTGACCGCAGAGTAAGTGCCCCCAGGTTGCTCAGGTGAAGTAAAGTAGGGCGTTAGGACCTATCTACAGGTGGGGTGCTGGGAAGGGGGAGTTGGGGGCTGATGATTTTTACTTGGAAAACAAGCAGTTTTTGTTTTGGAATTATTTTCCTACACCCAGACCTCGTCCCGTCGTGAGTTCTAAATCACAGGAATGGGATTTATCATCTTCCAGGATGGAAAACCAACAGCTTCAGCAACCAGGACATAGGGCTCCATCAGCAGTGGGCCTCTCTCCCCACCCATCCTGTTTCCTCCCTCTTCCCTTTCCTCCCTCCTGCCTTTATAAATCCCCTTGGACTTTGAGGGGCTCCATTTTCTGTCCGAATGAAAAGTGCTCATTTTCATTTAGTGCTGGTTTGTGACCAGCAGCCCCTAGAGCTTTGGGCTCTGGGTTGAGATGGAAGCCTGGATAAGAGCAGACTGTGGATCATACTCTCAGCCTCCTGACCCATACAGCCTGGCAGGGATGTGCAGAAGCCCAGTAGGCTTCAGACAGACAGACATGGGAAGGTAGATGGACTCAAACTGCTGTCCAGCTTCCTGTCCCCTTCTTGGCAGCCATTCCCAGGGAGGGAATGGTGGCCCCAGCAGCCAAACGGAGGATGACTGAAAGGAGCTGAGGACTCTGGGGGGGGAGGGGTTACTGTGGAAGGTCTCCAGGTGCTCCCTCCCCTCCCTTTACCCCTGTAGTCCTTCTGCCCTCTTAATGTGGTGTCTGGGTGAAATCAGATGCCAGGACCTGTCGAGAGTGGTGGGGAAGGAGGCAGGGCAGTGACAATATTGACTGTATTTATTGGGCATTTATGGGCCAGGAATTCTTCTTTGCATCTCACAAAGCCACATGAGGAAAGATATACTGACATTTACCCCATTTTACAAATGAGAAACTGAGGCTTAGAAAGATTGCTTCCCTTAGTCACATAGCTAGTAAGCAACATAGCTGGGATTCAAATCTAGTCTCTGTGATTCTAAAACCTGTGTTCTTTCCACCTTTTCTGGTGCTGCTTGAGTAAGGGCAAGCTGGAATCATAACAGCAAGAATGATTATTACTGAGTTCTCAGTAGGTGCCAGACACTGTTCAAAGCATTTTTAGAGGAGTTACGCCATTTATGGTGCAGGAGTTTCGGTCATTCTGGTGGGAATTAAGGACTGCCTTAGCCTCTCTCAAGTAGCAGTCCTGTTCCAGAACACCTGCCTGATTCCCCGCAGCTGCTAGTGAGTGAGTGGGGCGGGAGCCCTGTTTGCTTTATCCTAGAGGTGGTTTGAGCTAATGAAAGATTGATTGTCCACATCTGATCCGTTGGACCTGACCGTTGGCTTGTGAATGATCCCACTGTCCCCTAAGAGGTCTTTCTCAGGCTTTGCCCAATAAACATTTGTGGAATGAATGAATTAGCACCTTGTGCAGAGTGGTCTGCTATCCTGCCGAAATGGGGCAGCCCGGGCCCCACCATCCTCAGAACCCAGGGTGCCAGGCCAGGCAGTTCTCCCCTCTGGGCAAGGGAGATAGAGTGAACTATGTCCCTGTGAGCTTCCAGATTTGCCTGCTAATATGTTTTCTGCCACCTGTTTTATAAAGAATTTTAAAGTTATAGTAGATGAAGAAAAAATTGATTTTTTTTAAACTAACAGGAAAAGTGACTTAGTCTCTCTCAAAAAGGGGGGTAAATAAGATGGTACTGTTTGCCTTAGGCCTTCTCAAACTTCTCTGTAGAAGAATCTCCAATAACGAAACTGACAAGCCCTTCTAGGGGTTGGGGTATTGACCCCAGCAAGATTGAAAATTGTTTTAGGAATTTATGTGATTTTTTTTTCATGTGGTTTCATATGTTGAACTTGGTTTCAATATATAAAACAAGTTTTTTCCCCAAAATATTTGTGTAAAATTGGTGTCCTGGCATATTGTTTTATATTCTTGGGGGCTGAGAGTATCAAATGGAGAAGTAGGGCAAAGGTTCTGGTCTGGAGGTTTGGGTACTATTTATGTTTTCCATGCACTTAGTTTACAGTAATAGAGCTTCCCAACCCCTTGTGGAGATAACCCCTTTCCTATTTATTTGAATGAAGAATGTGTTTTAAAAATTAAAAAAAATCTTTATTGTTTGATCCCCTCACCAGCTTTATTAAGATGTAAATGGAATATAACATTTTGAGTCCATGATGATTTCATACATGTATATATTGCTACTATTTTTTTGTAGTGAGAACATTTAAGTATTACTCTCTAGCAACTTTCAAATATATAATACCGCATTGTTAGCTATAGTCGCCATGTTGTATATTAGATCCTCAGAACTTAAGTCATCTTATAATTGGAAGTTTGTACCCTTTGACGAACATCTCCCCATTTCTCCCACTCCCTGGTGTCTGGCAACCACCATTCTATTCCCTGTTTCTGTGAGTTCAGCTCTTTTAAGATTACACATACAAGTGACAAGTGAGATCATTATTTGTTTTCTTATTACCAGAGCTATATATATATTCATTGTAGAAAAAACAAAATATAGATTAATAATAAGAAGAATATATCCATACTCCGAAATAACTAAGGCAAAACTTGGGAGCTAGCCTTCCGAATCTTTTTCCCTGTGTCTATATGAGTAAAGTTAAAAAAAAAAAAAGAACAAATGATGAGGCCCCTGGCTGGCTCAGTCAGAAGAGCATGTGACTCTTGATCTTGGGGTTGTGAGGTCGAGCCCCACGTTGGGTGTAGAGCTTGCTAAAAAATAAATAAATAACTTAAAAAAAATAAAAAGAATCTCTGGTGTCTGGGTGGCTCAATCAGTTAAGCATCTGCCTTCAGCTCAGGTCATGATCCCAGGGTCCTGGGATCGAGCGCCATATCAGGCTCCCTGCTCGGCCTGCTTCTCTCTCTCTCCTCTTGCTCCCCCTGCTTGTGCTCTTTCTCTCTCCCTCTCTCTCTCTAACAAATAAATAAAATCTTTTTTTTCTTAAAAAAAAAGAACTTATAAAAAATAATTAAGATCATCATAAAGGTTAATCCTGTTTGTGAACCCCAAAGTCTCCCCACCTCATAATGAATTCCCTGGTGTCATGGAGTTTCCAGCAGAAGGAAGTGCCTGCTGTGTGTGGGGCTGTTGCTGGCATTCAGGATCAAGCTGTGTTTCTTGTGAAATGACTCATGTGTCTTAAATGTCTCAAATGTAACTGAAAAGGTAGCTCTTCAGTGTTGTTGAAGTGCAAAATGTGAGCAGAAAACTAAAGCTAAATTGCACAGGGAGGAGCCTTAGATAAGATCATTGCTCCTGCATTGCATTTTATTACCTGTGTGACTTTGGGCAAGACAGGTAGCTTCTCTGAACTGGTTTTCCCTTCCGTAAATTGGAGATAATGACACCTATTCTACCTTCCCCTACCAGAGTCACTCTTGAGGACCAAGTGTCAGGTGTGATTGTTACTTGAATTGCATGCAAGTGTATATGCTATTTTTAAAAAGATGTTTAAATGAAGAAAGATCAAAAGTATTGTAGGTCTTTATAAAGTGCTGGAATCTAACTCATGGGCTTAACATTTCAGTAGGGCTTAACTATAATGCAAATGCTCTGTTGGATTCCTACTCTAAGTTTTCTTTGAAAAATATGATTCCTTGATGGCTAGCATCTCGTTGATCGTCATCACAATTCTGAAATGAAAAAAAGGACAGGAAATAGTCCCATTTCACAGAATAAAAGCAGGCTTGCCATTCAAGGGAGCTGTTCATTGACACAGAGAGTCCTAGAATCCCAGGGCTTTCTCTAATTGCCTTAAGCAATGTAGAGGTATACAAGGAAGAAGCAGTGAGAGTAGCTGGAAAGACAGGGTGCTTGTAGGGGCATGGCTGAATACTGGCCCTTGAGCCACTGCCTCAAGGGCTGCTCTCAGGCATGCATGCTCTCAGATCCTGGCAGTTCCGGGAGGGGCCCTGTATTGGGAGGCAGGTGTCTCAGCTTCTGTTCCTCCTCCAAAGACGAGCTGTGTAATCTTAGCCATATCTTCTCCTTGAGCCTTGGTTTCTTTATAAAGTGGAGGGATTAGGACCAGAGGAGGTACCTTCGAGTCTTAAAAATCTATGATTCTGGTCATTTTTCATCTATGTCTGCCCAGATGGAACTTTGGTGGAGAATTACCACAACCAGATAAATCAGGTGTGGGGAAAATGTTTCCACTTCCTGTTGCTTCCAGCTTTTGGTGCCCCTCATGATATTCTAAGCGTCTCCCCAGCTGACACCCTCATGCAGAAGACACGATCCATAGATCATTAAGAGGAGAATTGTTTCTGCTCATCTATTTGTTACTATTAATCTAAAACCTCCTTAGATTTTTGGGAGGGAGAGTTCTCTTTTGGTAACTTTGGGGAAGGTTGGTTGACAGTGTATAGTGAAAGCAGGTTATTTCTAGCAATAAGGCTATGTGTGTACTTGGCCTTGTGCCATGACTTTTGCAGAATGTGGGAGAAGCACACTCTTGAGTGGCTCAGAGCTCAAGGAGAGGGAGATTCAGGGAGGAAGGAGGGAAAGAGACAGGAGAGAACAGAGAGTACCAGGTGTGGCTGGAATATGATGGAGATGAAAAGACCAATTTGGGAAAAGACTGAGCCCCCACAGACTTAGACCGTCTAGTTTCATTCTGCATTTACATTGCCTAACACTCAATGGGAACTTAGTATTTTTAATGGATTAATAAATGAACAAATGAAAGAATGAATAATTCTTCTGAAATGAAATTTTTGCTGAAATATATGGTACAGTGACTGCCGGGTGGTTGGAGTGGTGTCTTTATATATGTGAAATGTGTACTTACACCCTATGAAAACACTTTCCTGTGCATTATCCTGTATAATGACAACAGAGATTTTTTTAAAAGGCCAAAATAAAAGCATTTCCTAATGCCATACTTTCTAGACACTTCAAAGCCACTACTATTAGAAATGGATTTGGTTTATTATTTCTATATAAATCTTCTTTTTCTGTAAAAGCACCAAGAAATACTTGAGGGGTAGGAGTATAAGACCCAGTAAACAGTTCCACAAATTTGCATTCCAAGTCAGAGGGAGAAAGACAGGCATTGCTTAACATCTGGGTGACTAGACATTTCTTTTTTCCCTTGCAGAAGCATTGTTTTACCATAAATCTTGACGGAACTGATGCCATCAGCTTCTGATTAGACAGATGTGTTTTGTGCCACCATTACTCACGGCCACAGGCGCCTGGGCTCTCCTGCCACTGGCTGAGTCAACTAATTAAAACATAGGGCTGCGAGGCTGAGGGCAGGGGCTGGATCCCAGGCCAAGCCAAGTGGCTCAGTCAGATCCATGCCTCAGCCACTCCCACCCTTTGCACCAGCAATCTGCACTGGGAGAAAGACTGAACTATGTAATGTTAGATTTATTAGGGAAGATTCTTTACCATTGCTTGTTTTAGACTAGTCATTTGAGTTTTAGGAGTAAGGGGTCTCCAGTTTCAGTTTAATTCTTGGACCCTTGTTGGAGTGGGTTCTAGGGTTATTTCACATTTCCCATCTTGGCATATGCTCACGGTATGCATCCTGAGACATTTGCTACCCCAAGTCTGCAATTGTCTCCATGGCATATCATTTCTCCTGTGTGTCTAAAATGGGAATGATCATACTTGCCTCACAAAGTTGCTCTGAGCATTAAATGAGGTCACATTTAATCAGTGAAACAGCAAAAACGGATTGAGATGCTTTTGCTGGGTGGTTGGCCAAAGACTCATCAGCCAAGGGCTCACTACCTCATACCTGTCTGGTGCCATTTTTGATGTAACTACTGTTTCTATGTGACATGTATTCAAGATGCCTTGTGAATAGTTGAAACCACAGGCATTCAGGGGCAAATGCTATGGATCGACTGCATGGACAGCCCCTGGGGATAGTAATTGTTTAGGTAGGATTCATCTTCCTCAAAAGTTATTTCAAAAGTATTTTTGTCTGATCTGGTATGTCCTTTGTTGCTAATATAACATATTTCATTATATCTAGTTGTTTCAGATTGCTTTTTTAAGCCCCGTGAGGCAAGTAAATGATGATCATATCTGAGCAGTTACTATGTACTAGGCACTGTTCTAAGCACTGTACCTGCATCCATTTATTTAATCCTCGCAGTAGTCTATTATTGATACTATTTTGAGTACTATTATTTTTCCCCTTTGATGATGATCAAATTAAGGCACAGATGTTAAATAAGTTACCCAAGATGACATAGCTAATAAGAGGAGGGACAGGGATTTGAACCCAGGCAGTCTGACTCTAGAGCCCAGGCTTTGGATCATTAGAAGATAATCTTTCCAAGCAAAAATGTCACTTTAATTGTCTGTAAAGTAGGAGAAGGTCACATTCACCCATCCTCATAGCTTTCCACTCTCGTTCGTGGAAGGAAGAAGCTAAAAACAGTTCTAGATGCAGGATGAGGATGCATAGCTTGGCAAATATTTTGACCATACAAGATAATACTTGAAAATGAACTTGTTGCATGAAATTCAGGAAATTTTATTACCTAGAGACAGCAGTCATTAAGTTTAAGTCTTGCAGGAAATATCTGGGGGTGAGACTGGATTACAAAGTGATGAGTCAGCAATTTAACACCCCATTTCAGTATCAATCCTGGGCTGTAATATAGTAACTGAAGTGCTGTGTCTTAGGAAGTAAGGTAGTTCCTCTGTTTACATCAGGTAAATCACATAATTTATGGTCTTTTGCTTAGAATAGTGAAACTATCTTTTCCATTCCTTTTGGGGATGTTATGAATAATAACAAGAACATGGTGATAAAAAGAATGCTTACTATCTATTGAGTACATACTATGTGTCAGTCCCTTGCCAGGCCACTGCTCATCTAATTGGAAGGACAGTTCTCTGAACTAGATGATGATTACCTATTTTACCGATGAGGAAATGGAAGCAGGGAAGTTAAGTACATTGCCCAAGGTCAACAGTTAGTGAATGGCAAAACAAACATTTGAATTCCAGTTACTTCCCTTGGCTCAAAACCTGTGCTGTATCCCCTTACAAGTGCTGCCTCTTTCTGGGTATTCTTTAGAGGGAGGATGTTATATCCACATTTACCGAATCCTGTATTGAAGCATATTGCTTGGCATAAGGCTCATAACAGGTTATTATATTTGAAACTGGGACTGTTCTAGGAAACCTGGAACATTTCTGTTACCATAGAAACAGTAATGATGGACTTGATATAAGTCTTTCAGGAGAAAAATCTGGTTTTCCTAACATACCATAGCCTAAGGAGACAGATGCCTACTTGGCAATTAAGAAGCAGGATTGCCTGGGACCAGAATAAGTGAAATATGATCTAGAGAACTGTCAAGTAATTATTTCTTTATACTTAATTTCTGGAAGACCCCAATTACATTTTATTTTGGGGTATTATAACTTGATAAATGAGAAAGAATATGTGAAGAACTTAAGTAAAAATAAAGTTGGTCTTCATATTGTACATGTTATAGAGATTTATTACAGAATTCTTTGTACCAGGTACCCTACTCAGACCACTTAAATATGACACTTTTTTACTCTGATAGCATGTATATGTAGGTGTTTTTGAAATAGCATCATACCACCTTTCTGCAAATATAATCCCTGGGTTGTTGCTAGAAGGTAAGTAGCAGATGGATGAGGTGCAGTCATAGGTGGAAAGTCAGAAGCCAGAATCGTGGGAAGCACAGTGGCCAGCATGGTGATAGGGGAGGGGCTATAGCAAGGAAAGTGTTTCTGGATTGTGTCCATGGGCAAGTGTGAGTCTGGAAGTGCATGTTCCCTATAGAGGCCACTGTCGTGGAATCAATTTGGCTTTGCAGTCAGACAGTACTGAGTTTAAACCTGGGATCCATTTATTAATTGTGTAATTGAACAAGTAACTTAACCCCTCTGAATCTGAGTTTTCTTTTCTGAAAAAATTACATCTGTCTTCCATCTCTCACAAAGTGGCTCTAAGGAATCAATTAGATAATGGATATATTAAAAGGTCTAACATTGTGTCTTGCACAGAGTCGCTGTTCAGTGTCCATTCTCTTCCCTCTCTCTTCTCTTCCCCCTTGATGCCTCTGTTGGCTCTTGAGAGTTCCCGTTGTACAAGCTTTGCCATTATCCAACTGTACTTCTTCAAATCTCTTAATTTTACAGGTGCTTCCACTTCTACCTATAGAAAACAGAGGCTGATGATAGTTGCCCCACTCTTTTATAGGGCTTTTATCTAATCATTAGGTTGACAACCAGATTTTGGGGATTAAAAAAAGAACAAGAAAATGCCCATGATAAGGGTGACAATGGTAAAAAGTTCTTACAGTTCAATGTAAATGTTCTAGTGGAAATACATACAGCTTGTTGTGAGATTGTAGAGAGCACTGCCTGGGAACGTTGGAGGGTGACAAATGAGGTGGAACCGTGGCCCACGAGGAGTTTGCTAGATTGAGAAGGGGATGGGATAGAAAGGACAGGTTCAAGGACTTTCATGTTCAGTGGCACAGAGGCAGGAAGGGCATGGATACCAGGGGAGAGACCATGGTGTTGGCATGTAGGGCCGAGAAGTTGTGGCTGGAGGGGCTGCTCATGTATTGGGCTGAAGCCCAATGGTGAAACCAGGCCAAACTCAATCTTGTGAGTGAGATAACTGGATTTCTCTTTAGGACAAACAGCCTAAATTGTGGAAATGATTAACACTGCCCAAGTTAGGGCACCTGGATGGCTCAGTTGGTTAAGCGACTGCCTTCGGCTCAGGTCATGATCCTGGAGTCCCAGGATGGAGTCCCGCATTGGGCTCCCTGCTCAGTGGGGAGTCTGCTTCTCCCTCTGAACTGCCCCCTGCCTTGCTCTCTCTCTCTCACTCTCTCTCTCTCTCTCACATAAGTAAATGAAATCTTTAAAAACAAACAAACAAAAACACTGCCCAAGTTACGGAAGATGGATTTGATTGAAGGCACAATTCTTTGGACTTATGGGTCCAGATAAAGTAATATATTTTAAAGCTTTTTGTAAAAAGTTCTTACAGAGATGGGGCTGCTATTTAATTCAAGACTTCTACAAGAAGGAACAGATGTATAGGAAAATAGTGACTCCATATCCTAATTTATGGACCACTTGGAGCCGTATTATTCCAAAAGGATAAATATGCTCTGCTTTGGAGCTAAGTAACCATTTTTCAGTAAAGGACCAGGGATGTTTTTGGCAAGTGATTGAGGCTTAGATCCAGAAAGATATTAAGACTTTTTTTTTCAAATCTCCAGAATTGAGTTTAAGATTCAGTGCATGCTGAATTTGGGTAGTGATTTGTTGAATGTCTTGTGCTCCACATGTGCTGCTGTGGTTATCAGTCCCTGAATTTCCTCAGGGGACAAGCAGGGAGGCTTGGGCCACAAAACAATCATTTATGGACAAATTGCAAGAAACTGGGTGGCCTTTCTCCTTCAGTAGTCAGGGTCAAACACAAGTACACACAACTGTGTTTGTGTGTTTCTAGGTCTGTGTTTATGTTTTCCTGAGTGTTGTCTGCTTTATCCAGACCAGAGGGAAAACTTGATCTATACCCAGAGTTCCTCGGGGAGAGCCATTGGGGAGATTTGCCTTGGTTACTAGGCATCTAGATGCCTAGATGTAGAGAAGACACCTGCTTCCCCACATGATCTGGTGATGGCTGGGGACCAAGGGTGTGGGGAGATGTGGCTCTAGCTGCCAGATTCTGCAGGGACACGTGTGACCCTACCATGGAGCTGAGCACCAGGGTTTGCTTGGTGTGTGAGGAAGTGAGGATGGAGGAGATGTGCTTGCTTTTTCCTTCTCTGATAAGCTTTCCCCAGGATCACTCTCTGAGCAGTCAAGAACTGAAGGCAAGTCTTGGGCTGACATGTGGTGTGCAGGGAGCAACAGGTAACACAAAACTCCTGAAGGCATTTCCCCTGGTAGTGTTAGGGTATGAGATCTTTGAACCTGTCTTCTTCTTCTTCTTCTTTTTTTTTTTTTAAAGATTTTATTTATTTATTTGACAGAGAGAGACATAGTGAGAGCAGGAACACAAGCAGGGGGAGTGGGAGAGGGAGAAGCAGGCTTCCCGCAGAGCAGGGAGCCCGATGCGGGACTCGATCCCAGGACCCTGGGATCATGACCTGAGCCGAAGGCAGATGCTTAACGACGGAGCCACCCAGGTGCCCTGAACCTGTCTTCTTCTTAGGGCAAGTGCAGGTCCTTCTCACTGGGTTAATGGAGCCTAGGCAGAGTCCTTGATAGATGTGGGTTTGGTCTCTTTCCTTTGAGACCAAAGGCACAAGGGAGGGGGTCAGGTCTTTGAATGGTGTATTTGTGTGTTTCACTATTTCTAGTTACGATGACCAAGTGTTAGTTTTAATATTTAAATGCAGTATGATTGGTTGATTTTTGTTTCTCCTCTTTTTAGACTATTACTAAATAGTGAACATTTGTTGATAAAAGGGGAAGCATGCACTAGTGGGAAGAGTATCAAGTTTGGAGGCAAGAGTTCATTGGACAAACACTTGCTGAGTGTTCATCATATGCCAGAAATTGTTTTAGGCTCAGAAATCAATGGGGAAGACAGACCTCTGTGATTACCATGCAATGTGATGTTAATAGATGTAAGGAGAGAGGAAGGAGGTGGGGTCATGAGGGGAAGGGGGATCAAGTGCCAAGGGCTTCCTGGAAGAGGCAGCACTTGAGAGGAGATTGATGGATGAATAGGGATCAGAAAGTTAAGGGCAGGAAATTGTGTGGTGGGCACAATTTTATGTTCAAAGCAAGACTGGAAGGACCTGAGGCCTGAGAGGTAGGCAGTCAGCTGATCGTGGAGAGCTTTGTGCAGCTTGTTGAGGAGACTGGGCTATTTTAAGATCCTGCCTTGTGTCCTGTTCTGTGTGAAAATTAGGCAAGTATTTCCTCTCTGAGCCTCAGTGTCCTTATTAGTAATAGATGTTAATGATTACCTACCTTTACTTCATGGAATTATAGTGAGACTCAAAAGAGATAGTAATAGCTAACAGTTATTGAACACTCACACAGATTAGCTCATGTAATCCTCACCACAACTTTATGAGATAGGTACTATTGTTAAGCCCATTTTATAGATGAGAAAACAGAGATTAAGAGATGTCTCAGATCATAAAGCTAGTAAGTGGTAGAGTCAGGATTTGAACTGAAGTAGTCTGTCTAAAGAGAACTTCTCAGTGTGTGTGTATGTATGTGTTTATAAGTGCTAACTATTTGTCAAGCTCAAGAGCCAAGTTCTGTTGGCTCGAGGCAAAAGAAATGCATAGCTGTGGACTTGCCCTGTATAGTCTTTGGCTTCTCAAAAATGCCTGTTACCAATGGGTCTGTGTGTCTGGGGAAAAATATTGTGCCTGCTGGTGGATACCGACAGGTAAGCTTCTAACAGTGGAGAGGACCACTTTTCCTCAAGAGGAACATTTAGTGACCTGCAAATGATGAATTCTGGAGTAAAGTGAACCATCTGCCTCTGACAGGGAGGTTTTTCTGTTGATACATCTGATACTGAAGATGGAGGCTCCGCCACTCTCACACCAGTGTCCCCTTGGAAGGGTCAGGGCGGTTCTGCATTTCATTTCCTCCTACATTCTGCCATTGTCCACTGGCTGGCTGAGGAAGTGGCTGCTTTGCACAATCATCCCTGTCCTTTGGGTGGTGAGGAACACCTTTGACTATCCCTGAGCATCTCCTCATTTCTGCCCACCGAAAGAGAAGGGGCAGGCAGCCAATGCCACTGTTGTTCAGACACCGTGTCTCTACAACCATCTCTTCTTTTGAAGGTTGGGTCCTCTTTCTACTACTTTCTCTAGCCCCAGAACTTCATCTCACCGTCTTTTTTACAGTGACAAGAGGCCTTGGCTCTCACACAGTTTTCTGTGGGATGGTTTTCTGTCTTTGATTGGCAAAGGTCACTGGTGACATGCCCGTTACCCAGTCTAGCGAGTGCCCCTTTCTCTGCCCCACTCAGCCTCTGCTCCTTGCGGTGCTTGGCTAGGTGGACAGCTCCCTCTTTCCTGGAATTCTTTCCCCAGCTTTGTGACACACTACTGTTCATTTTCCAGCCTGACTGCTCTTTCTCTCTTCACTTGACAAGCACAATGTCATCTGTTTTCTTCTCTGTGCTTTTTTTGTTTGTTTTTTTAGAGATTTTATTTATTTATTTGACAGAGAGAAGGAGAGAGAGAGAGCACAAGCAGGGGGAGCAGCAGAGAGAGAGGGAGAAGCAGGCTCCACGTTGAGCAGGATCCCGACGCGTGGCTCGATCCCGGGACATGGAGATCATGACCTGAGCTGAAGGCAGTTGCTTAACTGAGCCACCCGGGAGCCCCTTTTCTGTGCTTTTTCTTTGCATTCTTTCGCTTGTTGAGTTCAACCACCCCCAGTTGAGACTCTAGGTTGGCAACTGCCATGTTTCTGGTTCCAGCTACAGCCTCTCTCCTGAGCATTGGTTCCTCCTCTCCATTGGAGTTCTAGACATGTCTTCTGAATTTTCTGCCATGCTATTAGTTTTTACCTTTACCTTTGCCTGTCTTTCTCAGCATTCTTGGGTTGCTGCACAAATTAATTCTGTTTAAGAACTTTGAGTCTTGTTTGATTCATGCATTTCCTGAGGCACGTTGTTACTGCTTCCTTCCCAGTGTTCTTCCCAAATAATATTTATATTTCACCTCCTCTGCTACTTCCAGCCTTCTTTGACTGTTGTGAAGTTTACTGAGAAAGCCCTTTGGCTTATAGTCACTAATCATGCTAAAGTAGCATGATTAAAAAAGTAAAAACACACACAGACACACACATGAGCTCCCCATTACCTACCACATAAAGGACAATCTCAGTCTGACATTTGAGACCTTCACTGATCTGATACTAGCCTCTGTTTTTATTTTTTATTTTTAATTTTTTAAGATTTTGTTTATTTTGAGAGAGAGTAAGAGAGCACGTGAGCAGGGGGAGGAGCAGGAGGAGAGGGAGAGTATTTTTTTTAAGATTTTACTTATTTATTTATTTGAGAGAGAGAGAACACAAGTGGGGGGAAGGACAGAAAGAGAAGCAGACTCCCTGCTGAGCAAGGAGCCTGATGTGGGGCTCAATCCCAGGACCCTGAATCATGGCTTGAGTCAAAGGCAGATGCCACCCAGGCGCCTGGGAGAGGGAGAATCTTAAGCAGACTCCCCACCCATTGTGGAACCTGATGAGGTTCATTCTCACGAAGCTGTGATCATGACCTGAGCCAAAACCGAGTCCGACGCTTAACTGACTGAGCCACCCAAACCCCTCCAGCCTCTGTTTTTAATTCTTATCTTCTATTACCTCTTTCTATGAACCCTGTCTTCTAGTCTAATCATATTCCCCTTTCCCTCTAGCGGCCTCTGTACTTTGTTCACATAGCTTCCTGTGCCTGGAGTGACACTTTTATTCTCCTTCTTGGGCTCTTCCTAGCCTGTCACTTACTTCCAAATCCTACCTGTCCTTAAAACTGCAGCTCTAGGGGTGCCTGGGTGGCTCAGTCGTTAAGCGTCTGCCTTTGGCTCAGGTCATGATCCCAGGGTCCTGGGATCGAGCCCTGCATCGGGCTCCCTGCTCCGCAGGAAGCCTGCTTCTCCCTCTCCCACTCCCCCTGCTTGTGTTCCTGCTCTCGCTCTCTCTCTCTCTGTCAAATAAATAATAAAATCTTAAAAAAAAACACAAAAAACAAACAAACAAAAAAACTGCAGCTCTACGGCAATTCTTACCAGAACTTCCTGGTTCATCACAGCAGGAAGTTTCTTCTCCCTGCCCTACCTGGCCCAGTTTATACCTCTTTTATGGCCATCATCCCATGCCAACTTGTGCTATCACTCTTTACGTACTTCTCTTATCTTTCCTATTGGTCTGAAAATTCTTAAAGGAAGGGGACTAAGGGACTTGTCATTTCCTTAATGCCTGGGGCACAGCAGGCTGTCACCATACAAATATGCTGAATGAATGTATTTTGAAGCACTGAATTATGTTCACCGTGGTTTTTTTAAGGATTTCAATACATCAATTGGCTCTGAGAATTTAGTGGTCAGTGGGCGGGTATTAATTAGATATTTGGATTTTTGTTCCCCTGTGTGCAGGAAAGAATTCACACAGCAAGTCTGAGACTGTTTATCCTTAGGCCTGCTTACAAGCTTGATCCTTTACTGGTGTCTGGGAACTTGGATTTGAGAAGGGTTCACACCACTCTAAATGGTAAGAGTAGCTCACTCTACTTAAAAGGTTTGTGCAAACAGTGCAGTTGAAGCTGAGCACCTGCTTTCCTTCTGGGAGTCTGGAATTTGGTTACATGCCAGGCAGGGAGTGTCTACCTGACCAGTCTCCAATAAAAATCCTGGGCACTGAATGTCTAATGAGATCCCTGGTTGGTAACATTTCACACATGTTGTCAGAACTTGTGTATCCTGGGTGACTGTTCTGGGAGAGGACTCTTTGAAGCTTATGCTTGGTTTTCCCCATACTTTACCCCATCTACATTTTTTCTTTGCTGATTATGTTTTGTATTCTTTCAGTGTAACAAATCATAGCCGTATGGCTATATGCTGCCTTATGAGTCCTCTTAATAAAGCATTAAAACCTGGGGCTGCTCTTGGGGATCCCCTCAACACACCATGAAATTGTTATAGGATTTTTGTCCCTTTAGTGTCTGTGGTTCTTGGTCGTGCCGCTGCAAAGAATGAAGAGGTAGACCAGACAAAGAGTGGTGGGCAGCAAAGCAAAGTTTATTGAGCAAGAGTATAAAGCTCCCAGAGAGGGAGGGAGTCCCCAGTGAGTTGCCCCCGGAGTTTCTAAGTTTAGGAGTTTTTATGAGCTCTTTTGCGGAACTTCCTTAAGCAATCAGGATGTGCTGAGTCATGCCAATCAGGGCTTTGGTCACGTATCTATCTACCTATTGGGTTAATGTCCATGTGCTGATGGTCTTTTTTTGCTGACATCTGGGGGCTTAGGTCTTACCTGCCCCTTGCCCAAGATATTGACAAATGCTTTTGTGGTTGTCTTATTTTAGGACGTTTTGCAGAAGTCATTTCTGCAAAGGCTGCAAAGCAGAATGTCAGTGTGGTCCTGTCTAAGCTGCAAAACAGGATGTCAGTGCTGTTTTATCTTAGCTGTCCTGACTCTGTATTTTCTCACTGGGGACTCTGACCCTGACTACCTATCTGTACAACTAACTCCTAGTAAAATGCCACAAATGCAGAGCCAATACTTTTTTTTTTCTTTTTAAAGCCAAGACTTCAGAGATATGAAACACTCAGAGAGGTTATTGGTTTTTACATAAGAGGAGCCCAGTTCATAAGACCACATGGTCTTGTGAATGTATATGGTACTCTGCAGAATAAAGCTGAAAGCTTCTTGATTGCCCACTCTAAAATCTGGGTGAGAAAGAGCTATTGGAGAAGATTTTGTTGAATTTTTAAAAATAACATCTCAAGTACTGTCAGAGTCCCAAAAATATCAGTTATCAGAACTAGGCTCTTAGAAAAATTAGGGGCAATATTTGCCTGGGATCCATTCTCATTACTCCTCTAAATCAAGGGTTGAGTTCCTTGGGACATTTTTTCTTGCTGAAAATGAAGAGTGGGCAGAGCATCCAGTCTGTTGGCTTTCTGTTGTGTCAGACATGAGCTAGGTGTGTGGTGTGAATCATTTCCTTTAATCCCCACAAAGACCCTCAAAGGCAGGAATTTTAAGCCATATACTATAGATAAGGAAATGAAACTTAGGGAAGTTAATCTTTGCCGAGAGTCACACAGCTATGAAATAACCCTGGAGCTCAAGCCCAGGTCTGACTCCCAAAGCAGTGCTTTTGGTTTTGGTTTTGTTTTTTTACCTTTGTGCTGCCTGAACACATGCTGTGACTTCATAAAATAATAATTAATCATCATATCACTTCATCATCCTATCACTTTAACAAGTGGCTAAATCTTATCTGGGTCTCTGTCAATGTTAAGTTTTGAGAAGTGTTCGCTGCTGGTGCCCGGCCAGAAGTTTGAGAGGAGGATAGCTTTCAAGTATGCTCCGTACACGTGTGTGCCCTTCCTACCCAGTCCCGGGGTTTCCGGGCGGAGCACTAGCAACCTTCTTGCCTCTGCTCATGTGCCTGCCCAGGGAAGGCCGGGGAGGGTCTGCTCTGTCATTTTGCCAAGTCTCCCTGAAGTCTTCATCTTGCCAGATTTTGGGCAAAAACTTATTTTGGAACAATTGGCTTTATTAAACTTGAAAGAAATGGAGAGTTCATTTTTTAAAAAATTATTATTAATACAACTATAGGGAGGAAAATAGAAACGGAGAGTTGAGGGTGCCCTCTTGTATTCTTGTTAATTTCATCCTGGGAAATGCTTTTATAGAACATTCCTTTAAGATGATCAGCACAGTTCAATAAGGAGACAAGGGTTTGGGTTCCAGAGACGGCAGTGGCAGGTGCTGACCATGAGCAAATAAAATCAGCATCTGGTATGATGCTCGGCTAGGTACAGGGTTAACGTTAGCTGAATGAATGCAGTTGGGCGTAAGTATCTTACTTCTCTTGCTGCCCAAAGGATGCAGTTCCCATGAGTGCGCTCTGGCTGAGGAAGGGAATATTCAGTTATTGTTCGATCAGATGTTGAACCTGGGGCCAGGCCATCCATCATCTTTCAGAGAATGAAATGCAAATGGTTTCTCCTTGGTAGGATATAATTTTATTTGGATTACGGAGAATAGATTTAGTGGTGGTGATAGTAACAACAACAGCGAATATATAGTGTTTACTCCACTAGACTAAGTGCTTTCCACATGCAAACTCATCTCATCCTCACCTCACACTTTCAAGTAGGTATTTTGTGGATGAGGAAGCTGACATGCAGAGAGGCTAAGTCGCTTGCCCAAGGTCACAGAGTGAGTGGTAATTCAGAAACATAAATGTGGGTAACCAACAGCCACTTGACCTCTCCCTAGTGGTATTATAAGGAACTAGGAATGTAGGCATTTTCCCCATTTTTTTTTTAAAGATTTTATTTATTTATTTGAGAGAGAAAGCACATGAGAGGGGGGAGGGTCAGAGGGAGAAGCAGACTCCCTGCCGAGCAGGGAGCCCGATGCGGGACTTGATCCCGGGACTCCAGGATCATGACCTGAGCCGAAGGCAGTCGCCCAACCAACTGAGCCACCCAGGCGCCCATCCCCATTTTTTAAAAATGTTGGTAAAATACACAAAATTTCCCATTCTAACCTTTTCTACGTGTACAGTGGCATCACATTCACAGTTTTGTGCAGCCATCTCCACCATCCATTTCCATAACTTCCTGTCACTGGCTAGACCCCAAGACCTGACCTTACTGCCCACCTGCTTGTCACTCACTAACCTTTGTCTTAACGTTTTTCCTTAAACTCTTCTTTCCGGTTTTCCTCTTACCTCAGGCAAATGAAACCTGAAACCACACTTAAGGTGATGCCGACTGCCTTGATGACACCTGCAGGCCAGACCACCCAGACCTTTTGAGCTAAACCCCTGACTCCAATGGCCTGACACCTGGAATGACCGTTAATTACCTTTACCTCATTGTAATACTAAAATCTCTGCCCAGAGAGGAGCCCTGGTCTCATTTACACCACATACAGTATAGGTATAGGCATGCTTCCTTAAGGCACAGGTACGCCCATATGCCTGCCTCTACATAGGATGACAGAGCTTCCCTATCTGAATATTCACCCTAACCCTAAACCAAAGGTACTCGTTCTCTCTCTCTCTCTCTCTCTCTGAGTCATGGCTTTGGAAGCTTCCATGTGATCTCCTTATTTGCTGCAAATAAAGTTTTTTTCTTTGTGTGACAACTCACCTGGTGTAGTTTCTGTGACTCACCAAGGAGTGAACTCACATTGGTTCAGTTACATTTGCACTGAAATTCTATATCCACTAAATAATAATAACCTGTTCTCTCCTTCCCCGAGCCCCTGGCAACCACTGTTCTACTTTCTCTCTCTATGATTTGACGAACCACCTCATATAAGTGGAATCATACAGTATTTCTGTTTTTGTGACTGGTTTATTTCACTTAGTGAAATATACCAAAATTTCCTTCCTTTTTAAGGCTCAGTGATATTCAGTTTTATGTATATACCACATTTTGTTTATCCATTCATCCATCATTGGACACTTGGGTTGCTTTCTTGTGTTAGCGTTTGTGAATAATATTATGAACATGTGTGTACACATGTCTTTGAGACCCTGCTTTCAATTTTTTGGAAATGGGACTACTGGATCATATGGTAATTCAGTTTTTAATTTTTTGAGGATCTGCCTTACTATGTACCACAGCAGCTCTACCATTTTAGACTCCCACCAACAGTGCACAAGGGTTTCAGCTTCTCCACATCCTTGCCAATACTTTGTATTTTATGGGTTTTTTTTAATAGTAGCCTTTCAAGTGGATGTGAGGTAGGTATTTATCCTTTCTGATGGCTGAGTAATATTCCGTTGTATATATGGACCACATTTTTTTTTTTTTTTTTGACAGAGAGAGACAGAGTGAGAGAGGGAACACAAGCAGGGGGAGGGGAGAGGGAGAAGCAGGCTTCCCACTGAGCAGGGAGCCCGATGCGGGGCTCGATCCCAGGACCCTGGGATCATGACCCGAACTGAAGGCAGACGCTTAACGACTGAGCCACCCAGGTGCGCCTGGACCACATCTTCTTTATCCATTCGTCTGTTGAAGGGCATCTCGACTCCTTCCACAGTTTGGCTATTGTGGACATTGCTGCTATGACCCCAGGAAACAAACTCAGGGGTTCAGAGGGGAGTGGCGTGGGGGGAGGGGTAACAGGGTGATGGGCATTAAGGAGGGCATGTGTTGTGATGAGCACTGGGTGTTATACACAACTAATGAATCATGGAACACTGCATCCAAAACTAATGATGCATACTGAACATAATAAAAAAATAAAATTAAAAAAACAAATAGATGTGAGGTGATATCTTGTAGTTTTAATTTAAACTTTCTCAAGTGATTAGTGATGTTGAGTATTTTTCATGTGTTTATTGGCCATTTGTAGGTCTTGTTTGGAGAAATGTCCCTTCAAGTCCTTTGCTCACTTTGAATCGGGGTTTGTTGTTGTTGAATTTTAGGAGTTATCTATATATCCTGGATATTAATCCCCTATCAGATACATGATTTTCAGTATTTTCTCCCATTTTGTGGGTTGCCTTTTTACTCTGTTGATAGTGTCTTTTGATGCACAAGATTTTTTACTTTCATGAAATCCAATTTGTCTATTTTTTTTTCTTTTTGTTGCTTGTCCTTTGGTGTCATAGCCAAGAGATCATTGCCAAATCCAATGTTATGAAGCTTTTTCCCTGTGTTTTCTTCTGTTTTTTAGTTTTAGGTCTTACATTTAGGCCTTTGATTAATTTTGAGTTAATTTTTGTATATGCTGTTAGGTAAGGGCCCAACTTCATTCTTTTGCATGTGGATATCCTGTTTTCTCAAGACCTTTTGTTGAAAAATCTGTCCTTTCCCCACTGAATGGTCTTGGTGCTCTTGTCAAATATCATTTGAGGGAGCCTAGGCATTTTTAAAGGCCATCTATTTTGTGGTATTTCTTGATTTTATTTATTAAAAGGAAATTGCAGATGAAGGACTCCACTTTTCATGAATTCTTGGAGCAATTTCTGGAAATTCTGCTTTTTCTTTCGCTTCTATGTAAACCTCAAATAATTATTTAAATTTTTATCAGAAAGAAATGAGAATTCATATTTGAGTCTTGTCCTCCCCCCAATAATATGATTTTTTTTTTCTTTCCCCAAATTATCAAATAGTAGAAATCAAGCCCACATAAGCAGATTAGACTTTGTAAACTCAAGTTCCCTCAATGGGGAGCCAGTTCATGGAGATAACCTATGATGCTTATTCGGGAATTTGGATTCTTTTGAGTTTGGGGCTATGAAAGTCTACTCTGTGACCTTGAGGAGGTAGGGGCTTTACTGCTTGTTCTATTGCCCTTTAGAGTTTAAATCTGCACTTTTGAGTCATTGGAGCATGGGGATTGAGGAACTGTGAGCTCTTTTCTCTAATGAATTATATAGCATCATCACTTAAAGATAGCAAAGGATTAACTTCTTATTTTGACATGTTTCCAGTTGTGCTGGACTTGTTTTATAGACCACATAGTTATTTTTATTTTTATTTATTTTATATATATATTTTTAAATATTTTATTTATTTATTTGACAGAGAGAGACACAGCGAGAGAGGAGACACAGTAAGAGAGGGAACACAAGCAGGGGGAGTGGGAGAGGGAGAAGCAGGCTTCCCGCTGAGTGGGGAGCCTGATGTGGGGCTCGATCCCAGGACCCTGGGATTGTGACCTGAGCCGAAGGCAGATGCTTAACGACTGAGCCACCCAGGTGCCCCTAAACCACATAGTTATTTTTAATTAAATATTTTGCAGGGCTCATATTTGCATTGAGGGAGCGTACTGACTAAAACAATATGAAAATGCAATTGCTTGCCAGCTTCCAGCCACAGATTCTCCAGCCTTTTTTTGGTAATAGGATTTTTCATTCGTGCAGAACTAAATTATGTGACAGCTGTGAGCCCTTAACCGTGGAAATGCCTATGTATTTGCCTCTTGCAACAATTTCCATGACAGAAAGTGTTGAGAACCTGCCCTTGATTTTTAAGGACAAGTTTATAAAACACTGGTTGTGAGATATATCAGTTTACATTTCATGGATGTTATCAAAATTTGAGATGGCTGAAACTTTTCTCCGTGTCTGTCTACTAGAGAAGATTTTTAATTCAGTCTCAAAAGAAATGACTCATCTTCAAGACATAGAGTTTGATTAATAACAATTCTCACATGACTTCCTTCCTTATAAGTATTTATATTTTGTAATGAAGAGGAAACAACAACTCTGAAACTAAGAATCTGGGTGGGGGGATGCAGTTTATTAACAAACAATTTGCTTTTATGATTACTTTTCTTGTGAAATAGTTTTTTCTCTTTGGTTTATTGTTTCTAAAAGGTATTTGTTTGAAGAGGAAAAAAAATCCTTCTGGAGACTTGAGGGTACTTAGAGTGACACATTTCATAGGATTCCCATTTAAAAATGGTTTGCATTAAATGGACTAGAAAATTGAGCTACAGGTTAAGAGAGAAATGAGCAACCCCGACTTGGAATAGAAGACAGAAGGGCAAAGGACACTTGGCTGTCAGCTGCCTCCATTCCTCTGAGAGGTAGCTGATTCTGAACTATGCCAGAAGAGTAGGTTTGAGGGAGCTCTCTTTGTAGAGCCCAGGGTCACTGCTCATTTGAAAACCACTTCCGACTAGAGGCTGGGCTGGTGACATGGTTTCCCTGGCAAGTGAAGTCTTTTTTGATGGTTCATAGAGTTTAATTTTTTATAGAACAATAGACTTTCCCTGGAGCAGACTGTACCCCCTCATCTGACCTTGTTCATCTCGCTTTCTTTGACTCTCACTGGGTATGCACCTAAATGTAGCACATAATGGTAATCTGTCCTGTAGAATTCACTAGTTCCATACTGTGTGCACATTCGATCTCAGCTAGACTGTCAGCATGTCAGGGTTATCAATCCTCTTCTCTTGCAGCTTTTGTATTCCTATAACAACTGGTAGAACTCCCAGGGAATGAGGTTGAGAGTGTTGGGTCTCAGTGTGAAGAAGTTGAGAGAGCAAACAGTATTTGCTGCATGTATTCTCTTCTTATGAGCTCAAAAGTTTAGGCATATGACCCCACTTGAGTTACTCTCAGTATCTTGCTTACCCCACTTCATCCCAGGACTTTGATTTAGGCCAGATGAGAGGCAATGAAGTGGGCACTCATAAGAGTATTCAAGTATGTATTCGAAGAGCTATTGTAGGCGTGGTGGAAAACAGCTGTTTGCTGTGTCCACAGTGGACAGTGCAAAGGGAACAGAAGGCAGATTAGATGGTAAGAACACTGATAAAGGGCTGGTCAACCTTTAGAATGGGAAAGATGTTGAGAGATGATTTATCCCAGTCTCTCTTCTACAGATGAGGAAACTAAAGCAGAGGCAAGTTGAATGATAAGTCCAGACGAGGAGTTAGCACAGCCAGGTATGGAATCAGTTTCCAGGCCTGCAGTAGGTGTTTCTGAAACGCTCCACTCCCAGTCCTCAATCATTGCAGAGGTTGGGACTAGGTGCTCAAGTGCTCTATCCAGCAGAGCTGAGGGCTCTTCCTTTCTGGAGTTTTTGTTTGCTTGTTCTTTTGCTTTAAACTTAAATTTCTATATGACTGTCTTCCTGAAGAGGTGCAAATGAAGTTCAGAAAGGAGTGGAATATTTTTCGGAAGTCCCTGTGAGCCACAATATTTACTGAGAGTTCTTTGCCTTGGAAGATACACGTTTGTTCCCATGTCCCATTTCTTCTTCCACATCATAATTCATCTCTTTCTCCTGAAGTGATTTCTGGGTCCTTTGGTTTTCTCTTCCACCATGGAAGTGTGATGGGGCAGGAGCTGCCCACACCATAGGGCACACCTCAGTTTCCCTAAATAGCAGACTAGCAAGGATCTTCAAACTGTTCTTTCTCTCTAACATGTGGGAACCCAGGGATCAGAGGAAGCTGCTGGGAGCCTGTCCTTACAATGCAGATGAATTTAGAAAGAAAGAGAAAGCACAATGTTAGGTAGTAGTCACTTAATAAATAATTGTTGGACAGATGAATTACGGTGCTTTTCCCCCTTGTTCTCTTGTAATTATAGAATGGAAAGGGACTAAAGATGCATTCAGCTCAATCTCCTCATTTTATGTGGTCAAGCAAGTGAAGACTACAAATCTTAAATGATTTTCCCAAAGTCATACAGCTAGTTAGGGTCTGTGCGGGGGCTAGGCACTTGCCATTCTGTGTCTTCATATCATATTAGGTTGAACCAAGTGAAATTGCCATTTCCGTGGGACAAAACATTTGTATATTGACAGTTTGTGTGGTGCAACCTAAATATGTTTGAAAGATCAATACCGTATACTTTCTTAGTTCAGTAATAGCAATAATAACCTTGGCCTTCTCTAAAACAAGCAAGCGTATAGTAGTGGAGCTTATTGTGAAGGTCAAGAATACTGGTTCTGAATCAAATGATTCTGGTTTTATATCCTTGGTGTTGGTAAGCTGAAGTTTCCTCATCTACAAAATAGGAAAATTGTTAGGTACATCACTTTTGATTGTTTTAAAAGTTAAATGAGCTGATTTTTTGAAGGGCTTAGTATAGTGCCTGGCACATAGTAATCATTTAGTAAGTTTAGGCTATCATTCATTGTATAAGTAAGGAAAAGAATAAAGCTCATAAAACTTTAAAATTTATAATTCTTCTGAACAGCACATTCATCTTTTCTGAAATCTATGGGATATGCCACACTTCATTGTTTAAGATGGACATACATTTATATACATATCTTTATATATTCTCTATTTCAGACGCTTCTGTTAGTTATAGAGAATGTGCTTGGAATGATGTTCTATCTATTTTTAAGAACTTTTCTTTGACAAAATGTGCTTTTGTGTCAGGCGAGATCATTATGGTAGAAGTTAAGCAAACACATGTGAGTATGCATACTTAGATACAAGCTCCATAAAGGAAGGGGACCTTTTCTGTCACAGTCATGCATGACTCTTCCTCAGTTTCTAGCACAGGTCAAGTGTATAGTCTAGGCTCAAAATGCTGTTGACTGACCAACTGAGCTAGTATATTCTTTTAAAACGTGGACCTTGGAACAATATCCAGTGTTTGTCCATCTCTGCTTCATGGATCAGCAAATATCTCTACTGCCTGGGCTTGGAGACACCCATGTGTAAAGTATTTCTCAGAGAACTCCTCATGACCCAGTGACACATCCAGAGCAAATATGTTTTCAGAAGCTACACACTTAGGGGAAAAGTTATCACCCTCAGGATAAGAAGGGACCAAGTCACTCCCAGCCCCGAGAAGGAAGCGGTAGACTTACCCTGAAAACAAATACTTCCCTAGCAGAGAAAATAAACATAGGTAGTTCCTCCTTCCCTTCAGGACCGCCAGCCTATCATTCTTGGGGTCAGCAGACTTTGTGGGTGCCTTCCCCAAGTGTCTAAGCTGCCTTTGAGCAGGACCACTGCATGGAACCGTGGGGGAGGGGAGCCAGCCCCAGACAAGCCCTCTGTAGTGATTTACGGGAAGAGGGGCTTGTGGTACCCTAACAGCTACCCATAAGTGCCCTGATTAGCTTCCACTCAAACTGGCCTCTTCCCATGTAGTCCACCTTCCAGCTCCATTTATTTTGTCCATGTGACTTCTGCCATTGTAAATGGAAGCAAAGTCAGATCTTCAGAGAAAGGTGCGACATGAAGGGAACACTTGCTTACTTATTTAAAAAGACATAAACTTACTCAGAATTGGCTACCATTTTGAACTATGAAGTGAAACATTAGTGTCTAGAAGTATCAGTGGAAGGATATAAACATTTCTTGAGCTTCTACGTAGGTTGGCCTTGAGCTTGGCTGTTTTTGTACACCATGTCTCATTCACATAGCTACCTTGCAAAAATAAGTATTATCCTCCATTTTACTAACGGGAAAACTGAGGTGCAGAGAAATGAGCTGCCACAGGATCACACAGCAAATAATCAGTGCAGCTCTGACAAAATCTATGCATGTGCTTGCTACTACGTTGCCCAGCTGCAGATGGCCTTTAATTTCGTGACAGGCCTGTAAGGCGGTGGGCACAGCTGTCACTGACCTCTTGAAGTTCGGAAAATTGGAGCAGAAGCGTTGTGAATTTCTGGTTTATCCAGCTCCACGATGGGGAGTGGAAAATGTATACATTCTTTCATTCACTTATTTATTCAAAACACTTCTATTCAGTCTCTAGGCTCAGCATTGTGCTAGGTACTGAGAGGGTATCAGAAAGGTTTAGGACATGGGCTGTATCTCAGGAGCTTTTATTCATGGTGAGGAGAGAAGAGTACCGAAATAGTTACCCTTAATGTAAGAACAGGAGTTAGATTGGGTGACAAAAAACAATTGGTATGAGGTGGGAGAAATCTGTGTAGGTGGTTAGGAAAGGTTTCATGTGTTAACCACACACACAAACACAGAGTCTCAAATTAGTGGTGCCGATGGTGGCAGAGGAGAGATTGCTTGAAGATATTTTTTTAAATTAAACTTTTTATTTTGAGATAATTGTAGATTCTCATGCTGTTATAAGAAATAATACAGAGAGATCTGTGTACCCTTAACCTTGTTTCCCTCAATGGTAGTAACATCATGCACAACTATAGTATACTATTCACCTCCAGGATATTGACATCAATATCATGTGTGCACAATATCATGTGTGCCCCTCTGTATTAAGTTCTATTCAATTTTATCGCAGGTATCCAACACCATCACCAAGATACTCATTGGTTCCATCCCCACAGGGATCACTCCCATTTTTCTTTTATAACCATATCCATCTCCCTCTTACCTATGCTATCTATATCCTTAACCCCTGGCAACCACTAATCTGTTCTCCATTTCTATAATTTTGCCATTTCAAGAATGTCATATAGATGGGACGATATAGTGTGTAACCTTTGGGGACTGGCTTCTTACATTCAGCATAATTCCCTTGAGATTCACCCAAGTCATTGCATATAGCTATAATTGGTTCCTTTTTATTGCTTAGTAGTAGTATCATGATATGGATATACCACACTTTCACTATTCATCTGTTGAAGGGCATCAGGGTTATTTCTAATTTCTGGCTATTACAAACCAAGCTGATATTAATAGGATTTTTTTTCTTGCTATTTAGGTAGCATAGTTGGGTCCAACATTAGGCCTTCCTTGAGACAATTTTATTTTTTCATTTAGCCCTCCTCATTCAGCGGGTACCTTTTGAGCTAGGCATTGCACTACTTATATCCTACTAAGAGATAGATAAATGAAAATTACCTTTGGCTCTTAGACTTCAGTGACCTAGAGCTCTTAGTATATAACCTCTTTGGAGAAAAAGAAGTCCAGACTTCATCTAAGCTCCTGTGGCCTCTGACAGATCTCATAATTAAAATTCGGATGTTTTACTCTCTCTAATTCTCCTGGACCAATTTGGACTTCCTGTAACTTTGTGTGATCATTAAAAATCTCATTTAAAGTCTTAAAAATCAGGGACATCTGGGTGGCTCAGTTGGTTAAGTGTCTGACTCTTGATCTCAGCTCAGGTCTTGATCTCAGCTTGGGTCCTGATCTCAGGGTTGCAAGTTCAAGCCCGACACTGAGGTCCATGCTGGGTGTGGAGTCTACTTAAAAAAAAAAAAAAATCTTAAAAATGAGTCTTTTGCATTATTTCAGAAACAGAAGAATGGAAGAAGTTTCTGCAAAAATTGTTTAAAGATCTGTCTTTTTATAAAAATGGTAGACAAGGACTTTTACTCCTAGGAGGATACTTGACATTTGCCAGATAACGCTCATTTAAGGAAGAAATGAAATCCCACTTTTTCTTCTATTTTCTATCCCTAAAGAGGGTTTTTATTTCTAGCTGCCCTCAAACAAGCTGTGTTGTTTGCTTGAGCTCATAATGAAACTCCGTCCTGTCCACTCTAGTATTTAGTAAATGTCTTTTTGTTTTCATCTTGTTTCCAATTACAAAAACCTCTATCCTCAGGTGAGACTGAGTCCCACAGAGTAGACCTCTTTGGTACTTTTGTCTTCCAGCTTTCAGGGGCACTCACGTGCTTTTCACTGTGTGGGGGGAGCAGGCTGTGACTGCAGTGTGGAGTGGGCGTGGGATTTCTCCTGACTTCAATTGCCCTTTCCTCACCTCCCCCTACTTCCCAACATACCTTGCTTCTGATTGGCTCAAATAAGAAGTAATACCCAAATAAGAAGATACTGCCTTCAGTACATGCAAATGCTGCATGGTGCAGCAGGCTGAGAGCTGTGGTGTGAGTAACTTCTCATTCCCACGGCTGATGGAAACTAGTTTATAAATCCAGGTGATGGAAACATGGTTTTCCTTACCAGCTCTGTGGGATTGTAGGAAGAAATGAAAACTAAGATTTAAGCTGATGGGGTTTTCTTGTGTAATTCTTTTCTTTTTAAACGAATGTTGAAGTCTGGTTAATTTTCTGTGCTTCTGATGTGCGTAAATTTAATAAAATGAACATGTAATAAAGTTAAGCCCCATGATGGTATCATTTATTTCCCTTGTATCTCAGCCTAGGTAGTAGTGGTGTTTCAAAGCCATTATTTTGGGGAATAAAATAATTACAGGCCCAGAATTGGAAGTGAAAAAGCATTGCAGGCTGAGGAGTTTTCCTTGATCTTCTTGGTGTTTTCTTTCACTCCCCTCCCTTCCTTTGTATCTAAGGTGAAAAAAAAAGAGCAAGGCAGAGAATATCATATTTTTAGAGAAGATTTTTGTCTTCACATTTCTGTTGACTTACTCTTTTTTTCAATACATTTGTGAGGTTCACCACACTCTTCTTTTTCCTCTTGGTGGCTTTGGCCTTCCTAATGGAAGAATAAGGCAGAAGGAATTTGAAGTTTAGTGGTTAAGCAGCTCACAAAGCCTGAGCTCTATTTTCAGACCATTTTGTTGCACCATCTCTGCCATTAAACTTTTACAAAAGTTTAATCTCAATTTATCTAACTTCTTCAAATGCTTTTCTTGGGGAAATGTTTCTTTTTTTTTTTTAAATCTTTTTTTTTTTAATTTTTTTTTTTAAGATTTTATTTATTTATTTGCGAGAGAGACAATGAGAGACAGAGAGCATGAGAGGGAGGAGGGTCAGAGGGAGAAGCAGACTCCCCGCCGAGCAGGGAGCCCGATGCAGGACTCGATCCTGGGACTCCAGGATCATGACCTTAGCCGAAGGCAGTCGCTTAACCAACTGAGCCACCCAGGTGCCCCTGGGGAAATGTTTCTTTTCTCCTCTGGCTGGGCCCCAGTTCTCCCTGAGTTTAAGAAAGATAAATTTCCGTTTACTTTGTGGGGGTTGATTGTAGGACATCGCCTCAGGCCACACCAAGAAGTTTGCCCAGGGGCACATGGCTGTTGAGTCTGAGTAGTGCCCATCAGGAGGCTGGAGGCTTCCAGGGCCTCATCATTTTGGGCCATTTGGGGAAGTTCATTCTGAAGAAATCTGTGGGCTGAATCTGCCAGAGATTAGAACATGAGCAAGCCAGAGAGTCTGAGAGGGTCAGAGAGAAAGAAGTAGGAAGAACCAGAGACTTAAAAATAAAGCTACTACTAGGAGGGGAAGAATGAAGGGGGGGAAATCGGAGGGGTAGACGAACCATGAGAGATGATGGACTCTGAAAAACAAACTGAGGGTTCTAGAGGGGAGGGGGGTGGGAGGATGGGTTAGCCTGGTGATGGGTATTGAGGAGGGCACGTTCTGCATGGAGCACTGGGTGTTATGCACAAACAATGAATCATGGAACACTACATCTAAAACTAATGATGTAATGTATGGGGATTAACATAACAATAAAAAATTAAAAAAAAAATAAAGCTATTACTAAGGCCATCTAGAGAATGACTCTGTGCTTTGTGACACCATTATCCAAGAGAGGCAGGGTGGTGTGCAGGTCCAAAGTGTGAACCCTGGAGCTGGGCTGCCTTTGTAGAGTCCTACACTGCCACTTACTAATTATTTTGTTTCTCTGTGCCTATTTCCTTAGCTGTAAAATGCTTACCTTGTCATGTTGTTGTGAGAAATCATCGAGTTAATGATGTAGAGTACTTAGAACAGTGCCTAGTATATATATAGTAAGTTATATATATAAGATATTGTTATGATTATTTAATAATAAGTAATTTCTTCCAGTTTGCTGTTTATTGTTAAGAATTGGGATACTTAATTTGGTTGTAAAATACCACACTCTTTAGAGGAGCTTGAGCACTACTGAAGGACTGGCTCTGTTAACTTGCTCCTGCAGGGTTGGGATGGAATTATCCAGGCTTTGAGGTGAAATGAAAGTAGTACTCTTGAGTTATTGGGCCATGGTCTCCGTAGCCAAATGGACATGGTCCACTGTAGCCAAATTCTGCTGTGGTCTGAATTTTGCTCTTTCACCAATATAAACCTGAGCCTTGTATTTACTGGCAGGGGTCTTTGGGAAAGCTTGTCTTCCTCACTCTCATTTTGCAAATGAGAAGAACAAAGCTATAGAAGGTTAAGTGATTTGCCCAACATCACATAGTGAGGGAGCAACTGAACTGGGAGTAAAATTGACCCTGCCTAAGTCCCAGCATGTTCTTTCTCCAACACACACAGGTCATCATCATGGCCCCTGTGTGGTGTGATGCACCTGATGGGTCTCTCTCACACACCATGTCTTTAGGAGGTATTTACTGTCGACCTTTGTTGATTAAATATTTGAGAGTTTATCTTTTTCTGAAATCAAAGTTATGGATAAATTGTTTTACCTAAATATTTTCAGTTTTCTGTTACAGCTTGGCTATTTAAGACTTACCTCTGCTAGGAGAAAGAAAGAAAGAATGATGAGATTTTACGAGTATTATCTGACCCATCTGTTTTTAGTTTTTGAAATGAAAACTTGAAATTCTGTTATCTCAGTTTGTAATTGATATCTATAATATACAGATATACGCAAATATGACATAGTATTTAAGAAGACAGAAAGGGCTAAAGTTACTCTACTTCTCTGAGCCCAGTTCCTTTTCTGAAAAGGAGGAATGATAATGGCACCTTCCTTCCAGGGTGGGCCTGAGGGTCTGGTGTGACAGCTGTGGAAGTCTTCCAGCATGGCGGATCTGCATAGAGACAACAGCAATAGCAGGGACTTGGTATATAATCCTGCTACCTCCCTCCCAATAAACAACTACATCTGAAAAAAAGCAAGCCTTTTTAGGACATCTTTTATGGGGGATGGTGCCTGATTTTACCCACTATTTGGGCACCAGAATCCTGGTTTCGTAGCCAGTCACTTAGCAACCATCCTGCTTAGCTTTCTCTATGTAACTTCAGAGCAAAGAATTCTCAGGATTTCATAAATTGATTGCAAATGACTAAGAACTCAATATGTATATATATTACATATATCCCTGTATGTATGTGTATCTATATCCATCTTCTGTGTTTAGAATATATAGTGACAGGTAGAGTGTATGTGTGTCTATCCTGTTCCTCTTAGTCATCATTAGGCCCTTGCCTGAGGACAAGTCTTCAAGTCTCCATCCGTGGATGTCTATGGAAGGCTTTGCTGCATTCTGATGAGTGCCTCAGGATGTCAGAAAAGCTGAAAAGATGCTGGAGAAGGTTCTACTCTCTTACTTGGTAGCTCTCTTTCTCTCTGGTTATTGTATTTGCTCTGCAAATAGTACTGGGTTCTGATGTGATGGAAGAGAAGGTTTAAATTCCCTTTGGTGGGGTTGCTAGGGTGGCTTATTTGTTTAAGTGTCTGCCTTCAGTTCAGGTCGTGATCCCAGGGTCCTGGGATCAAGCCGCACATGGGGCTCTCTGCTCAGCTGGGAGCCTGCTTCTCCCTCCCCCTCCGCCCCTCCTCCCTGCGCATGTGAGTGCTCACTCACTCTCTCTCTCTCTCAAATAAACAAATAAAATCTTAAAAAAAAAAATTCCCTTTGGTGGAAAGAGTCACTTCTAGCTTCGAGTCCAACATCCAAAACCACTTCCTGGGTACGGCCATCAGATAGTCCCTGCTTTCACCCCATCCCTACTGCTTGTCTGTTATTTGGGGTTGGGAGTGAGACAGGATTGATTAATCTCATCATACCCTGTACCCTGTGAATTTCATCTCAGAATCCTTGATGAAATAGATGTTGTTAGAAATGTTACCTGATTTAAAAAAAAAAAGAGGGGGGGGGAAGGTGGGTGGAACAAGAATTCTGGAGGGTTGACTGAAGTCATACTAGTCAGACCTGTAATTCTGCTAGGAGTAACCCTTGGAATTCGTGTCACCTAAATTCCCTTCCTGCAGGTCTGTGGTTTAACCTGAATCGCACTCTTCTTTGTGCCTGAGACTTCCCCTCTCAAGGACCTTTAGTCTGATTCCACAGTCTCCCCAATTCCCGTTTTTTGGCTTAAATCCCATTCTGTATGATGTACAGAGCCTGGGCCTGCTTTATTAAGCCCTTCTGTAATTTTAAGGCTCTATCATCACCTTGAAATCTTTCCCAGCTATTTTCCTCCTTCTCTTCCCACCTTAGGAACGGGTCCAGGTTGGTCATTAATTACATTCTTGAGCCTTGGTAGCAATGAATGAGGTCTGGGAAGGTCGGCTTGCTGTACAAGCATGTGATTAGTCACACCCACGGAGAAAAATACTTGACTGAGAAGGCCATTGACTCAGGTAGCTACAGTAATGGCCAAGAGTGCCAAGGTCAGGGATTTTCACCCTAGCTCAGTGGGTACAGATCACATATCCCTAACACCACGTGGCCCTCTCCCTGACACCCACCACGAGTGCCAAAGGAAAAGGCTCAAAGCCACCCATTTGTGCTCCTGGGAAAAACACTCAGAGCACACACATGCTGATTACTGATGACAGCTAAAGAATCACCACGTCTTAAATGAGAGACAATGTGCTTCTGTGTGTGTATAAATATAGACATCCTTATGTTTTTCTGCACTCCACCCTCTAAAGTAGTACTGTGTTGTCTTCTGCACTGAAGTCAGTGAGCATGGGGTGTGAATTGTCTAAATCTTCCCTCATGTTCAAAAGTCACCTCAAGTCTCACTTCTTCCCAGTTCTTGCTCTGATCTCTTCACTTCCCCACTTATCACATAATTGATGCTGAAGTATGCCCCCTTTGTTTGTAGTCCTTTTCCCTTTTTGGAAACGTATTCTTTTCCCAGCTCTGTCACTTAGCAGCTGCGTGATGTTGGACAAGCCACCTGACCTTGCGGAACCTCAGTTTTCACATCAATGAAAGGGCGATATGAGGATGCTTACTCCTACCCACCCTCTCTACCTGCCGAGGTTGCTGTGAAGAGTGCATGTGCTCGAGTATAGTGTGAACCCCCAACGTGGTACAAATGGGAGCCATTATTATTGCCGTGAGCCAAAGTCTTCTTGACAACACAAGCCAGGTCTTACTACCTAATAGTTGTCCCAATAGTGCCTAGCCCAGTCCCCAAGAGGGGACACTCTCAGTGAGCTAAAGGAAGGGAAGGAGCGAGTGACAGAAAGAAGGGAAGGAAGACTTTTGTCAGTTTTTGTATCTTGTTTTCCTCATTAACATTCCCTCCCTCGATATAGCTCTATCTTATTCAAAATGTTTAGTTTCTGAAAGGTGTTTGCACTGGGCAGCAGAATAATTTTTTTTCCTCCAGTTTTCTTCCTCTGCATCTCCTTCTCCCTCAGCTAGCTTGGTCATGGTGTTGGAGTTCATTCTGCCTGTTTGCTTTTATGCCCATGAGGAAAAAAAATGATACATTTGGAAGATGTCTGAGTGATCAGAGACCACAAGCCTCATTTTACAGGTGAGGACACTGTGAGAGCTGAGGGACACCAAAGGCTTTCAGTCATTTATGGTGGAACAAGGACCTGAATCCTGGTCTTTGGCTGTTCCTCCAGGCATGGCACAGGCTGACCCCAACTAACAAAGTGTCGATGATCATCTCTGGGCTTTGGCTAATCCTGTAAAGCTCTTTCCTAGATCAGTGCAAGGATTTTTTGTTGCTCATGAGGGTTTAGGAAAATAGATTTGCTGATCTGCAACATCATACTCCCTGCCTGCTCTTCGCACTTCAGGAGTTTGTTTTATGTTGATAAATTGGGATCATAGAAAGAATAAAAATCCCTTTGTAACTGGTTGCTTCACACATCAAGTTTCACAACATTCTGTACTGCAAAGCTCAGTGTTTTGTGTGTACAGGGGCTTGAGGGAAACCTCGGCTCTTCTTTGCATCTTTGGGTTCCTTCTCAGGGCACTGTGTGTGTGGCCCTTCCTTTCTTCACTTTTACCAGAGCTCTTCATGGTGTGTTGGCCAGAACTCAGAGTTAGGCAGCCCTGGGTTCAAATCCCAACTCTGCAGCTTAGAGGCAAGTCCCTTAACCTCCAGGAACTTCAGTTTCCTCATCTGCAAACACAGATGACATTGCCTGCTTTGCTGGTTTCCTAGTGCTATAGCGATAACGTGTATAAAAATGGAAGAAGGTACTGGAGAAAGATAAAATGTCTGTTTCTTCTACTCTTTCGTCAAGTCCGACTCCTACCTATTAATTTCATTAATTAACTTAGTTTTTTAATCTTCTATAATACATGCACATATATGTGCCTTTTAATGTTATTAGTGGTTAATAAGGCATTTTGCTTTTCTGATACAAGATCACATTCTTTCTTGCTGATTTTCATCTGGTTTTCCAGAGCCTGGCTGAGAATTTTTAAGAAAGCTTGGTGTATAATTTATCCCTTTTGGAAATTTTCCTTCCTCTTGGTAAAACACACACACATACACACACACACAACCCCAAAACCCACCAAGTTGCACATCATTTCTAAATTTGAATCTTTTTTTTTTTTAAATTGTGGTTCAGATGGTTAAAAGAGAGGTTTCTCAGGGAAAATGTAATGTATATTTTTCTACTCTGCAAAGATGATATCACAGTTCCTAACCACTGTATGTATTTTTTCCTAATAAGGCAAGGGTTTCGAGATAGTTTATTTTCTCACTTTTTGAATAGAGAAAACAATACTTTAAAAAATCAATTTCTGGTCTTTGGACAAACACTATAAAATTCAGTACTCTGGTGGAATGCAGTACGGTATCAGCAAAGAGGCAGGCACAAGTTCAGATAGTGGGAATATGGAGGAGAGGGACATGGAGTCTCTACTTTCAAGAGGCATCCAGGCTTGTAAGGGAGGTAGATAAGGAGATAGACAATCATTATATAATGCAGGGTTTTGTGAGACCACAGAGGCCAAGACTCTAACCCAGCTTCTGAGGAAGGGGCTAGACTCACCTTACCGGAGGAGGTGATGCCTGGACTATGACTTGAAAAATGAGTAGGAGTTTATGAAGCTGGGGAAAAGCATTATAGGCAGAGAGGGGTTCACATTCTGAAGACACAAAGGTAAATTTAAGGAACCTCAAGGTATAATGTAGGGGAAAATGGAGAGGAAGCAGGGGGCAGATCTGTAGGGGCTCATGTAACAGTGAGAGGTGTGAATGAGGAACCATGGAATGTACCTTCCAGGGAGTCTTACACCGGGAAAAGGCCTTAGGGGTCAGAGTCTCACATTTAATTTCACAGCTTTGGAAACTGAGGCCAAGGAAGGGAAAGTGTCTCACTCATGGCTACAGAGGTAGTAGGTGGCTGATAGTGTTCATCTTTATCCAGACTCGGTGGTACCTGGGGAGTAGGGCAGGGGAAGCCTTGACGATGAAATTTCAGTGTTGACCTTGTAAAGCAGATTCTCATAGGAACACTTGGCCAAGGATCTATCATGGGGATTGTATGGTTTGGGCTATGACCCCAGCATGCCTTGTTGCATATTATGTCCTTTAAAGGAAAGGCCATCACTAGCTAGAAATGCTCATTGGCTATTTTTAGGCTGTGTGGTAGGGGGAATTAGTGGAATTCCTAAGGTCAGCTCCAGCTGTTTTTCTCCAAAAGACCAGCTGAATTTTTCATGAGATTTGCTCATTAGAGTTTTCATCCTTCTGTGAGACGTTGTACTGAGTCTGAGTCAGGCTGTCCTGGGAAATAAGTAAAGGGACTAGAGTTTGGGGAAAACTAAACTAGGATTAGGATAGTTGCTGTCCTTTTTAATGTTAAGTGCTGTCTTAGATGTGGTTGGCCATCTCTCATGTCTTCTCAGTCATGGTGAAGGTTCTTCTGGATTACAGCAACTAGCTTGGAGGCTGGTTGGATTTTGAAGATTTTGATGATTTAGGGATGTCATATCTGTAAAGAGACTGGCATGATGCCTGGGCAGAGGTGATACTGATTACATGATAGTTACATGAAATAGCACCTTTCATTCAGTAATATCACCTCGAAACACTTTATGGATATCAAGACAGATATTTCCTAGGACTCCTGTGAGGGGAACTTACCTGTAGTTATTTGGCATCTAGTTACAACACTATTGCCTATTGTGTCTCAGGGCAGGTGAAGTGTCTATATGAAGGCAGGCAGAATGGAAACATTCTTCATTTCTTCTAGACTGCACTATGCACCCTTCCTCTTCTCTAGTCTGATGGGGTCTGATGGAGCTCATGCTGTTAGGCAGTGAGAGGATAAATATAATGGTATAGCATTTTGTAGTTGATAAAATGTCTTTCCATATATGGTGTGGATTTGTTGTGATTCAGTGAGGGAGATGGGCAGTGGTTAGTCTCAATTTTAGAAGTGAGGAAACTGAGACTCAGGTAAGTGCCACATTTATGGCCACCAAGATATTTAAGTAGGTAACTAGATTTCATACCAGATCTTATGAGTTTAAATCTCATGTTCTTTCCCCTTCGTGTTGCTGCCAACGTGATCAGAAATAAAGGGCCAAGTTTCTCCTCCATAAAAGTGGTTTAAAGGATGCCTTTAAAGGAACATGATTCTGTTGCATACCCAACTGAAGAAGGAAGGAGCATCTCCAGCATGAGGTATCTGAACATGATAGAGTAAACGTGAGCTCTGTCCCACTAGCTCTGGAGTAACAGCTGTTTTCTGAGCTAGAATTCAAGGACATTAAAATAACAGTGTATAACAGTGTCATGGCAGAGAGGGGTGGTTAGAGGAGGAAGAGATCTGGGCATGGCTAATTTTTTTTTTTTTTTGAAAGCTTTTCAGGTTGATTCTAATGTACAGCCAGGTTTGGGAACTCCAGAGTTAGGACATTTAGAGAGAGTCCCTCACATTCCCAGGGAGGAATGTACACGATTTTACCAAAAGTGAGCCTTTATGGAGTCCTTCTTAAAGTCTGAGTTGCTGATTGCTCCAGTTGAGTTAACTTTATGATCCTGGTTTAATTCCAGCCTAGTTAATAAATCAGCTGGTTGCTGTACTCCCTTCCTCTGAATATGAAACCTAGAAAATAATTAAATCTAGAATTCATCTGGAATGCCTGCTATTATCAATGTGCTGGTTCCAGAGGCGCTCTGAACTGCGGCTCAATCCACTTCTTAGTTCATGTGGCAATTCAGGTTGAAGATGCTTTTGTCCTGGACGATAAAGGAAGCCCCCTCAGGGTGTCCCAGCTCTCACATTGGGAAGCTGTGTGACTGTAAGCAGTTGGTCTAACCTCTGCAGCTCAGCTTCCTCATCTGCACAGAGAACTAGTGATGACTATGATTCGGCTGTTACTCTCATTTTCGGGTTTGCTGTTGTTACAGCTGGAAAACAATTGATTTACAATGACATGTTTCACTTTGACTAGTTGCTGTGCTCTTTAACCAGTCATAGGTGGTTTCTGACCTCTCAGGAATCCTTCACAGCTGTGATTCCCAGACCTGACCAAGCATCTGGCATCATGTGGGAATATCTTAGAAAATGCAGATTCCTGGGCCTTGGCCCTGAAGATTTTGATTCAGTAGGTCTTGAGCAAAGTCTGGGAATCTGCTACTCCTCAGACACATTTGGATACAAATGATGATGAATTTAGTTAAAGTGACAGAACTCCCAGTTTAGATGTCACTACAGAGCTTAGTTGATAGAGATTGCATTTCTTCATGGAGGCCTTCCCTGGCCCCCAAAACTACATTAAACCCTCTGGTTAAGAGTTTTATAGCAGCCTCCTCTTCAGCTTTGTAGGACTTCTCGAGCTTGTTCAACATCTGCCCTCCTTTTCCAGAACATCAACTCTCCGAGGGCAGGGACTCGCTATACTATTTTTGGAGCATACAACTTACCCTCTTCCAGAACTGATATCTGGGACTGTTGTGGGTGCTGCCCTTTCAAGGGGGGGAGGATGTTTCTCTGGAATTTTGAACTTAGGCAAGGCTCCTGGTGCTTCCCAAGCTGGGTAATCAATTACAACCCATGGATATGTTGGCTTTTACAGCAGGTCTGTGCAATGTCAGATGAAGCTTGTTCTACTGTGTCTTAAAGCTCCTTATGGATAGGTTGTCAAAGGTAAATCATCCCTTTTGTAGACTGTCATTCTTTCTGAAAGATTTGAGTTTTCTGCCCAAATATGAAGTTTGTTTTATTTTTTTAAAGGATTTTATTTATTTATTTGAGAGAGAGAGGGAGTGACAGAGAACACGAGCAGGGGAGAGGGCAGAGGGAGAAGCAGGGAGCCTGACATGGGGCTCGATCCTAGGACCCAGGGATCATGACCTGAGCTGAAAGCAGACACTTAACCGATTGAGCTACCCAGGTACCCCCAAATATGTAGCTTAAAATGAATTTCAGCTGCCTGTTTCCCCAGCTCCTCTTTTTTTTTTTTTTTAAGATTTTATTTATTTATTTGACAGAGAGATAGTGAGAGAGGGAACACAAGCAGGGGGAGTGGGAGAGGGAGAAGCAGGCTTCCCCTGAAGCCCCCCAATGTGGGGCTTGATCCCAGGACTCTGGGATTGTGACCTGAGCTGAAGGCAGACACTTAACGACTGAGCCACCCAGGCACCCCATCCCCAGCTCCTTTCTTTCTTCACTGTTTTCATCTTTTGGAATCCTGATATACCAAGGAAATACAGATTTAGAGGGTGGTTCTGGCATACTTATCAAGACTGGAAAATGTGAAAAATTCAGGTTCAAATTTCTCTTCTCTGGCATTTCAGGCGCTGCGGGGTCTGACCCCGGGTACTGTTTCCCTGTTCATACCCTATACTCTGGTTACCAGCCTTCTTTTTGAATCTCTTCATGGTTTTGTGGCTCAGTACACTGGTCCAGAATTCTTGCTCTCATCTCTAATTCAGCCATCAAGGCTCACTTCACTTTATTTCCTTCCTAAATTCCTGTGACCCCCAATACTTGGTTTGGGCCTCCTTTATTAGTACTTCACATAGTACTTGGAGGAGGGTTAGTTGTGTGTGATTCTGTCATCCTCACATGGCCCATTATCTTGTCCTTTGTTGGGGCTTGATGAAAATATTTTGTTTCTGTGGGTACCACAAGTCCAAACTTACCTGGGAATGGCAGAGGTGAGTTTTTCAGAAATCTGGAGACATTATCATTAGGTTTGAATGTGAGATTAAGGGGTGGGGGAATGGTCACGTGTAAAGGAATCTTTCCTTCTCTCTGTCTCCTTCATTCTTAATTTGAGGTCACCAAGTTAGTCTGTGGGAAACATGAGCTGTCGGCCACATGAGCTGTCGGCCACATCAGCCTGGAACTGGAGGAGAAGAATGAAGTAGAAAAATGGCTTCCACCTTTGGAATAATCCTCACGAAAGTGAAAGCTTTGTATCTTGAAGGTACCCATGAGTTTTGATTTTTCAGTTGTTCCCTAAGAAAAAATAAAACAAATTTATTATTGGATAACTAACATATTCTATCTATAACCTTTCATTTGTTCACTTACTCATAGGCTCATTTCATTTAATCATTTTATTTATTCATTTAATTCACATTTTTGAGCAGTTACCTTGAACTAGTCATAAGACAATGAATTATGCTTTCCTCTCAAGAGGCCCTATTTAGGCAACATATTAGGTTGAGTAATTTGCATATTTTTAAATAGTGTGATAAAAGCACTGACCACACAGAAACAAAATAATCATGTGGCATTGTTTCTGGACAGTGCTGTGGACAAAGTTTGCTTTTCATGTAAACATATCGCACAGGGTCCTGGGATCGAGTCCCACATTGGAGCCTGCTTCTCCCTCTCCCTCTGCCCCTCCCCCGCTGCTTGTGCTCTCTCTTGCTCTCTCTGTCGCTATCTCTGTCTGTCTTAAATAAATAAATAAAATCTTGAAAGAAAGAAAAAGAAAGAAAGAGAGCAAGCTGAGGGGGCCAGGGCAAATCGGAGGCAAAGGGTAAAAGTTAGGGACAAGTTCAACCATAGTGCAAAGTAAGCCTGAGAACTGGAGGAGCCCCGCAGGGGAATGAGGGCTTTGGGCATGGGTGCCCTGGCAGGGCGGCCTGTGGGTCTGATGACACCAGTTTGGTATGCAGCAAGGAGAATTGCGCTGGGCGGGAGTTGAGCAAAGTTTCTCCGATTGTTCCATTCCACTTGCTCCTTCCTAGGCATCCCCTGAGCCATCTGTGGGTTATTCCATTTATGCCTCGATGCCACTATGATCTGGGAAGCTTACAAAACACTTGGTTTGATGTGTGATGGTTTGTTGCTGCTGGGGGTGAGTCCCTTAATTGATCTGGGCTGTTTCTGTCAGTGCTGTTCTCCCCAACCCCACCCTGACTCCAGCCTATTTATTCCTGCTCTCCTTCTGCCTCCCAGATTTTTCTTCCCAGCCTTCATTCTAGATGTCATGGGACTGTCAGCACAATTTGCTTCTCTTCTAAAAACCTTATCATGTGAGAGTCACTACTTACTTGAGGTTTCCTCCCCTCGCTTGGGGTCTGCAGGCTTTGGTACAACAACAGTCACGTGGGGAAGGAAGAGGGGCTCTGTGGGCCTGCCCTTGCACCAGAGCACAGTGGGGAACAAATATTGTTAATCAGGCTCCAACCAGGGTTTGGTCAGGCACAATGACTGGGTTTAGACCTATAAGTCTAGCTCTTCTAGTTGTGATCACCAGCAGACACCAACTGTCTGGGGCCTTGGTTTCCCTCTCTATCTTAACTTTGGACACTTGACAAGGAGGAGTATTGGCTTTCGTAGATGTGGCACAGCAGGGCTGACACATGGAAACCTTGAATTCAGCACAATCTGCATTTGGAGCCTATAAGTTTCCCTTCCATGCTGCCGCTCCCACTGCTGCTCACTCCTTGTTTATTCTCCATAGTGTCCTGCCTTCTTGCCAGAGCGTCACAATCATCTCTGTAAGAAAGGGGAAAGTGGGAGTAAAGACACCTGTCACATAGATGAGAAAACTGAGACTTGGGGAAGTCATGTGATTTATTTAAACCACACAGTCATGTGAAGGACTAGGGGCTGGAACTCCTTGAATAATATGGACCTGGTTTTTCAGTGAAGGAAGAAGTGGAAGCTCAGTCCTCTTCCATCTGTATTCATGTATTAAATACGTGAGTGCCTAGCAGATGTAAGGCACAGTGGCAAGTGCTGGGGTCACAAAGCACTCAGAGGCCCAGGCCTTGCTCATAAATGAGTGGAGCATGAGCTTGAGTAGATAAGGATTCGAGACGGTGTGATGAATATCCCGACTCAGAAAGTCAGGTGCTAATGGAACACACCAGAGGGATGCCTAACCTGGCCTTGAGAGGTTAGGAAAGGCTTCTGTGCAATACGTGATATCTAACTTGAGATCTAAGAGGTATTAGCCCAGGAAAGGTATTCCAAGTAGAAGGAATAGCATATAGAAAGGCCTGGGGGGCAAAAGTACCTGAAAAGTTGTGTGTGGGGAGCCTAAGGAAAAGCACTTGGGGAAGAAAGCTGGTGCCAGGTCACGTGAGTCCCACAGGCCACGGTAAGGAGTTTGAGCATTAGCCAATGGACAATGGGAAGTGGTGAAGGGTTTTAAACCTGCGAATATGGCTTAGTCAGATCTGACTTTTAGAAAAGTCACTCAGCAGCGTAATGAGAATGGGTGGGAGGGAGGCTGAAGCTTAGGAGAACTTTTTGCTCACCCTGGGAGCTACTCTTTCTGTGAACACATCAGGAATCCCTGTGCCCAAAATTTATCCCTCCCAATTTTTGCACAGAAATTTCTCTGATTGCTGACTGCCCCACTGTGGGCCAGTGATTTTTCTATGCTTAAGCAGAGAATGAAGGTCCACAGTCAGACAGAAGAGTTTTGTTCTGCTTCCCAGTTTGAGGAATCTGTGGAGGGGGGAATTAAAGGAGAGGTCAGCATTGGGGTGGATTAAGCTGACAAAGCTACCGACAAGGGGAGCCTGGGTGGCTCAGTCAGTTAAGCGTCTGCTTTGGCTCAGGTCATGATCAAGCCCTGCTCAGCGGGGAGTCTGTTTCTCCCTCTGCCCTTCCCTCTGCTTGTGTGCATGTGCTCTCTCTCTCACTCGCTCACTCTCTTACTCTCTCTCTCAAATAAATAAAATCTTAATTTAAAAAAAAGCTACTGGAAATACTAGCCCCACCACACAAGCATGGTGGCAGACACCACCCTGAGCCCTACTCTCCTCATTTGAAAAACACAGATCATAAAATACTTGCCTCAGATCTTTGTGAGGATCCTATGAGATAGTGTTAAGTGCCAGGTGTGTAGGAGGTACCCAGTAAATATTTACTTCCTTTTTTTCTGCCTTTCCTTAATGCTGCCCCATCTCAGAGTAAAAGCCAGAAGTTGTACAGCGCTAATGTAAAACTTAATACAGTACGATCTACTTCTTTCTGCCCTGCTCTAACCTGTCCTCCTCCGGGCACACTCTGCTGTTCCAGCACTGACTTCTTTGATGTTCTTTGAACATGCCGGACACGCCTCCACCACAGGACCCCCTGATACCAGTGTGGCTTGTTAACTTACCTCTGTCAAATTTGTTCACATGTCATCCTCTCAATGAGACCAACCCTAACCACCCCCTTAAAACTCCCAACTCCCCCCTTCCCTTCTCTGCTCTGTTACCACCTTCTGGCAAGTTACATAATTTAATTATTTGGGCATTTATTATTATTATTATTATTATTTAGTTTGATGTCTCCTCTGAGGGGCAAGTAGGCTCCACAAGGACAGGACATTTTTTTCTCTCTTATGTATCACTGTATCTCCGTGCTTACAACAGTGCCAGGCACATAATAGGCTCTCAATAAATGTTTGCTGAATGAAATGTTTGATTAGCTCCTATGATAGATAGCATCCGGAGTATTGGGAATTGGTAAAGCACCTGGTATTGAAGAGTCTTGATTGCCATCCAAGGGCTCTGCTGGTGTCTCTCCCAATTAGGAGTCAAAGGTTCTAGCCCTTCCCTCCTTTCTCTGTAAAATGAAGACATTGCCCTTTGTCTCACTGATTTTTAGAAAAAAACCTTTAACCCTTAGAAGCTCTTATGCAGAAGCACTGGTTAGCTTGTGGTTGTACATGAAGATGTAGAAACCAGCGTTTCCTCCTTTAGCAACACTCCCAGTTACCACTGCTGGACAACCTGAGTTGTTTTTCTCCTTTGTTCTCTGCCTGTCCCATACTCATTGACTTTAAAACAGTCTCTCACTGAACCATATGGCAGCGTCCATGGTTCTCCGAATGTAGCCTCAATTTATTTCTTCGCTAGCCTCTGAGATCTAAGGAGGTTATTATGCTGGAAGAAGCTATTCTGCATGAAAGAATAGACAGCCATCCCCTGGTGAACCTGTATACTTGGATTAGGTTCATTCATCTACTTACCTACTTACTACATTCAGAGACTCAGTCAAATGGGAGTGATTGAAGGAAGATAAATAATTATAGCGGTGGGGGTATACATACGAAGAAGAAAGTTTTTGTGTTAGTCGGGCTCTTGCGACAGAAGTGTTGTAACAACCCCAAACTTCAGTGGCTTCCAACAACAAATATTTATTTCTTCCCATAATCTCCAGGTCAGCTGGGATGGCCTGACTTCGGGCGGCTCAGGGTTGGTCTGACCTTATATCTCCTTTTCTGGGACCTGGACTGGAAAGTCAGAAGCCACCTAGGGCAGGCTCTTCTTGCGGCCGGTGGCAGGAGTATAAGCAGCCAAGCCAACCCCCACAAGCCTATGCTTGCATCACGTTTGCAGCCTTCCATTGACCAAAGTCACAGGTCAAGCCCGACAACGGGAGGGTTGGGGTGAATACGCTGCTTACTCTAGTGGCGACATGGTTGCATAGCTATTTCGGGGAGGGAGTGAAGAGTTAGGAGCAATAAGTGAATCTACTTTTAATTCTAGCTGAGATAGTTAGGGAGGGCTTCTTGGAGGTGGTAGCTTTCATGTTTGAAGGATGAGTATTTTTCAAGATGAACAAACAGGCACCAACTTATACAAATGGGTGCACATCTTAAAAAGAGAGAATAAAATAGTGTCTTAACATTTGTTTGAGTAGTCGCTGTGAGTTATATGCAGAGAGCCACAGGAATATAAAACAACGGTCATCAGAGTACCTGTTCTTGAAGTCCATACTTCATGGGGGAGATCAGAAGGAAACATAATACAAAAGAGAAAAGGAAACAACATGACCAAATACACTCTTATCTAGAGGTATAGAACAGAAGTGTGAACTCAGAAAGGAAGCTAGAATATATTTTTAGTAGCTATTTTTGGTAGAGGATGCAAGATATGTGCTATTTGATTTTCATTATTTCACTTCATCTTTACAGCTGGTGAGGGACATCCTACTGGTAGGTAAGTGGGAATGAGAAAACCCCCAAGCCTCAGAGTGGGGGGTCCCTTGTTAATGTGACAAAGGGAATACTTCCCAGGGGTTCTATTTGCCAAAGCGGAGTATTTGAATAAGTATATGAATAAGTATTCATAAAAAGCACTCAGTCATACACGTACTGTTTTATTCTTCAGTGAGACTGCCTGAAACCTACTGAATCCTAGGTTTTTAGTGTCTACTGGCCATATGTAGCACTGTGTTTGTTAAACGGCCCCCGTCCTGGAGTAGGTGACCTCTGAAGTCCCAAACAACTGTGAAATTCTTCATGTCACCTTCTCATTGCACATGAGTTTGGGTGGCCTCAAAGAAAATAGGATTCTTGCCCAAAGTCCTACTTAAAATTCTCACTTTGGATGGGGGAGGTTGAAATTCTGCCTCTTCCTTTCCCCTAGTTTATATACACACACCAGTAAGTGTTCTTTCTCCTCAGAAGTGAAGGGAGCAAGCTTGGTGAGTTGCTCTAGAGCCAGCAAGGGTTAGAGGTGGGACCAGGTGAAGAATAACATTTCCCCCTCTTGTGCACACTACCTTTACGTGATACCTGCTCATCACCTGTCATTACAGAGCCCAGATATGTTCCCGTGCAATATTCCTGCTCACAGAGATGTGAGCACTTGTGAATTTTTATTTCTAGTTTCTTACCGATGATTGCTTGATGACTGGAATCACGTCTCCCTGATCTTATTGACCTTGAGTGTGACTTTTTAGCCTAGTATGCCGTGAGTTTGGAGAGAGAGAACCAGCTCCTTTTTTTGCAGCCGTCCCTTTCCTCAGCGGGTTGTCAAACATCAACAGGCATTTTGTGTGCTCTCCATCTTGGCAGTCTGAAATTGAGTAGAAGCGTGTTTCATGACCCATTTGCTCAGGAAGCTGGCCAAACTGGTTTCCCTGATCTCAGAGACCATCTCACTGGTCATTCTCTTTCCTCAGGCACGTTTTAAATCTTGTAATAATGAGCAATGCTTACGGAACTGCCTCACGCTGTCTTGTGTTTACTGTCTTGTGATACCCCAGGTATCACGAGATGCTCAGGTGCTGCGGCCTCTCCTCGAGTTGATGACCCAGACACAAGGAGAATCTACTGAGTCTGAGACTGGTCCAGAGTGGGAGTGTGAGTCGGAACGCCGCTGTGGGAACAAGTGAGCTGTCTGGCAAGGAATGCAGAGTCCTTCTGAGAGCCTCCTCTCCACGTCGTTCCCTGGACCACCACTTCCTCTCTGGAAGGGCCGTGGAGGACTTTGCAATCAGCCACCTGAAACTTTTGCCGGGCCAACGTAAGACTTGTGCTGCAGAGCTGAACAAAATATTACTTCATTTAATTTTTTGCATCTTCTAATCATTGAGCAACAGTCATAGTTGTTTTGCTTTGAGAACTGTAGGCCAGATTGGTTGCTCTTATTTTTGTGTATGCTTTTCATAATGATTGACTTGAGCTTCCTGACAGAGGAGGAGCAAGAAGCCATCATGAAGGTTCTGCAGCGGGACGCTGCCCTGAAGAGGGTTGAAGAGGAGAGAGTCAGGTAAGGGGCCAGGAGGTCCTTGGGCATGAGGGAAGGAGGGACAGTCTGTAAGAAGAGGGGACACCTTCTTCCCTCAGCCGTAAGTGGTAATTCTGACTTGGAGTCTGAACTTACAGGTTTTAGGTTTTAGGTTCCTTCCTGGATGGGATTTTTTTCCGTCTTCGTGTCTCTTAATTTATCCCTTAGGACTCCTGCCAGAAATAGTCTTGATAAACAAAACCCCTTTAATTTATTAAATACTGAATTAAAAATGAAATCTATACAAACACATACATACATCTACATATGCATATTTGAATGTGTGCATATTTATATCCACCTTTTAAAAAATGGAATCATAAACTAAATTGGATTTTTTTTAATTCTTAAGATTTTTATTTTATTTTATTTTTATTTTATTATTATTTTTTTTAAGATTTTATTTACTTGACAGAGAGAGACACAGCGAGAGAGGGAACACAAGGAGGGGGAGTGGGAGAGGGAGAAACAGGCTTCCCGCCGAGCAGAGAGCCCAATGTGGAGCTCGATCCCAGGACCCTGGGATCATGACCTGAGCTGAAGGCAGACACTTAATGACTGAGCCACCCAGGCACCCCAATTCCTAAGATTTTTAAAAGAAAATAAATTGGGAAGTAACTCACGTTTCTGCATACTTTGAGAAATGTTTGAATTGGTTTCAACAGCAATTGAAATTGGCTCTGATTGAGCCACTTTTTCATTTGTGTCTCACAAGAAGGAGTGGCAGCTTTGACATGTTCTTGCTGAGAGGAACCCACATGTTCCACGTCAACATTCGCTCCACTTTCCACTCACCACAGGGTCGGTAGAAGGAGCATGAGAGCAGGATGCCGAAGAAGTGGGCTTAAGCCATCTATTACCTGTGTAATTCTGGACTTTGAAAACAGTGGAAGGCTTCTGGAATGTACGTTAGTAGTATTAACTGCATAATCCCCATCCCAGGAGTTACCTGAAAGGAACATAAGCCATGTTCTTATTTCCTGGGACACAGGACCATGAGTAATGGATTTATTGGCACCATTTCCCATATTTTGAGCCTGATTGAGCATAGATGCTTTGTAAACATGCTGAAATTCACTCCAAGCACTCCGGAGCATCTGTTTATGGCTACTAATAATAGCTCATAGAGACAGTGCTTAACAAACTAACAAATGATTCCCAAATGACAGTGATGAACAGATTGCAAAGGGCATTTTTCTGAGTTCAAACACTCTTGTGCAGTTGGTAGGGGCTCAGAGTGGGATATAATTATGCCTCCTTGATATGTGTGGAAGTTAACTTTGAGACAGGTCAGGTAACTTGCACAAGCTCATACAACCTGTAGGTGTCAGGATTGAGAATCACATTCTGGTCTTCGGGTACTCATGCACTAACTCTGCCTCCTTTTTCTGAGAAAACAGTAGCAGACTGACCATCCTGGCACCTGGCTATGGAGAAGGGGGCAGCTGCTTGATAGCTAGGACACTGAGCTGTGATGGTGACAGGTACTGGAGAGCCTGAGAATGGGCGCTTTACTTATCATGTGCCTCCCTACAAGTCGCCTGTAGTGCTCTGTGCACTGGGATGGGGGTGGGTGGCTGTTCTCCAATCTCAGCAAATGCGGTGCCTTGAGCATTTTATCCAGGAGGGGCAGGAGATTTACCCCAGTCCTCCCTCAGAGCCTTTTGGTAGCATTGATCCTTTGCCCATGTACAGTTTATAAAGCCCTTTCATGAATGTTGTTCTACGTTTCCTCACAACCAGAGGCATGTGAGATTTGGCAAGGCAGGACTGTTATGCCTATTTTAAAAATAAGGAGTGAGGGCAACACAGAGAAAATACTAGCTGATTCTTAAAGCATCGTGGGAATTCCTTTATCCTCTCAGAAGACAAGACAGGGAGACTTGGAAAGAAAGCAGTGGGGCGAAGATAACACTGGGCCCCTCTTCCTACATCAGGTTGTGGGGACTGTGACTACTGGGTTGCTGAATACCTTCGATTCCTCCATTAATTGGGTGTTATATGTGGGCTGCAATTCTACATCCTCCATCGAGCCGGGTTAGGAAGAGAGATTTGTCCTCCCCCCTACCCCCCTCTAAATGTCCTTGGTCCCTTGGACTGCAGGCTGCTGGATCTTCCCTGTAGTTGTGTGTTTCCGTGTGAGTGGAGTGGAGGTGTTTCACGGGCATATGCAGTGGCTGATGGAAAAATCCTCCAAAATGCAAAGTTCTGGCAGGAGCCAGGCTTTGTAAGGGGTGTGAGCATACAGCCTCAGGAACCAGCCCGGCTGCAGCTGCAGCAACAGTGCAGTGAGTCCCTTAGCAGCAGTGGGTTTGCAGACTCCCCTTCCAGGCGCTGTTTCTCAGGGTGACCCAGCAGCTGCTGCTTCTGTGAACTGATAGCAAGAAGTCTTGGGGTGGCAAGAAATCCAGTGTGAGTCAAGCCCTGTGTACTACCACCATGCTGGGGGAGTTCTTAGATGTCAAGCACCTGATGTTTGACTCAACCACAGATAGATAGGTTTAGGACTCTGGGCCTGGGGAGGAGTGATGGCGCACGTGGGTTGGGGGGCGGCCCATAGCTGGTGGACACAAAGAGGCCCAGCCCATGGTCTGGCCTGCTTCACATAAAGAGAATTGAACTCTGACCCCTTCTTTGATTTAGGACTGAAGGGACTTGTGGGTATGGGTCTGAGGCTGTTCTGCTCCTGGGTTGGTGGAACTAGATCTCTGGTCTCTGAAAATGCTGTTCCACGGGCTTTTGCTGTCAGCCCCTTTGCCGTCTCCAGCTGTTTGTCTTTGACTCTTCCATCAGCTTTCCATACAGCCTGACAGCTCTGGGAAGATTTTTTGGTCCCTATAAATCATTTTACAGATAAAGAAGGTAAAGCCCAGAGAGGGGAAGCAACAAGCCCAGGGCCACTCAGATAACCGCTGCCAGAGTCGTGGTAAGGAAAGCTCTTGGTCCAGCACTATTCCCTCTACCCCATGCTGCTATTATTGCCTTTTGCAATTTGTCAAGCTGCAAGCCGTCATTTGTTAATCATTTGTTAATTTGTGAAGCACTGTCTGTCTATGAGTTATTATTAGTAGTCGTAATCAGATACTCCAGAGTGGTTGAAGTGAATTTCAGTATGTTCACAAAGCATCCATGTTCAATTAGGGTCAAAATCATTGGTATTATTCCTACACAAGGCTAGGGAAGAAGTCCCCTGCTTAACCTTGGAGTCAACACTGACATGAATTTGAATCCTCTCCTTACCACTAATCAACTGTGGTTCATTGGACAAGTGACTTAACCTCTCTGAGCCTTAACCCAGAGACTGAGAATGACCATAATACCAAACTCAAAGGATTAGAGTCAGGATTAAGTAAGATAATTCTTAATCTTCTTAGCACGTAAGAGGAGATGGATACATTTGAATTCCCTTATTCTCTACTCCACCTTTTGTCTAAAAAAGGGCGGAATTCTATGGTTGGTAGTCTGACGCCTTAGGAGGAAAGGACTCTTAAAATCCTCAATTATTTAATGCAGTGAAATTTAATTGAGCATCTATTAAGTATAAGGAACTTCTCTGGACAATGATATGAAGAGAATTCTACGGTAATTAAAAGGAAATGACCTTTATCCATTTAATGGATTATCAATTGCAAATTTAAAATCTCAACTTTGTTTCCCTAACACGATTTTAGAGTTTCCCAGTCCTTCTCCTAGTTGGTATGTGGTTTTAGAAGCACACATCATATAAACCTAATATGGGCCTAAGCAAAACATCATTAAAAAGGCAAACCTGCCACTATAAATCAGACTGATCTTTCGAATGCTAATTATTATGGACTCTGGAGTATAATCCTCCTACAGCTATGGGAGGGTCTCACCAGTGCCCTGGAGCACTGTTGCAGATGCTGCCTCTGAGTCCTTTTCGGCACGGCTGTAGGTGAGATTTCACATTCCCACTGAAATCCGTTTGCCTTTCCTGATATATCCAGGGCTTGGAATTGTTCACATGCACGCTCATTTGAGACATTGTGGAGATGATTTAATCTATATGTTACCTCTGGTCTGATTTCATGAATGAGAAAGATGAGTGTCATACAGGGGAAGTAAGTGTTCAGTTCCCAAATCTGTTCTACCTGTTCATGGTAGAACATGGACTCGAACCCAAGGGAATAGCCACTGTGGTATCTCAGGAGGCAGCTAGAAGATAACAGTCCTAGGTCACTGTCGCCCCCGCAGCTGGGTTTCGCGCTGCCTCTCTGCCTGCAGCCCCAAGTGCTGGGCCCGGTCATCACCACGCGTGTGTATTCAGCTTGCTTCCCTGACTGCCAGCCAGAGACATTTCACAGACCAGCAGGGAGGCAGACACCAGGATAGATTCTTTCTCTCTCCCTACTCTCTCTTCTTTTTAAGAAACACCATCCTGCATACACATATGTAATTTTAGTCTTTTATAGTTTGAAAATAAGACAGTCTAAAGGTGGTATTTCCTGTGCTTCGCATCATACTGTCAGCAGGAAGTCTTTGCCCGTGTGTGTGTCTGTGCACCACCAGCATCACGCCTACCACCCCCGTGCACACAGAACCACATCAACGGGACGGGCATTCTTGCCACAGATAACATCTCAATCGTGACCACATCTTATGATTCTTAGCTGGTCCCCTAAGACCTAGTTTTGTTTTTAAGTGAAAGCAGTTGGCATTGAAGAACTGCTTTCCAGGACCTCTGGGGTGTTTTCTGTCAAAGCAAAGAGGAAAGGAACCAACATTTGTCAAGGAACTATATTGTATACAGAGTTCCAGATACATTTTCCCCTTTCACCTACATAGCAGTGTAGCTGAACCTGCTTAACACTGAGGAAATGAGGTGGAAGAGGTTAAGCTCCCTGCAAGATTGAAGCCTTGCTCCTCACACTGCAAAGCCTATGCTTTCCACATGCTGTGCTGCCTCTCAGCAGAAGGTGGGGATTTATGATGTGTCTGTGACACAAGGGACACACGTTTCCTCTCATTTTCCACTGTATATGTGCTGCCGAAGCGAGCACTCTCATTTTCCACTGTAAGGAGCATTTGCAATTTATTTCATTTTCACATGTGTTGGTTTTCAGATTCTCTTTCAAAGGCTGAATTCCTTTGTAGAGTGAAGTGTGTTGACCATCTTAGACACCAAAATCATGTTTGGCTCTCTCAGTAGCAGAGTGAGTAGCAGAAACAGCATCTGGATGGCTTCTGATCCTGGCTCTGGGTGACTTTGGGCAAACCTCCTAACTTCTTTGACCCCAGAGTACTTTCAAATCACACAGTCTAACCATCTTGTCCAATGTACTGAGGGGTTAAAAAAAAAAAGCTGGGGGATGGGCCAGTCAACCTCTCTGGACAGCCACCTGGTTCTTATCTAGTTGACTAGATAACAACAACCAGGTAGGCCTTTGTCTAATCATGATGAATAGTTGGAAGCCGGGGTGTGTTGCGTGAATAAAAGGAGGAAGAGAGGATAGGCTGAGGGAAAAGTGTTGAGGCCAGCCTGGAGGGTGTCCCTACTCTTCTGGTTTTCATCTGGAAGTGCTCACACTCTCTCTTTGCAACACAGGAATTGAGACAGGCGTTTAGGGCCTGATTTTTTTATGCACAATTCTGAGCATATGGCTGGTACATGATAGGGGATTAATGAATTAATGAACAAATGAATAGATGTGGCCTTTAGCATAAGGAGGAGGCAAGATGGCTGTCTTTTGCAGCTAATTTCTTTGTACATGATGGTGAAAATGTAAGTATTCAATGAGATGATTCATGTTAGGTGACTAGCACGGGGCTAGTACAAAACACATGCTTTGTATGTATTAGCCAAGGGAATGGGGGCATGACCTGCCTGGAGGGCCAGCAGGACAGTGTCCTGTCTGGGCTGAGTGCTCTCCCTCTACCTTCACTTAAGGCCACCAGCCCATGGGGGTTTAGCGGGCATCTTCTCTCTCCTCAGCTCTCCCCTACACACAATGTGCCTACGTGCAGAGGATGGTAAGGGATGAAAACCGTGATCTCAAGAAACATCTTTTTCTCACTTCAACTAAATGATATAAGAATTAGAGAATCGGGCGCCTGGGTGGCTCAAATGGTTAAGCGTCTGCCTTCGGCTCGGGTCATGATCCCGGGGTCCTGGGATCGAGTCCCACATCAGGCTCCGGGCTCAGTGGGGAGCCTGCTTCTCCCTCTGACCCTCTCCCCTCTTATGCTGTTTCTCTCTCGCTCGCTCTCTAAAAAATAAATAAAATCTTAAAAAAAAAAAAAGAGTTAGAGAATCAAATGCCATTTTTATTGGTAAATTAGAATTGATGAAAAATGACACAACAATCCAGGCTGGTAGAGAAGATTTTAATAGCACCATCTAGATGGTGGGATTTTTTTTTTTTTAAATGATCCTACATCTTTATAAAACCTGGGTTTTATACACATATGTATTCATCTATGAAATATTCCAGATGGCTATGATCGAAACAGGAATTCATTGATTAAACCTAGCAGAGATTATCATGTGAGGAAAGACATAAATGGCACTTAATGAATTTGAATAATCTCTTATTCTTTAGCCACTTAAATGATAAGCCAGAATCCCCCTCCTAATTCTGTACTATAATGGCTACCAGTCTCTCCAGGGCCCATGTGTTTTGGGGAGCCTGACTCACCCAGTGTGTGCGCATGGTGCACGGAAAATTTAGCATGATCAGGGCTTACAGACAGTCGTTTAGGCAGGAGCAGATCCGAGGTCGCACAGGGGCCCCTACAAAATACCTTTCCGCCGAACACCAAAAATAAGTAAATAAACAACCTCCTGAAGAGAAATCGAGAGTTGTTATGCTAGGAGGGTTTGTGGTCTCTTATGACAAGATGATGGCTGATGCCAGATTTCATCATGTTTGTTCCTATTCTGCCAAGATCGAGGTGTCCTGCCTCATCAGGAGAAGTCACTGCCATTTGACAGGTATGGTTCACCTAACCCCAGCAGTGACAGGGTCACTCTTCTCTTTTGCCTGACTCAGACTGGGGTGGCTGTGGAGCATTTATTTGTTCTTTAATTTATTCACTCGCCAAACAGTTGTTGTGTGTCAGCTCTGTGCCAGGCTTGGTGCTGTGTGCTGGCATGACAAAGGTGATTAAGATGTAGTCCTCACCTTCAGAGAGTCTGCGGAGTTGACAGATTAGTCAGTGAGACAGATGTGCAAATAGATCATTGGAATATGGTGTGGTCAGTGCTGTGGGAGCCTGGGGAGGGGCAAGCTGCTGACCTGTGCCTTGGCAATCAGGGAAGGCTTCCCCTGTGCGGTGATGCACGAGCTGGATCTGAAGGATAAGGAGCAATGTGCTGCACAGAGAAGTGAGGAGAGATATCCTGAGAGACTTCACATTTATTGGCCTCTTACCAAGATCCAAGCACGGTTAGGTGCTTTCAGGTAAATACTTCATTTAATCACCTCAGAAGTCCTGCAGAGTAGGTCTTCTCTTCCCCCGTCTCTACAAAGAACTGAAGCTTCGGGCGGTTCAGTAAGCTGCCCGGGTAGCATATAGGAAGGGTGAGAACTGGGATTTGGACCTGTTTGGGAGAGTCTAAAGCTCATAGTCTTTCTGCTTCTAATGTTTAGGGAGGCCAGAAAGAGCTGTTTGGAGAATAGTAAGAAGTCTATAGTACTGGCAAGTAGAGTCCAGGGGTAAGTGCTGGAAAATGAACCTGAAAAGGCAGCCTGAAACCACATAGGTGGTCAGGGGCCTCATATGCAACTCCTTCACTCCACAAGCACTGAATAAAAACCCACTATTTTCTTTTTTTTTTTTTAAGATTTTATTTATTTATTTGAGAGAGCGAGAATGAGAGAGAGTACATGAGAGGGGGGAGGGTCAGAGGGAGAAGCAGACTCCCTGCCAAGCAGGGAGCCTGATGCGGGACTCGATCCCGGGACTCCAGGATCATGACCTGAGCCGAAGGCAGTCACTTAACCAACTGAGCCACCTAGGCGCCCCAAAAACCCACTATTTTCCAGAGACACTGAGCAAGGATATACGGAGTAGAGGCTCTGCACCTAGGGGCTCACTTTCTAATCAGGAAATTCTGAAAGGACTTCTCTCTTCTGGAATTGAACTCAAACTTGGTCCTTTGGGAGGAGAAGGCAAAAGCTCCATCAGCAGCCCATAGGAGATTGTTTGCCCTGCGGAAAGCCTTAGGCAATTGGAAACCATTAGAAATGTTTAATAAGAATCATGATCTTCTCTGGTGATTCAAAACCATGTCTTTGTCAAAACCATGTCTGAGTGTCTTTGTCAGGATTTGGTGATGACAGTGTGTGTCCAAGTGTTGTGATTGGGTATGTTTGGGATGGAGTCACTTCTTCCTAGGTAATTGGGAGAGGAGAGAACGTTCCAGCAAAGAGCTGGACTCTGGGTAAAAAGACACTCCCCAGATACACTTAGGAGAGAGGAAATGTACTTGCTAGAATCCCACTCCCAGGTATGCTGATGTGCATCCCTCACACACAGCCCTGCCATCACCTTGGTGTGGCCATCATACATGTTCTCTAGCTAAGACACATAGAGTTGTTACTTTAGGAAGGTGCATATTAACTTGAATGACAATCATGAAACCTTCTTGGATTTCATAGCACATTACCTTCCAAAAGTTCAAAGTCAGCTTAAGGCTTTTATACTCCTTTATTCTGTGACTACGTTCTAGAGTCTGTGATTCTCATTTTATTGACATAGATGGAGAGATGTGGAATTTAAAAGACTTGTCAAGTAGAGGGTTGGCTGGGAAGATGGCAGAGTAGGAGGACCCTAAGCCCACCTCGTCCCATAGATACAACTAGATAACACTCATGTCTGCATAAATAACCCAGAAAACAACACGAAGACTGGCAGAACAAATTCCACAACTAAATGGTGAAGAGGCCACATCAAAAAAGGTAGAAAGGGCGAAGACCTGGTCTGGGAGTGAAGTGGACTGGGGCCGTCTGCTATGCCGAGGGAGCCGGTGACACAGAAAAGGGTGAAAAACAGACTTTCACATGGGGAACCCACAAACTGGAGGATGAATCCCCATAATATTTGCCTTTGAAAGAGGGGCTGAATTTGTGAGTTCTTAAAACCAGTGGGACTTAAAGCCTGGAACTTTAAAAATCAGGGACTTGGCTCTAGGAGAGCCTGGAGGACATTAGGAAGCTGAGTCCCCACCATTAAAGACATAGCACATAAAGAGCCCAAACATACAGCTAGAACCGGCAGTTTGAAAAATACCAAGGGAAGACAGGAGGGAGTGATTTGCTCATTTCGGACTATGGCTTGTGGCTCTGAGAGACAACAATCATGGGGCAACCCCTCCAGGAACAAAGGAGCTGGCAGGTGCCATTTCCCTCCCCTGCTCCCCAGCATAAACAACAGCCACCTGCGGGAACCAGCCTGGCTCTGACACTTGCTCACCTAACTTGTTTACACCAAGACACGCCACCCTACACTTTGCTGGATCCTCCCTTTTCAGTCACACTTGCCTTATTCTCAGCACTGTGGCCCCTCCCCAAGAAGACCAGTGCAAATCTCTCCAACGTCACGTCTCCGCACCCAGGCATTGTGTGGGACATCAGTTCCAGCCGCAGTTGGGGCAGGTCTCATTTTGTAAGCAGACCACTACACACTTTGTTAAAATGTGCCCCACTCCTGCTGGGGAGCAAACACTGCCCATGATAGGCAAAGAGAACCTCTGCAGACAACTGGAATGAAGGAAAAAGAGGTCAAGACTCAATAGCAGAGGATACGAACACCTAGGAGACATTCCCTTTGCCAGGCCCTGGCGAACGGGACATGCACTGCAGGGCACTACAGGAACTTTTCTTCATAAGGCTGCTATTATTAAGAACAAGAGAAGTAGCTGACTTTCTGAACACAGAGAAACCGACACAGAAAGTCAGTCAAAATGAGACAGAGAGATATCTCTCAAATGAAAAAACAGGACCAAACCTCAGCAAGAGACCAACGTGAAATGGGTATAAGTAATACACCTGATAGAGAATTTAAATTAATGATCATAAAGATACTCACTGGACTTGAGAAAAGAGTGGAGGACAGCAGGGACACTCTTAACACAGAGATAAAGAATCAGAGATCAAGAACACAACAAATGAAATTAAAAATACATTTGATGGAATAAATAGCAGGCTAGATGACACAGAGGAAGGAATTAATGACCTGGTAGACAGAGTAATAGAAAGTCACCAAGCTGAGCAAAGGAGAGGAAAGAAAATTATGCAGATCGAGAATAGTCTTAGGGACCTCAGTGATTCCATCAAGTGTAATAATATTCGCATGATAGGGATCTCAGAAGAAGAAGAAGAGAGAGAGAAGGAGGCAGAAAATTTATTTGAAGAAATATCTGAAACTTCCCTAATCTGGGGAAGGAAATAGATATCCAGATCCGGGAGGCACAGAAATCCCCCCAAAAATTTCAACCCAAGGAGATCCACACCAAGACACATAGTAATTAAAATGGCAAAAAGTAGCAATAAAAAATGTTAAAAACAGCAAGAGAAAAGATGACAGTTACATACCAGGGGAAAGCCCATAAATCTATCAGTGGATTTTTTAGCAGAAACTTTGCAGGCCAGGAGAGAGTGGCAGGATATATTTGAAGTGCTGAAAGGGAAAAATCTGCAGCCAAGAATATTCTATCCAGCAGGGCTATCATTCCGAATAGAAGAAGAAATAAAGAGTTTCTCAGACAAACAAACTAAAGGAGTTCATGATCATTAAACCAGTCCTGCAAGAAATAGTAAAGGGAGTTCTTTGAGTGGAAAGGAAAGACCATAAGTGAGAGTATGAAAAGTGAAAAACACAAAAGTAAAAATAAATATTTCTGTAAAAATTAGTCAAAGGATTCATAAAAGGATATAAAATATGATACCATATACCTAAAACATGGCAGAGAGAAGAGTAAAGAATGGGTTTAAGCTTAAGTGACCATCAACTTAATATAGACTGCTATATGCAGAAGATGTTATATACAAACTTAACAGTAACCACAAATCAAAAACCAGTAATAGATATGCAAAGAATAAAGAGAAAGGAATCCAAGTATATCACTAAGGAAAGCCAACCATGAAAGAGAGCAAGAGAAGGAAGATCAGAGAAAATCTATAGAAACAGCCATAAAACCACTAACAAAAATGGCAATAGATACATATCTATCAATAATTACTTTTAATGTAAATGGACTAACCACTCCAATCAGAAAACACAGGGTGACAGAATGGATAGAAAAACAAGACCCATCTATATGCTACCTACCAGTGACTCATTTCAGACTGAAAGACCTCTGCAGTTTGGAAGTGAGGGGATGGAGAAAACTTTATCATGCAAATCGATGTCAAAAGAAAGCAAGGGTACCAATACTTATTTTGGACGAAATAGACTTTAAAGCAAAGACTGTAACAAGAGACAAAGAAGAACACTATATCACAATAAAGGGGACAGTCCAACAAGAGGATAACAATTATAGGGGTACCTGGTTGGTTCAGTCAGGGGAGCAAGCAAGTCTTGATCTCAGGGTTGTAAATTTGAGCTCCACATTGGGTGTAGAGGTTACTTAAAAAATAAAATCTTTGAAAAAAGAGGATATAACAATTGTAAATATTTATGCACTCAATATAGGAACACCCAAATACATAAAGCAGTTGATAACAAACATAAAGGAACTAATCAATAGAAACATAATACTAGTAGGGGACTTTAACACCCTACTTACATTGATGGACAGATGATCCAAACAGAAAATCATCAAGGAAACAGTGGCTTTGGATGACACACTGGACCAGATGGATTTAACAGATATATTCAGAACATGCCATCCTAAAACAGTAGAATACACATTCTTTTCAAGTGCACATGGAACATTCTCCAGAATAGATCACATATTAGGCCACAGAACAAGTCTCAACAGATTTTTAAAAATCAAAGTCTTACCATGCATCTTTTCTGACCACAACACTATGAAACTAGAATCAACCACAAGAAAAAAATCTGGAAAGAGCACAAATACATGAAAGTTAAATAACATGCTACTTAAAAAAATAAATAAATAACATGCCACTATACAATGAATGGGTCAACCAAGGAATCAAAGAAGAAATGAAAAATTACATGGAGACAAATGAAAATGAAAACACAATGGTCTAAAATCTTTGGGATGCAGCAAAAGTGGTTCTAAGAGGAAAGTTTATAACAAAACAGGTCTACCTCCAGAAGAAAGAAAAATCTCAAACAACCTAAACTTACACCTAAAGGGGATAGAAAAGAACAAATAAAACCCAAACTCAGCAAGTGGGAGAAAATAATAAAGATTAGAGCAGAAATAAATGACATAGAAACTAAAAAAAACAGATCAATGAAACCAGGTTCTAGTTCTTTGAAAAGATTAAAACAAAATTGACAAACTTCTAGCCAGACTCATCAAAAAAAAAAAAAAAAAAGGACCCAAATAAACAAAATCACTAATGAAAAAGGAAAAATAACAATCAACACCACAGAAATACAAACAATTGTAACAGAATATTATGAAAACTTGGGGTGCCTGGGTGGCTCCATCAGTTAAGCACCTGACTCTTGATTTCGGCTCAGGTCATGATCTCAGGGTTGTGAGATTGAGACCTGTGTCAGGCTCCACGCTGGGCCTGGAGCCTGCCTAAGATTCTCTCTCTCCCTCTACCCCTGCCCTCTGTTCGCTCATTCTCTTTCTCTCTCTCAAAAAAAAAAAAAAATCCTGAAAACCTATAAGCCAACAAACTGGACAACTTAGAAGAAATGGATAAATTCCTAGAAACATATAACCTACCAAAACTAAAGCAGGAAGAAATAGAAAATTTGAACAGACCAATTACCAGCAATGAAATTGAATCAGTGATCAAAAACCTCCCAACAAAGAGAAGTCCAGGACCAGATGGCTTCACACGTGAATTCTACCAAACATTTAAAGAAGAGTTAAAGCCTATCCTTCTCAAACTATTCCAAAAAAAAAGAAGAGGAAGGGAAACTTCCAAATTTATTCTATGAGGCCAGTATCACCCTCATATCAAAACCAGGTAAGAACACCACAAAAAGGGGTGCCCAGGTGGCTCAGTCAGTTAAGCAGCTGCCTTCAGCTCAGGTCATGATCTCAGGGTCATGGGATTGAGCCCCGCATCATGCTCCCTGCTCAGTGGGGAGTCCGCTTCTTCCTCTTCCTCTGCCCCCCACTCATGCTCTCTCTTCCTCTCTCAAATAAATAAATAAAATCTTAAAAAAAAAAAAGAACACAAAAAAGAGAACTACAGGTCAGTATCTCTCATGAATATAGATGCAAAAATCCTCAACACAATAGTAGCAAACCAAATCCAATAATACATTTAAAAAAATCATACACCATAATCAAGTGGGATTTATTCCTGGGATGCAAGTGTGGTTCACTATTCACAAAACAGTCAACATGATATGTCACATCAATAAGAGAAAGTATAAAAGCCATATAATTTCAATAGATGCAGAAAAAACATTGGACAAAGTATAACATCCATTCATGATAAAAAACTTACTGTAATGTAGAGGGAACATACCTCAACATAATAAAGACCTTATATGAAAAACCCACAGCCAACATCATACTCAATGGTGAAAGCTGAGAACTTTTTCCCTAAGGTCAGGAACAAGACAAGCATGTCCATTATTAGCATTTGTTATTTAACATAGTACTGGAAGTCCTAACCACAGCAATTAGACAACATAAAGGCATCCACATTGGTAAGGAGGAAGTAAAACTCTCACTATTTGCAAATGACATGATACTGTATATACAAAACTGCTAGAATTGATAAATGAATTCAGTAAAGTCACAGGATACAAAATCAATGTACAGAAATCTTTTGCATTCCTATACACTAATAATGAAGCAGCAGAAAGAGAAATTAAGAAAACAGTCCCATTTACAATTGCACCAAAAACAATAAAATATCTAGGAATAAACTTAACTAAACAAGTGAAAGACCTGTACTCTGAAAACTATAAAACACTGATGAAAGAAATTCAAGACAATTCAAAGAAATGGGAAGACATTCCATGCTCATGGGTTGGAAGAATAAAGATTGTTAAAATGTCTATACTACTCAAAGCAATCTACATATTTAATGTAATCCCTATCAAAATACAACAGCATTTTTCACATAACTAGAACAAACAGTCCTAAAATTTGTATGGAACCACAAAAGGCCTCAACTAGCCAAAGCAATCTTGAAAAACAGAACTGGAGGTATCACAATTCCAGATTTTGAGTTATATTACAAAGCAGTAATAATTTAAACAGTATGATACTGGCATAAAAATAGACACATAGATCAGTGGAATAGAACAGAAATCCAAAAACAAATCCACAGTGTATGGTCAATCTTCAACAAAGGAGGAATGAATATCCAATGGGAAAAAGGCTTTTCAGCAAATGGTGTTGGGAAAACTAGACAACCACATGCAAAGTAATGAAACTGGACCACTTTCTTACACCATACACAAAAATAAACTCAAAGTGGATTAAAAGGCCTAAATGTGAGACCTGACATCATAAAAATCCTTGAAGAGAGCACAGGCAATAATAACTCTGACATTGGCCATAACAACATTTTTCTAGGTATGTCTCCTGAGGCAAAAGAAATAAAAGCAAAAATAAACTGTTGGGACTACATAAAGAAAAAAAAAGTTTCTGCACAGGAAAGAAAACAACGAAATTAAAAGGCAACCTATGAAATAAGAGAAGATATTTCTAAATGACATAAAGCATTAGTATCCAAAATATATAAAGAACTGGTACAACTCAATACCCAAAAAACAAATAATCCAATTAAAAAATGGGCAGAAGACATGAACAGATATTTCTCCGAAGAAGACATCCACATGGCAACAGACACATGAAAAGATGCTCAACATCACTCATCATCAGGGAAATGCAAATCAAAACTCCAGTGTGATATCACCTCACACCTGTCTGAATGGTGAAAATTGAAACACAAGAAACGTCAAGTATTGGTGAAGATATGGAGAAAAAGGAACCCTCTTGCACTGTTGGTGGGGATGCAATTGGTACAGCCATTGTGGAAAACAGTGTGTAGTTTCCTCAAAAAATTAAAAATAGAACTACCCTACAACCCAGTAGTTGCATTATCAAGTATTTAGCCAAAAAGTACGAAAACACTAAATCAAAAAGATACATGCATCCGTATGTTTGTTACAGCATTATTTACAATAGCCAAACTATGGAAGCAGCACTGGTATCCACTGATAGATGAATGAATACAGAAGAAGTGGTAAATATATACAATGGGATATTACTCAGCTATAAAAAAGAATGAAATCTTGCCATTTGCAACCACATATATAGAGCTAGAGAATATAACACTAAGCGGGTTAAGTCAGAGAAAAAAAATGCCATGTGATCTCACTCACATGTGGAATTTATGAACAAAAGAAATGAGCAAAGAAAAAAGAAAAATCAAGACACAGACTCTTAAATATAGAGAACAAATTGAGGGTTATCAGAGGGAATGTGGGAGGGATGGGGGAAATAGGGGATGGGGATTAAAGAGTACACTTATCATGATGGAAAAAAAACCACTTGTCAAGTAGAACAATGTTTTTTAAGTGTAAATTAGGGAGATTTTAGGGCTGTATTTGTTTTGTTCTACAGGTGTTAGCTTTTCAGTGAGCATGAATGATTGTGGAACACTTGAAAGCAGTATTTGCACAATCAGAATTTGCCTCTGCCTCTATTCCCCATCCCCCTGCTTCCATAAATTTGAACTTGCCTGCTTCCAGCCCACTTTTTCAGTATTCATTTCCTTGGCATTAAGAACCAGGGACATCATTCACTACCCCCCGACCCAGAAAGTCTCTGATAAATGCATTTCACTGAAACAGAAAGGATTGATGAGCTGATAACTTCTCCACCAGATATTCATTGGGTATTAGGTGCCAGGCATTGGCAAAGGGCAATTTTACATGTATTAACTAATTTAATCCTCAAAGCAATACCATGAAGTAGATTACTATGATGAACTTCTTTTTACAGATAAAGGGACCAAGGCTTAGGGCCACTTAATAGACCATCATTCCCTGGGGTATTTGCATCTGAACAGTGGACACAGAAGACTGCAGCCAAAAAGTGAATCTGCTCTTGAGAAATTCCAGGCATCATGTGGAGGTCATGGATGAAGTCTTTGATTTTTAAAAAGTGTTAGCCTTGTCTTTCCTGATTATTCAATCAAAGAGGAATATATATATTTCTTGGTCGTCTAGGAGGCTTGTGGGGTCTTCTAAAATATTGAGAGCTTTATTTGTATGTTTACAGATTTCTTTATACACTGTTGCAGTGAACTCATTTATTTACTGTGGGCTCTCAGCAAAGTAAAGCTCTTTTCGTTTTGTAGACATTTGCCTGAAAAAATTAAGGATGACCAACAGTTGAAGAATATGAGTGGCCAGTGGTTTTATGAAGCCAAGGCAAAAAGGCACAGAGACAGAATTCATGGTGCAGATATCATCAGAGCATCCATGAGAAAGAAGAAGCTCCAGGTAGCAGGTGAGTTGATTTGGCTAGGACATTTTGAGCCAGCATTTGTTTGGGAAGGCATTGTCAGGAGACCAGAAGGATGTTAGAATCATTACTGGAATCTGCTGAGGGAAGTAATTTAGAGGTGCGCTTTGCATAATGCATAGTCCTCCAGCTCAAAATCTTCTTGTCCTGGATTCAGATGGATGAAGGCAGGGCTAAAGGACTCAGGGTAATCTAGAAAAACATAGGAAGTCCTTTAGATACTGTGTTGAGTTACAGTAGTATAGACAGTTGGGGTTATGAGGCATTTACCCCCTTCATTCCTTTGGCTTTTAACTCTGAAGATTCAGAACCATTTCCTCTGAGTAGGGTGACAGGAAGAGATTAGCTTCCCTTTCAACAACTTTGACATCTGGTATGTCTTTAATCAACCAAGTATATCATTTAAGAGACTGTAAAGACAGTATTTTGAGGGCTTCTTTAGAATCCTGTTGGGTTTATTAAATATGTATGGTATGCCTTCTCTTTCACTCTGAGCTAGGCAGTGTAAACTTTTACACCTGAGAACAGCCCCTGTCTAGATCTAGCCTGTGCCCAATAAGGAAAATAGCTGTCACCTTTTGAACATTTAATACATGATAGGCATTTGCTCTCTATTATTTCTAACTATAGCAGCGATCTTGTAAGGTAGGTGTTCTTATCCCTGTTCTACATATGGGACATGTAAAATTCAGAGAAGTGAAGTTACTTGTCCAAGGTTATATCATTGGCAAATGGCCGACCTGGGATTTCATTCTTTCTGACTCAGAGCCACACCCCTTGCAAATAAGGGGTAATGTTTAGTGTGTGCCCTGCATTGCTCGCATCCCTCTTGATTTTCAAAACCATCCAGGCCTTCAGAAATCTCGGGAGGTACGGATTAGTATTGTGGATTCTATTTTGCAATTGAAGAAACTAGCCTTCTGTGTAAAGAGACCTGTGGGGAATACCACCCTGGAATGTGAGTATTTGGAAATCGGAGCCCTCGTATTGCTTCATCTTAACATCGATGTATAAGCACTCCTAGCACTTACTGGCACTGGGGTCAAAAGCAAGTTTCCTGAACTTTTTGATCCTTGATTTCCAAATCTGTAAACTTGGAAAATAACACCTTCTCACAAGGTAATGCATGCAAAAAACAACACTGTGCCTGGCACTTAGCATAATTACTTAATGCTAATTATTTGAGAGGTGCTGGTAAAGAGCCCTGGGTATTCAGAGGCAAAAAGAAGTTACTTCCTGAAGAGGGAGCATGGAGGTTTTATGGGGGGGGCTTTGGCATCTGAGCTGGGTATTGAGGAGTATTGTAGAATTTGGATGTGTAAAGACTGGGGAAGGAAGAGGCAGTGGAGAGGAACATTCCAGGCCAGAAGCGTTTGTTCCCCTTTGGATTCCAGAGCCTCAAGTTAGGCACATTGTTGATGTTCAGTAAATGCTTGGAAATGATGGTGTCTCTGTCCCATGAAGACTAGCTGTCCTTGGGCGCCTGGGTGGCTCAGTTGGTTAAGCGACTGCCTTCAGCTCAGGTCATGATCCTGGAGTCCCGGGATCGAGTCTCGCATCGGGCTCCCTGCTCGGCGGGGAGTCTGCTTCTCCCTCTGACCCTCCTCCCTCTCCTGCTTTCTGTCTCTCATTCTCTCTCTCTCAAATAAATAAATAAAATCTTTAAAAAAAAAAAAAAAAAAGACTAGCTGCCCTGACCATATGTATTTAGCCCTGACCTCAGTTCAGGTGAGATTCACCTAGAGGTGGTCAGAATTTTGCTGGAGTTTTCTCTGGAGTTACCTGCACATGTAAAGTCCACTCATACTCTCAGGAGATTCTGCTTGGGGGAAGGTAACATCAGATATAATTTTGCAGATATAATTCTGACCCTGGGGACTCAGACTCATGAGTGAGTGCCTTGGTGCTCCAGGAAGACCTGAAGTTCAGGTTTGAGCTTCGGTGATAAGAGATGCTAGGAGAGTCATAGGTCACGGAGGTGAGAGATGACTTCCTGTCTTCACTGTTTCCTCTTTCAGCAGAGCAGAGTAAGGACAGAGCAAATGAGGCAAAGGCAAGTTGGGTGAATAACGTCAACAAAGATGCTTTCCTCCCCCCAGAACTAACTGGTGCTGTGGATGAGCCAGAAGATGTCGCCCCAGCAAGCCCAAGGTAAGACACAGCTCACAAGGACAGTCCCTACATGTGGGATTCATGGCTCGGTGTGCTATGAGCACAAACACCAGACTATTCTCACAGGCACTGTGAAGTACGTATGAGAGAATTCTGGGCCCTGATGTGGACAGAGCCTGAGCAGTACTCTTTCCCAGCTTCCAGAATTTCTAATAAATCTGAATGTTAAGTAAAATTAAAATGTTAAGTGGAGATTTCTTCCATCACCAACAATAGCTGGTTTTTATTTGTATTAATGATTTTACCTTAGAGTAGAATGAAGAGGTACTTCAAAATAAATATAGTCGCTTCAGAGAAGAGGTGAATTATGATCAAACTGTCATAACTTGGTGTGATGGAAGAAGCTCAAGCATGGGAACCAGACATGAATTCAAATCTTAAATATGCCATTTATTAGCCATTTGATGATAGCTTCTCTGAGTCTCTTTTCTTAACTATAGATAAGAATGATAATATATACCAGGAAAGGCCATAGTGAGAATTAGTGATAACATATGTAGAATACCTGACACATAGTAGGTGCTTAGTAAATAAGTCTTCAGGATGCAGGTTGTCCTCAATATTTCAGTCTTGATTTTGTTGGTATTTTCCATACCTGTTATCATCTCGCCAAAGTGTACATTTCTGTGTCTTTCCTAAGAAGTACCTGATTGTGGAGCTACATTGCCACAGATGTTTAGATGATTTTCTTTTAGGTATTTAAGGATCTTCCCATTGGTGTGCATCCCTTGGAAGTGTAGTTGTTACCCTTTGGTGGGAAGGCAGTTGCATTTTATCTGTAGCTCTTCAGTGAAGACAATTCAATTCAATTGAAGACAATTCTCCTATTGGAGAATAGGGCTGAAGTCAACAAATTTGCTGATGATACAGTCACCAAGCCAGGTGTCAAGTCTGAGGCACCTGGGAATCAGGGATGTTTCCAACATAGTTTACAGATGAGGGAGAGGGTCCATATAGGCATCCATAGGCATTTCAGAGCCAAATATGACTGAAGTTATATCACATGGATAGTGGAATACTGATTCTATTAAGGTACCCATTGTCTATTTCCCTGTTGGAGAGGACTCACTTTGTTTTCCATGGGTGGTAGCCTGGATTGTTTCCCCTCTGTGATGATTTGTAATGTTCTGTTATGTCTGTAGAGGCCATTTTGGCTAGAAAAGTAAGTAGTCACTAATTGATTTTGTGACCTTGCACTAGAAGTGACTTAACTTCTTGGGTCTTTGCTTCCTCAACTGTAAAATGGGATGATAAGGATTTGCCAGCAGGATTATTGAGAATTTAATTAGCTAGTAAATGTAGAATTCTTAACATGGTCCATAGCACATAGTAGGCATTCAGTGAATGGAAGTATGGGCTCTCAAAAAGGGTGAGAGCCTACCCCTGCCACCTCCCCTGGGTGACTTCCCATTCACCAGCACACCCCCTAATGGGATAAAAGACATCCTTCCATAGGGAAAGATGAGACCTGAAGTATTAGAAACTCCAGGAGTGAGAACACAGTCATTTAGAATCACCACCAAGGAGCTGACAGCAGCTCCTAAGAGCCAGTTTGATAGGGGACAGGGACACCAGAACACTGCCTGACTAGGGGAGGTGGGTACAAGTCCCACAGAAGGGGAAAGGAGATTTGGGGTGTCAGAAGCCATCTTAGCTCACTGCACAGTTTTGTCTGGGTCAGACTTCTTGTCTTTCTCCCAAGAACTCATTTCATTTCAAAGGGTTTGGGGGACAAAGGCACCACTGCCCTGCTAGCCCAGCTCATTTTCTTCATGACCTCAGGCAGGCTGGTGGGTGTATCTCCCCTCTTACTCAATTTGAGGTTGCTAATACAGCTTCAACAATTCATGTCTCCATTATTTCCTTCATTCGTTGTGTGACCTCAGATGAGTCTTTCTGGTCTCATCTATAAATCAGAGCAGAGCTGCCCCACCAGGATATTATGAGATTAAATGAAATGAGATGTGGGAACCATTTAGCATTTCACAGGAAGAAAGAAAATTGGCAATTTTCCAGTGGCTTTATAATTATGTTATTATAACATAGATGAGGTACAGTCGAGAAGGCAAGAATAAAAATGTTAGATGCATCTAGTCTGCTTTGCTCATTACGTGACCTGGGTGATACTCATCCAGAACTGTGGAAGGGGCTGATGTATACTTCCTCCTTCCCATGTCAGAAACTACTGCTTGACTCAGTATCAGGTTCTTGTGGTGTTTCTCACTTATACTTTAACCTTTGGGAACTGGGTGTGTTAAGTGTATTTTGGGGCCTGTGCTTTTAGAGGAATTGAGCTTCAATAGAATGACTCAGTACCTGTCAATATTTTCTTAGGCAGGAGTCAGGTGTCCGGGAGTGTTGTGAGGCAACAGTGACTAGATATTGCAATTTCTGAAGAAGTTTTTCTTTCTTTTTTTTTTTTAATTTAAATTCAATTAGCCAATATATAGTACATCATTAGTTTCAGATGTAGTGTTCAATAATTCATCAGTTGCGTATAACACCCAGTACTCATTATATCACGTGCCCTCTTTAATGCCTATCACCCAGTTACCCCATCCCCCCACCAACCTCCCCTCCAGCAACCCCCAGTTTGTTCCCCATAGTTAAGAGTCTCTCATGGTTTTTCTCCCTCTCTGATGACTTTGCATTCAGTTTTTCCTCCCCTCCCTTTGTGATCTTCTGCACTGGAACTGGAGAGTATTATGCTAGGTGAAATAAGTCAATCGGAGAAAGAAAATTATCATATGGTTTCACTCATATGTGGAGTATATGAAGGAGTTTTTCTGATAGGCTCTGTGGCAAGATTCCTTCTTTCTATGGACACAATTCTGTTTGGTCCTGCCTGGGAAGAACTGAAATGCTATGGGTGCCCGGCATGAACTCAACCACCATCCTGTACCTGTGTTCTTTCACAACTCATCTTTGTTGGGATGCCTGAGTGGCTCAGTTGGTTAAGCATCTGCCTTTGGCTCAGGTCATGATCCCAGGGTCCTGCAATCGAGTCCCACATCGGGCTCCTTGCTCAGAGGGGAGCCTGCTTCTCCCTCTGCCTGCCACTCCCCCAGCTTGTGCACTCTCTCTCTTTGACAAATAAATAAAATCTTAAAAAAAAACAAAAACAACAACTCATCTTTGTTTGCACCTGTCATGTGAGGAAGCAAAGAGAGGTTTGACAAACAAAGGAGCAGAGAGTGAGGTTTTCTTTAGAGTAGCAAAGGGAAAACTCCAAATGCTCACAGTTCCAGTGCTGGTTGCTGAATTTTAACTGGGCAGTATTGGCACAAACTGTGGTAAAAGACTAATGTTTTGGTTTCCTAAACAGTGTGTATTTCTAGTCATCACAGATTGGTACCTTTTATAAAATATAACAAAGATGAAATATAGAAAACAACAAAGGCATGCAAAATATGAACCCTTGATCATGTGCTGGGAGGTCTCAGCAAATTGCTATAAATGATTCTAAATGCATACTTTCAATTTCTGTATTTAGCTCACTGTGAACCAGTAACAAGCAATTCTCAGACTGGTGCTGGTCCATGAACCACACCTTGTAGCACATCATGTCCTTTCCATAATAATCCATTGGGCATGGCTGAGCCAAGGTGGGGAGTACACAATAAAGATGTGAGAAGCTTTTCCCACTGGGGTCAGGACCCTGCCCATAAAGGAGGTATGACATGTCTTGATTATAGAGGTGGACTTGCTCTGGGATGAGAAGACCTTCCTTTGTTACTTGAGAACACGTGTTCTGTGAAACATGGTTAGGTGCCCTGGGCAACACTGAGAGGTCTAGTAGCCTCCCTATTGACAGGGCCTTGGATGTCCCCACTGTTGGTGCTTCTTTGGTCTGAAGGAAACTGAAAGTGGACTGGCCTTGTAGTTTCTGTCTCTCTCTCTCTCTAACTTCTTCCCTGAAGACTGCCTCTCTGAGGACTGGTCCCTGTGGTAGCTTATATTGTTTTAGCTCTGTGATGTCACACGGGGCCAGTACTCTAAAAAGAGATAGTTTCTCAAGTGTGTTCCAAGCTTCCCAATTCTTTCCTCGTTCTGGTTCCTCTTCCCATGCCCTTCCCCCTCCCATATCCCTCAGTTGCCTGGTAGCCTCTCCTTTCTCCTTTAAGGGGATCCAACATGCATTCCACTTTAAGAAATACTTGACTTTTTAATAACTTAAGCCTGTATGGATGGAAATGTGGAGCTTCTTGTCTTTTCTCAATGGTCACCCCACTGAACATGAGTCTGAGCGTTTTTGTGGCATCCTAACACATAGCCCAAGTAGTTCTTAATATCTGGTGTGTAATACGGATGAGGGCATTTCAATGAAAGGAATCAGAGATCTGTCACATGCCTGTCTCCCACACCGTGCAGACTTTCTGATGGAAAGACTTCCAGTTCCTGATGTTTTCTGAAGATTAAAGAATTACCTTTCGAGTACAAAAAGGTCAGAGCCTTCAACCAAGGGAAGCAAGGTGTTAGGTGCAGAGAGGACTATGCTAGGGGCAGTGGGCACCTCAGTGCCCTGGTATCACACCAAGGATGTGGTTGTTATACTCTGACTCTATACAGACCAGCCCTAGTGATAGATGTCATCAGTCAAAGGTCAGTGACTACTTTTGCTGGAGCAAAATTAGCAGGGCGTGCTGTGAGCCAGCCTGGGCCACAGGCAGAAGAGTTCAGAAAGGCCAGAAGAAAGGCAGTTACAAGAGTGGAATGTGGAGAAAAATAAGAAAGGGAAATAGGTATGAATGGTTAGAACAGAACAATTAACCCATAGGTTGGGCGCCTGGGTGGCTCAGATGGTTAAGCATCTGCCTTCGGCTCAGGTCATGATCTCAGGGTCCTGGGATTGAGTCCCGCATCGGGCTCCCTGCTCCTTGGGAGCCTGCTTCTCCCTGTGCCTTTCTCTCTCGCTCTGTCTCTCATGAATAAAAAAAAAAAAAAAAAAATCTTAAAAAAAAAAAATTAACCCATAGGTTGACTGGGCAACTCAGGCTACTTACTGGAAATAAAGTGCTTAAATGTCCTTGTTTGCAGTTGATTGGAAACACTGATCTAATGTCTTGCTAGCACCCAATAGAATAAATCATTCCGTAGGGTTACTAATTCATTCATCATTCAGCCATTTATTCAGTCAGTAGGTAATTATTGTTTATTGTATACAATACTGTAGCTAGGAATTTAGAGATGAACAACATAGGGTTCCTGTTCTTAGGGAACTTACTGTTTGCAAAAGGGGCTGACATGTATAATCATAAATTGTGATGTGATATGATAAGTATAATTAAAAAGCTGTGGGAGCACAGAGGTAGCAGCACTGACCGTGTCCAGGGTCAATGGGAGGGATTGTCAGGGAAGCTTCTAGAGATAGTTATATGTAGGGCAGTTCTTGAAAGATGAGAAGGATTATGGCAGGTAGACATGGGGAGAGCACAATACAGGCAGAGGGGATGACATGGGGGTCTGGCAGGTCTGAGACGTGGAAGGGGTCTAGTCTGGTGGGTATGCTGTGTGAGTGGTGGGCAGTCAGGCTGGAGGAAGAGGCTGGGCCCAGATTGTCAAGAGCCTTGAGTGTTGCCTAAAAGTCTGGACTTTTTCCTTAAGTCACAAGAAGCCATTAAATGACTTTTTGATCAAGTTTACTTTTTGGAGTGATCATTCTGGTAACTTTGCGGAAGATGGGGTTAGACAGTTCAATTAGAACATTGTAACAGAAGTTTAGGTGAGATGGTAAGAACATAATGAAGGGAATGGAGAAAAGAGAAAACATATGGTGGAGTTTTAGAGATGAAATTAGAAGAAAGGGTTGAAGGGTTGGTAGGACACAGATATCTGATAATTTATAAAGGATATGTGGGTCCACTTGATGAGAAGTTCTCAACTGGGACCTGTAAGTCAGAACTGCCCAAGGGACTTCTAAAAATCCAGATTCCCAGGCCCTGCATTTCTTTCTCAGGGACATGGACTTCACCACCATGTCCCAAGCATCTAACACATGGTAGGTACTCAGGAATAAGTACCTATGGAAATGAATGAATGAATGAATGCATGCATGCATGCATGCATACCAGCACCCTCTCTTACTGTCCTTCAGCACACTTCTCACTACCTGACATTGTGTTATATATTTATTGTGTGTATGTATTGTGCCTTCCCCCCAGATCCATGAGGAAAAGAGCTTTTTGTTTATTGCTATATTTTGTTTGGTTCACTGCAGTATTCCTAACACCTACAACAGTGCCCAACAAGTGTCTCGTGGAATGAATGGAGAATAGATGGAGAGTGAGAGTCTGACCAACTGAATGAAAATAGTTGATGAGATAATTGTGAAATAATAACAGTGAATGAAGGTTAACGAACAAACTAGTGAATAAATGAATGATTGAAGTGGTTTGCAACTCAGGAAGTGAGTAGAAAGAGGAGAAGGGGAAAAGTTAAATTACAGGAACAGGACTGACAGCCTTCAGACTTCATTGCTGTGCGTTACTGAGAATCTCTCAGTTCAGCGGTATCACCGTGAGCTCCGGTGATTACAAAGATGGAAGAGAATGGGAGGAGTATTCTCACATTTGGACAACTGCAAGATAGGGACATTCAGGACTGGAAGGCATGGAGGCAGGAGGGAGCTTGGCTGCTCCAGAGGTTTGTGATGTCCATTAAATCAAAAACATCCCTAGAGAATGAATATCTCCAAAATGAGTTCAGGGAGAACAAGGTAAAGCCTTCCCTATGGTTTTTCCTTCCGTGGCATTAGCACTTCCCTGTGACATGGGAGAAAGCAATGAGTTTTCTTACAAGGGAAGCTGGGTGTCCTCACCTCACTTTGTCTTTGGTGGAATTAAAAACACTTTTGTTCTAAGTTGTCCTAATGAATAAAAATGCTAGTTTTGAAGCTTCGCTGCCTGTGCTTCAGCAATACTTCTGCCACAGATCTCCCTCTTACCTTCTGCTGAATGGGAACCAAGCAATTCAAACCATGTCTTTAGTTCTGAAACAGTATTATTTTTTCTACTAATGTTCTTTTCCCTGGAAGGCTTTTGTTTATCTCTCTCTCAATCTCAATCTCTTTTTCTCTCTCCCTCCCCCCACCCATCTCTATCTCACAGAAGGATTAGCTATTTACCTCCATCCCCTCAATAATAAGAGCAATGTGAGGCACTTGGCTTGCTCCCAAAGTCAAGGTAGAGATGAGCCAATCTATGGACAGCACATTTGATCTTTTGTCCTTGGATATGTTGCCTCTCCAGTGACGTGACCGTTTCATTTCTTAGAGGCCTGCCCCACAGAACCACTTCTGTGGAGCTCTTTAAAACAATCTTTCTTAACCCAATAGGATCTTGGATTTACCCAGATCACTTATGGTGGAAATAGCTGCACTATGACATCAGAGTGTCTTACACTTGGCTGAGAATATGCGTGTGAGAGAAATTCTGTAGCGTGCAGTGTGGTGCCCCCAGAGAAGTAATGTTTTAAGAAAATACCGACTTGAAAGTCCTGGCCTAGCATATTTTCTAATTTACTTCCCTCACTTTATTCCTGAGCCATTTCTTTTGTTTATTCATGTATTGGAGCGTCACAGAGTGTAACATAGGAGAGCATGGTGCTGGACGCCGGGGATGTGATACAGCATTCGCTCCAAGGATCTCACCGTCCAAAGGGAGAGGCCAGCAACAACAACGACATGTGAAAAAAATCACTTGCCCAATTGCTTCTGATTCAACACTGTTAGTATTTAAGCTGCAAAATGCCTCAAAAGAAGGCATAAGATGTTGGCTGTTATTTTTCACTTTTTTAGAGAGAAAGGCCAGTTAAGGTTCAAAAGCTTTTAAAAGTTGCTTTCATGTGCTTTGGAGCACTTTAGGGCTGGACGCAGAAGCAGATGGAGTGTCCAGCTGCTTGCGTGGTGTGATGGGAAGCCCCACCTCTTTCCCCAGTGTCCCTGGAACAGTACCTAACATGATTATTCTTTAGAGTGAAGTCTTCAGAGACTTGTGTTAAAATGCAGATACTTTGAACCCTAATGCCAATATCACAAGTTAATATTTTAATAATTCTTTTAACAAAGTAAACCCATTTTGTCTAAGTGTTCCTTCTGGTCTTGCAGGTAGTTTTTGAAAGGTGCCTGAGGGAATAATTACAAGCACAGGGTGGGGAATTTGGCTTGCTACAGTTTAAAAAGCTCATCTTATGGAATGTATTGGGTATCTTTTATATGCAGGACACAGTCTACTGCCTCCGAGAGGGATTTCAAGAAACAAAGACAAGGTATCTGGCTATAAAGAGACTATACTCTCGTAGGAAAAATTATGCATCCGTATGTGGATGTCTGATCACATGATAACAAATAGTGCCAGGCCGAGAGCAAATTCCTACTCCAAAGTACCAAGGAAATGTGCTGTAAGATTGGAGACAAGGAGACCCACTTCCAGCTGGGCTGATAGAAGAGCAGCATCATAGGGCGGTGAGATTTGGCTGGGGCTTGGAGATGACAGCAAGGATTTGGGCGGAGAGCACAGCAAACATGCGAAGGCAGGGCTGGGGGATAGGCAGAGTGCAGATAGCAACCAGTTGAGGGAGTTTTGGGGATAATGAGTAGAGAGGCAACTTCGTGTGGCATGAAGGGTCACCAGGAAGGAAGAGTGTAGAAGTATATTGGGTAGATGGTGGAGGATCTCCAGTTCCTTCCTGACAAGTTCAGACTTCATTCCACAGGCCCTGGGGATCCAGGGAAAAGAAACGAGCAGAAGAGCGATATGGTCAAAGTTGTGTGTGAGACCATCCCAGCTTAGTGGCAGAATGCTGAGTGGATGAGAGGAGTGGAATTTGAGAATCAGGAGGTCGGATGTGAAGCTAATTGAGTCCACAGAAATTCAGGAGGTGACAGTGCAGGTGGAAAGGAAATGATGAATGTGAGAATCCCTGGGAAGGAAGAATCACCTGGACCTCAGCCCTCTTGCTCTGAACCACTGCTTTATTAATGTGAGAAGTCAGAAGCAGGATAGCCTAGCCATGACTGTGATTGTCTTTGGGGTCAGGGTCAGACACCTGGCTCAAATCCCCAGCTCTTCATTAACTCATTTTGTGACATTGAGCAGGTTCCTTAGCCTCGCCAAGCCTCGGTTTTCTCATAAGTAAAATGGGGAGAAGGGTACATACCTCATAGGGATGTTGCAAAAACCAGTTGGAGATATGAAGGTTGTAGTAATGATGTTTCCCAATGAATAGGCAGGCACGCAAAACATTGCTGTGCTCCTCAGAAGGAGTAGAGACAGAGCTTAATCTAAGAAGTCACTGTATTTTCACAGACAGACTTTGAGGCCTAAGATTCTTGTTTTCATTTTTTTCTAAGCAGACTAACCAAGTAGCTAACCATGTGTCCCAACCCCATCTCATTTTCCCCTCTCCCAACCACACGGTAACCCGGTGAATACTGTGTGTTTCTGTATTTTAGTGACTGACCATGTGCTCTGAATGTGTTGTTCCTTCCTCTCTTTGCTTTCTGAGCTAATAGAAACAAAGGCTTAAAAAAAAAACACACACACCTAAATAATGTGCCTACTTGTTGTTTGGCAAGTAACATGAAAAAAATAAAGGAAAAATCATGGTTACCTATCTGCTGCTGCCTTCCCTGGCCCTGGCTCAGTGGCCTTCATCTTTTCAGTTGTTCACCAGTTCTAGTTTTGTACCAGCTGCTCTACATGGTATCGCAGGGGGTTATAAAGATGGTCAAGATGGTACTCCTGGGGGATCTCCCGTTTACTATGAGAGATAAGGTATGTACGCAGAATGAGGTTGCATAGTAGACATGAGGCACATTGCTGGATAAAGTTTAGTAAGAGAGAGACTGGTCTCATGTCTGGTTTTATGATGTGAAATATACATACTCAGAGCTGGAGCCTGGGAGGCACGGGAGCTGGGTTTCCAAGGAGCAGAGAGGGCAAAGTGTCGCATCCCTGCTTATCCTTCGTTGTTGGTGAGTGGGAGGGGAAAGGAGGAAGGTGGCAGGAGAAAATGGGTGTTCCATGGACAGCCCCAACCAGCAACACTGGATTCAGGTCCTCTGATCATGTAACTGCTTTATTTATAAGGAGATGATATAAAACATTCTAAAAAACAGGCTGGCATGTGCTATAAGTTTCCTCATGTCACTCCGTGGTTCCTTAAAATGGCAGTCAAGAGAAATAGCTTTCTAGTCCTGGGCTCTTGGCTGTTTTTATTGTACGGACAGTGTGAGTTCTCTTAGTGACCAGGTCCTTTTTTTACAGTGGCTGCTAGACAACTTGATAGAAGTGTGTGCCCATCTGTTTTAAGAATCACCTCCTATAATGTGTTTTTCTATTAGCCTTAATTCTGGCTCCATTATAAATTCCCATTCTTGTTCCCTGCCCTTCCCTGCCCTTCCCCGCCCCATCCTTTTACCCCTCTTTGTCACATCCACCTGATAAAGATGTATTTTATATACATCTGCCTCATCTGCTGTAATTCCTTTCTGGAACAGTGTGGAGGGTAATGAAAAGAAGAATGGCTTCCTCAGAGGTTCAGCCTCTTCCCGGGACTAAGTCTGTGCAAAAAGAACAATTGATGTGCAGAAGGAAGGAAAGGAAAGGAAGCCGCAGGGACTTGTTGCTCACGATTGCAGCCACCATATTCTTGGGCCAGGCTCTGTGGCCTTGGGGCAGGTTTCTCTCCTTCCCCAAGGTCCAGTTCCTTTGCTGCATGGTAGAAAGCCTGTGCCTTCCAAGGTATTTTCCAAGTTGTTGACTCTGTGATGTCACTAAGAGAACAGGTGGAGTCTAAGTGTGTACAGTGGTTTCAGCCAATAGAGATTTCACCTGTCATGCCTGAGGCAAGGCCCCTGGAGCGGGAAGTCTGAGCAGGTGGTTTTCCTTCCCCTCGAGAGCCACTCTGACTCTCTTTGTTCCTTCTTCCTCAGTATCCATGGGACTGGTTGTTCAGGAGGGAGGCCTGCTCAACTCACTTTTCTCCATTTACTCCCACCTTGCTCTCGTCCTGGGGCTGCCTAGTCCCTTGGGTAGAGAATCTTCTTCCTTCTTCTGAGCCAGCTCCAGGCTTCTATTTTCTCATCCTCTTCTGGCTGCTGTGCTTGGCCTTATCCCTCCGGTATTTGAACAAGACCTTGCTGGCCAGCCTGGAGAGTGGGGTTGAGAGTCCTCAGCAAGTTGCCTGGATGCACCAGCATCCCTGCACAGCATCCCTTAGATCTGCTGTCAAGTCACTGGTCTCACCTGAATCGTTTCTTTGGTTATTTCCTGCCTGAGTTAGCGTAAGCATGCTGTTCTGTGAAATCAAGCCCTCCCTGAAACTCTGGGGCTTTATTTCAGCAATGACGTCCGCTGCTGCGCCACCCCACACACATACCCCACCTCCGACCCTGCCTTGAGATGAGTTGCTCCCTGTCATCTGCATCTGATGTTAGCTTCTGACTTGGAGATGAGTTCATTTCTACACATTTACATTGTGAACCTCTCCTGTGCTTGGTACCATGATAAAAACTGACGGCTTCTGCTGGATGGTTTTGCCTGCCTCATCCCTGTCTTTCTCCTTTCTGCTCTGCCCCTGCCTTTGCTTCACTGCTTAATCATCTCTAGGCCCCAACACCCTCTCCCTTCCTGGCAGTTCAGTTTTACAAACGTCCTCTGCTGTCCTTCCTTAATAGCTTTCAGCTTTAGATGCAGGGGGAGGGCTTATTCTCTGAATTATTGTTTCTTTTGCAGTTCTGTCTTGGTAAATCAAGCCTCCACCGTGATGGATACATCCCAGGAAAACACAAAGAAGTCAGCTGTGTCTCCGGCTAAGGTAGATTGAGATCAGACTCCGAATATCATTTTTGGCAAGAATGCCGTTTTTCTCATTTTAGCAAAGCACCATGAAGTGAAGAGGATTTTTTTTTTTTTTTGCAACAAATACAGATGATTTTTACTGTTTAATGTAAGAAGTCACTCTTGTGGTGGAAAAGTTGATGAATACCATGTTTCTGCATTGCTGAAGACTGATTTTTTGCCCTAGAGAATAAAAAATCTCATGCTATTGGGGACTGCCGCTTTTTAAGCATTTGGAATGTGACTTGTTAGTCCCGTATCAGTCCATATTCCTGTTCTTAGCTTCCTGAATCTCTGTTAGAGGTCTGCTTGTGGGAGGGGATTGCCAGTTTATGAAACTCTAGGCAGGGGCGCCTGGGTGGCTCAGTTGGTTAAGCGACTGCCTTCGGCTCAGGTCATGATCCTGGAGTCCCGGGATCGAGTCCCGCATCGGGCTCCCTGCTCGGCGGGGAGTCTGCTTCTCCCTCTGACCCTCCTCCCTCTCATGCTCTCTGTCTCTCATTCTCTCTGTCTCATATAAATAAATAAAATCTTTAAAAAAAAAAAAGAAACTCTAGGCAGTAAACACTGATACTCAGTTTTATATTAGTAAAAAATTTTATTTACTGATCCCCTTTGTGTCATTGGAATTGATGATCATAATAGTGATAATGAAGCACTTCAAATACCTTGGTAAGTATCTTTTAATTCTTTATAAGAAAGGTCATTTACAATTATATTTAGTTCAGCTTTAATCTAGTACAGCAAGAGTCTCATATGGTAGAAAGAGCATGGGGGGAATCTGCCCCTGATTAGTCTCAGGTTTACCCTAACCTTGACCAGGTCCAAATTTTCTCACTTTTGTAAAATGTGAGGTTTAGATTCAAATGCCTGGTTCTGGTTTAACGTTATAGGACTCTGGATTGAGTGTATTTTATAGTTTAATTTTTCTCTGGCATATATGGTAGCTCTGTGCCGGCCACATTAACCAGGACAGCAATTTTTCAAACAGGCCAGATAGAGTTTACTGGATAAAACTATCAATACTGGAGATAATAGGCACTTGCTAACACTGAGTTGCTGCTGTGACATTTAAAATGAGTTTAATAAACAATATTTTTCCCCAGCAAAGGAAAAATCCATTTAATAGCTCCAAGTTGCCAGAAGATCACTTATCTCAACAAACCAAAAGTGAGCCGTCACAAAATGGAAAGGCTGGTTTCTCTCAGACTTCAAAAGAAGGTAAACATTATTTTTATGGACTAGATATTTTTATCTTTGTTATCTGTGGGCTGAGGGAAATTCTCAGAGTTCCTTTAACTAAAATAACTTTCAAGAGAAAGTGAAAAGTCCTGATAGTTTTCTTATTGTGCTATGCCCATTGGTTTCCTGCCTGAGGGAAGGAAGCAGACATTTTAGAAACTGGAAGTTCATGCATTCCAGTCTTGGAGCTGACACTTGTCGTTTGACCTCCGGGCCTTAGGTTCCCTCTCAGTGAACTAGGGAATTTTTTGACCAGAGGCATTCAATCATTCATGTAATGGCGCTTATTGGATGTCTGCCACATGCAGACATGGTTTGTGTGAAATTAAAAGAGTTCACCTCAAGAGAAAAAAAAGCCACTTGACAAAGTTGTGATCCTCTTATCTGTAATTATCAGCCTGGTCCCTGAGGAGGCATTTGATCAGGTTTGGTGGCTTAATTGATTTAAGTCTGCCTCTTAGGGAATTTTACCATTCTTCTGTGCCATTAAGAAGAAATACTAGACAATTCAGTCTCTTCAAATGCAACTGTAAGAAGATTCCACACGCGGGCGCCTGGGTGGCTCAGATGGTTAAGCGTCTGCCTTCGGCTCAGGTCATGATCCCAGGGTCCTGGGATCGAGTCCTGCATCGGGCTCCCTGCTCAGCAGGAAGTCTGCTTCTCCCTCTCCCTCTGCCATTCCCTCTGCTTGTGCTCTTATATCTCTCTGTCAAATAAATAAAAAAATCTTAAAAAAAAAAAAAGAAGATTCCACACGCATTAAAGATTGGATGAGGGATAGAAAATTAGCATTGAACAGTGGAGTTGGAGTTTCAGTTATCCTGTTTTAATATTAGCATATTTCCCCCCTCTATTGGATACACATTATATTATGTAAAATATTTTACAGAAAAAAGGCAATGGAACATGCTACCTGTTTTTTTAACTTTCTGAAAAAAATTAATTTTTGTTTTTATTTTAAAGATTTATTTGAGAGAGAGAGAGAAAGAGAGTAGGAGGGCAGGGGCAGAGGGAAAGGGAGACAGAGTCTAAAGCAGACTCCATGAAGAGTGCAGAGCCCAACCTGGGGATTGATCTCACCACTCGGAGATCATGACCAGAGCTGAAACCAAGAGTCAGACACTTAACCAACTATTGCCACCCAGGAGTCCCTGAAAAAATTAATTTTTGTTTTAGAGATTTTCTTTTTAAAAAATTAAGATTTTTTTTAGAAATTTGAGTTCCTTGGGGTGCCTGGGTGGCTCAGTCGGTTAAGCGTCTGCCTTCAGCTCAGGTCATGATCCCGGGGGTCCTGGGATCGAGCCCCTCCTCTTGCTCGTGCCCTTTCTTTCTCTCTCTTTCTCAAAAAATAAATAAAATCTTAAAAAAAAAGAAAAGAAAATTGAGTTCCTTTTTCTGGTTTCCATATGTAAATTTTTAAAGTGGCTTCTGTGTTTTTCCTTAGCCTCCTTAAGGAATTTTAGAAATCTTTTCTAAAAACTATTTTATTGAGTATAAAAATACCACAAAGTATGTATATAAGGCACAGGAATCTTAAATGTACAGGTCAATGAAGTTCATGCCTGAATTTTTAAGTGCTTTTTAATTAGGTCTGCACTTAGGATAATACCTTATTTTCTTTAATATTTTACTGCTTTTGCTACATGTAGATTAAGTTTATGTGAGGTGTTTTAAGTATTAGAGCTATTCTCCATTTGACATGTCACCTAATGTGTTTTAATTTACAGGTGAATTGTCAGAGTCAAAAGAAAACTCATCTATCCCAGATACTTCAAGCCAAAATTTAGAGAAACCAAAGCAGACATTTCCAGGCTCCGAGAATGGATCTCCGGTCAAAGCTCCAATCCCCAAAGCCAGGAAAATTCTCCCCAAATCACATGAGTTAAAGCAAGAAGATAACCAGTCTTTTCCTCGACAAAGGACAGACTCCCTGAGCACGAGGCGGGCTCCCAGGGGGATCCTGAAACGCAACTCCAGTTCCAGCAGCACAGACTCAGAAACAGTTCGTTTTCATCAGAACTTGGAACCCAAAAGCAAAATTGTGTCCCCTGGCCTCACCATCCATGAGAGAATTTCTGAGAAGGAGCATTCTTTAGAAGATGACTCCTCAAACTCCCTGGAGTCATTGAAGCATGTGAGATTCTCTGCAGTGAAGGATGAGCTCCCGCAGAGTCCTGGGCTAAGCCGTGGCTGGGAAGTAGGAGAATTTAGTGTTTTAGAATCTGACAGGTTAAGGAATGGAACGGAAGATAATGTGGACGTCGATGAGTTTTGGAATGACCCTAAGCCTTCCCAATACAGGAAGCCTTTGCCTTTACATCAGTCAGCCTCAAGCCCAAGTGCATCAAAAAATGGAACACAGCAGCAAGTGACTTCTGGTTCTTTTCCAATGAATGGGCACCATTCTCCCTTAGAAGTTTTAACTCCAAGACCAGAGTCTGTTGAAAATTCATCCACCACCAATGAACACAAAGCTAAACCATCAGAATTATCAAGGCTTGAATCAGAATTGTCCAAAAGCCCTGCTGGTAAGAGAGTTGTCACTACCAGACTATAAAAACCAAACCAATGGGCTTGGAATGGCCAGGCCAGTCCTATAGAAGCCCCATTTGGCCTCCTAGACACTCCAGCTACAATTCAGGCAGGTGCCACTGGGGAATGATTATGCTGCCTCTTAATGGGTTTGGAGGTTTTCCTCAATCATCAATAACTAAAGGGATAACTAAAACTAAAACCAGGATAGTTTCTGGTCCATTATGCTTTTCTCTAAAAAATTCAACTATCAAATATTTAACCAAACAAATTGCAGTGTTTTGAATTAAATCAAAGTGTGTATATAGAGTAAGAATTAAATATATGCTAATACCTTTGTACAGAATATATTATTCACCTAATGCATATTTATCAATTACTATTTAATCAAACTTTGATTTTTTTTAAAAGATTTTATTTTTAAGTAATCTCTACACCCAACGTGAGGCTGGGATTTACGACCCCGAGATCCAGAGCTGCACACTCCACTGGCTGGCTGGCCAGGCCCCCCAGATTTTTTAATCTCAGAAGAACCTTAATTTTTTTTTTTTTAAATTTGAGAGAGAGACAGAGCACGAGTAGGGCGAGGGGCAGAGGGAAAGGGACGAGCAGACTCCCTGCTGAGCAGAGAGTCCAATGCGGGGCTTGATCCCAGGACCCTGAAATCAGGACCTGAGCCAAAGTCAGATGCTTAACCGACTGAGCCAGCCAGATGCCCCCAACCTTCATTTTCTTAGCCATTTGTTCTTAGATGTTAAAAGTGCTGATGGAACTTTCTCCTTCAGCTGCTGTGAGCTGAGAGGCAAAGAGAATACTGCTTTTCCCTGCTACCTAGCTAACTAGCCCTGTCTTGGAGATCTTATACCTCTCAAGGGATGAGACACTGTTTTCCCATACCCATACGATTATTTCATAATTCTTATGTTTTAAAAAAACAGGAACAATGGAAAAAATCATGCTGTGTATTCTCTCCCATCTTCTCTAAGTCTTCCTCCAGCCCTATGGTAATTTCTTTATAGTCAGGAAAATTTACAATGGCAGCAGTCACACGTCTGATGCACTTGGTCTCCTCCTTCCTTATTAGTCAATATTAAGTTAACCCTGGGTCACTTTTGCTCAGCCCTACAGTTTCACACTTGTTCAGATCAATCCACTTCTTAAAGAGCAAAGCACTTCCAATTATCCCCCTATGCCCCAGACATTTTAATCATTTGAACAGGAATATTTTTTTTTAATTAAAAATTAGCAGGTGCTTCTTCAATGAAAAAACCCCTCATATTAAAGAAAATTCCTAAAGTTTGATAAACATGGCCAAATAATTGGATGGTGCTTATTTAAATGTTTATTCAAAAGATGAAAAAATTCTTTAATAATATTTTCCTTTACTATCCTTTACTATCATCCACAGAAAAAATTTGGTAAACCTTTCCTGTTTTTCAAACTGTACCTGCTTTCCCACAGACTAAAGACTATCTTTATAATTTTATAAACTACTTATTTGTGCTTTCTGATTTTTATTTTTAAAGATTTATTTATTTTAGAGAGGGAGAGCAAGCACATGAGTTGGGAGGCAGAGGGAGAGAGAGAGAATCTCAAGCAGACTTCCCACTGAGTGCTGAACCGAACACGGGGCTCAATCCCATGACCCTGAGATCATGACCTGAGCAAAAATCAAGAGTGGGAATTTAACCATCTGAGCCACCCAGGCAACCCTGTGCTTTCTGATTTTTAAGTCCCAGCTGACCATGAAATTTGGGAGGAAGACATCATCAGATATATATATATATATATATTTTTTTTTTTAGATTTTTTTTTTCTCTTAGAGAGAGAGCCTGGGCAGGGGCAGAGGGAAAAGCAGACTCCCTGCTGAGCAGGGAGCCCAACAAGGGGCTTGATCCCAGGACCCCAGGGATCATGACAAGAGCCCAAGTAGACGCTCAACTGACTGAGCCAAGCAGGCATCCCCAGCTACACCTATTTTGATTGACAGGTCTCCTAGCTTTAGAGCTTATATACAAAGTTCTGCTTACTTATTAATGCCCTGCTTACCACAAAAATATATACAAGTAAATAATGAAACACAGAAAGAAAACCAGGCCCCCAAAAATGGTAAATGCAAAGTATGTGAATTATAAAGGTTTGACTTTAGCTCTGACCTTCAGGACAGTCAATATCACATTCATTACTACACTGCAAAATACAGAGAAGATGGAACACTGCCTGGCATCAAATCTTTAAAATAACTGTTCTTATTTTAAAAGTAATACACTTTTTTTTTTAAAAGATTTTATTTATTTATTTGGCAGAGAGATACACAGTGAGAGAGGGAACACAAGCAGGGGGAGTGGGAGAGGGAGAAGCAGGCTTCCCACAGAGCAGGGAGCCCGATGTGGGGCTTGATCCCAGGACCCCAGGATCATGACCTGAGCCAAAGGCAGACGCCAAATGACTGGGCCACCCAGGGGCCCCGAAGGAAATACACTTTTGTTGTAAAACATTTGAAAAGAAGAAATGCACACAGAATAAAACAAATACCATCTGTGATGTCATCATCCAGCACTAACTACTGTATTGCTGACATTTCATTGTAGAGCCTTTCAATAATTTTCAAGCATGAATATAATCTTAAATTATGTTTATACTGCTAGAATTCTTTTTTTACTAATAGTATATTATAAGCATTTTTTCATCATTGTCTTCGGTTAAACAAATGAACACAGAATTCTTTAAGATATCTCAAAAGAACTTCACAATTATTGACATATTCAATAGTACAATGTGTAGTTAAGGAAACCAAGATCTGCCACGTGCCCATTATTGTATAACACTTTGTTGTTTTCACACTTAGCCAGAGTTGATGATTAAAATTAAAGATAGAATTTTATTAACGGATATGTCCTCTAGTGCATTTGAAATGTAGCTGACTTCATAAAAGTTCAGCTGACATAATTTTCAGCAACATGCATTGCATGGCTTAGCATTTGTAAGGAAGAGGGAGGAATGCTGAAACACCTGGGTGTTAACTAAAGGGATGGGTGCCTAACTCCCTTATCTAAGTGTCCCATGTGCCCTTTGATTAAGGCTCAGAAAGGATTCTCTCTGCTTTCTTGATAGCTTAGAGCTTAAATAACCTTTCCTAGCATCTTAGCCATTGGTCAGCCAACATCAGGGAATGGGTGAAGATCACATTCTGCATCAGTCTTGTTTCATTTATTTGGCTCACAGAAACTACTTAGAAACTCACAAACTGTAGAAGGGAAACAGGGGATAATAGAGGAGCCTCTTGAGATCATGGTCCTCAAACTCCAGTATGCAGAAGAATCTCTGGGAGAGCTGTTAGTAAAGATTCCTGGCCCCACTTCCAAGATTCTGGTTTAATCTATCAAGAGGAAGGCCCAGGAATACAAATATCTTCATTGTACCATTCTGATATTCTGGAGGGAGCTCCAGAAAGTTTTTTTCCCAACTCCTGAAATTCTCCTTGGTCTTTGTTCCTCAAACTCGGTATAAGCCACCTCTAGTGTTTAGGAGTATGCCAGTGGATGGGTGGAGTCATAAAATCAACATGGCACATCTTCCTATGGTGTCAAGTTTTATGCATAGATTTGAGAGTAGAAGAAAAGTAATATTTAAAAGTAACATGGATCACAGGCACCTGGGTGCCTCAGTCGGTTAAGCATCCAACTCTTGGTTTCTGCTGACTGAGGTCATAATTTCAGGCTCATGAGATCCAGTCCCATGTTGGGCTCCATGCTCAGTGGGGATTCTGCTTGGAATTCTCCCTCCCTTTCCCTCTGCCCCTCTTCCCATTATTGCGCACACATGCGTGTGCATTCTCTCTCTCAAATAAAATATTTTTAAAAAGTGTAACATGGATCAGAATACAAAATCCACGTGAGTTTTTTTTAATTAAGCTTACACCCTATGTGGAGTATAAACTCATGACCCTGAGATCAAGACTAGCATGCTCTACTGACCAAGCCAGCCAGGCACCCCCATATGAATTTTCAGAATAAATCAGAGACGTCAAAAGAATTTCTCAACTGGGTCTATACCACATACCTCAGGCATCTACATTTACCTTCCTTTACTGTCAGAGCAACTCTGGTAGAATATCTTAATTAGGATATAATTAATTAATTAATATCCTGAAAAATGCTGATAGAAACAGCTAGTGGTGTGGAAAATATAAATACAAAGTGCCTCTTTAAAAGATAATGTGAGTGATTGAATGATAATTCTTTAAGCATTCTCTTTCCTTATTTAGAAAAGCATTTCTGTGTTGCAGATGGACTGTCTTGTGTTGAGCCTGAGCCATCTCAGGTGCCAGATCACAGTTCTAGAGACCATCAGCAAGGTAAGCCCCCTCTTCTCAAGGCCCTAAAAGCTAGGACGTCCTCACACTCTGGTCCATTTGCCACTGAGATAAGGAAGACAACTGACGATTCCATATCTAAAGTCCTAGACTGGTTTAATCGAAGTTCTCATTCAGAAGACAATAAGTCATCTCTCCAACATCCCCAAGGAATAGAGCTGAAAGAAGAAACAGAATCACCGATTGCTACTGCCTTGGTGAGAGATGACACCATTCTAAAAGAAAATGGCTCAAAGGCTCTGTTACCCACCAAAGTTAAATTGATGCCTATGGAATCTGATTCAACATTCCAGGGAAAGGTAAATACACTGCCTTCTAGGACTTGCCAAAATAATAATGTGAATATCAAACCCAAATCCATTCATTTGTCCCAACAAGGCAAGGAAGGTCCAGCCATATTTCAACCATGTGAAATCTATGGCCCAAATCAAGGGAGTAAAACTATGGACTCTAGCCAAGTTTCAAAAAACAGAGGAGAAGGAAATCGAGTACTTACCCCAATCAGTAACAATTCCTACAGTGCTCTCAAAGGACCTGATGCAGAACACCAAGTTCCATGCAACATTAAGGATGTTGGCAGCTTAGATGAAGAAGAGCCTAAGCTTCATGTTTATGAAAAAAATAGAGGAAACTCAGAAGTGAATTTTGACTCTATAATACTTGTCAAAAAAACAAGTTTGAAAGAGAACATGAAGGCAGAGAGAGAGAGCAAAGGAGGAGATCCACACATCCTGAAAGCTTCTTTAGAACCAGAGAATATTGAGTCACTACATGGGGCTACCAAAAACAAATCTTGGGAGAAGCCTGAGGTCCAGTTAAAAGAAGCTGGTGAGGTTCCCAAGAACCAAGTGCAAAGACAGAAATACAAAAGAGTAAGTGAAAGAATATCTTTCTGGGAAGGTGAGAAAGCTGCTGCTAAGTTAACTCATAAAGAACCCACATTGTCATGCAGTCAAGGGCAACCTTCGACTAAAGCATATCAGCCTGTGAAGTCCATGGACAGTTTATCTACAGGCCAGTGTGAATATAATCAAGTCACTAGCAAACAAGTGGTCCTAGATGAGAATGGCCACACAGCCCATCTCTCCAGTTTTTATTCCTCGAATAAACCTAAAGAGACCAGGCCCCAGATATCCGGTCCATCCAAAAATTATCCTTCAGTTGACCAATCAGGTGAAGTGTCTCCCTTTCAGAATAAGATAAATGAGCCTATAAAAAGATTGCCAGTGGCAGAGAGTTGGCATTATGAAAGGGATATTACTTTACCAGCTGGGCAACATCCTTCAAATATTGGGAGTGGAATGCATACTCCTTTGGAGAAAGACAAATCTCTAATCAGTGAATCAAATCCCAACTTTAAAGTTAAGTCCCTAAAAGAAAGAATGGATGAATCCAATACAGAACAGGTCTATAATCACTCTCAATTTGAGAATTTGAGAAAGTTTTGGGGCTTAGGAGCCAATCCAAACAGTCAAGAAAATGTTGAGAAGAATACTAACACGATAAGCCAAAAATATTTGGTGCCTTTTAATAGCCAGAAACACAAAGAATTCAGTGACATTAAATCATCAGGAAAGAATACCCATGAAATAGGGATGCTTCCAGGTAAAAAAAAAATTCTGGTAAGAGAGAAAATAGAAAAATTAAATTCAAAGTGCACACGCCAGGTGTTATCAGATGGAACCATGTTTCCATTGGGACCATCCAGAAAGTCTACTCATCATTTGCCAGGAAATGAGTCATCAAAGGAAAATGTGGAAAAGAATACGAAATGGTTTGTTACGCCAGTGTTCGAGGAAGAAAAGGATTACTCAGACCAAGAGATTCAAGAATCCATAGTTAAAACAAGTGTTTTGTCTAAAGACTACAAAGACACTTTTAATGACAGCTTACAGAAGCTACTTTCAGAAGCTTCATTACTAGCCATGCCTCCTTCGGGTGGAAAAGTTCATGGAAAACAAATGTCTGAACCAGATATTTCTGGAAATAAGAGATGGCCTCAAGATACAGATTTTGCTGAGACTGAAGAAGATGACAAAGGACATAAGGAGACCATTAATGAGCATGTAGACAAAACAGTAGCTCCTTCAAAGGTTAAGCCGAACACTTTGACTGCTAGTCTAGACAAACTCCTAAAGGAAGCACCTGTAACTTCACCCTGTCCCTTGCCAATTGTGTTGGAACCTGTTACCACTAGGATCAACTCTGAACCTGAAGAGGGTAGAGTTTATGAAAAAGGGATAGAATGGAGTCGCAGCACATCAGCCTATCAGAAAGAGATAATAGCTCCTTTTCCAAAGGGGAACGAAACTTTGGTAAATACAGCTCTCCCCCAGAAAACTGAAAGTGGTGAGTGCCAACTAAGCATGGAGGACTTACGTCAGGTGGTCGCAGAAGGTTCTCACCCATCGGGTCAACCTTCCCATCTTTACAGAAAAGATTCTTTTGGGGATGTGGCCAACTCTCCCCAAGAGATGCCTTCTTCCAGGGATGCTCATCTTGCTCCCCAGGATAAGGCATTACCTTTGCGAAGGGAAATTTCAGAGACTGTTGAAAAAGTCATTCTTCCTCCTAAAACTGCCTCGAATGATGTAAATGCTATATTACAAAAGCTACTGAGAGAAGCTTGTTATCCAGTTGGGAGGGAAGTAGTTCCTGGAGAAGTACAAGCAGAATTTCCTGAAGGAGTACAGGCAGCAGGTAGCCCCCAAAATTCTACACCATGGGCTACAATGGACATTACAGTGCCAGACAGAAATGATTTCTATTCCTTCAAAGTAGTCCCTGATAAAACTCATAACGTTGGATCTTATTTAGCTGCCCGAATACCTCCATCAGAACAAACCTGTCGCTCATGTGGTTCCACTGTTAGTCAGCGTGGCAAAGAGTTACCTCAGGAAATGGCAGAAATTGTGAGGGAAACAGTTACTCAACCTAAATCAGAGTTCCTAGAATTCAGTGCTGGCTTAGAAAAACTACTGAAGGAAGTAATTGAAACCCCCTCCTCAAAATATGAAAGTGATCCAGGGACTCTTTCTCCATCAAAGTTAACAGGTAGGGCTGAGGTGTCCAGGCAAGCTGCTTCTGAATTTCAATCTGAGGAAATCAAAGAAACAGTAAAAAAGTCTGAGACTCCATTAATCACTGAGAGTACTTTTGATATTAGTTTTGAGAAACTTTTTAGAGAAGCACCTGAAGCTCCTTCTTACCAGCTCCAGGTGTCAGTGAAAGAAGAAAAGCCTGAGAAGGAGCCTTCCCAGTCAAAGCAGGCCAGTTTCTTGAGGACAGTACCCCATTTTGACTGGACAGCCTCAGAGGCCTCTGAAATGAAGCTTATGAGTAATGTTTTCAAATCACAAGTCAACCAGTGTGATGAAGTGTTGGGAGGTGACAAAGCTGTGACTGATTTATCAGTAGATCTTTGTGGTTCTGAAAGTGGGCTTGAGATCCTTGGAACCCTGCAGTTCTATGTGGAACATAAAATAGGGATCACTGAAACTATAAAGCCTGCAGAAGACAGGGATAGTGAAAGTGAGGTTGCAGGGGTTCAAGAAGGGGCTTCTCAGGAGCCTGGCTTGGAAGAGGCTCCTAAAGCAATTAGTATGTCCAGAAATAGGCAACCCATTCCTCTCCTGACAAACACAGAAAATGCTACAGAAACAAGTAACGTCGAATTGATTCTGGCATCACCATGTAAGAGAACAGAGAAAAAAGAAGAAAAAGATTTCTCTGACTCTGATTTTTCAGGTGGCGACAAGAGTTCCAATGCAGAAAGCTGGAGAAAAACCTCCAGTGAGCATTCTGAATTTTTTAACCCGTTGGTTTAATGAGTTGATTTAGGGAATGCTGATGTAAAGGATGATAGGGCTTTTAAAATTGGGATTAAATGACACATGGAAATGGTGGTAAATTCTTATCACAGTTCTACCCACGAGGCAGTGTTTCAGAATCTGACTTTATTCTCATTAACAATAGAATTTTTAGGTTTTAAAAGTATTTTTTTAAAGAACTTTTTGGGTTTAGAAAGTACTTCTGAAACATTCAAGCTAGTTTTCCTCCTGGAAATAATTTCTTTCTTAAATTGGCAATCCACACAGAAGTCTCTAGTAAGATTTGTGGCAAGAAAATGCCACACACAAATGGGCACAAATTTCCCTTTTAGGATGAATATCGTACCACAGTAGTGGCTAAATACCAGGAACAGAGGGCAAGGCTGGAACTTTCTTTCCCTCAGATACCTTGTGCTGTGGTGTTTTGTTGGCACTCTTTTCCTCTTGTTTTCAATTATCTGCAGAATCTCCCCCTTCTCTAGAGTATGACTTTGGTCAGATGACTTCACCTGATTCCACCTGAGGGCCTTGCCTGGCCTGTTGCATTTCTTTGGCTCCTGCCTTGGCTAAGTGAATGAAGATCTTAATTGATTACCACATTCATCTAAGTGGGCTTGAGGGTACTGGTTTTGGCCAGGCTGGAAACTACAGGCCTTGTCTCAGTTTGCTATGGTGATCAACATGGGCATTTTAGCAGAGAAACCCAGAAGCAAATAGGAATGCACAATTACCCGATTATAGCAATGAAATGATAAAGGATGCTCTCTGGCTGGAACGTTTTAACCACAGTTGCACGACAGCTGGTGTCGGTCGCCCTCCTAGCAGTTTAGAAAATTTGTCATTTTCTAGCTCCCCTCAGTATTGATGAGAATGAATAAGCTTTCCTGGGTGGATGACTCGTGAGGTTTGGTCTCCTTTGCAAGTAACGGTAGGGCCTCTTCTTGAAAACGGAGCAAACGAATCACCTTTAAATCCTATTAATCAAGTTGAAGCCCCTGCTACAAAGGTTGCTGGTAAGAAAAGGAAAGTGGAATACCAGTCTCTGAAACCAGACATATGCAGGAGTATATGTCAGCATGTTCAACTTGCTGAAGGAGACTTTTACTAAACTACCCCGTGAGTGAGGAGGGTAGACTGACCCATAGGAGAGCTTGTAAATTTGTACTCACTCTGGAGACTGTTGCCCCTAAGGTACATAGCTTTGTTTATGGTGTATCAGCATAACTGATTGAACAGCAAAAAACCTATCTAAAAATGAAATCATCAGTGTTAAATAACCACCCAAGCAGAGCCCAGAGAAGATATTTAAAAGTTAGAAGACAACACGAGGTATAAAATGGTACAGTTGTAGTTTTATATACCCTAACCTAAATTTTTATTTTTAAACAAGTGGGTGTGGGTGGGCTGGAGAGGGGAGGAACCTGCCTACAATGGCACCACAATTTTGGTGAGCAATCTAACATGTTTGACTTGTGGCTGAGCTCCTAATCAACCAATACCTCAGTATAGTCCTTAAAAATTAAAAAAAAAAAAAGTCTCCATGGTCAAATACTTTCGGAAATGCTGGGAATTTATGCACATTTTTAGCATATTAAAGTCTCCAAGAAGATCTGTAGTAAGAAACCTTTAAATTTGAACAGAGTATCCCAAATGTAATTCATCTTAGAATCCATTTGCTCTAGAAGCCCTATTAACATTGGGGAGAACTGGGATGCATTTCAGGAAAGTATTGTGTAGAGAAGTGGTTCCCAAATTCATTGACTCATTAATGGAATCATTCATTGATTTAGCAAACTTTTTTTTTTTTAAGTAGGCTCCATGCCCAATGTGGGGCTTGAACTCATGACCCTGAGATCAAGAGTCATGTTCTGTACCAGCTGAGCCAGCCAGGTGCCCCTAGCAAACATTTTTGAAGTGCCTATTGCCAGTCACTGTTCTAGGCACTAATAAAACAACAGTGATGAATGACCATATTCAGACCAGAGCTAATCCGTCCATGATGGAGTTTTCACTGTCCAAATAAAAAAGTTAAGAACCGCCTAGAGATATTTTTTTGTACCGTTAGATGTATTTAATTTAAAGGACTGTTCTTATTTTGAGGTTATGCCCTTTTTCTTTTTTTTTTTTTTTTTCTTTTGGTCCTAATATGACCTTTTTTTTTCTAACATGCCTTTTTAAAAAAATAAGTAAAGTTATTAGTACATGATAGAGCCCCCCCACACACACACTTTAAAGTGACTTAATAAAATAAAAAGTTGACTACCACATGTCATTTCCCAACATTTTGTTGGAAATTTTACTAGCTCATGAATCCCCAAAAGCCTATAGTCCGTTGATCTGGAGAATTCGCCCATCTGTGTACCTGATTATACACAGATGTTAAACATCTGAATCCTGCCTTCTGTGGTTTTCAGCTAATTGTTTTTATGCTCCTAAAACCACTTTGTGGTTGTCTTCAAAAGCTAGAAGTGAAGTGGAAAGATTCAAAGTCTGGCACAGAACAAATCATGTGCCTAAAATAGAGGTGTAGACAACTAAAAGATTACTTTTCTATTTATGTGGTTATCTTGTTCCTTTATGATTTATGCTTGCAAATGTTTCTTGACCAGGAAAATGGTTTTTAAAGGACATACGAAGAGTGGAGAATTTTTACTTTTTTCTGAGAAGTGCTTCATGGAGTAAATAAAACTATAGAGGCTTCTGACATAATGCCACCTCTCAACCTATGATACCAATGTCCATTGGTTAAGAGTTAGGATTTTTGGATCTTTTTTGTATTGTGCAGTGTTCATCAATTGTGTCTCGTAACAGGTTCAGAAGAAGAACCCAGTCCTGTCTTGAAAACTTTGGAAAGGAGTGCTGCTAGGAAAATGCCTTCCAAAAGTCTAGAAGACATTTCATCAGATTCACCAAGTGAGAATAAAGGTTGCCCCACTGTTCATGCCCCCCCCCTGCCCCGCCCGTCTAAGCTTAAAAATGCTCATGTGCTTTTCTGGGGCCTCACTGCGTGCTGTTGTGCACTGAAGCCCCAAAAGCGGGGGTTAACAGATGACAATAACCTTTCCAAAGTGACCAGAAGAAGCTCATCTTAAATTGACTGGAACTTTTAAAATCGTGCATGAGTTTTGGTTACTAAAACACTAGGTTTCCTTGAATTGAAGAATCCCAGTTCGAGTGCTTATTCAAGTCCAGTGATTTTTAAAAGACTGGGGTAACTGGAGGTTCTAGTAAGAATAGCTAACATTTGTTCAGCACCGGGTGCCAAGATGTGGCTAAGCATTTCACATGCAGCATTTCATCTAATTGGCGTACAGAACCCTGCAAGAGAGGATGGTTATTCCCATTTTACAGATGCGGCAAATGAAGCTCAGGGAGATAAAGTACCTCGTTTAGTGTCATGCAATAGAGCTGTGTATCCAAATCAACAGACTACTCTCAAGAGCATTTATGAAGTGACCGTGTTATATATGACAGTGTTGGATGTCTGATGAATTTTGCATGATATGGAGATGAGTTGGTCCCTAGCTTCAAGGACTGTCCTTTCTCTTTTATCCCTTCTTTTCACACATTTCTTTTGGATACTGGAACTATTAGCCCAAAAACTACCTGGCCTGTAACACTTTAGGCACACTGTTCCCCCCAGCTGCTGCTTTAATTGGTGAAGGACTTCATATATATATATGTGAGAAAGCGAGAGCTCACAAGTCTATATATAGTCTATATATAGTCTATATAGACTTGTGAGCCAGACAAGTGGACTTAGAAATCCTGACTTTTAGGGGGTTTGCTCTTAATTGTTTTTAAGCTAAGAGGCACCCTTGGGAGTACAGAGGGTCATGAGAAAAGTTATTGAATGAAAGTTAACCACTGCCAAACTCATATGCTTGAAAGTTGAACATTGTCATGTTTAGAATATGCTTTAGGCATCTTCAATTGAGACTAAAAAGTCAGAATTTAAAAAGGAAAAGGGAAAAGCCACTCCATTAAATAATTCCTAAAAATCGGAGATTCTCACGGCTCTGAGAACAGTATTCCCATTTTGGAATGCAGTTCAATCCCTACCAGAGATCTTGGAATCTCAGGGTTGGAAGTGACCTTGAAGGTCACTCATTTTAAATACCCCCCCCCAATGCAGGAATTCCCTATAAAGCCTCCTCAACAGGTGGCCAACCCCCCCCCCCATCCGCCTGAATGCTCCCACAGAAAGCGAGTCCCATCCTTTGTTGGACCGCACTAATTGTTCTTCCTGATGTTGGTAATGGGTCCTAAAGAAAAAAAAAACCAAAACAAAACTCAGCAACAATTGTCCAGTTTGGCAAACCTCTTGCCTGTGAAGCATAGGGCTATTTCCATGGTGCAGCTTTAAAATACTCAGGAATGTGCAGGGTTAAAAAAAAAAAATCACTATCAGCTGACGGTATTCCTGCACGTTCCCTTCCAAATACCGATACCCACTCTCACACTAGCCTGCCAAGATTCCACTTAGCAGCTGGTCCCCAGTTACATCTCTTCAGTTGACTTCCCAAGCAAGACTCCCAGAGACATACACAAATGATGATGCATGCACAGAAATATTTGTTAATGACCATGGGTTTGAGAAGGTGTTAGTCATGGCTAACATCTTACCCTTTCCAGAAGAATAGAGAGGCTGTTGCCGCCCTGTGTTTTCTCCTGCTGCTGGCCGATTGCTTGCTCTTAGCTAACCCTCTAACCCTGGGGAGTCCATGTGCAGCAGTGCTGATGTAAGCTGCATCGGGGCTGAAATGGGAGCTCCCGCTATGGCACTGCTTCAAGTAGCTAATCTAAAGAGAAAATATTATGGGGAAGACATCTTGGTTGCACCCCTCACTGCATCTTGACTAATTGCTTCCAACTCCGGGGGCTTCCAGGGACAGTCTCATTGTTCTCTCTCGCCAAGGGACAGCCGTGATAACCATTTGTTAATTTCTCCTGAACAGATCAAGCAAAAGTAGATAATCTGCCAGAAGAATTAGTACGTAGTGCTGAAGATGGTAAATATCTTTATGTATTTGCATGTCTGTCTGTGTGTTAGGTTCTGGGCGGTTTGGGAAGTCACTGGGATGCAGCTGTTGGATAAATAGAAGAACGTCATTTACCACTATGTGATGAATGGTGCCTAAGTTATTATAAAACGGTTCTGACTCGGTGCATTTAATACTAACTGTTTGTATCCTCAAGGCTTCTGCTGGTGATACCGTTGTGAGGATCGCATCAGAGACCCTTGGGAAGTGAGGGTTTCTATAAATAGGAAATTGTATTTCTATGGGTATGAGCTGATTTTTGCTATTCTGACTTGCAGAACTCCTTGTGAGGGCAGGAAGCGTCGGGTGGGTTCCTGGGTTAAGTTATTCCTGTATTTGTCTCATGTCTCAGCATTTGGAGCTCTCTGGGCATAGCTGGTAAAGCTTTAACTTCAAAGGGACGAGTCCCAGAACCAGAGTCAGGATCCTGCCTCGGCTCATTTAAATAGCTAAATATAGATCGAGGTAAAATTAACTGGTTCTGAATATTAAGGAACCAGAAGATCTTGAAGTTTGTCAGTGGATTGAGTATTACGTGGTTCACATAAAATTATACAGGGTAATAGTGACTTGGTGGGGGAAGGGATGGAAATGAGTCCAATTTTTATAGTTCAGCATTTATGCAAATGTGTAATTTATATTTGTACACTGGGATTGTGTTTTCTAAATTGCCTTTATTATAATAATAAAAATGTATATTAACTGAGCTTTCCCCATAAAATATAGCATCAGAACTCCTCAAAGGTCATTCCCTACTTTTGTGTCATAGTTTTGTCTTTCTCATTCTATGCTTGCAACAATTTCGTGGAATTAGGTGGGGCAGGGATTTTCATTCTCATTTACAGATAAGAAAAGCTCAGAGAATTGAGGTGACTTATCCAAGGTCCTGTAGCTAGTTGGTCAGTGGGGGGAGGTGGCAACTAGAAGCTCGGCTTCATTACTCCTAGTTCAGTGCTCCTTCCATCCGCCAAGCCATGTGTGGCTCAGTGACTTAGCGGAAAGATGCCAAATATCTCCTATCCTGGATGTTGGATTTTTAGTTGAATAGGAGACCCCTAAAGTGGCTAATGAAGAGTCACGCTGGGGAATGGATAAAAGCAAGCTGAAAACCTGTCAGATATATTCTGCAGTCTCTGTTGTGAAACTGATATGTGAGCTTTACTTTCATGTCTCTTTAATCCTTCTTGTAAAATGGTATTTATTCTCAATGTTGCTCTTCTGAGTAGATCAAAAAGCAGATCAGGAACCAGATACAAATGAATGCATACCAGGAAGTGAGTAGCAGGATCTTTCTCACAAATGGCTAAATGTTGCCACTTTACATGGTGTTAAATATACTGAAATAACTAACACTATTAATCACACAGTATTTGTTATTGGTACTAAAACTCTTGCAGCTTACAAAACTATTTCATTCTGACAGGGGTTTTATTAAAAACATATTACTGCTGCCAGTGTTGAAAGATTAATTTGTGGTTCCACTGGGGGAGAGTTATGTATTTTAAAATTTTTTATGTAGACAGATTTATGTACTATATATAAATATATATGTATGTTATTGCTGAGTATTATTATACTTCTATAAGTCTCTCTGCTCTTTGAGTCTTTTCTTAGAATGAAGTTGGCACCTTCTGTTATCACTTGGCTTTATGTTGCAGTCTGGTCTTGAGTATTGGATCTCTTGTGGCCTTTACACAAGACTGTAGACATGAAATAATTTATAATTTATTTGGACCTAAGAAAGAATTGTACTTTTACAGTTAGTATGCATTATGGTTGTATATGCCTCTCTACATACCTATGGAAGCAAATTTTATTATGTCCAGGGTTTAAGCTCTGAGGTTCAAACCTGGACTCAGTATATATTCAATATATAAAGCAAGTGAATATCTGAATCTTAAGAAATAAGTGTATACCTGTGGTGGCTAATGTCCATCTGCTAATTAATGTCCACCACCAAACAAAGATAATGATTGTTTACTCTTTTCTGTTCAATCTTAAGATTGCTCTACTTAACTCTGACTACTGTTTCGAGGACAAATAGCACATTAAAAAGGTATCTGTGGGGCCTAACAAAGCATGAGATACGCATGTGTGTCATCTTAGCTTCCCAGTTTCAGCCAGTTGTGTAATGCTAGGCACTGGAGGTATGAAGATAATGATACGCATGTCTGCCCTTAGGAGAGCACAAGATTTTTATTAACAGTTTCCCAATAGTCTGGATGTGCTAATAAGTCTTAATGAGAAGAGCAGCTAAATGAAGGAGCCATGTGATAGAGAAACAAAGTGCTGACACTAGAGGGCCGTGACATCTAGTCTGAAATCTGAAACTTGGCTCATGAGGTCCACCTGCCAGAGATGAAGGTGCTGAGCTTTGGCACATGACCTGACCAATTCTTAAGAAGTACCTAAGCAAAAAGACCATCCAGGTGTTGGCCCCTGATGCATGTTCTCTGTCCAGCTGCTGCAGAGGAGCCAAGACTTCTGTTTCTCAGGGGTGTTGGGTAAAGAGGTTTCTCCAGCTGCTTTTGAACTGGCAGATACTTAAGTTTGGTCATCTTGTTTTAGCTTGTTATGTTTTTCATTTAGCCCGAGGAGTGAAAACAAAGCATAGACATGGACATATATGCCAATGTATCTGTGTCTTTATTCATGACCTAGCTTAGTTAGGTCAAGCCAAATAGGCTCATCATGTGCTGAATTCTGGATGAATTAATTTCTCTCTTTTTTTATGGTATTTCCCAAGATGACTCTTAATGTATGGGCTGAGATTATTTCTTTTCTCTAGCAAAGAATGTATTCTTATCACAAAACAAAATTGAAATACATGATCAAAACATAAATTACCAAATTCTAATAAATGTAAAACTGAATACATTTGAGTAGCAGATATAAATTTTGAAAATAATAGGGAGCAGTATTATGATAAAAAGTTTTTGCATACTCATTGGGCTCTACTGTATCCTCATGGGATCTAACCTTATACTACTGCAGTGTAAGTCACCCAAATATACCCACATACACATTATTGTTTAATGGGTAATGATTAAAGCAGGTATCATCTCGTGAGTCACTGTAAATGTATTTTGATACATTTGTGAGCCAAAGGCTAGATGAGAACTACCATGTGAATAAGCAAATATTTGTTATTATAGTTCAGTTTTCAGTTTCCCTTCATTAATTTTGTTTTAACTGAAGATGAATTTAGCAAATGCTTAAGGCTGAATTTGAGCCTTTTGAGTTATATATAGAAATATAATTTTATTTTTATCTGTTTTCCTGGTATCTCTTTCACTGGTAGAAAACCAAGTTTGTATATTTGTATCATACTGAAAAGGTAATTTAAAGATTATCAGATAATATTTACTTTTTAGCACATACTTATATAGAGCATACTATGTACCAGGGTACTGTTCTAAGGGCCTTGAAACATATTAACTCATTCAGTAAGCAATCTCGGATTCACCATAAGAAAAACTTAGACACCAATTCTTAGATAAAGAAGGAAATAGGTTTCTAACTAGAGTTACACAAATGAGGAATAGAATTCATCATCTCATTGTGACTTCCACACATATCCTTACTGTATCAAAAGGTGTCTAAATAAGGTGTCTGATACCTCTCTATCAGAAAAGTATCTAAATAGTTTGTTTTAAAAAAATAATTAGTTTGAACTCATAGTCTTTCATAATTCTGAGAAACAGCATCAGAGAAGAAATCCCCACAATCACTGAACAAACAAGCCTTCCCTTAGACACTCAGTAGCCAGGACACCGTTATGATTGAGTTGTGTACAGAGATCCTTGCTGTCCAATGAAATAGTTTTTCAGCCTGCAGCATGTTTTAAAAATACATCCCAGGGAGATGAGCCAATAAATCATACATCTTGTGGTTCAAATCTCTGGTGTGAAAAATAAGTGAAAGCCAATTCACAATGGCTGTATGTTTTAATATAATTCAAATCCAGCTTCAGATTAATAAAAACTAACAGTCTTTTTTATTTTCCATTGGTTCAACTCCTTGCAAGTTCTCTCTGTATAATTTATGAAAATTGCTTGTTGCTTATCTTATCCTGTGCATGTTAACCTTTTTGCAAAAATATCTCATTCATAGATGAAAGAAAAGTGTGTTTTCAACTTATGTTGTATGTTTGTCTGATAATTTGAGGATAATTTTGAATGGAAACGCTGCTGTTTAGTTTCCACAGTGCCTTCACAACCTGATAATCCGTTTTCCCACCCTGACAAACTCAAAAGGATGAGCAAGTCTGTTCCAGCATTTCTCCAAGATGAGGCAAGTTTGTCTTCTGTAACTTCAGAAAAATGGAACCAAATAGGTGGATTTGCTATGCCGAGGTTGGTGTGTTTGTATTCAGCGGTGGCAGAGACCAAAGAGGTCAGCAGGACTGACCCCTGCCTTTCCTATCAATAGAAGCAGTGTTGTTGATCCTGGAACAAGGCAAGGCATATCTTATTTGACTCAAACAGTAACTCATTTTGGTGGTGAAGTCAAGTTGCATTGATTTTTGGACTGTGACTTTTGTTTCAAAGTGGGTACAAAATAAGAAATCCAGGCAGAAATATGTTGGCATGAACTAACCACTCTGTAGTTTCCAGTGGAGTTGATTTGTGAGAGCTTCGTCTAGGTAGCATGAACAGTTTGAAAGCATTTGTTAAAGTAGTAAAGTGACAATGACACAGCAAACTTTAAGAATATCTACTGGGTGTAGGCAGTTGACATACATTATCTCATTTAACTGTCCAACATGTCTGGAAGGCAGGCATCATCGTTATTACCAGATATTACAGATAAGGAAACACTGGGAGAGGTGAGTAACCTCACTCAGCTAGAAAGGGGTCCAACCAGGACTGGAACCTGGATCTGAGTATTGTGGTTATAGCCATTAAACCTGCTGTCTCAGGTCGGAACAGGATTATGATCTTTCTATTCACTCAGTACTTCGTAAATACCAGACACTTAATATTCATTCTGATATCTAACTCTCACCAACTAAATGTGGTAGGTACTGTTTTCTCCATTTTATAAGAGAGGAAAAGTGCTTGAGAGAGGTCAAATCACTTTCCTCAAATCCGACAGCTGCTAAAACCTAGATCTAGGACTTTAACTCAGGTCCTTTGACTTAATTAAGATACAATGTTATGGGTGGAGGGATGGGTTAAGTAGGGTGATGGGGGATTAAGGATTGCACTTGTGATGAGCACAGGGTGATGTATGGAATTGTTGAATCACTATATTGTACACCTGAAACTAATATAACACTGGCTGTTAACTAACCAGAATTAAAATAAAAATTTAAAGAGCCAAAAAAAGAAGATTCCATGTTCTCGCCAGGGTTGTGCTACTAATGTGCTATTTAAAAATTGCTGGTTGTGCTACTAATCTGGTGTGTGGGTAAGTTCCTTAACTTCCCTGAGTTTAGTTTCCTGGTTCTACCTCATTAGGTTGTGAGGAGTCAGGGAGATAATGTGGGGGAAACGTATGGCAGAGTGCCTGACACATAGTGAATACCCAGTAAATGATAGCTGTTACTATTTACAGTTTGTGTCTGATTTTTGATGGTGAAATAAAAAGCATTATCCTCAGGCATTCTCTTAGTAGATGAAATGTGAGGAAAGTTCTAGACAGCATATAATTACGTACCACCTCTCTGACCTCCCGGGCACACCTCTGTCTATTCTTGGGCCTTAGATGAACTGTATCTGCAAATATACACCCTTGCATATGCTTAACAGCCCACATTACAGTTCCTTTGAAAAGAATCAATCATTCTTTGAAACTAAATCATTAGTTGGAAGCCAACAGTAGGCCACCTCATGGAGTTCCTGCTTTTACACCTTTGTAAATAGGCTTTGGTCTTGGTTGGTCATATGAATAAGCCATATAATAACTTAAGAGGCAAGTGACACCAGTTCCTGGTTTTTCATTTTTCTCCTCCATCAGTTTTAATGTGCTGCCTCATAGCTCCACACGAAGAGAGTCCAAATCATTTGAGTTTGTGCATCAGAGATGCCAAACAAAGCTGGAGAATTTTACCTCTCAAAGCATGTGGGTCAGACCGAATATTAAAGGAAGCGGACATGAAACCAGGCCTTGTGCCTCCGTCCACTCTCCCTTCAAGGCTTAGCATCAGTCATGTTCGTTGAGTACCTGCTACATGAAAATCGACGTTACAGGTCCACAAGACAGGATCCCATCCTTCAGTAAATCACTAGTGACCTGATATGCTGGGTAGAGCACAGTGCATGCTGTAATAGAGGGAAATGGGCTGTAAGCATGTGAGGAGAGAGGGTGACAACGGACACGCGGTGGTGTGGGTTTTTTAATCCTTGAGGGAGGATTTCTTTTTCTATCCATATAAGTCATGAATTTTGTTTTTCTTTAACTCCTTCCTTAATCTGCAATAGAATTGGCATTTGTTATATGATACATAATTGCATGGCCCTGGAATACATTGGCATGTACTAACTACTCCATAAAGGTGTTTCCCTAACTCCACTGAACTGCTCCATAAACTCTCTAACCCCCAAAGGAGCTCATTCTGAATCATGAATTTTTAAAGCTACCATCTAATAAGCTTTAGCTCTAGATATAATAAAATGTATTATTGCCACCTTTTTTTTGACCCAGGTAAATATTTCCTGGGACATATTTAAAATAAGAATCTTTGGTCCTTTTTTTCCCCAAAAGTGTGTTAAAATCTAATTTGTGTAGAAAGATAAACACAATAGCAGTATGGAAATACATAAGAGGTGGTTTAAAATTTTAAAAATATGTGTGTATCTAACTTTTTGTTTAAAGGATGAAACTAGCATTTATTTTTTCTAGTTTAATAGTGTCTCCAGCAAAAGATTTGATTTTTAGGGAAGTTAAGGCTATGTTAATAATGAGAGGAATTAAGCATGACATTTTATGTTTTGATAGTAAATCTTAGACCGTTTGTTGTCTGGGTAAGGTTAATTTCTCATATTTATCAATGAAGTCCCCCACATTACATAAATACATAATGTTAAGAGAGTGACAAGAAAGCTCACAGCAGTGCTGCCTTCTGTAGCACCTTGGGCCCACCTTGGAGGTGAAAAACCAAATCACTGTTCTTTTGGCAGCTAAGCACTGCTGTCCTCCTTAGGTGAGGTCCACGATAGACCACCCACTTCATCCTGATTCCCGTTCCCTGGTGATTAGCACGAGTGTCCTTTAACCTTCAGAAATGTTCATAGATCCTTGGGATATCAAGGTATCACGTTTTTCTAAATAGAGATGCTGATCTTCACTCATTCTGAATTTAAATTTTGTGTATATTATGTGATGTTTTGTAGAGTGATGACAGAGAAACAGATACAACCTCAGAGAGCAGTTACCAGCTCAGCAGACACAAGAAGAGCCCAAGCTCTTTAACCAATCTTAGCAGCTCCTCTGGCATGACGTCCCTGTCTTCTGTATGTAAACAAAGGCTCCGTGTTAATAGCTCTCTGCTTTTGTGAACCTGGCTCTGCCATGCTCCTGCTTGCTAGAAAGTGGCTGCCTATTGTATTTCCCAGATTCCAAGGGCACGAGCTTTTTCTCTAACCCACAATTAGCTTCTGGCTAGCTAAATCTTTGTTTTTCTTTTTTGAAGCATGAAAAGAGTTCATATCCTTTATAAATGAATATTTTTTCTGAATGTAAGTACTTCAAAAATAAACCTAAATTACCAACAAGATGAACTGCTATGTTTTTCCATGCAACAAATGGGGTAACTTTTGTTAAGTCTGCCTATATCAGATATGTTTTATATTTCTGTTTGCAGGTATAGAATTGTACCTCTCTTTTAGCAAACCTGATGAATAAAAGTACTGATTCACTTAAAAGAATAGGAGAAGTGATTCTTTGCCTTACAGAAGTATTCAAAACAGGATTTTAAAAGGAAAGCTCCTTAAGTGTAGTTGTTCAGGTTTGATGGAGAAAATTTGACTTTACCTAGAACTCCTTTCATAAAGTGACGTCATATTGTGAGCATGGATTATGTGTGTAGAAATATATATATAGAAATATACCCACAAACCCTTATCCAGATAGTTCTATGATATACACTCTATCTCACCAGGTATGCTAACCAAATGATAAAGCTGCACTTAAATTCTTACTAGCCTCCCATTTTTTAAACTTTTAAAAAAATCTGTTTAAATTGAATTTCTGCTGATGATCCTCAAACGTATGGCCTTGGGAAGGCTTTCAACCGCCTTCATCAATCATCCATTCTCTACCCTTCCTGACCTCTAAAGGCGTATGGCCCACTAAGCATTTTCCTAGATTCAGTGGATGGGCAACATAGTAAGATTCCTTTTTAGTGCCTTGGAAATTTGATAGAGCAATGTGTCACTGTGATTTGTGTGCCTGGGGTTTCTCACATCCTCTTTCTTAAATACTAAGCATGCCTAAAAATGGAACTCTGAATGCCCCCTACCATAAAATCCCCCTGCTTTGAAATGAGCCAGCATCTAAATAATTTTGCATTTCACTTGTCATTTGTATCTTTTAGAGGCAATTTTTAAAAAACACTAGTCGTATCATATATCATGTCAGGTTGTCTGTGTTGGTCTGTCTTTATGCCCTATTAACTGCCTTAAATGCAAACTAGAGAAATAATGGCAAGCCAAGGTTATATTCGGGATCCTTGTGCTGGGTCCACGCATGAGACAGAAACAAACACTGCGTGTTTCCAATGCCTTCAGGTGAGCGGCAGTGTGATGAGTGTTTACAGTGGAGACTTTGGCAATCTGGAAGTGAAAGGAAATATTCAGTTTGCAATCGACTATGTGGACTCACTGAAGGAGTTACATGTCTTTGTGGCCCAATGTAAAGACTTAGCAGCAGCGGATGTTAAAAAACAGCGCTCAGACCCGTAAGTACAATTTGGAGTCCCTGTTTTCTCTTAGTTCTTTGTAATCTTGTAGAAGTTGGGAAAGAAAGTAACTGAAGGGAGGCTATGTGTGTGACTGTGTCAAAAAGAAATGTTTGAGAAGAAAAATTGGGGGAAAATGGTGTTTTATTTACTCTATAAACATGCCAAACTTATTAAACTATAAAAATGTCAGAGAAGCAGAAAATGTTTCAAGTGGAAGCGACCTTTGAGGCCATCTTGTCCCATTCCTTCTTTTAACAGATAAGGAAACCAGGGCCAGAGAAGAAAAGTGACCTATTTACATAAACTCAGAGAGTCAACAGCAAAATGGGGAATGAGGGCTTGAACCCCACTCTCTTCCCATGACATTCTCAAACTTCTCTAAAATCAGAGACATGTCAAGCCATACTTCAGAATGTTCAGTGGTGCAGAAACAGTTAAGATTCTAGAATGAAGTAGTTTCTAAATTTAAATTATATTTTACAGAAGAACTTTAGGGGGAATTACCAGCTCATCTTTTAGATCACAGACTTAATTGAATTTGTTTATTTGCAAAAGTTGAATGGTATTCTTTGCTTTCCTTCCCTATGCAGAAGTCAGATTCTTAATTATTTTGCTAGCATAGGCCCAATCCTTTATGCTTTTATTATCAAAACAGCTGGGGTCAGTATCCCTTTTTTTCCCCATTGAATATGGCTTGCTTAGATGTGTGCTAAGATGAATTTTTGTTTCCAAAAGGCAGTAACAAAACTTTTTTAAAAAGTTCTGCAAGCACCAAAGCCTTTTCTCAATAGGAAACAAGCCAGTAAAATTAAGCATTACATTAGCGGTCTGTCCCCTGCCACCCCCCACATCAGGTAAGGCCAAAGGAAGAAAAGGATTCAGGAAATATCCTTTAAAATTTTTCAAAACAGTATAAAATGACCAATTTTGTTGCACTGTGTTTAAAAGTTTAAGTATAAAGGTGTTGTTGAGAACATTCATTACTTAACTGCTTTTCTCAGTGTCATGAAATAATTATTTCTGTCAATTACCAATGCATTTTTCAAAGCAGAGATGGAAACATCACTTTTATTTTCCATGACCTTCTTGTCTACTTTTCTTTTTAGATATGTAAAGACCTATTTGTTACCAGACAAGGGCAAAATGGGCAAGAAGAAAACACTTGTAGTGAAGAAGACTTTGAATCCTGTGTATAATGAAATACTGCGGGTATCTATGAACTGTCTGTCTAGGAAAATCCTAAATGATGAGTTGTGTGTCGATAGCCATATCTTCTTGGGTAGTATCTCTACAAATGAAGTCAGTCATGGATAGAGAAGAAGGGAAGGGATAAACATGTTCTGAGAAACTGCTTTGCATGAGACCATACACCATGAACGTTGTATGTCTTCTCTCACTCACTCCCTACATACTCCACCAGGAGGAATATTATCTGCCCCTCACACATGAGGCTTAGAGAAACAAAGGGGTTTGCTCAAAGATACACAGCTGAAAACATGGAGCATTGTAACCAAAGGAGCTACCAGAAGTATAATTCTGATCATGTTATTTCTCTACTTAAAATCTTTTAGGATTCCCATTACCCTTAGACCCAAGTCCACCTTACCATGCCACCAGTCCCTTCACAACCTGAACTCCAGCCTCATCCTTCCACTTTCAGAGTCTTTGTTCAGGTCACTCTGAGTGTTTTCTGTTCTTTGAAGAAACGAAGCACATTTTCTCACACTGCTGGACCTGGTGTTCCATCAGGCTGGAGAACTCTTTCCCACATTCTATCATGAACTACCTCCTCCAGCCTTAAATGCCTCTTCCCATGAGAGGCTGTCCTTAACCCCTCAGTTCCCACCTGGGTCTGCTGCCTCAGGCACCTTGTTTTATATTAGGCTTTTAACTACTGGCTTCATTGTCTGCTTTCCCATTAAATTGTAAGTTTCAGGCAGGCAGGGACCAACTCCATGTCATTTATCAACTGTGTGCCTTTGGCAAATGGCTTACCTATCTGTTCTTCAGATCTGCAAGAGAGGTAATAATAGTACCTGCCTCTTTACTTCAGTAGTTGTGAACATTAAGAGTTAATATGTGCAAAGTGATTAGTATACATTAAACACATAAATGTTGACTCTTAGTACAGTGTCTGGATAGATACTCAAAAAATGGTTATTGGAAGGAGAGATGGATGGACAGATGAATAGAAAGTGTGCCTGGCTTAAATACCCGTATTCTTTTTTCCCACAGACTGCATAAGACTGCCTTAGTCATGATAATGTAAAACTAAAAATATAAGAAGTGTTCTTCATTTCCCCTTTCTGAAAAGTCTGTCCCACTATTTGATTATCCTCTGAGGAAAGAAGCAGAATTAAATTAATTTCAGTCCTTCATGGGTCAGTTTTTTATGGATTTTCTGTAGCCACTTTTTAATTACAGTTTGACTATGATATACCTCAGTACCCTAGCTATTTCTGGGTCAGCTACTTCAACCCTATACTCAGCAAAAGCCAGCTAATTTAAATGGTAAACTCAGAGAAAGGCAAACCTGCTACAACCAAAATGGATATTCAAGTAGTACGTCATAAAGCCAAATAGAGATTATTTTTAGATTAGAAGTACTATTATCCCTTCCATGATTATATATAATCTAGGATTGACTGCATTTTAGATGAAAAACCATTAGGATGCCAAATATTTTCCACTTAACCATATGAAGCAAGAAAAAACAAATATATCTTTTTTTGGAAAATACTTTGTCATTGCAGGATATCTATAGTGGGAGATGTGTGTAAATGGGGGCAAGTGATATATGGGGAATTCTCTGTACTTTCTGCTCAATTCTGCTATAAGTCTAAAACTGATCTAAAAAATAGAGTCTATTAGAAAAAATACCTTGTCCTTAGGTAGAAAACAGACCACAGGATTAAACTTCATTAGTATTTTTAGACTGAATTGGATTTCTGTTATATCTAGCTTGAACTAAAAACATCCAGCAAAAAAATGAATAATTGGCTTTTGTTTTTAGAGAGCTATTACTGGCTATGATATTTGAACTGTGGTTTACTTTTCCAGAAGCAGAAGGAAAATCAGCTTTTGTGAAAGATGGATTTAGCTCTTTGAAACAAGACACTTAGAATAAGATGACTTTGCAATATTTTTGAGACTTGAAACCTAACAGATGAGAAAATCTGATCTGCACAGATGACTTTTCTCTTCATCTCTATGTCATAACTTTGATATAAAATAATGTTATTCACCACTTTAATTTCCTTCTTTGATCTGCAGTATAAAATCGAAAAGCAAATCTTAAAAACACAAAAGCTGAACCTCTCTGTTTGGCATCGGGATACATTTAAACGCAATAGTTTTCTAGGAGAAGTGGAACTTGACTTGGAAACTTGGGACTGGGACAACAAACAGAATAAACAATTGAAGTGGTACCCTCTAAAGCGAAAGGTTCGTGCAGACTTGGTTGGTTGGTTGGTTGGTTTGGGGCCTGGTGTATAGGAGAAAGCTACTATAATTGTATTTTAATTCAAAATGATTATCCATAGTTTGGGATCATTATGTCTTTTCACTTTGTACCATATGTCTCTCTCTCTTTTTATTTTATTTTTAGAGAGAGAGAGACTGTACAAGTGTGGAAGGGAGGGATAGATAGAGAAGGAGAGAGAGAATTTTAAGCAGGTTCCATGCTCAGTGTGGAACCCTACACAGGGCTTGATCTCATGGCCCTGAGATCATGACCTGAGTCAAAATCAAAAGTGGGATGCTTAACTGACTGAGCCACCCAGGCACCTCTGTCCCATATGTCTATTATGCTCTTTTCTGTATTTTCTATTCTTTTTCTTTTTTCCTCTCTAGATTTCAGGCTGGCTGTTTTTGCTAAACTATCTTTCAGTTTAATAATTTTCTTATCTGCTATGTCTAAAACACCCATCTTACAAGTTCTCAACATTGTATTTTTCAGATTTATATTTTCATTTGATTTTTTATAGACCACTTCTCTGCTAAAATTCTCTATCTTAACATTATGAACATATTAATCAAAGTTATTTAAAGTATATATCTGAAAACCCATATCTTAAACATTTGTAAGTCTCCTTTATCTAATTTTTTATCTTAGTTTGGTCATTTGGTCCTTTGTCCTGGTATGCCCGTTTAGTTTTTATTGCACGCCTCACATTGTATATGAAAAACCCTAGGGATACTTTGAGGGGATTTACTTTTGTTTCTGACACACAGAGTAGGGACAGACTACCTTAATCTAATCTGAGAATGAACTGACTAGAAGTTGGGGTTCAGTTTTCATGTGGTCTGATGTAGTTTTGCTTGCCCATATTCCTAGGCTATGACCCTTCAGAGGTTCCAAGTGAAAACCTAGGGAAGTAGTTCTCAAATTTTAGCATGCATCCAGTTCACCTGAAGGACTTATTAAAAACAGATTTCCAGGCTCTATTCCCAAGGTTTCTGAGTCAGTAAGATCTGGGCCTGAGAATATGCATTTCTAACAAGTTCCTAGGTGTGGGGACCATACTTTGAGAACCACTGATCCTAGGGTATTTTTTTTATTATTATTATGTTATGTTAATCACCATACATTACATCATTAGTTTTTGATGTAGTGTTCCATGATTCATTGTTTGCATATAACACCCAGTGCTCCATGCAGTACGTGCCCCCTTTAATACTCATCGCCAGGCTAACCCATCCCCCCACCCCTCCCTCTAGAAACCTCAGTTTGTTTCTCAGAGTCCATAGTCTCTCATGGTTCATCTCCCCCCTCCGATTTCCCCCCTTCATTCTTCCCTTCCTGCTATCTTCTTCTTCTTCTTCTTTTTTTTAAACATATAATGTATTATTTGTTGCAGAGGTACAGGTCTGTGATTCAACAGTCTTACACAATTCACAGGGCTCACCATAGCACATACCCTCCCCAGATGTCTGTCACCCAGCCATCCCCATCCCTCCCACCCCCCACCACTCCAACAACCCTAAGTTTGTTTCCTGAGATTAAGAATTCCTCCTAGGGTATTTTCTAAGGCTATTCCTTCCATGCTGGCTGTGGACTCCAATTTTTGTCTCTCCAGCCCCACGAGACTGGCAAAAGCCCTGCTCAGGCTTCTTAGTCTCTTTCAGTTAGGCTTTTATGCTCTAGTTTGGCACTACTTAAAAATCAGCTGATGCATCAACATGAAAAGCAGAGAATGTCAGGCTCAAAGATCTTGTCCATTTGAGTCCTGTCTATATTAATATTTCTTTAGCTTCTTCAAATAAATTTGTTTAATCCAGTTTTTTTAATTGTTGTCCGTGTGAGGGTTGGTGTGATCCCAGCTAGAAGTGATAAATAGCAACAATACAAACCATTGTTTAGTATCTACATAATATAGCACTTTCACTTAAGAAATGGTTCCCAAATATTGCATCAAAATCACCAGAAGCACTTATTTCTAGTCTTACCCAAGACTCACTGGGTGTGAATTCCTCAGAAGATGTCAAGAGCTTTTCATTTTAAACTAATTTCCCTTATGTTTCTGATGCATAACCATGCTTTGGCAATAAGGCTCTAAAGGACCAGAATCTGAAAGAAAAGCCATCTTTCTTATACTTGAAAATAATAGACATATATTTTTAAATTATTGTCCAATCTTTGTTATTCTTAGAGACCTCACATTATGTGATCTGAAATAATCAGGTTAATGCAGCTTTGAAAATGTAACGTTTGGCTTTTCTTCCCCCAACTTTCCCACATTCTTCATACTCAAAGAAAGAGAATAATACAAATAAATAGTTTTATGTGCTGGCTGGGTGACCAACAAAAAATATGTGTGTTTTTATAAAAACCAAAGCATCCCAGAACATTTCTTCTCTCTCCAAGAAAGCCATTCTGATTTCTCAAATATCTCTGAGACTAAAGGCCTTGAGATGTTTTCTGGGTACCAAGCAAGTTTTTTCAAGATACACGATATATAGCTTTCCCAGATATAAAGGCAAGAGTTTAGCTCTGATGGGGAAGGAAATTTTAATCCAGGGCACTCATGGGTGATACATAGTCGCAGAATTGGGGGCAGTTATGGTCCTAAAACAGAGTAACCAACAAACAGTAGTCATTTGTGTCTTACACCTACTGACAGTCCTTCATTCTCCAGACAGCACCTGTTGCCCTTGAAGCAGAAAACAGAGGTGAAATGAAGTTAGCTCTCCAGTATGTCCCAGAGCCAATTCCTGGTATGTAATGATTTTCCATCCAGATTTATGCCCCTTCCTGAGCCTTTCCCTCTCCAAGGATTTCTTTGGACTCTGTGATATTTTCAAATGTGAAACCCTAAGCAAATTTATTAACTTAATAATTCTATGGACCAAATGAGTCAATTTACAGTTGACAAATTCTTTTTTTTTTTATTGTGGTAAAAACACAAAACATAAAATTTACCATCTTAGCCATTTTTAAGTGTACCATTTGTAGTATTAAGTATATTCACATTGTTATGAAGCAGAACTCTAGAAATTTTTTGTCTTCCATATCTGAAACTCTGTACCCATTAAACTATACCCTTGACTTATCCTTCTCCCAGCCCCCGGTAACTACCATTCTACCTCTGTTTCCATGAAAAAAAAAAACAAACAAACCCTCATTTTACAAAATTCCCAAGTTTATAGTCCTTGTTCTAATTTTCATCTCGCTTTCCAAAAAGTTGGTATCTGTACAACATGAATGGCCTTTTCTGTGTTCAGAATTTGGACCTATTGGTAGTGTTATGGTAAGAATGGAACCCGAGTATTCTTCACAGGTGAGAATTAGAAGGATTCATATGGAGCCTCTAGGAGATTAGAACTCATTGGTTCTCCATTCACAAGGCCTCAGCAGGGTAGAAAGCTTTTCCCTCAAGGTTACTAATTGCATCCTTGATGTTAGGGCCTTGGGTCTACAGCCCAGTTAAAGAGCAAGAGACTAGCAAGAAATGAATGCCAGCCCCCTCTCATTTCCCAAGAAGTTCCCCAAGTTTTTCTTCTTAAGAATCTGTATGATATCATAACTGAAATCAGAGGTTGCAACTCAAATGTTTTCAGTACCTAGGCAGTGAAACTCGTGGGATGAAAGAAATAATGGATGGTAAGGGCAGTGATTGAAATGGAGAAAGGCATTTTAATTCAGCTAAAAAAAAAGAAGAATCAGAAGGCAAGCAAAACATATCGTTAGGCCCATATGGCTGCCAAACCACCTTGTTGTTACTTATGGATCTTCCTAAAAGGCAGATTTCCTTAATATATATAATTTGTATCCTATCATTTATGGTCCACATGCATAGAAATTCTGCCAATCTCTTTTCCTCCACTATCATTTCTTGGTGGTGGGGGCAAAGGGGACCATGTGTTGTGATGGGCTCCACCTTGTCTGACTTTTTGCTCATGTAGTTTCTCTACCCTGGAATGGCTTCCCCTTCTCCAAGTCTTCGGATAGGTTGAAAAGAAGTCCCATCTTAAAGTCCCATCATAAAGCTTTTCCTGGCTATATTCTTTCACCCTCACTGATCACATCATCATCTAGAACATTATGATAATAACTTGGCATTTCATTCTGTATTACATTTTTATAGTTTTTATGTGAATTACTCTTTTTAACTTAAATGTAAACATTTTCCAAGGATATAGATTTCTTATATTCCTTGTATATCCAATGACATTCCTAGCATAGGCCAAAGCATATCATAAATGCTCATTAAATTCTGGTTGGTTGACTGGATTAACCTACTCAGAAAAATATGGTAGTGGCCCTCTGTCCATGTGCACCCAGTCTAGCCAACAACTGAAGACTAAGGCAACTTCTCAGTATTCCCTGTGCATAACATTAGTTACTGTGTGTATGTATACAGTATTCCCATAAAGTATGTAAACACAATTAACAAGAAGAGTGGCTATACCTTAGCCAGTACCTATTTTGATTAATTTATACTCAGTATGTTTCAGATGCCTCCCATTAACAGCAATTGATGTTAGTATTAATATTTGAAAGGAATATGCATTTCATTGAGATGTTTTTAATATAACTATAAATGGATGATTTATATACTTGATATCTTTAACTTGTTTTGAAACAAGCCAAACCCAAAAGAATAATATAGTACTCTGTACTTGGAATCAATGTGAATTATTTTCTTTTTCTTTAATTAAAAAAAAAATTAAAGACTTTATTTATTTATTTGTTTGTTTATTTATTTACAGAGCAAGTGAACATGGGCCGGGGGAGGGGCAGAGGTAGAGGGAGAGAGAATCTCAAGCAGACTCCATGCTGAGCACAGAGCCCGTTGCCATGATCCTGAGATCATGACCTAAGCCAAAATCAAGAGTCAGATGCTCAACCGAGTGAGCCACCCAGGCATTCCTCAGGCAGGCTTTAAGTACTGTATGATACAAGAGTTCAAATGATATCCCCAAACCTACTTCCTTTTTCCCTCTTTCTCTCTTCATCTCTCAGTTCACTTCCTTTGTGTTGTTACCATTCTTTTTTTTTTTAAGATTTTATTTATTTATTTGATAGCACAAGCAGGGGGAGTGGGAGAAGGAGAAGCAGGCTCCCCCTGAGTAGGGAGCCCGATGCGGGGCTCCATCCCAGGACCCTGGCATCATGACCTGAGCCGAAGGCAGATGCTTAACTAATTGAGGCACCCAGGTGCACAAATATGAATTATTTTCATAGAACTCTCTGAGCTCAGTGCAGCCAGACTGTGGAAGATTTAGTTAAAAATCAATAGATTTAACCAATTAGGATCATATCCTCAAGCTCTAGCTAGTACCACTGTGCCAGACCATTTTTTTAAAGATTTTTTTAAATTTATTTGAGAGAGAATGAGAGAGAGAGAGCACAAGAGGGGGGAGGGTCAGAGGGAGAAGCAGACTTCCCGCTAAGCAGGGAGCTCGATGTGGGACTCGATCCCGGGACTCCAGAATCATGACCTGAGCTGAAAGCAGCCGCTTAACCAACTGAGCCACCCAGCCGCCCCATGTGCCAGACCATTTTTAAGTTGGCGTCTTTGAATGTAGTATTGCCAAGAGAGCAATGGCAGTGAAATTTTATTTTCTTTCCTTTTCCAATTACAGGTAAAAAGCTTCCTACAACGGGAGAAGTGCACATCTGGGTGAAGGAATGTCTTGATCTACCACAGCTAAGGGGCAGCCATCTAAATTCTTTTGTTAAATGGTAACAGCTTTGATAACTCTGCTTCTCTCAGTTCTACCATAGCCTGGCCTTTGCTGGTTGTTTTTAGGTCTCAATATCTGTGATGGTGAAACTCATCATTCATGGTTGAAATGACATAACTTGGGACAATGGCAACATGAACTAGAGGGATCTGTGACATGAACCCCTAAGGCTTAGTTTAGTTTTAAAACCATAAAGAGGGCATACATACAAATGAAACCAGGCACCATGTACTCAGATATGGAATGCTTTCTAGGAGATATATCTGCTGGTGAGGATAATATTCAGTATAAAAAAACTCATCAAATTCCTAATGCCATACCCCTGACTCCTTTGTGGAGTGGGGAGAATTCTTCCTCCTGTACCTTGTCCCACCTTTGTGAACTGTTTGCAAAAGGTCTTTTGCCTCATCCTGTAAATATGTAGAAAATGACTTGCTAAACAGACCCCTACCAATAGTTTATGTCAGAGGAGCTTAAGACAATTTGAGTTTCTAAGTGGCAAACTTCTTTTTCTGTTATACATATAAATGCCTGGCATCTAGTCAGTAGTAACTAAACAGATATTAGTATGTGATCTCTTAGCTCCCTCTGACTAATTTTATCTATATAGATTCTTCTAGAAGACCAGTGTTAGCTGTTTAAGTGTTTAAGGCATTATTTGTGATTTTCCCTATAAATATTATTCATAGAGGTCAGCTGGTAAGATTTTTCAGCTCAGGTGAGTCTCTCATTCTGAAACAACTCTCAGACCTTCTTGTGTTTATAAGAGGTGTGGTGGGTTAAAAACAGAAAACAGATAATCAGGAATGCTTCCAAATTTTAAAGGAATCCTCAAGAATTTGCTACCACATTAAGCATTTACTAAATGAAAGCACTAAACTAAGTTGTTTACTTCATATGTAATTCTAATGTTAACCTTATGAAATAGACATCACGATTCTCATTTTAAAGATGAAGAAACAAGTGTCTGAGAGATTATGTGACTTCCCCTACAATACACAGCGAATAAGTAACAGAATCAGGATTCAAAGCAAGTCTGGGCCACTGTAATGCAGTCTCTCCAGCAGGATGCTGCCATCACCACCACCATCACCACCATTATCACCACATCAACATCACCACCACCATTACTGCATTCATCACTACTGCCACCACCATTGCCATCACCAGCACCATCATCACCACTCTCACCACCACCACCACCGCCGCCACCTCCATCACCATTATCACCATCACCACTACCTCCACCACCCCCGCCACCTCCATCACCACCACCATCACCGCCACCGTCATGGCTGCCACCATCACCACCGCTACCACCACTACCACTTCACCATCATCATGGCCACCACCAACACCTCTGCGTCTCTACACTGTTTTTTCTTCCATTTCCTTCTGCCAATCTTCAGTAGCTGTGTTGAAGTGCACTGAAAGCATAAATGTTCACCGTCTTATTAAAATGCTTTCACAGTAATGATTCCTTTTGTAGTATCATCCTTCCAGATACAAGTAGGAAAAGTCGTCAAAAAACCAGAGCTGTAGGGAAAACCACCAGTCCTGTCTTCAACCACACCATGGTGTATGACGGGTTCAGGCCTGAAGATCTGACAGAAGCCTGTGTAGAGCTTACTGTCTGGGACCATTACAAATTAACCAACCAGTTTTTGGGAGGTCTTCGGATTGGCTTTGGAACAGGTAATGTTTGTTACGTTTTTAATTCTCTATGAGCCAAGTGCTTCTGGGGACAGTAGAGGTTTGTTTGTTGTTTCGCTTCTTCCTAATGAAAACAGATACGCTATTTCTGTGAAGTGGAATGAACGAGTGAAGGAATGTCAGGCTGTATGCCAAGGGCTCTAGATATGAAGATTAACAGGATGTAGTGTCTGTCCACACAGAGCTTAAGTTATTGTGTGTGGGAGGTACAGAAAAGCTTTCATCACTACTCGTCCCTGAAAAAAACATTTATGTCTTTTCATGACTAAAATTGTGCTTTAAATAATCATAGTAAATAGTATTTATGGGGCACTAGTCACTGTACTGAGTGCTTTATTTATATTATTTCATTTAATCCTCACAGAAATCCTGTGAGTAATTACTAATGTTATTCCCAGAGGAACTGATGTTCCAAGAAATGAAGTAACAGAGCTAATAAGTATCAGAGCCAAGATTGAAAGTTGAGTCTGTTAGACACTAAACCCCAAACTACTCTTCCTTAGAGATCATCTAGTGTTACTTCCAACCCAATGCCAGGCTTTATCTCTACTACCCCACTCTGTCCCTGACAGGTTGTCAGCCAGCTTTTCTATGAACACAAAGAGAAATCTATTTCTCTGTGAGTAGAGGGAATAGTCCCAATTATGGAGTGCCCTGTTGTTGGACATTTCAGATGATTAAACAGTTCTTTCTTATAGAAAGCCCGAGATCTGCCCTCCTGGTGATATTGAAACTACCCCTCGCTGTCTTCCATTGATGATTATAATTAGGGGATGATCCATTATTTTTTTTTCCCAATGAACTATTCTGTTCTAACTGCAAAGCTTCCTTTTTTTTTTTTTCTTTTGCAGGTAAAAGCTATGGTACTGAAGTGGATTGGATGGACTCTACCTCGGAGGAAGTTGCTCTCTGGGAAAAGATGGTAAAGTCCCCCAACACTTGGATTGAAGCAACGCTGCCTCTCAGAATGCTGTTGATTGCCAAGATTTCAAAATGAACCCAAAGTCGACTGGCCCCTCCACTGAAAACTACAAAACAGGTGGAATCAGATCTTGAAAATCTGACCGTGTGGACAGATGCTCACCTGCTGCCCCTTGCCACTAACGGAGGCTACACAGCATGTTAAAGTCAACCTGCATAAGCTTCTTTGGTTACAAGCCCCACAAGATTTAAGTAAGAATCAAGTATGTAACTTATTTGTGACTTCAACATTAAAGGAGATATTTGAGAAAGCTAGGAAAATCAAACGGTTGATGCTGCTTCAGAGAAAAAGCCGTCAAAGATATTAAATGTTGGGTGCTTTTAACCAGCAAAATATTCTAGTTTGCCGTCCTGTGTTTCACACCACATGCCATGCTGCAGTTAGGAGGGCCTGCTACTCAGTGGTTGAAGATCCTCGCAGAAACTGAAAAGAGGGACAGAAAAATACACCTAGAAGGAGGGGGAAAGGCAGAATATCCATGATAATAAAGCATTTGACTATAAGAAAACTATTTACTTTGTAATCTCCATTAAAATATGGAATTCCGGGTTAGGGCCATAGGACTGAATCTACCGCAACCTTTCCCGGCGTCAAAGTCTCAGATGTGCTTTGGTGCCACCCACTGGCTCAGAGGTGGAATTCAGCTTTTGGCTTAATTTTCTCCTAAGATCTCAAGCCTGTATTTTCTAACAGACTGTAAAAACAAAAAACAAAACCTTGCATATATGATTCTGTTTTTCCTATCACTCTACTATATGAAATTAGCATGAGAGTGCTCACAGACAAGCTTTGCAACGAAGCTTTAATTAGAATGTAAACTGTACTTCCTATGTATGTATAATTTTCATAAAGTATTTTGTAAAAACCCTTAGAGTAAATTATTATATGATTTAGTTGTGTTGTCAAGTTAATCTGACTTCTTATTTTGAATGAAATACTTTATGTTAGGAGTCCTAAAATTTAAATTCCCTAGCAAGGCTAAAGAACTGCTGAGCTAATATTTCTCAAGTCTTCACTGCAACTCGACATCATTTCCTCTAAGTGAGAAGCTCTGACTGTGTTATTGAAACTGGAATTTTTATTTAAAAAAAGTAGTTGAAAAGCATTGAAGGTAAGCCAACATTTATTTTTGAAAAGCTTCCCATGGAGACATTTTTGGGGTCATTTTAATATATAAAGCATTACTCCTCCTTAGGACTCAACTTGCTTGCCTTTCTCAAAACAAGCACTGATTTTAATGTAGGTTAGGGGGAGCCTGGATGGTCAGGAGTGTGAGACCTTACTATCGGTGTCTAGCAAATGTCATTGAAGATAACTAGAGTGCTCACAGCCTCTAAAGATGTTAGAAACTTCTACCCATTTGCCAGTAAGAGCGACTAACCTAGAAAAATGCCCTTCCCATTGTCTCTCAAAGTCTTTTAGGGAGATGTGTAGTCCAGCTCTGTGCCCCAATTCTGTTCTGACTGCATGGGAGGGGCAAGATGAGCTGAGTGGAAGCACACCTCCCCAGTCGGCCAGGAATAGTAGCAGAAGTGTAAATCTTGTTCTAGCTCCTGCACTTCAAGGTGCCAGCTCCTTTCTCAGCCCTTCTTTCAGTTACCTGCTCAGCTACCTTCCAACATCCAGCCAGCTCTGAAACAATGAGATTGTTTCTAGTGTCTCCCCCTGGGACTGCCTACCTCCTCCTATTCTTAGATCCCTGACGTTCAAAACACCAGAGTGAACAATAGAACCACCTTTGGTATCAAAATGATTTGGGTTTGAGTTCTGGCTCTACCATTCTCTGGGTGACATGGAGTAACTTGCTTAACCTCTCTGTGCCTTTGTTTCTTTGTTCCCTGTAAAGTAGAAAAAGTAGATAATAATGCCTAGCTTTCAAGAATATTGTTAGAGTTAGGAGGATGAGAGTGAAAATAGCGGCCTCCCAATCTCTGCCCAGAGGAGCTGAGAACTCGGGGCCCCACTCCTCAGTGCATCCCCAGAGAAAAGCAGTCAATCACTCCTGTCTCCCCGGTCTCTGGCCACACTCTGTGCTCACCCAGCCTGTGACTGAGCATTTTTATCTCTGGAACACGACCCCATTTGGAGTCTCCAAACCCAGCAGACTCCTACAGGAAGGAAGGTGGATTTTCCCTTCAATTTTAGACACTTGCAGAAATAAGCATCATCTCCATCATGTGACTGCTACCAGAAGGTTTTAGTATCAAGATTACACAGATCACGTACAACATCTTGAAATAAAACAAGTAATAAACTGCTCTAGGTGAAGAAGGAATGGTCCTTGGCCATTACTGCATGCAATAAAGATGACTCATACATGAAAAGTCTAAAAAAATGAAGACATCATATAGAAGTTATGACTATGATTCTTAAAACTTTATTCCTTATGTCTACAAAATTTTGAGAAAATACCCAATCATTCCAACTCTTGTATAAGAAACTCAACTTATATGATATGAAATTTAAAGTGACTTAAGTAATTACATGTAAATAATATTCATAGGAACACACTTTGTAATGATTAAAAATGAGGAAAAAAACGAGTGTTGATCAATAGAGGAACAGATGAATAAATATTAGAATATGGTGTAGTGGGCGCCTGGGTGGCTCAGTTGGTTAAGCGACTGCTTTCGGCTCAGGTCATGATCCTGGAGTCCCTGGATCGAGTCCCGCATCGGGCTCCCTGCTCAGCAGGAAGCCTGCTTCTCCCTCTGACCCTCCCCCCTCTCATGTGCTCTCTCTCCCATTCTCTCTGTCTTAAATAAATAAATAAAATCTTAAAAAAAAATGTTAAAAGAATATGGTGTAGTCATACAATGGAAGGTTGTATAATAATTAAAATGATGAACAAGTCTCATCATAGTATTGATCTTAAACCTACAAAGTTTTATTTAAGTAAAAACCAATATTAGAGAAACTTTCATATAGTGAGATATCACTTATGCAAATTAAAATATATAAAATTCTAAAAAAAAATAATATTGTTAGAGTTAAATGAGAGAAGATGTAGAAATGCCTAGTACTGTTGTATAGAAGAACTCTGTAAATAGTAGCTTCAAAAAAAGAGACATTAAAAGACTCAACAAAGGCAAGTGGAGGGGACTCTGGTTGTTACTAGGGAGGCATCGGCCCAGTTTTATGCCTTGGACTTCTGGGGAGGAAATATACTGGACGCTTTCAGGTTCAAAAGTAGGTGGGGGGGAAAATGGTAGAACAAGGAAAACAACCATGCAGAGAGGAGCCCAAAGTCATTATTACTAAACTGCAAATTCTTTGAGAAGACAGATGGTATCTAATTTAATGTTTACTTAGCATCTTGCATTGCACTGTACGTAGTAACTGTTGAGTAAATCAGTGAATGAATATTGATTAGGGTCTTGTGAGATTAGGGTCTTGTGAGATTCCTAGAATTGACAAGTAAACTATGGACTTAGTTATTTAAAATAATTTTAACAGGGTGCCTGGGTGGCTCAGTTGGTTAAGCGACTGCCTTCGGCTCAGGTCATGATTCTGGAGTCCCAGGATCGAGTCCCACAACAGGCTCCCTGCTCAGCAGGGAGTCTGCTTCTCCCTCTGACCCTCCTCCCTCTCATGCTCTCTGTCTCTCATTCTCTCTCTCGCAAATAAATAAAATCTTAAAAAAAAAATTTAAAATAATTTTAACATATGTAAAATATTTTTAATGTGGAAAATGTGTTTAATCAACAAATAACATCGAGCATCCACTATGTGCAAGGGACATAGAAAGGTGGAGAGAGAGGGGAAAGCATCCAGAAGCTCATCCCTCCAGAAACAACTACTATTAACACTTTCAGTATTTTTCCTCTCATCTGTTTCTTTTCTTAGGAAATATATTCTGTGAATTCACTTTACTACATCAGACAACCATATGTGGTAATCAGCAAATAATACATTCAATATATGTGTGACCCTTTTATTTAAATGAAGAGGACTATTCCAATTTTCCAGTCACTTGTCTCAACTTTGCAAGTTCCATTTTAGTATAAGAGCTTGAAATTTAAGGAAAAGAAGAGAAAGGAGGGGAAAATACAAGTAAGCTTAATTCACGTTTTTGAAGTCTTTGGAATCCACTTTCATAAAACCTCAGTATCCTATAATTTCAGTAGTTATTAAAATTTCAATTCAGGACATTTCCCCAGTCTTCCAACATTGCTTTCCTTTTATAGACATGAGACCATGATCTTTGAGACCAAAGCAAAAATCTGAAACTTCTTTCTGATCTGTTTTGTTCTGGTGAAATCTGAAGCATTTGAAAATCCATCCAACATCTGTAATGACACCCAGGCTTTTTCTTTCTCATCATGACTTGAGAGACTAAGTCTGAACATCAGAAACAGTGATTGTAGGAATACTCAACTCTTCACTCTGTGCTTAAGTTTTCCCAGGATTTAAGATCATTCTGAATTTTAAATTTTTTATCTTTCTTTTTTCAGTTCTCTTTCTAGCATAAAAATGTCCATGCCATTAAGTTACTTATAAACACGATAATGTTTAATGGCTGCATAATATTCTAAGAAAATACAATTTCTTAACATTTTCTCTTTTTCGGACACTTAGGTTTCCAGCTTTTAGTTGTTATAAACCACACTGCCATGAAAAATTTTGAGCAAAACTTTTTCTTTTGTATTATTTCCTAAGTAAAACTCTCCCCAGAAGGGTGATCATTAGTTCAAAAGGCATAAAAACATTTCAAGTCCTCAATACCTACTGTCAACTCACACCAAGAGTATGAGAGAGTACCTATTTCACTGTACCCTGGCCAGTCCTGGGTTGTTTTAAAATGGGAAAATTTTGACTAAATTGATAGATGAAACGATACCTGCTTTTAACTTATATTTATTGGATCACTGATAGGGTTTAATACTTGGCCATTTCCATCCCCTCATCTGTGAACTTAATTGTTCCTTACTCTTTTAAGATGTTAATGCTTTATTTGTTTGGGCTCTCTACAAAAAATATAAATCTATCGTTTGTCATCTTTTTTAAAAAAAGATTTTATTTATTTATTTGACAGAGAGAGAGACAGCAAGAGAGGGAACACAAGCAGGGGGAGAGGGAGAAGCAGGCTTCCTGCTGAGCAGGGAGCCCGATGCAGGGCTCGATCCCAGGACCCTGGGATCATGACCTGAGCAGAAGGCAGACGCTTGACGACTGAGCCACCCAGGTGCCCCATTGTTTGTCATCTTTATGGTAGATATTTCCCCCAGTTTGAAATTTGCCTTCAACATCCATTTCAACACGTTTATCTAAGCCTCCCCAAAGTGCCAAGGATGGCACAGACACAGTCCCTGCCCTTAATGATCTTAAGGTTTAATAGAGGGAGGCAGGCAGGTGAGCAATGAGTGCAATAGGGTTTCCATTAGAAGTGTGAGCAGTATAGACTGAAAGAGCATGCACTGAAAGAGGTGAGTGGTCAATTCTCATGTAGGGGCCAGGAAAGGCTTCACAGAGGAGATGATTCTGAACTGAGTATTGATGCTGAGCAAATTAGTGGAGCAACAAGGGACAAGGTGGGAAAAGGCATTCCAGGCAGAGAAAACACCTACAAACAAGGCCAGAGAGCAGGTCTGTTAGGAGAACTTCAGTGGTTGGGTTGGACTAAAGCGTAAAATGTCAGGTCCTGAGCAACAAGAGGCTGGAGAACCCTCAGAGCTCACAATTTAAAAAATTATAAATAACTTGGGATGTTCAGCAAAGTCAAATTAGGTGTTTCCTTCCTCATCTTTTACATAATGTTTAAGCTAAGAAAGTCTTTTCTGACCCAGAGTTTTTATGCTTACCTTTGTTTTCTTCTAGTTTCCATTTTTAATACTTTGATTTTATTTTACTCGTGACATTTAACTGCTTAGTACATCTGGAATTGACTTTGGTATATGATGGTAAGCCTCATTTGGATCTTTTTTCGGTTGTTATGTTTATCACATCTATATTGTTCATTAAGCTTCTTTCTGTAACCTTATTTTGCTAATGGGTAAAACGGGGAATGCTGAATATCTAATAAGAGGTATTCAATCCAGCCAAGGGCCATGGTAAGGAAAACGAAAGAAATTTCATTGGGGTTTGCTCTTTTACTGAGCTGTGTTAAACACTACATGTACACCTCACAGCCAGTTAGGATCCTGACACCCCAGGGTAGCGCTGCTATTTTGTTTTTATAGATTGCAAATTTTTAAGGAGCAAACCTGTTTCCACAGACAGTAATTTATTCTCATGACAACTGAAGGGGGGAGAAGGAGGAGGAATATGTCACCGACAGCTTTATTTGTTTACTCCTCCCAGAAATTAGGTAGAGTCAGGTTTTCTCCCCCCGCCCCCCCCCCCCCCCCCCCCGCCCCCATGCTGGCTGGAAACCCAGTGGGACTTGCATCTCCTCTCTTTACAATCCGGGCCAGACAGCGGGCTGGGAGCTGGGAGCTGAGAGCTGAGAGCTGTGATTTGTTGGAAAGGCAACCATAACCCGACCGGATTGGTTCTGGACTCCCCCAGATCTCCCTGTTACTTCACAGCACTTAGAAGACCTGCCCACCAATCACAGGGCTCCTTACTGGAAAAAGCAACTGCTGGAGAGTGCTGGGAGTCCCTAGCAACACTGAGGCTTCTGAATCCGAGGGGGAAAAACTGTGCGATCAGCTGATGGTGGAGGAGAGCAGCGCCTAATGCCTCAGGAAGAGAAGCCTCCCAGGATGGACCCTCCACCCACGGACGAGCCCTTAGACAAGCAAACCAAAAAACTGGAAAAGCAGGAAGAGGAGATGGAGTTTAAGGAACTGGATGGTCTGAGGGAGGCCTTGGCAAACCTCCGGGGACTGTCCGAGGAGGAGAAGAGCGAGAAGGCGATGCTTTGCTCCCGCATCCAGGAGCAGTCCCAGCTCATCTGCATCCTGAAGCGGAGGTCAGACGAGGCCCTGGAGCGCTGCCAGATCCTGGAGCTGCTCAACACAGAGCTGGAGGAGAAGAGGGTGCTGGAGGCTGAGAAGCTGAAGGCCAAGAGCGCGCACGCCCAGAAGCTGGAGGAACGCTTTATGACCCTGGCAGCCAACCACGAGTTGATGATCCGCTTCAAGGACGAACACAAGAGTCAGAACGTGAAGCTCAGGGAGGAGAATGAGAAGCTGAGGCTGGAGAACAGCAGCCTCTTCAGCCAGGCTCTGAAGGACCAGGAGGCCAAAGTGTTGCAGCTCACCGCCCGGAGCGAGGCCCTCTCCAAGGAGCTGGAGACCCTGAAGCAGAGGTGCGCTCAGGAGGCCTGCCAGGCGCAGGCCAGAGAGAGGGAGCTGCTGGAGCTGCAGGGCCAGCAGGCCTGCGCCCACGCCAGCGAGACGGAGCAGCTGCGCAGCCAGCTGCGGAGCCTCCAGCAGCAGCACCGTCAGGCGGTGGAGCAGATGGCCAAGGCTGAGCGGGCACATGGCAGCCTGAACCAGGAGCTGCAGGCCAGGCTGCAGACGGTCATTCGTGAGAAGGACGAGCTGTTGCAGCTGGCCATGGAGAGGGGCCGGGTGCTTCAACACAAGCAGGAAGAGATCCGGCAGCTGGAGGAGAAGCTGGAGACAGCAGACGTGGCCAGGAGGCATGCCCTGGAGAGGTTCCAACAAGAGGCAGTGGCCGTGGACAGTAACTTGAGAGTACGGGAACTTCAGCGCAGGGTCGACGGGATCCAGAAGGCCTATGATGAACTCAGGCTGCAGTCTGAAGCCTTCAAAAAGCACAGCCTGGATCTTTTAAGCAAGGAGAGAGAACTCAACGCCAAACTCCGCCATCTCTTTCCATAGGCAGCTTCCGTTTCCTCTTTCCTCTAATTTAGAATTTAACTATTTGTGCCTTAGCACTATGACAACAGTAAAGTTGGTTTCCCATTTATGATACTTTTAAGAACAAAAGGCAACTCAAAGAAAAGCTGCTTTACTGTGATGTTGTGGTTGTTACTGTTGTAAGGCTAGCACTAATTTTCAGCCCTATCACCTAAAATACACACGATTTACCAGATTTCTTTCTGTGCCTTGAAAATCCTCCCAAGTTTACTATCATTATCTCCATCTTCCTCATAACTTATTCATTCTCAACCCCAGATATCTTCAGATATCCCAAGACTTTAAATTAGCAGCTCCTATGGATTTAAGTGAATCTTAAAAGTGCAGTGAGACGTACTATTGTGAAAACAGTTTTGCATAGTTCCCCCTTGTAGATAGGTAGGCCTGTAGTCTCCCTTAGTTGAAGATATAAACTGTAACAGTTAATAGCATAATAATAGCATAGAGAACTTGCAGAAGAAAGTGTCTGATTTTGCAACTGACAAACAATTGCTTGCTTCACCTGCTTTATAGCAGTATCCTTTTGATTTTATTTTGCTTGCACTAGCTTGGAAAACAAAGATTGAAATCATTTTCTTTACCAAAGTTGGCAGACTTTATTACAGTCATTCTATATGAGCAGTAAGATTCAAATAAGTGAAATCAACCAGTTTTTATTTTTCCTGCAAGCTTAGATCACATTCCATTTTCTTGCTTTTTTTCCTTTATAAAAACAGGATTTCAAGGGGCAAGGATTCAAGTATCAGCAGTTTCATTTAATATTGCATAATATGCTAATAGCAAAAGGCCCCAATTTAGGGTAACAAGTCACAGCAGACCGAGTAGGGTACATAAAGCAATGCATAGTGATTGTTTTCTTTCTATTAGCATTATTTCCTTGCAATTACCTTTTCCTTTTTTATTTATTTTTATTTTTTTAAAACTTTTCCTTATTTAAAAAAAACATCTAAGCGAAATATATATGTATACTTACAGCATGTTTGTAGGAATACCTAAATATGTAGATATATAAAAATGTAATAGTTATTACATCTATTTATAGAAAGTTCTTAAAGAAGCAGTTATAAAAAATGCACTTTATGCTTCCTTATTTCCCTAGTTTTAGTCAAGATATAATTATTATAAATATCTCTCAAAATAGATTATAATATTTTTCTTACCCATTTGGTGCCAAGGGTCCCAAGAGTTACCTAATAATTCGGATGTATTAATTTTACTTGGTATCTTTTTAATAAACAATTTTTGAATGTTACTTCACCTCAGGCAGTTTTTTAAGCCTATTTTCTCACAGTCCTATTAAGATTGTGGTATTAAATACAAATTCCAAGAAACCATGTTGTTGGCTTGAAAGGACTATTTACTTCCTCTTACACATTCAAGAATCAGAATATAGGAGCTAATTTAATTATGGTTATCCCTTATTGAGCTCATACTATTTATCTTTGTGCTGAAGCAGTTTGGATGGCTTGTTTTATATATTTATTTATTCCATAGGGCCATTTGAGATGGTAATTATTTCTATTGTAAGGAAGAGGAAACTGGGATTCAGTAATTTGCCCAAGGCCCCTTGATCACTGGGGGTGCTGGGATTTTGATGACAACACCCCACTGAAAGATTCCTTGACCATCTACTAAGTACCAAGCTCAGGGGTTAGGCACTAAGAATAAGCATGAAGAAGCATCTTTTCTACACTGGCAGAGCTCCCGCACAGTCTAGGAGCAAAAAAGCAATTACATACAATGTGATGTGTTCTCCTGAGGGTGTTATGAGATCACAGTAGGTAAAATACAGACAGACACACACACACACAGCAGCTAACTCTGCCTGGGGTAAAGGTCAGGAAAGTAGAGATGATTGATTGGTAGGGATAACTAATACAAGAGTTGATATGTAAGTTGGTTTTTAAATAACTAGAATTTCATCGGTGTAGAAAAGGGGGAAAGGTCTGAGACAGCATTGTGTAGAAAGTCATGGAGTTTTTAAAAAATGTACAGGGTATTTGGGGACATAAGTAGTTGGGAGAAGGTTTGGAGAAGCATATCTACATATAAGACTGAAGATTAAGTTGTGGACAGAGAGCACAGGGCGCCTCAAAAGCTAGGCAGTCCCCTCATAATGGAGGTGAAAAGGGAGAAGAGGGGCAAGTGTACATACGCAGCCACAAATCAGCCCTCCTTTTCCCAGCCAGGTTTGGGCAGCTTTGCGTGGGGCCTGGTGTGCATGCGTGCCAGCATCCCTCCCTTTCTCCCACAGTCGCCCCCAGCCCTTTCTGCCTGTCCAAGCTCCACCCACTGGGGCCAGCAGGCTGTCTGGAGGTAGTGTAGTTCGCCCAAGTTTTATGCCCAACCTTCGTGGAGGAGGCAGCTCCTGGGCAGGGGCAAGGTGGGTCTTAGAAACAGGCTGAGGGCAATTTGGGCAGGGAATCTTGGCGTCCTCGTACTGAAGTGTGGTCTAGTAGAGTACTTAGCCCATGGTAGTACTCTTTAGATGGGGAAGGGTGCGTCTGGAAGAGTGTGGGGGTGGGTAAGGTAGGGAGACAGGGCATGTGTCCCCTAAAACGGGCACAAAGGAAGGTCTCAGGTGCTCGGGTCTGAGGACAGTACTGTTCAGTCATGCTAAGGCTTTTGTATTAGGTTGTATGATATGAAATTGCCACTTTGTGGGTCATAAATGATTAGATATTGACTATTTCATGATGTTCACTCTAATACCCCTTTGAAAGATATTAAAAGGATAGGATAGTGGGTAATGAGAAGATGAATCCCTACAGAATGGATGGAAGAGACTGATGTGGAGAACAAAGGTAAAAGAAATGTAGGAAAAATTAAACTTCCTTACAACTTACAGCCCACTGACAAGTACTTGGGACAGGCAGAATGACTTTCTTCCAGAAACTCAACTGCCTCAATACTTTGCTAAAGGCAAAAGGTAACCTTAGCTTGACATTAGCCCTACCTCCGGGATCCTGTAAGTCTTCTTTAACATATAAAAATCCCTTTGGAAACCTCCTTTATATCTATACCGCCCCGCCCCCCACCCAGATATATGTTAGTAATCATCCTCCAAACTTATGGTCCACTGATAAATATCTGAAGGGTCTCATGATTAAGGTTTTACTAGACAGTAGTGAATGACATTATCCTAACAGCCGCTAGGCCCTCAAAGTCCTGGAAGCCTTACCTCCAAATTCCTTAGACTTAAGCTATCTCTAATGCACTCCCAACTTACAAGTATATAATCAGTCTCTTCTCATGATCCCAGTGCAGCTTTTTGCCCATGTCCCCATGCTTTAATAAAACTACCTATTTTGCACCAAAGACATCTCAAGAATCCTTTCTTGACCGTTCACTTCTGATCCCCATTTCACATTAGAACCCACAATACAGAATAAGAAAGTAAGAGGAATGTGAACCTATCATGTATCCAATGCTTTTCATTTCAGTCACATACCAACTCTTCAAGGGGGGTTCATTTATCACTGTTTTACAGATGAAAAGAGTGAGACTCAGGGAAGTGACTTGCCCAAAGCCAGGGGGCTTTGTTGGGGGATGGAGGCAGGAGAAAGGTTTGAACCCAAGCTCCTCTGGCAGGGCCAGCTTCATAGGTGTGTCACCTGCATAGAGGCCCCACATTTGGTTTAATGCTCTGCTGTCAGTGTCTTAAGATTCTTTTTTTTTTTTTTAGAGAGAGCCACTGAATGAGGGTGGGGGAGGGGCAGAGGGAGAGAGAGAGAGAGAGAGGCTTAAACAGGCTCCCCACCCAGTGAGAGCCCGACTTGGGACTCAATCTCCTGACCCTGAGATCATGATCTGAGCCAAAATCAAGAGTCAGATGTTTAACCAACTGAGCCACCCAGATGCCCCAAGATTCTTAATAATCGTGTGACAAGGAGTTACATGTTTTTCTTTTGTGCTGGGCACTGCAAATTATGTGATTGGGCCTGTTTTCTGGCTCAAAAATCCATGCTTTCTCCCACTATACAAACTGTCTTCTAACCAGCCACAGAAAAGCATTATTTTTTTTTCCCTCCATGCTCCACAGCACTTTGCATTCCACTGTCTCAGTGCTTATCTTGTTTTAATCTGTGACCCACAGCCAGAGTCGGGGATGAGCAACCAGTTTTGTTATTGTGGTATGCTGATCTATAAAATGATGCTTATCGCTGGAACAAATTAAAAAAGCATAAAGTGGCCACCTCCAAACTACTGCCCTTGAGGGGAAATTTGAAAACTCCTTTCTAAGGCACACCTATAACCCTAGTGAGTTTTTTTTCTGCAACATCCACAAGCAGTAACCCTAAAAAGAAAGTCAGCAGAACAGAGATTCTAAAAACAAATAATGTGTGAATAGTGCTGTGTAGATAGTGTGATCTTTTGTGTTATGTTTTTGTAATCCCCTCAGTGTGCCTCTAAGGAACTTGTCTAGTTCAAAAAAAACGAAAACACAAAAACATCACGAAAGAGAGCTACAGAAAAGGTGAACTGACTGGGCGGATATGTTCACAAATACTCTGCTTCAATTGGTGAAAATTCATTCAGGTTAATTTGTTTCTAGTAAGGTATTAATAGAAAATCTATTTCTTCCCAACTCCACTATATTAAAGTTAAACAATGATTGATTGATTGATTGATTGATTGATTTAGTAGGCTCCACGCCCAACGTGGGGCTTGAACTCAAGACCCTGAGACCAAGAGCTGGATGCTCAAACCAACTGAGTCACTCAGGCACTCCAAGTCAAATAGTTATTTAAAGAACAGTGTTTGAAGGAGTACCTGCCTGGGCGTTTGCTGTTCTATCCAGCCCTTGTTGCCCCAGATACCTGTGGATGGAGGGGGTTGGATGTTGGATAGGCCATCAGCAATGCCTGCTGAACCACATCTTCTGAGACTGACAGAACCTTATCAGGCAGGGAGTCTTTTTTTATCTTGGTCTCCTAAAAAAAAGTTGGAATTTTGGGGAGGTGGCCAAGAATGGGCTTTTCTAATCATTTGTCCATCTCCCTAAGGACGAGCTGGATGTTATTTTCCAAAGACTAAAAACATCTGATTAAATTTAAGGGCCTAAGGCTGTACAGATGAGTCTTCCTACCTGATGCAGTTCTCTCTAAACCTTCTGTTTATCTCACTAGGAAAAAAATAATCCAAGAAAACTTTTCCCTTAGACAGATCTCCCTGGTCATTCATTACACATTCAACTGACCACAGTGCCCCCTTCCTCAACCACCTCACTCCTCAGTTCTACAAAGCGACTCTCTTAGCTATTTGCCAGACTGTGCCTATTGAATGCTCTAATCCAATCTTATTTGTACTAGTCTAAAATAATTTTCCCTTTCATGTTTGAGATTGTTCATTACAGCGTCGTTTGTAATAGCAAAAGATTGGAAACAGCTTAAATACCATCAATAAGGCACTGGTTAAGTAAATTGTGGGCCCTTTGTACTTCGGAATACATTGCAAATATATTTTAAAAGAAAAGAAAAATGAAGCTCTTTATGTACGGATATGAAAATATCTCCAGGATACATGTAGGGAAAAAAACAAACAGGGTGCCGAATAATACCTGTAGTATACTATCTTCTGTATAAGGGGAAGAGGGGAATAAGAATGCAAACATATATTTACTCCCATCTGCTTAAATAAATATTGAAAATAATAAATACTAATATAGTGGTACGGAGGGGTGGGGACTGGGATGGTGAGGGATAGGACTGGGAAGGAAACTCAGTGTATACCATTTTATATCATTTGACTTTTGAGCCACCTGAATAACCTATTAACCTATTCAAAAAGACAATACAATTAAAAACAAAGAATCTTCCACTTAACTGTTTAACTTCCTGGTAAGCTCTATTTCTGTGTAGATGACTCAAAAAGCCTGCAGATTTTTCTTTCTCCAAGAATTAAGTAGACAAGACATATTTTATATAGAGCCAAATATGGCCTGACAGATTTAGGTCAGGCCATTCGGCTGAAAGCCGCTGCTTTCACAAATGTTCAGCCACATACGGCTAATGACAATTTCTTTTTCTACCCTGAATGACTCCTAAAGATGACTATTTCTCTCCTGAATTTAAAGATTTGAATGTATTAACTTTTCTCATGGATTTTCATATGTCTGTGTGAGACCTGAATTTTAGATCTTAGAAAGACTATTTTCTCATATATTAAAGTTTTTAGACTGGTTTTGGTTTCGCCCTAACAGACAAACAAAAGGTGGTAGAGGTAGGGCAGGCTAAGCCATTCTGACCTTTCCATTTTAAAGTAGTTCATCTAATGTACCTCATTAATTTAACAAATATTTATAGAGAGCCTCTAATTGGCCAGGTACTTATCCTATCCTCCCTGATTTTGCCTCCTAGTGGGTGAAGAAAATGCTGAAGGATAGGATGAACAAAGGGAGTGTGTAGCAGAGTTTGCCAATATAGTGTAGAAGAGGTTTAGGGACAGTTTTCCTAGAAGTGGCAGTTAAGCTAAAGCCGGTTAAGTGTGTAAGAATTGCCCAAAAAAAGAGATGAGGAAAACACAAGAGTACGGTAGCTCGGCAGCCTTCAGAGCACCTCCCGTTCCTGATAAGAAACTGCCTTTCCCAGTAGCCACACCATCCAGAGCTGCAGAATAAGCAGTCACAGGAGATTCTTACAGAGACCCTGTGGCCAGATTAATCACATTATACTCACATCCGTGTTTACCTCTGTCCCTGTCAGAAGTCTGAGCCTTCATAATCTGGCTCAGTCCTCCCCGCCACCCCCATCCCCACTCAAATCCTGCCCCTAGGTCCTTTGAAAACCTAGATCTGTGATCAGCAAACTACCAAGGTATTAGTGCAGTGAGTGAAAGGAGTGCATTGGCATCAGCCTGACTGGATTCAAATCCTGTCACTTACTGGCGGACCTCGTACTGGATGAAGAGGAAACCAGAGAGCTAAACTTTCAGTGAGTGAGAGATATGACCAGAGGTTGGCATGAATTTCACACTGGTGTAACCATAGAGAGAAAAGAATTATCCAAATATAGAAAACAGCTTTTTTTAAAAAAAGATTTTATTTATTTATTTGAGAGAGGGGAGAGTGCACAGAGGGAGAGTGAGAGGGAGAAGCAGGCTCCCCGCTGAGCAGGGAGCCCAACACGGGGCTCCATCCCAGGACCCTGAGATCATGACCTGAGCTGAAGGCAAATGCTTCACAGATTGAGCCACCCAGGTGCCCTAGAAAACAGCTTTTTAAATGAGTATCCTTAATAGACAATATCCCGAGGAGAAACAGAATCACAACGAAAGTTTAGTAAATTTTATTTATTACTTTTATGGTTAGTTGTAATATTGACATTATTTTAAAACGATTATATTTTAAAACTATATTATATATATGAGATATGTGTATGATATGTGTATGAGAGAGAAAGAGAGAGAGGCTAAAGCAAAACTATGTTCGTGTTGCTAGAGACAAAATTTTCAGTGTATACATCAAGATATTAAAAAGTAAAGTAAAGCATTTGATGTTAAATTTGAATAAAAAATATCAGTCTAAGTCTATGGGCAGTTTTTCTTTAAAAAAAAAAAATACATATGTCCCAGCTCTGTCAATGGAAAGGCCTAAATTCAGTGACAGTCTGGTATGAGTATCCCTCAGGCCCATAAACAAAAAATAGTTTTGTGGCCTCCAAAAACTATTTTCCATTAAAACGAAGAAGGACTCTTTGGAGAAAGGGCTAATTCCAGATCTGGAGTTGGAAAGGTACACAATGAACCTGATACAGTTAGTTGTATCAGAAAGCAAATAAACCGTCAAAGACTAACGCAGTTCTCTTAACAAGACATGAGAGCCAAGTTGGAGAGGTTCCCAATGGCTAAAGATGAGTAATTTGAGTACAAAAATAACTGCAATTGAGTGAAGCAACTGAATATTTTAAAATCTGTGAGTTCATTATGATACACCAAAAAAGACAAACAATAGCAATAATGAAAACAACAACAAACGCAAAGCTCATTGGTCACTAACTGAAAAGTGGCTATTAAAACGAATTAATTGATCATTTATCTTACTTTTCCTGTTCCCTGTATTTTAGGGTGACAAAATGGCCCATATGTGATGAGATAGTTGTTTTTCAGAGAATTGCCGATAATTAAAGGAATAAAAGAATTTAAAAGGCATAATTTTGTAACCCCTAGTGAAATATCTTACTCAGGCACTGATCATCATTAGACGAAACTATTAGGAAAAAGGTTAATGGAGAATTTTACAATGGAGGAGGAATTAGAGTGTCACCATTTGAAAGCATCCATCATTCTTAGGATCAGTAAAAACAGGAAAGCTAAACATTCATGTGCCGTAGGCCGCATCATGAAGAGCGGCACCTTTTAGGAAGTATTCTGGCCATAAATGTTGAACCTGAAGCAAACTAGGCCTGAAACTAATTTCCCACTTACAGGACGGATGGGGCTAATGGGAGAAGTAAAATGGCACCACAAGAAAGCAAACAAACAAATCTAGAATATGGGACATTCAACAAAACAACAGGCCTGGCTTCTTCAATCAAATGGCATTGGGAAAAGGGGTGGAGGGGATGCTGCCCTAGATGAAAAGAGTTTTAAGAGACATACCAAGCAAATGGAATATATAGAATTGTTTGGATCCTGATTTAATCAAGCCATCTGTAGATAGAAATTTGTGGAACTGAATATTAACTGGGTTCAAATGATACCAAGAAATCCATAATAATGTTACTGGTTTGCTAACATGGCGTTGTGGTTATAGGAAAAAAATGACTTTAGAGTTAAAAATGCATAGTGACACGTGTAAGGATAAAATGACGTGATGTCTAAAATTTTTACCTTAAAAAAATTTAGCAAAAAAAAGACAGGGAGATTAAACAAGTGTGGCAAAATCTTGATAGCACTTATATCTGGATGAGGAGTATATAGGGATTCAGTATACTCTTTACTTTTGGATATGATTGCAAATTTTCAATATTTAAAAAAAAATTAAAAAGGGCTGAGGTTTCTGAAGGAAGGAAGAAGAGAAATAATTTGGAATTGGCAATAGGAAACTAGGGCAGCTCAGCCAAGTTCCGGCTCTGGGGTGCCTGGGGTGACAGATGAGAAGTGGATTTCTTCCTATCAGCACATGAAAAGCCCGGCGTTTGCCCTTCCAAATCCCTAACCCTGAAACTTCTACACCTGCTGTCCCTTCCCCCAAAAGCAGTAATTTTCAGCTTCAATGGCAGCAACTGTGGGGCTTGATTAGTTGGGAGACATCCCAGTACTTTGTTACTATTTTAGTTGATTACAAATGTTGATCATTTTTAAATAAATCTGATTCCAGATTAGTCCACAATAGTGTAACTTTCATTCATTTGCATTCAGAAATGCTTTCTTGAGAGGGCAAAGGAATGGAAATATAGCTAGCACATTGGGAATTGCACATAATCCATGCAAATATGCAGTGTTTGTAAACATAATCCTACAATGCCCAAACACTGTCAATCCCTGAGTCTTCAATTTTCACTCAGTAAGAACTTCCCATGGTCTTACTTCCTGCTCTTTACAGATTATACTTTCATGGGTGAATAGGCAAACTAGATTAAAATGAGCATTTTGGCCCCTGTTGCGCTATTATCCAACTCTGATTCACCTGCATTCCCTACCATCTCTGCTCCAATCCTCTGCTATAGAAAATCCACTAAGTGCATGTATTGGTGCTGAAGTACCACAAAGTCACGGTCTTCGTAGAGGACTTGATAGATTGGTACTCATCATCTATTTCAATCTCTCTTTTAATGTGTTTTCCCCCATATTACAAAAATGGAAAAGCTGTAACAAAAGAAACACAGGAGCAAACTATATTTGCCAGACTCCTCTGCAGCTCTATTTGGAAGATGCAAATGAGGCAGGGGCCCTTTCCCCCTGCTTTGGCTGTTGTTGCTGCCAAGCATATTCTTGGAAACACTGGGTTCTTCTGCAATAGGATCCCTATAGTCATTCACTAGTTTTATGGGATATGGTTTTATAACTAGCCAGCCCCCAAGATAGTACCTAATGGTTCTTGTCTCCTAGTATTCAATCCTGTGTAGTCCCCTTTCACAGTAAGGTCTGACTGTGTGACCAACAGAATACTACAGAAGTGATTGTATGTGACTTCTGAGGCGAGGTCATAAAAAACATTGCTGCTGCTTCCTCCGTGTCTTGGATCATACACTTTGGGGGCAGTCGGCCATCATGAAGTGTCGACATTCACACAACTTATGGAGAGCCCCACATGGAAGGGGACCTGAAGTTTCCTCCAGCCATCTTGGAGGTGGGTCTCTAGCCCCAGTCAAGCCCACAGATGACTGCATCCTCAGCCAAGATCTGATTGAATTCCATGAAAATTCCAGAACCAGACTGCATAACCAAAGCACTTGAAAATTTCTGACCAACAGAAACTTCAAGAGATAATAAATGTTTATTGTGGGTTTAAGCCACAGGAATAAGCAAATCTCTATTGTTGTTTTTAGATTTTGGGTAACTTGTTAAGCGGCAATAGATAATTAACACATGGGTTTGAGAGTTTGGGCAGTAGCCATGCACTTGGAGCTAAATCCCAGTTTTCTATTTTACCACTTTCCCAACTGGGGCAGAGATAGCAGGTCCCTATCAGGCCTGTTTGGCCACTTTGTACTGAAAGGCATTTTTGATCACCCAACCTAGTGCCCACTCCTCCAGTCCTCCCAATAACTTTGTAAGCACACATTCTCAGTATTATAAACGTTTCTGCTTAAAATAGCCAGATTGGTTTCTCTTTCCTGCAGCTGAGCTTAACCTAATAAAAAATACCCATCTGAAATTAACAGTGAGACACTAGAGACATTCCTGTTAAAGTTAGAAATAAGACAAGGAAGTTGGCTATCGACAGTATTATTTAACATCAAGGTGGAAATATTTCATTATCAGTCAAGATAATGAAAAAAACGTATTGCAAAGTAGGAGGCAAATTGTCATTATATATAATAAGGTGATATAATTGTCTACCAGGAAAATTTGAACGAATAAGCTGAAAATAAAAACTATTAAGAAAGTTCAGTGGGATAGTCAGTAAAAAATTTAACAAAAAAGGTCAAAAGCTTTCCTATGCCGCACCAATAACCATTTAGAAAATATAAAGGAAGAAATAATCCAGTCCAGTAGCAAAAAACGCATAAGATAACTTGGAAAAATAAACTAATCAATTTAATGCAATTTCCGTGAAAATTCCAGCTCTTTTTGAACTTGGAAAATTTTATGACGTTATCTGGAAGTTTCTTTCTTTATTCTTCTAGATACCATGGGTCATTTATTTTTGTCCCTTGCAGAATTGTTGTCTTTTAGTTGAGATTTGTGTTATGCCTTCTGCTGAAACTGGAGACCTTCTTCATTTATTCATTCAGCAATATTTATTGAAGCCTAAGCTGTGGTAGTTACTGTTCTGGATATCTGGGATTTCTCAGTGTCCAACTTTCCTGGCACTTGCTTTCTATCGAAGAAACAACCATATAAACATAGCTATTCATTGAGGCTATTTGCTACTTTATTCAGTAACCCAAAGAGAAGTTTCTTAAGGCCTAAGAACTGGAAAAGTGGCTAAGGAATTCATATAAAGTTTACTCCTGAGCAAATAAAGGAAAGTTTCTCCTTTTGATTTGCCAGGGAAGCTTAGTCTATTGTTAGCTCAACTTGAGTAACTAAGATTTTTACGTCTATCCTATTCCAATACAAACTTTCCCCCCTTTTGGAACTCCTTATCTTCCTATTTCACCTACATTTTCACTGATCTTGCTTTTCAAAAATTTGAATTTTTTTGTTTCATTGTATTCTAATGTACTTGTGAATTGCTTCAAGACCTTGTGGGGATTAGAGGAACAAGATAACACCAAGAGGAAGCAGAGATACCCAGAATGTGGTGCATTTTTTGAGACAACTGCCCTGTCTCTTCAAAAAGCTAATATTAAGAAAAGCTATAAAATAGGAGGGACTATTTTTAGACTGAGAAATGGAAAAAAAAACTTTACAAAAACATAACCAAGTGCAGTAAGTGACCCTTGATTGGGTCCTGGCTCAAAAGAGTATCCACTATAAAAGATTATTTTGAGGAAAGCTGAGGAAATTTGAATATGGCATGGATAATAGATAATATTAGTAAATGATTGTTAATTTTCTCAAGACCTGATAATAGTGTCATGATTATGAAAGAGAATGTTCTTATTCTTAGAGAGACATACTTAAGTATGTTGGGGTGATGTGTCTTATCTGCAACTTTGGGATGATTCAGCAAAAAAATGTATTTTATAAACATTTATGAGCAAATAAAGCATATATGGCAAATGTTAATTGTTGAATTGTTGAGTCTGGATATTGGATAGTATTGCTAAATCAGTGTGGATACTGTATTATTCTTTCACATATTCTGTGAAATATTTGGAAATTTTTAAAGTTGATATTTATCTTTTTTATTATCCACAGATAAAAGATATAAAACTGTGGTTATTAAAAACATTAGAATACTTCAGTGAAGCTATTTCCTATGCGATAAACCTTCTAAAGAGAGACTGATACTTTAATTTTCTATGGGGATTCAATTTAGAGACCCTATTATTATGGTCTGACTATCACTAGAACCACTAAAGGTGTTTGCTAGAATTTTGACGTCCAACATTACACAGACCTACAGACCAATCTTTGGGTAATTGACATATTCATTATTCCCTGAGTAATATTTTCATACACCTGATTTTGGGAATCATTATCTTAGATTTCATATTTTGCATTCACACTTCCTAACATATTCTTCTCGAATGGCAATTTTCTTTCTTTCTTTGTTCTTTTTTTAAAGATTTTATTTATTTATTTGTCAGAGAGAGAGAGGGCGAGTGAGCACAAGCAGGAGGAAGAAGCCGGCTCCCTGCTGAGCAAGGAGCCTGATCCCAGGACCCTGGGATCTCAACCTGAGCTGAATGAAGGCAGATGATTAACTGAGCCACCAAGGTGTCAATATCTATTTTTTAAATTAGAATTTGTTTTGATTTCAAGTAAAGTCGATGTCAAAGAAAATATCCTGAAACATTGACCAGAATAAACTATAAAATGTAAAAAAAATAAAAATTAGAAAACCTGTGGTTATCAAAACTAAGCACGCTCATAAAACGGCCAACACAACAGAGAAAAGAATACTACAGGGTTGTTTAACCTGGCCACAGAGATTTTAAGGGTATTCTTTTTACCCCGATAGATGAAAAACAGCAACAAAAGCGGGCTCATTCAGGAAAAAACAGAAAATATTCTATTTGGAAACTGGCAATAGTCCTTTCCAGAAAAAACATGTCAGTTTCATGAACCCCCAAGATAAAACAAACAGGAAAAAAGTCACACACACGATTCACTCAACAAAACGTCCTCTGTTAACACAACCCGCAGTACAACCATCACTCACACCGTGAGGTAGTGGCAGTACAAAAAGACTGGCACGCATGTGCGCACCCACACATGCTCACGGTCACGCCCACTACAGAACACACACAGAAAATGGGTTTGCAATCTTATTACAGACAAGGGCAAGACCATTTTTTGTTGTTGTTTAGAAAATGCATAGAAACGCTCAGACATTTTAATAAAATTATTATAATAAAAAACTTGGAAAAATTAAATTATATATGAATGACTTACTTATGTACCTCTTTTTTTTTCTAGTACTCTCTGAGTGAAAGGATCTTGCATTACAAACGAAAGGGGAAAGGAGCAATTTCAAGTGGTATCTGGTCGCCAGTTGTAAAATTCCAGGGAAATACAGGATAATTTGATTATTCATAAATTTGGTATTTAAAAGATCAATTCTGAGAGTGGTTTCACTTGAAGTGGAAGCCTGAATACGGAGGCGTGAGAAGAGAGGGCGGAGAGAGTAGACCGTCTCTCAATAAACTCAGGATTTGTTGTTATTTTTGCCGCTTGGGGACTATGACATCACTGAAAATCTGAAATTACTCCCATTCCAGACCTCAGTGAACTCTCGCGATACTAGAGCCCAGTGGAGCGCGAAACGCCGTGGGAGGGGCTGGGGTGAGATCGACTGACTTCCGGCCAGGCCGTTGTCTGGGTGGCGCGGTCGAGTCATCGCTGGGCCTCGCCGCTTGGGTTTCCCATCTCTCCCCCCCCGCCCCGGCGCGGGGGGTCGACCAGCCAAGTGGGGCGGGAGGCGACTCGGACGTTCCCCTCCGTTTCGCTCTGGCCAGCTCCCTGGCCTCCCGCGCTGGGATCTGGGGTCCTTGGGGCCCGCGAGGCCCGGTCTGAGGGGCCGGGGCCTACGTGGGCCCGCTGCTGGGCTCCATGAGGCATAGCCTGACGAAACTGCTGGCGGCCTCGGGCAGCGACTCCCCAACCCGTAGCGAGAGCCCGGCTCCAGCCGCGACCTGCTTGCTGTCCCCGGACCTGACCCGGGCGGCGGCGGCGGCGGCGGCGGCGGCGGCGGCGGCGGCGGCGGCGGCAGCGGCAGCGGCAGCGGCGGCGGCAGAGGAGGAAGAGACGGCGGCGGCCGGATCTCCCGGCCGCAAACAGCCGCGCGGCGACGAGGGCGAGTTGGAGGCCGGGAGGGGGGGGCCGCGACGGCGTGGCCGTGCGCGCGCCCTCGCCCGAGGAGATGGAGGAGGAGGCGATCGCCAGCGTCCCCGGGGAGGAGACGGAGGACATGGACTTTCTGTCCGGGCTGGAACTGGCAGATCTGCTGGACCCCCGGCAACCGGACTGGCACCTGGAGCCCGGGCTCAGCTCGCCCGGGCCTCTCTCCTCGTCCGGCGGAGGCTCGGATAGCGGCGGCTTGTGGAGAGGGGACGACGACGACGAGGCCGCGGCTGCCGAGATGCAGCGCTTTTCTGACCTGCTGCAGAGGCTGTTAAACGGCATCGGAGGCTGCAGCAGCGGCAGTGACAGCGGCAGCGGCGAAAAGAGGCGGAGAAAGTCTCCAGGAGGAGGCGGCGGCGGCAGCGGCAACGACAACAACCAGGCGGCGACAAAGAGTCCCCGGAAGGCGGCAGCGGCTGCTGCCCGTCTTAATCGGCTGAAGAAGAAGGAGTACGTGATGGGGCTGGAAAGTCGAGTCCGGGGTCTGGCAGCCGAGAACCAGGAGCTGCGGGCCGAGAATCGGGAGCTGGGCAAGCGCGTGCAGGCACTGCAGGAGGAGAGTCGCTACCTACGGGCCGTCTTAGCCAACGAGACCGGACTGGCTCGCTTGCTGAGCCGGCTGAGCGGCGTGGGACTGCGGCTGACCACCTCGCTCTTCAGAGACTCGCCCGCCGGTGACCATGACTACGCTCTGCCCGTGGGAAAGCAGCAGCAGGACCTGCTGGAAGAGGACGACTCAGCGGGAGGAGTATGTCTTCATGTGGACAAGGATAAGGTGTCGGTGGAGTTCTGCTCGGCGTGCGCCCGGAAGGCGTCGTCTTCTCTTAAAATGTAGGGTCAAGTAATCTGCTCTTTATCCGCGTTTACCCCTTTCAACTCCCTTACACCATGTAAAACACCTTAGTGGGACATCTTCACTGGACACATTTCAGAGGAGGAAAAAGTAATATTGAATCTTTTAAGTGTTTAGCTAAAAGCATGAATGTGACACTGTAACCAACTCCTAATGATAACATGTGACTATTAAATCTCTCTGACAGTTTCTTTTTTAGGTGATTTCCTTCCTGCCAGGCTCCGTTGTAGGGGTTACAGAACAGTCGTTCCCGCCTCACAACCTGGTAAGGATCCATCTCTTCACGTAACGCTCATGCTCTGCTGCTTAGTCTACTTTAATGGGCAACATCTGAATTTGTGTGTGTGTGGGGTTTTTTTTTTTTCTTTTTTGGAACGTGGGAGGGGAAATCTAATTTGGGCCCTGTCCACCCTGGAAACAGACTTGTGCTGGTCAATAATGTATTTAAGATGCTTCTTCTGGTTGAAATAGCTGTTAATGTGTCCCCTTGTTCAGACTTGCGTGTACCTAGCTCTTCTGTCCCCAGTGTGGACATGGCCTTGGATGACATCGGTTCCAACTGTACACTGAAAGCTGCTAATAGAGATGCAGTTTGGAGACAGTGAAACAGGTGAAGTTGAATGGAAGTTCCGAGTTGTACAAGGTGCAAATTGGAATTCCAATTTTAGAGCAACTTTTTAGAGGTTGACAATAAGTATTTGGGGCTTGCACAAATGTGATAGTTATTTTGCTGGAGATGACAGAACTATCTTAAATATTTGGGTATGCCTTTTAGTTTTCAGTAGGAGATGTAGAAATACAATCTATTTAGAGTAAAAGATTTTAATATTTCACCATTAAAGAAGTTGGAAATTAACATGCATCTCTATGTTAATTGAAGGAGGAATAAGAATTGTTAATGAAATGTTTGAGGACCAGCACAGTGATTACCCTATCACTGACTATAAAAAATTGTTGAACACTTTTACTTTTGTTGTATTAAAATTTTAGGTTAAATTTATGTATGATTAGATATTGAAGGTTGTGAAATGTGAATGAAAACGTGTAAAGTGAGGCTTCACAAAGAATCTTACTCTCCTTATTTCAAAGGTTTTTGTCCTATTTAAAAATAATTTTTAAAATTGAGTGCTTCTGGCTACTTAAAGACAAAATTGACACTTTTTCCAAAGATGGGACATATTCTTCCCTTGAAGTACTGTATTATTCATTGTCGAATTGTATAGATTGAGTTACAGTGGCCTTCAGTGTAAGAGGCATTAAGAAATTCTTTGTGAAACATCACTGTTTGATAAAGTATATACATATTTAGCATCCTTGTTTTTCTTTGTGCTAAAGTGGATACAGCTGTTGGGGCAGAAGAGACGGGACCAGCTGCTGGCCACATTTCCTGCTTTATTTTAAAAGGTAGTATAAGAAATGAGGAAAAAGAGGTAATATCAGGGCTTCTGCTGTCTTTTATTTTAAAATGTTCATAATTAAAAAGTATTTTCCAGCAGTCCAAAGATGTAAGTTATCTTACACATGTTTTATTTTGTTGTTACTTGGGTTATAAAAATGGAATCCTTGTTCTTGCACAACTGTAAATGTTTTGTTGCTAGATAACACGATTTGAGACCAACTTGGTCTCTGGTTTCCAGTGCATTACAGCATATTTTGTAAAATCATCTACTGCACTTGAGCATGAATGGGTAGTAGCCAAATTCACAACCTGGAGTGATGAACCTGCTTATACCTAAGTGCAGGAGCAAGCCCCTCACAATGCAGCTGCATGGATTTTTAGTGCCTACTGAATTATATATATATTATATATATATATATACCAAAAGTAGTTGGAAAAATTATTTGAAATGACTAATTTGTGCTATCTCTATGGAATATGTTAAATGTAGCTTTTTGAAACAGAAGCCTTGAATTGAAATTAATACTTGAACATTTTGTATATATTTCTTTGTATATAATTTTGTGCAGTACCAATGACAAAAATATGGTGTCATAATAAAACCAGGTTTGTTGATCTTTCAGTTATGGGCTCAAAGAATTTATTCATCTCTAACATGACATTGGAAAATAATGGATGAAAATAGGAAAAATGATTGTTGTTAATGCTGACTGTGGGTCTTAAAAGGTTCTGGAAGCAGTAAGTGTGTTTTTCTAAAATACCATTCCCTTGGAATATTTTCTTCTAATGTCAGTGCTTTTCCTGCATTATTTGAAGTTCGGGGCTGGGGAGAAACAGTAGACAAAGCTTTCTGAATTGGGATGCTTTGAAAATTCCAAGTGTAGATTTTTAGGATGCCATTTTATAAATGGCAGTTTTTGGAAATACTTGATTAAGAACTTTTGAAAATGGAGATTAGTATCGCCTATTTTTAAAGCTGCTTTGTTAGGCTCCTTACGTTTTAACTGTCTTTTCTTAGTTTCCATTTCATTCTCTCTTTTTTTTTCTTTTCTAATTTTGGTGACTTAGTGATTTTGTCATTTTTTGCATCAACTTCATGGTCTTGTTTTTACATGGTATTGCATGTATTTAGGACCTGTCAGGGGCTTTAAATAAATTTGATCATATTTATGTGTAAGCACATTTTACTGTAAATGTTTGGGTTTCTGAATTTACAACAGATCTGTTTCAGTATGTAGTAAACAATATCTTAAAGTGTCCTATTCACTACTTGTTAATTAAAAAAAGTTATGATTAATATGAAACTGTTGTCTTACTATTTTTAGAAAATTGTGTTCTGAATGATTAGTAGTTGGATAGAGGAGATTTCTGGAATATAATATGGTTTGTTTTGAAATTTTAAGGTTTGGCTCTATTGTAGAGGTTGAAAACAGTATTTGAGGAACCTTTTTTTTTCTTCCCTAATTGCCTCTATGGCAAAATGATACAGAATTAGTGTAAAGAGGTAGCTTTTTGATATTTGTCTTCTGATGGTGACAGGAATTCATACATTAATTGAACTAACACATCATATTGACCGCCTATTTCTATCATATTGACTTACTGTTTCTGCACTTTCTTGACCAGTCCTAACTAAAAAGTCCACGTTTGTTAAAATGTAGTCACACCTCTGATATAATCCGACAAAAAGTGTTCGAAGTATTTTAAATATTTGTGCATTTTGTAATCACTAAATTAATCTCTCTCTCTTCTCTTTAAACAGCTTAGCAGTGTCTGCAAAAACGAATCTTTTCCTACAACCTGTTAACTGACTGGACTGATGGTAACAAAGTAATTGTGGGAGCCATGTCGGTCAAAAATTTGGCATCTGCTGAAAAAAATGAATGCCATTTTCAAGTTCCCAAATTACTTCTATACTGATTTCACTTTCCAGATATGGAGATATGAAAAGATTCTCTGGAATCCTTGAAAGACTTAATAGAAATATATGAGACTAAGTTAATTTTGGAACAAAATTATACTTTTTTTTTTTTTTTTTGTCTTTCATGGGAGTGATCAGTTCTTTGCATAACTTTCAAAAATTGTAACCATTTGAGAAGAGAATTATAGTATTTCATCAAGGAATATTAGACTCATTACATAGTCAAGAACACATTCTATGGAATTACATTTAGTGGTGTAGTATTACATAAACAGGCCATCAGGGATCACAGAGCATATCATGAGTTTGTATTTATTTCCTGGAACTTGAGAGCCAATCTGAAGTATAGGCAGACCTTGCTGAGTAGAATATAGAAGTTAATGTAAAGTCCTTAACTATAAAGAGTAGTCTTTTTAACAGATGCATTGATTTGTCTTGTGTATCTTTGAAAAAATTATGATTAAATATGTGAGTAGTTAATTGCAATTCAGGGTAATAGGATGCTTGCATTCTGAGGTTTTGGCTTCTTGAGTTTTGAGTACTTGACCCTTTTTGACTATTTTGAGGTTTCTTATGAATGGTATCCTAGTTTTTAATGTTATATATTAAATGTCTCTAGTGTTATGTAAGGGCTTTAGTATTCTGGATGATGGGAGTGGTTTTTTTCCACATAATATGGTTGTTTTACTTAATTGAAACATTTTTCCAGTTTATTACAAGTGTGAAAAAACACTCAACTCTGGATTGTTTTATTTCATTTTTGATGGATTATGTTAATACATTCTTTCATCTGGTCTAGACTGAGTCATTTTATCTTACTGACTCATTGGGAAGTGTGCAGACCAGAGAGGTGGGAGGGGTAGGAGATCGGCCCAGGATGATTTATCATAATAACTATACAGTTTGGTTATTGTATGATATTAAACCCACTCTGTTTCTTGTAATCTAAATTTAGCCAGTATCTGTGATGTGAGGCAGCAAAGGGCATGCCCAGTGGCTTATACTTGACTGATGGATGCTCCCATGGTACAAACGCTCCAGCTGGTTGTAATTCCACAACCAAAGATTTGGCATGAATTCTAGTTGGTGACGATTAAGAACAGAGTGATTCACTGATAACGAGTAATTACCTTTAAAAATATGTGATCACCTGGTTCAGCATTTTGAAGTACTAGTTTAAGGTCTCACTAATTAGTAAGCTTTTTAAGCTAACTAATCTGATTCTTGAAAGTTGAATAGGTAGTAAAATACTTTCAAGTGTTTTTTCCCCCCACACTCATAAATAAGTTTTGAGACCCTCCCAAATGTTTATATTTCTGTGTTTTACTGTGCTGCAGTTTTTTCTTCAGAAACCAGGTAGTTACCATCTAAGCTAGGGATCAAAACGGGGAGGTCTTCCGTTAGAAACTTGTAGAATGTTTTGTGTGGCCAGCACAGTATTTTTCGCATATTTGAACTTGACTATCTCAGTCCTCTCTGGCAGTCACTTGTTACTGCCTTATAATACCAGACTGCTCTCAGCTCTGACCTAGACTACAAATGGTCATTTACTTTCAATTTTGAAATGCAGAAAAATTAAACCGGAGATAATTTAAATTCAGAAAGTAAATAACTGTCATTAGGAATATAGATCATGCAATATTAGGGAAAAACAGATATTTAAAAAAATATATAGGTTAATAGAAAGTTGCTTGTGAACCTGCCTTTGCCTTTTTCATTGCTTTGGTTACTGATAGGTTTTTTATTCCTTTTTACCTTTCCCTTATTTGTACATTCAAGATTTCTTAGAGCCATTTTCCCCACTTTTTAAAAGGAAACCAGTTTACAGTTGACTTCAATAATTTTTGTAGTTTTGTTGACCCAAAATAATTTTTGTTGAAAATTATTCTGCTTAATTTTTAATCTAATTTAAAAATGTAGTCTGTAATGGTGTTTTGAAAAATTGTGTAGTTGTGTTAATATGCATAGGTTTGATTTTTATTGGTGGCCCAAGTTTTCTTTACACTGCCTTTGAATTTTGCATCTTTGCTGTATACCCATGGAGGTCAATTTCCTAGACCTCTCTGGCTTTTAAGGTTCTTTTGTTTGGGGTTTACAAATTAATATCTGAAGTATAATATAATGAGTCCTCTTTCTTAAAGCCAGATAACTACACCAGGTAAATTGTAAAAGACGGATTTAAATAGTTTAGTATGACTGAACTATTAAAAACTGCCTTCCTGACTGAGGCAGTGTTCTTTTGGTCTTAGCTACAAATGACTGTTCCCTAAATTGTAACACAGATCACAGCAAGTTTACATGTATTTATCTGCCCCCAACCAAAAATTTTTGTAGACTTGTAGCAATAGATGTAAAATAATACGGTCTTCTGCTTACGTTGCCCATTTTTACTAATTGAAAAGATAATTTAAAAAATACGTGGTAGAGGACAGATTCTTGAAAGGAATTCTTCTTGGTTACAGAAACCATTGCAAACTCTTCTATTTATAGAAGGTATTATGCTAGAATGTGTCAGGATAAGAAAACAATTTGTACTGAATTACCAATTTAGTTATATCAGTGGCTTTTGAATTATCCCAAGTTGATAGCACCATTCTTTTTTTAAGGAGTCTAATTGAGTAATTTGGGTTTATTTTTGAAGTTAGGAGCTACTTCTAATTCATTTTCTTCTCTGCTGTGATAAGTAGAACTCTCCTTTAAATAAAAATGATAGAATGTAGATAGAAGTGTGTAATTTTGGGTCAGAGAGTATATTCATTATAGAAAGCAGAAAATTCAGAAAGAAATCAAAACAAAAAGAAAAATCACCCCTAATTCTGTAACCCAGAGAATATTCATGGCAAAATATAGATTCTTTTGCCTCATAATTGGGATCATTTCATATATAAGTTTGCTAGGGAATACATTTCAAGGCACTTGTTGAACATCAGTTTCGCTTTCTGAAAAATTTAAAACGTATTTTGTTAATTTCATTTGAATTTTAAAATCTTTAGCTGGACTGCTTTCTCTTTGGAGACCCTGAAGGCCTGTCTCACTCACGAGGCTGCCTTTTCTAGGTGACAGGCTAAATTCTCCTTTCATATAATTAAGTAGCATAAGATTATTTAACAAATATGTCACTATATCTGAAAGGGATAATTAAGATGCTTGTGAATATGATCTGGGATGGTACTTACTGTATTTGGTATGACTGGCTTATTTCATAAGAAAGTATTGGTCTAGATCTATATTGTCCAACACTGTAGCCATTAGCCACATGTGGCTAAAAAATTTAAATTAATTTTAAATTCATGTATCCAGTTGGGACTAGTTACATTTCAGATGTGCAGTAGCCACATATGGCTAGTAGCTAACATTGTCAATCATGTATAAAACATTTCCATCATTACACAAAGTTCTGTTGGACAATGCTGATTTAGATGCTGTCACGTAAGACTGGTTTGAAGAACTGAGATGAAAAGTTTTACGAAGGGGAACACAAAAGGTCACTTCAAAAATTTAAATGATCTGGGGGCGCCTGGGTGGCTCAGTCGTTAAGCATCTGCCTTCGGCTCAGGTCATGATCCCAGAGTCCTGGGATGGAGCCCTGCATCGGGCTCCATGCTCCGCGGGAGGCCTGCTTCTCCTTCTCCCACTCCCTCTGCTTGTGTTCCCTCTCTCGCTCTTTCTCTGTCAAATAAATAAAAATTTAAATGATATGTTTTAGGAAATGAGGAATATTAAACTAGGCTATTTTAGAAAACAAAACCAGGAACAATAGGAACAGTATAACTACCATTTAAGTGCTACCATTTATGTCAGGTGCTGTGTTAGTCAACTTCCATATATTATGTAATACCCTACTGAGTTAGGTTACTGATGAAGAAACTGAGAACCAGAGAAAAGAGGTTAACTTGCTTAACATCAAGCTGAAAAGAAGAGGCCTAGGTATGTGATCCCAAAGAACTATCCCACACTAAACGGAAGCTTCAAAGGTAGAATTTGCCTCAATCTTCCAAGAATATAGCTTTCCAAAGACAAACAAGTAAGAGGACTCTAGAAGTAGGTAACTATATCATTGTATCACTGTATCAGTCAATATATGGGCTCTAGCTGAGACTATCATCTTTTAGACTGCTGGAATTGATTCCTCTGTGAGGAAGGTTGTTAAATATGTCCTAAATTTCTATGGATTAGTAATACCTATGGGAACAGTGAATTGGGAAAATGAAGTGAACATTTGCTGTAGTGAACTAATCCTCATCCCCACCTCCCATTTTCATTCCTGCTTGGATTCTTTATGAGGTCTTCAGTAAAAACTGCTGTATGGTTATTTTTCCGGTTACTGACTAAAATATGGTTTAATGTAAAGGAGTGGAGCAAGCAAAGTAGAAGAGAATATAGGGCAAACTAGAGAAGTTAAGCTTTTGTTTAAGGATTAAGTTTAAGGATTTTGTTTAAGTTAAGAATACTACCTTATTAGTATTCAGCCTTTGCTGCCCTGTGTAGCCTTATGTTATAGGTCCCAGAATTGTACCTCATATGATTAAAAGTCTACGTTTATTCATACACTAGACACTTACTCATACATTACAATTTTATTTTTGTGTACACATTTGTTTAACAGTCACTGAATTTCTAGGCCAGGTTCAGGTAACTGAAGGGCCTTTATAATTAGCTTATATTGTCTAGATCCAAGGTATGCTGCAAACATAGTCTGGAGCAAAATGGGAAATAACATCTTTCTAAAGACAGGCTTAGAAATTCTAGTCCAGTAAGTTAAGATGTTTCCTTTCTCTGGCAGTGGGGCTGACTCATATCTGTAAGAAAACATTGAGACAGTTCTTTAGAAAAGATAGTTGTATCAAATGGCAAACCTTTGTACAATATATATTAATCCTAGAAGTCTTAGGATAAAAGTAGTTTAGGTAAAGATTAAGTTAATTCAGTTATTCTCTTTGATGTCTATTGGTCCTTAAAACTGTACTTTTGTTTTCTTTTGTCCCTTTCTCCACTTTACCTCTGAAGGCCCATACAGCTTAGATTGCTTGATATAAGAGTTCTATCAGAAAATAACTGAATTGGGGTGCCTGAGTGGCTCAGTTGGTTAAGCGTCTGCCTTTGGCTCAGGTCATGATCCGAGGGTCCTGAGATTGAGCCCCACATCGGGTTCCCTGCTCAGTGGGTAGCCTGCTTCTCCCTCTCCCTCTGTCTCCCAGCTCATGCTCTTGCTCTCACTCTCTATCTCAAATAAATAAATAAAATCTTAAAGAAAGAAAATAACTGCATTATACTGGTTTATAGCCAACCATTTTGTGATGGAATTTTCCTTTAGTGGAATTGCTCAAACTCTTAAGACTGAGCATATAATTAGCTATCATGTTAGGCATAGTACTGTTTGTAGCTTTGTGGTTGGCATTCAGTACACAAATTAAGTAAAGAACCTGAACTACACATGCAAGAAATATGATGGGATCAATTTCTAGAACTGTTTTCAAATTCTTGAGAAGTAGTATTACTTATAAGAAAAAAAGTCTAACTTATTTTTTTATTTTTTTTAAAGATTTTATTTGACAGAGAGAGACACAGTGAGAGAGGGAACACAAGCAGGGGGAGTGGGAGAAGGGAGAAGCAGGCTTCCCGCGGAGCAGGGAGCCCGATGTGGGGCTCGATCCCAGGACTCTGGGATCATGACCTGAGCCGAAGGCAGACGCTTAACCGACTGAGCCACCCAGGCGCCCCAAAGTCTTTTATATTAAAAAACTAACATTCCCTTAAAGGCAGAAAATGTATCTATTTTAATTTGTGCATTTTCTAGGTAATTATTTATATATTGAAGTTTTCCATTGATTATATGAGAAAACAATCTTACCTGGCTGCTAGGCCACCATTCACAGGTATAGCCAAGATAACAGGGTACAGAGCACCAAAAACGAGACCAACTAGTCCACCCCGTGTTATGGTACAGGTTTCACAATTCAAATCACCTAGGAAATAAATCAGTTCTGAAAATGAAGGTCATGATAGTCATGCAAACATGATTTTAAAGAACGCAACGTCTTAAAGGTGTCAGAGATACTCAACTTTTAGGCAGCAAATGCAAATCTATAAGGCATGTTAGAAGGTATAATTATAGTACAGATAACCTAAAATAGCCAGGAGTAACTGCTAGAGGATTTTTAATCTGTTTGTACTGCTTTTATCTTTCTGCACTTGTACTGGCAAACCTGAGCTAATACTCTTCTGTCGAAAACTTTCAACCCGTGGGAATTTTTAAAAAATAATTTTTACTTCGTCTTGTGTTTTTACATTATATAGTGACTATTTTTATAAAATTCTTTATTCATTTCCAAGTTAGTGTAAGCTATATTAAAAATAGAAAGCTAAGTTAATAACATGTTTTACTCTGTTCAACTGACTGGGTGGTAGGTTTCCCTAGATCATAAAAATTCTTTCTACACTGATCATGGGGATTCAAGCAAAATACTCATCCAGTTTAAACCAATTTGGAACAGCACTTAAGAGAATTTAAATGGACTGTCTTTTATCCCACCATCATCTGTAGTAATAATATTTTTATGTGAAATCAAATTTTTCATGATCTATAGGCATGCCCTGTTTCATTGTGCTGTACTTTACTGCCCTTCACAGATAACACATTTTTTTTTTTAATTAAAGGTTTGTGGCAACGCTGTTTTGGTCAGGTCTGTAGGCACCATTTTCCCAGCAGCATTTGCCCACTTCATGTCTCTCTCACATTTTGGTAATTCTCATAATATTTCAAACTTTTTCATTATTATTTGTTACCGTGATCTGTTATCAGTGATTACCACACAATGGAAGCTCAAATGATGGTTAGCACTTTTTAGCAAATTTTTAAGGTATGTACATTGGTTTTTTTTAGACATAATACTACTGCACCCTTTAAACAGGCTATAGCATATTGTAAACATAACTTTTATATGCACTGGGAAACCAAAAAATTCATTCACTTTATTGCAGTAGTCTGGCAAACCATATCTCCAACATATGCTTGTACTCAAAGCACTTGCACATACGGTAAACTATCAAAAGGAAATCAAGTCTCCATATATTTGATAATTCTTTTATATACATTTAGTGCTTTGAGAGATTTACTATGTAAATAGACTCTTCTTCCCATAAGTGTTTTCTCTCTTGAGGGACTTCTCTATAAATTTTTTTTTAAAAACTAAGGCAGTCATCATTTAAAAAAATAAAGTTAGCAAATATTTCTTTAAGAACTGTGGGAAAGATAAGTTAGGTAAGGGAAAGTATTTAGAACTTCCATGTATATTGTATTTTACTTGTACAGAAGACTGCTAATATGAACTACCACTTTACATTATCCATGCACTGACTATGATATAGCATATAGTTAGTTACCTGATGTTAATATTTAAGGATTACCATAAGGTGCAAATATATACTAAAGCAAATTCTGGTGATAGTGAAATAGAATTTACCTGTATTCAAAGGTAAACTTACAAAACCTTTGTAAGATATGTGCGCAGTCAAAAATGGGATCACTGCCATTGGTAAGCCAGCGGCTATACGAGCCTGTGTCACATTTAGGATGCGTCGAAAAAGACTATTTGCTATTAGACCACAGAGACCAGCATTAAGTCCAACATATGTTGATCCATGTTCAAACAGATTCCTGAATGGTGACAAAAAAGAAAATTTGGGGAGGTACTATATTGTGTGAGCTGTCCAACAATTCTGGTGTATGTTATAGGACTTAACAGGACTTTAGGAATAACAGGATACAACATTTATCCCTTATAGCTCCATAAAACAACCTTTTAAAATAATTTACATATAGATGTTTATCCTAAAGGCTTTTGAATTTGGTCAACACTTAAGGATAGAGTGATACATTCAGATTTTGCTAAATGTATTTTGTGATTCTGCAAAAGATATTAGTATAGAAAATTTCCCCCAACTATAACAGGCAAGAGCTTCTGAAGAGTCTGATATGAATGTCTCTCCTTTGGGTGCCCACAATACCCAATATTTACCTCTCTAGCACAATAGATGATAAGGTGATACTATCTTACAATCACTGAGCACCTACTACATGCAGCAGACTTGATGCTGAAGTCACAAAAAATTATATTCTATCTTCAGTGTTTTCATAGTTTATTATTGGAGGATGAAAGACGTGAGCATGAGATACACCAAATCTACTAAAATGGTAATGGAAGTACAAGAGAGGCAGTTTAAAAACTTAGGGTACACAAGATATTATTTAAAAAGTGAGGAGAGCCTAGAGAACCTACCAATAGTAACAACAGAAAATACATGAATGTGAAAGACCTATGTATTTTTGTGGGCACTGAGGGAATGGGAAACTTGAGCGCTTCTTCTGAAATCCTTTTATCTTCATAACAATCTTGTGAAATATATATTATCTCCATTTTAGTTCCAGCAACCAAATGCTCAGTAGATAGTTTGCCCATATATATTTTTACATATTACTATATTAATATAATTATTTTGAATATATGAATTAAGTTATATACTGATGTGAAATATTTTAAAAACTTATAAACTATGTAAATAAAAAGGAGTGCTACTAGAATCTGAATAGCAAAGTTTATGGTCTCCCAAATTTTAATTTCCTATGGCTTAGAGTCACATTTTTTAGTTAATAATTCAGTAAGTACAAAATTGTTATTATCTAACAGCTCCTTTGCAAGTCAGTTTTCCAAAAAAATGCCTCTACTACTGGAAACTCATGAATGGCAAGACACACGTTTAAAACTAGACACACAAATGTGAAACACATGAACTATAAGATCATATTTAAGTGGCAATGAAATACATGGTACATAAAATTATTTTGTAGATCAGAAAGTGAGGTTTTTGATATTAAAGTTTCATATACCTAAGGACTTTTCAAGTAACTATTAAGCATATGAAATGATAATGCAAGAAGGGGTGAGGATTCAAGCTTAGGAGACCAAGGATAAGAAAATAGGAACAGAGGAAAATAGGGAATAAGGCAAAGGTAAGGAGGCACTGTCATCTGCTCTGTTCAGGTGCCAGTGTTTGAGAGCAATTTATTACTTCCAAACTAAAGCTTACTTTGCTGTTCTAGCTTACTTGCCCACTGCTTCTCCATTCTAATTTGGTGAAAGTACCAGTGATACAGCCTGCTCTTTTCTCTTCAAAGCTGCGACCATCTACTCTATTCCTTATGTCAGTCTTTCTGGCGCTCTGCCTTACTGACCTGGAAACATGGACACACGCCTTTTTGTGCTTGAAAAGTTTTTCTGTTACCCACCTCAGGAAAATAACAAAAAGGATGTACAATGTATGTGTGGTGGGGGAAGAGCTGTAGGATACAGCTTATGAAATCTCCCAAGTTCTTACTGCTGCCCTGGGTTTATAGGTTCTCTCTTGTTGACAGCGTAAGTGGCAGCAAGACTGGAATTTACTCAGGACAGTAAGATTGTAATTCCAAAATGTATTTCAAATCCTTCAAACCCTTACCATCACTACTTCACCAAGATTACCATGCCAGTTTTCCTACTATCTTCTTTTTTTTCCCTCTCCTACCTTAAATCTATTTCCCAAAAGCAACTGGAATGTTCTTTAGAAATGTTAGCTGGATCATAATTTGCTGTCCTTTAGCCTTATGCCTACTTCCCTGTACTTCACTAACACTGGTTCCTGAGATATGATCAACTCTGCTATCCTGTGGCCTAGGCATATGCCAACCCCTCTGCCTGAGATCCTGAGATATTATTCCTTCACCCCCTCCCTAGGCTGGCTCCTTTTTTTTTTTAATCCTTTCTGGCCTCATAATTTCTATTTAAATGGAACCTAGTCAGAGAGGTCTTCGTGCTAAGGAAGTGCACTATAGTTCACTCAGTGTTGTCCTCAAAGATCAGTATGGTTCCATATAGCCTTTTTCTATTTAATGATACAGATCTTTTAGCCATGATCCCATTTCTCTGGCATTCCTTGTCTAGTTATGTGTGTTACACAGCACTCTCTTGGACTGTTAGACATAATAGAAATGCACTGACAAGACAATTTAAAACCATCTTAAAGGTCTGTTACTTAGATGAATGCATAAATGTTAAACTCTAAGCCAAATGGAAAAACTGAGAATGATCATATAATTAGATCCAAAGACATGAATTCTAACCTCAACTTCAAGCAAAATGGTTAATCTCTCTTGGTCTCAGGTTTTCTCAATAAGGCAAGAAAAAGAGCTCCGTTTCCTTCTGATAGTCTATGTTTATATTCAAACCAAATAAATGTGAGATAATGAACCAATGATGAAAATCCACCTGGTAAAAAATATTTTTAAATTAAGAAGGGATCTTACCTTTCTGCTTCTGGGAGTTGATTAATTTTTCTGGTTATGATATTGAAAATTAAGTCTTCCTTGACAGTATCATTTGGTTCATGATTTTCCATCTTGAGCCTTAAAATATTTTTCAATAATAGATACCTATAGAAAAACAACAAAAAGACTTATAAAAAGCTTTCTAAATATCATAAATATTTAATTTAAAAAATTAGTTATAGCTTGATTCATAATCTGAAAAATCAGTGCATACATACCATATCAAAAAATATTTTCTAAGTAAAATAGAAACCAGAACATGAAAAACAACCCATAAAGCTTCTAGGAAATACAGAATATCTTCATAACCCTTAAAAATATTTCTTAATTTGCAAATAGCACTGAACATAAAACTAAAATTAACTAATTAAAATTAAGAACTTGTGTTGATCAATAGATACTATAAAGAGAAGCCAGTGTGGGAGAAAATGTCTGCAATATAACTGACAAAGGAGCAGTTAGTACCGAGAAAATGTAAAAAGTGCACATCATTAAAAAAAACTCACAAAAGGTTTGAACAGGTATTTTCAGAGGGAAGCAAACAGCCAATAAACAAAATATGCTTAACCTCATAACCAGGGAAAAAATTAAAAACAGTGAGATATCCATATGTAGGTTAGCTAAATTAAAACCTGACAATTTCAGTTCCTGGCAAAAATGTGGGGTAACTGAAACTCTGGTGTGCTGCTGGTAGAAGTGTACATGGCACCCACTTTGGGTACAACCACTTTGGAAAAGAATCTGGTATTATTTGGTAGGTAGAAGAAACATATTAGCAATTTCACTTTTAAGTATACCCTAAAGTAGAAATAAGCAAAATTTCTCTGAAGGGCCACATAGTAAATATTTTAGGCTTTGCAGGTAACACAACATCTTTGTCAAATAGGCCAGTAGTTTCTTGATCCCTGCACTAGTTAGAGTGAATGCAGAGTAGGGGGATGGTGAATGGTGAGTTTTAACCCAAAGATTTAGCTCATTAAACAAGATTTCAGGGTAGCAACGTTAAGAAAAGCTAAAGTTCAGAAATAACAGCAAAATACAACATGGTTTTATGAAATTAGATTTTCATGGTTATCTATTTGCTACAAGATTAATTTACAACACTGATTTACTGCTGGGTACCTGTTAGATACAAGAGGTCACTGGGAGCATGTTAAGTGAGATTTCATATCCTTAGACTTAGAAATTTACATGTAGGTTTCCTGGACTCAAACTTCTTGAGGGCCTTGGTTGCAGTGCCATGACAGACACAATCTCTGCCCTACAGGAGCTGTGAATGATTTTGTTGGAGGAGGGTGTGTGTGTGTAGAGATACATAAATTCAGTATACACAGAGAAAGTGTACGGTGTATATGTTGGAGGCGGGTGTGTGTGTGTGGAGACACATAAATTCAGTATATAAAAAGTGTACGGTGTATATGTCTGAAATGTTATTCCCTCCGAAAGTCCTGCCTAATGCTATCACTAGTTTTCTGTTCCATGCTCTGCATACTGGTGAGGTTCCGAGTTCTGTGAACTAGCTATTTTTTAAAATTTTTTATTGTTATGTTAATCACCATACATTACATCATTAGTTTTTGTGAACTAGCTATTTCTAAGGTGTAGCTATTAAAAGTCTCCCTTAATTCGGTAAAAGTTTGATACGGCAGCCTGCAGTAAGACGTTGTGTGTCATTAATAATAAATCCTAATCCAAGATAATGCCACCTTTAAATACTACAAACATTTCAAAAGGCTTTTGCATTAGCTAGCTTACGTTAACTATGAGACAATGAGTCGTGGGGACTCTCAAATTAAGTTAGGCCAAGGTCACTCTGGATATTGGCAGTAAAACCTGGGTTAAATTCAAGCGCAGACGTTTATTTTTTTTCTTGGCTTAACTTAAATCTAAGATCTTTTTTTCTGGTGTGCAAAGTGAAAAGACGGTAGGTGCCGTCTCCCCTATCCCCCCTTACGACCCACTTCCAGGATCTCATTCCCACACTGCCGGTGAACAGCATGTCACCGCTCTGTGCTTCTCCAGATACACGGGCATTTACCTTTTTTTCCGGGATGCCAGTAACTTATGCTCTCCTCACAGCAGTCGGTGCCTCCACCCGGTCTCGGCGACCACGACGGGGTTCACTCCAACCTTTGCTCACCTACCCTGAGCGCAGCCATCTTTGGCTGGCACGTGACTCGAGTCAGGCAGGGGCGGGGGCGCGGCCGCTGATTCGGCTCCCAGGACGTAGGTTGCCTGCCGCCGCCACTTCCTGCGGAGGGGTTTCCAGCTGAGGGAAGTGCTGGGCTGCGGTTGAGCAGTTTCCGCGAGCGCGGAGGGTACTCTTCACATCCTACCCCTGCCTTCCAGACTGAGCCTGTGGAAATTTTGATTTCCTGCTCCTTTCATTGAAAACCTACCTTGGACGCATTATCTCAGTTCCTGGCCAATAGAGCCTACCTCATGTGTTGGCATACGGGGTATGTGGAAACTGCACAGCCCTAGGCATACGACGGGTGCTCGGTTAAAAAGAAGTCGAAAAGGAGCTGAGGTTTCTATGCTCCATCGGTTTTTTATTCTCCCTAGCATCTTAAGCTCTCTGTGCTATTTTATGATCTGGCTAATTGTCCCATCACAATCTGAGCTCCTCAAGAGTAAGCAAGAGATTTTTCTGAGGATCCCTTGTGCTCTGCTACGTACTGCTTATAAAAACAGGTTTGGGTGAATGTGGTGAAAGAAAAACTAGAGAGCGAGGGAGCTATTGGCTTCATAAGTCAGAACAATTGAGAAAGTTTTGGAACAACCTTCTGAAGACCTCTTTTCTCATCCCCACAGCTTCTTATCTGTAAAACAGGGCGGTGGGGTGGGGTGGGGATAACACTCTCCTTGATTATTGTGTAAAGTTGTGAGGATCCTAAAAGTGCTTATCAAGGTTGTTTTGGAAATCACTGAGCTTTATCAAAGAAAAAGTGGTATTCCGGGTAAAGGGGGAAATTTCCATTGGCGAGGTGAACAGAAGGGCACCCAAAACTCCTGTGGCTGCGAGGAATTTATCCAATGTCAAATCGTCGACTGTCAGTAAACCAGAAAATTAAAACAGATTCTCAGATTCGGAGGAAGAAAGTCAGCATATGCCCCAACTGGAAAGTTTCCGAGGTAAATGCAGGGACAGCTTGAGAAAACCAGCTTATTAAGATGCTAACTATAACGTGTCCATGCGCATGGGAATACTTTGTTTCCATTTCATAATCTTATTCCGATTTAATTTTTAATGGTTTGAAGCTTATTTTGAAATTTATAAATGTTCATTGTACAGTATATATAGCATGCCATTCTGGAGTAATAAAAGCAATATAGTATATTGAGATTTTATTAAAAAATTAGTTTTTCACAAGACAAGAACAAATGTCCATTTCATCTAAGTTCTCAAATTATTAGCTTAAATTTTTCACAATATTTCCTTATTAGCCTTTAAAACCTGTAGCATCTGTAGTGAGGTCACATCTCTCGATATCTGTCATTTGTATCTTCTCTTTTCTTTTGTCTGATCAGTTTGGCTGATGGTTTATTATTTGATTTTCTCAACCAGTTTTTTTTTTCATTGCTTTTTTTCTGTTATTTTCTGTCTTCAACTTGATTGTTTTTTGCTCTGATCTATATTGTTTTCTTTTTCTTTTTTTTTTTTTTTAAGATTTTATTTATTCATCTGAGACAGAGATAAGGAGAGAGAGAGAGAGCATGAGCAGGGAGAGAGGCAGAGGGGGAGGGAGAAGCAGGCTCCTCGCTGAGCCTGGAGCCGGATGTGGGGCTCCATCCCAGGAACCTGGGATCATGACCTGAGCCGAAGGCAGACGCTTAACCATCTGAGCCACCCAGGCGTCCCTATATTGTTTTCTTTTTCCTACCTGGGATTTAAGTTGCTCCTCTGTTTGTAATTTCTTAAGGAAGAAGCTGAGGTCATTTGATGTGGGATCTTTTTTTCCCCCAACATATGTGTTTAGTGTATGAATTTCCCTCCATCTACTGCTTTAACTGTGTCCCACAGATTTTGAAATGTTTATTATTTTGATTGGGTTCAAAACACTTTCTAATTTCTCTTTGCTTTTTTATTTGACCCATGAACTATTTAGAAGTGTGTTAGTTTTCTAATAGTTCCAGTTTTCTGGGTACCTTTCTGCTACAGATTTCTAATTCAATTCCATTGTGGTCACAGAATATAGTTTGTAATATTTGGATCCTTTAAAATTTATTGATATTTATAGCCCCGATTCTGGTCCATGTTGATAAATGCTCCATGTATGATTGAAAAGAATGTATATGCTGCTGTTGTGCCAAGTGTTCTAAAACATCATTTATCACAAGTTGGTTGATAGCATTGTTTAAGACTTTTTTGTCCTTTCTGAATTGCTACCAACATGTTCTATCAATTACTGAGAGGTTATTGAAATCTCCAATGATTATGGAAATTTTCCTATTTCTCTTTTCATTTCTAACAGCTCTTGCTTCATGTATTTGGAAGCTCCACATGAAATGATTAAACATTTAGGATAAACTGATCCCTCTATGATTATGAAATAACCTTATTTCTTGGTAATATCTTTTGCTTTGCAATTTACTTTTTCTAATATTAATATAACCACTACAATAGCTTTTTTTGATTAGTGTTAACATAACATAGCTTTTCCCATCCTTTACTTTTAACCTATTTATGTCTTTATATTTAATGCAGGCTTCTTTTTTAAAAAAAGATGTTATTTATTTGAGAGAGAGTGAGAGAGAGAGAGCAGAAGCAGAGGGAGAAGCAGACTTCCCGCTGAGCAGGGAGCCCAAGGACGCAAGGTTCAGTGCCAGGACCCTGACATCATGACTTGAGCCAAAGGCAGCTGCTGACTGAGCCACCGAGGTGCCTTAAAGCAGGCTTCTTATAGGCGGTATATATAACTGGATTTTTAAAATCTAAATAGACAGTTCTGACTTTTAATGAAGTAGGTGTTTAGACCATTTAAACTTAATATGATTTTTATATCCCAGGCTTTAAAATTTATCATCTTGAAATCTATTTTCTGTTTCTCCCATCTGTTATACATTCCCTTTTTCCTTCTACTTTTTTTTTTTTGGTTTGACTAATTGAATTTTCTTATTCCATTTTATTCATTTTGCTGGTCTGTTAGCTACAGTTCTTTTTAATAATTGCAATGATTGCTTTAGCATGTATAATGTACATCTGTTTTAGTTTCCTCAGGCTACTGTAAGAAAATACCAGAAACTGGGTGGCTTACAACAACAAATTTATTTGCTCACTGTTTTGGAGGCAAGAAGCCTGAAATCAATGTATTGGTAGGATTGGTTTCTACTGGAGGTGTTGAAAGACAATTTGTTCCATGCTTCTCTCCTAGCTTCTGGTAGTTGCTGACAATCCTTGGTGGCTCTTCTTCTGTCTTAACATGGCATTTAACCCTGTGTCTTTGTGCCTTCACAGGGCCATTTTCCCTCTGTCTGTGTCTATATACCCAAATTTCTGTAGTCTTATGAGGACAGCAGTTATTCATTAAGGGCTTGTCCTAATCCAATATATCTCATCTTAACTTGATCACATCTGCAAAAACCCTATTTCCAAATAAGGATACATTCACAGGTATGGAGGATTAGAACTTGCAAATATATTTTGGAGGGACCCAAAGATGCAGCAACATCTTTAACATCATAATCTATCTTCAAGTATTATTATACCATTTTATGTATGGTAAAAGAGTATTACAACAGTATACTTTTCTTTCTTCTTGGTCTTTATGTTATTATCATACATTTACTTCTAAGTATGTTATAAACCACACAATACATAGTTACTATTTTTTATTTCAATAGTTATTTGTCTGGGAAAGAATTTTTAGAACTAAGAAAATTTGTATTTATCCACATATTTTTCACCTCTTGTACGCTTCATTCTTTTTATAGATAGATATTCCATCTTGTATCACTTTCTTTCTACCTAAGTATTCTCTAACATTTGTTAGAATGCAAATCTGGTAGTGAATTCTTTCATACTTTTCCAACTCTAAAAAGTATTAAGCCTTAGTTTTAAAATTTTGGTAAAAAACACATAACATTAAATTTACCATGTTAGGGACGCCTGGGTGGCTCAGTCGTTAAGCATCTGCATTTGGCTCAGGTCGTGATCCCAGGGTCCTGGGATCGAGCCCCACATTGGGCTCCCTGCTCGGCGGGAAGCCTGCTTCTCCCTCTGCCACTCCCCCTGCTTGTGTTCCCTCTCTCGCTGTGTCTCTCTCTTCAAATAAATTAAAAAAAAAAAAATTTACCATGTTAACCATTTTTAAATGACTGGTTCAGTAATATTAAGTATATTCATAGTGTTATGCAACAGATCTCTATAACTTTTCTTCTTGTAGCATTGAAAATCTTTATCCACTAAATACTAATTACTCCTCTCCAATCCCCCCAGCCTTTGGCAACCACCTTTCTACTTTCTGCTTCTATGGGCTTGGCTTCTTTAGACACTAGATATGAAGGAAATCATACATTATTTGTTCTTTTGTGACTGGCTTATTTTATTTAGCAAATGTCCATCCATTTTGTAGCATGTTACAGGATTTCCTGCTTTTTAAAGAATGTATAATATCCCAATATATGTATATATCACATTTTCTTTATCCGTTTATTCAATCATAAAGATTTGGATTGCTTCCATCACTCAGCTGTTGTGAGTAATGCTGCAATGAAAATGGGTGTGCAAATACCGTATCAAGTCTCTCCTTTGAATGCTATTGGATACATACCAGAAGTAAGATTGCTGGATCATGTGGTATTTCTATTTTTTTTTTTTTTTTGAGGAGTCTCCATACTGTTTTCCATGATGGCTGTACCATTTACCCTCCTACCAACAGGACATAAGGGTTCCAACTTCTCCTTTTCCTCACTAGTACTTATTATTTTCTGTTCTTTTGATAGTTGCCATCCTGATGAGTATGAGAGGATGTCTCCTAGTAATTTTGAAATGCACGTCCCTAATGATTAGTGATGTTGAGCATCTTTTTGTGTGCTTCTTGGCCATTTGTGTATATCCTGTAGAAAAATGTCTATTCAAGTCATTTGCCCACATTTTAATTGGATTTATTTGTTGTTGTTATTGAGTTGTACAAGTTCCTTATATATTCTGGATTAACCCCCTATCACATATATGATTTGCAAATATTTTCTCGCATTCCATAGGTTGCCTTTTTATTCTGTTAATTGTTTCATTGACATGTAGAAGATTTTAAGTTTGATGTGCTTCCATTTATCTGCTTTTATTTTGTTGCCTGTGAATTTGATGTCATAACCAAGAAATCATTGCCAAACACAGTGTACTGAAGTGTTTTTCTATGTCTACTTCTGGGAGTTGTGTAGTTTTTGGTCTTATATTAGGTCTTTAATCCATTTTGAGTTAGTTGTGGATATGGGGTATGGAAAAAAATCCAACTTTATTTATTTATTTATGTCCGTATGTGGATATCCAGTTTTCCAAACATCATTTGTTGAAGAGACCATCCATTTCCCATTATGTAGTTTTGGCACCCTTGTCAATAATCATTTGTGCATATATGCAAGGATTTATTTCCGAACTATCTATTATGTTCCATTGGTTGATATATCTATCTTTATGACAGTGCATCATCTTAATTACTGTTGCTTTGTACTATGTTTTGAGATCAAGAAGTATGAGGCCTCCAGCTTTGTTCTTCTTTTCCAAGAATGTTTTGGCTAGTCAGGGTACCTTGAGATTCCTATGAACCTTAAGAGTTTTTTTCTATTTCTATAAAAAATGCCATTGGGATTTTGATAGTGATTGCATAAAATCTGTAGATCAATTTGGGTTATATGGACATTTTAACAATACTGAGTTTTCCAATCCACAAGTACAGGACACACTCAGCAAGGACATGCAGGAGGGCCTGTAGGAGGGCCAATAGTGGTCTGACCCTTGACACTGATGTCAATTGAGTCTAAACATAGTAAGAGAGATTTGGTTTTACTAACCAAATTGAATATATTTGAACTATAATTTGAGGGATTTTAGTTATGCCTATTAGGTAATAGTTTTAATATATGGAATAATATATATTTGAGTAATAATTTAAAAAGTGCATTGTTTGCACTTTTAATAAGGAACTTACATACAAGGTTTGTCTTGGGTGGCCACAAGACAAGTAGATCTCTGCCCTCAACCACCAGAAACTTAATTGGTTCGATCATATATACTGTGCAGATGGTCTCAATAATACATTGCTCTCTCAAGGCTGTGTCATTGAAGAAAGCTCCCACTATGAGAATGGTGGACAGAATGTATATTCTAGGGACAGGGAAGGGGTAAGGAGCCTCTAATTGCCCAGGTCCAGCTTGCAGTTCAAATGGTGATCACATCTTCTTGATTACTTCCTTCAACAATTTCTCTCATTGTAAATCCCTTTGGATTTTTCCTAATTGGAGTTCCTTTAGCTTCTTGAATTTGTATGTCCATTCTTTTCTCAGATTTGGGAAGATTTTGGCAATTATTTTTTCAAATAGTTTCTTTTCATTCTGGGACTCATGTAATGCATATATGGTTCCATTTGATGATATTCCAAAAGTGCCTTAGGCTCGCTTCATTTTTCTTCATTCTTTTTTCTTTTTGCTCCTCTGCCACAATAATTTCAAAAGTCTTGTCTTTGAGTTCATTGATTTCTTTCTTTGGATTGATATTGAGTATCTTTAGTGAATTTTTCAATCCAGATATTATATTCCTAAGTTCCAGAATTTCTGTTTGGTTCTTCTTCATAATTTCTATCTCTGTTGATATTCTCATTTTATTCATGTATTCTTTTCTTGATTTCATTTCATCTATTGGTGCTCTCTTTTAATTCATTGAGTATCCTTATGACAATAATTTGGAACTCTTTTTCTGGTATATCTCTGTTTCTTTAGGGTTGAGTGGCTCAGTTGTTAAGCATCTGCCTTCAGCTCAGGTCATGATCCCAGGGTCCTGGGATCGGGCCCCGCATCGGGCTCCATGCTCTGTGGGAAGCCTGCTTCTCCCTTTCACACTCCCCCTGCTTGTGTTCCCTCCTTGCTGTGTCTCTCTCTGTCAAATAAATAAAATCTTAAAAAAAAATAATTTGTTCTTTTAAATGTGCCATTTTTCTTGTTTCTTACTATGGGTTGTTATTTTTTGTTGGGATTTCAGCATTTGAAGAATCACTCCATGCTCCCAGGTTTTTCAATTTGCTCTTTTGTAGGGAAAACTTTCTCTACTCAGGCCAACTAGAGATTCTGGAGATTGCTTTAGCCTTTTTTGGGGATACGTCTTCTCCGTGCTTGAAGAACTTTGCCAATTTCTTCTCAAGAGCTCTTGCTGGTGTTGCTCTGGCATACTGTGTCCTCTTTGGTGCTGTGGTAGGCTGCAATATTGGAGTTTTACCTAGTGTTTCTGTGGTAATGAAAACTTTAGTGCATGTTTATGGCCTTTGTTCTCAGACATCCCTATCCTGGCACACCATTCCTGTCAGTATTTGGATTCAGGTATGAGAAAATGATTCCTTGGGCAGCCCCCTAAAAGTCAGAATGATGGACATAGGTTTCATTCCTTTCTCTCACCAGGGAGAAGGGAGTTGGGGTTTTTCTCCTAATTGTGCCACACTGTGTTGGAGTAACAGTTTCTGGATTTCTTATAAAAGTACTTGGACTGTATTTTGTTAAATCTCTGTCTTCATGGGAGGGGCAGGGTCCATGCCTTTCTATTTTCCCATCTTGCTGATGTCACCCTCCCTACTTAGCCTTAGTTTTTGAAAAATATTTCTGCTAGGTATAGGATTTTAGGTTGACTTTTTAAAAAGTAATCTCTACACCCAACATGGGGCTTGAACATACAACCCTGAGACCAAGAGTCTCATGCTCCACCAATTGACCCAGCCAGGTGCCCTAACTTTTTTTTTAATGTTAGTACTTATTTTTTTTAAAGATTTTATTTATTTATTTGAGAGAGAGAGATCGTGAGTGCAAGCAGGGGGAGGGGCAGAGGGCAAGGGACAAGCAGACTTCCCGGTAAGCAGGGAGCCTGATGTGGGGCTTGATCCCAGGACCCTGAGATCATGACCTGAGCCAAAGTCAGACACTTAACTAACTGAGCCACCCAGGTACTCCTTAATGTTAGTACTTTAAAAGTTTTGCTCTACTGTTTTCTGGCTAGCAGTGTTACCAGTGAGAAGTCTGTTGTCATTCTTATTTCTGTGGGTGTTTCTCAGGCTCCTACAAAGACTTTCTTTTTCTTACTGGTTTTAAGCAATTTGATTATGATGTAGTGTGGGGATATTTTTTCTGGTATTTCTTTTGGTTGGAATTCACTGAGCTTCTTGAATCTGGGGTTTTTAAAAATTTCAGTTTTTCTGTGGTATAATTAACATATTAAATTATAATTTATTTAAAGTGTACATTGTGGTGACTTGATATATGTATATGTTGTAAGAGGATTTCCTTCCATCTATTTAATTGACACACCCATCATCTCACATAATTACCCTTTGTGTGTGTGAGAAAATTTAAGTTCTAATCACTTAGCAAATTTCAATTATATAGTACAGTATTATCAATTATAGTCTCTATGTTTCACATTAGATCATCAGATCTATTTATCTTATAGCTGCAAGTTTGTATCCTTTTACAAACTGCTCCCTATTTTCCCACCCTAGCCCCTCGCAACCACTTTTCTTTTTCTTTTTTTTAAGATTTTATTTATTTGAGAGCACACGCATGGGTGCACACACAAGAGAGTGCACGAGAGCATGAATGCACATGAGCAGAGGGAGGGGGAGAGGGAGAGGGAGAGGGAGAAGCAGACTCCCCCCTGAGTAGGGAGCCTCACATGGGGCTCAATCCCAGGACTCTGGGATCATGACCTGAGCTGAAGGCAGACGCTTAGCTGACTGAGCCACCCAGGTGCCCAGCAATTGCTTTTCTACTCTATGTTTTTATGAGTTTGACTTTTTTTTTTTAAGATTCCACTTATAAATGATATCAGGATACCATAAAGTATTTTTCTTTTTATGTCTTACTTCACTTAACATAATGCCCTTAAGTTCCACCCATGTTGTTGCATATAACAGGATTTCCTTCTTTCTCATGGCTGAAGAATATTACTATATATATGTATGTAGATACATATATATTATTTGTATAATATAAATTATATGTATTATTTATAATTATTCAGTTATAATTGTATGTATTATTCTATACAATATCATTATTTTTTAAGATTTATTTGTTTGTTTAGAGAGAGAGCATGAGCAGGGGGGAGGGGCAGAAGGAGAGGGAGAGAGAGAATCTCAAGCAGACTCCACACTGAGTATGGAGCCCGATGCAGGGTTCGATCTCATGACCCTGAGATCATGACCTGAGCTGAAATCAAGAGTGGGATGCTTAACAGACTGAGCCACCCAGGCATCCCCCCATACGATATTATACATTATTGTACATATAGATACAATGTATATAGACACAATAGAGTATATATCTTTCTCACATCTTTATTCATCCATTGATGGACATTAAAGTTTCCATATCTTGGCTCTTGTGAATAATGCTGCAATAAACATGGGAACATAGATCTCTTTAATATCATGTTTTTATTTGTTTGGATATATTCCCAGGAGTGGGATTGCTGGATCATATTGTAGTTCTATTTTTAATTTTTTGAGAAAACTCCATACTGTTTTCCATAGTGGCTGCACCAATTTACATTCCCACCAACACTGCACAAGGGTTCTCTTTTCTCTACATCCTCACCAACATTTTTTATCTCTTGTCTTTTTGATGGTAGCCATCCTAATAGGTATGAGTTGCTATCTCATTGTGATTTGGGTTTGCATTTCCCTGATGTTAGTGTTGTTGAGCACGTTTTTGGGTACCTGCTGGCCATTTATGTTTTTTCTGGAAAAATGTTTATTAGGTTCCTTTGCCCATTTAAAAAATCATATTGTTTGCTTTTTGCTTTGAGTTGTATGAGTTCCTTATATACTTTGGATGTTAGCTTCTTATCAGATATATGGTTCTCCTATTCAGTAGGTTGCCTTTTCATTTTGTTGATAGTTTACTTTGTTGTGCAGAAACTTTTTAGTTTTATATGGTCCCATTTGTTTATTTTTGCTTTTGTTGCCTTTGCTTAAGGTGTCAAATAAAAGAAAAAAAAAATTGCCAAGACTGATGTCATGAAGTTTACCCCCTGTGTTTTCTTCTAAGGGTTTTAGGACTTTAGGTCTTAAATTTAAGTCTTTAATCCATTTGGATTGATTTTTTTATGTGGTGTGAGATAGGGGTCCAGTTTTATTCTTTTGCATGTGGATTTCCATGATCATATCATCAATTAGCCTGGCCTGTTTTCCTGGTTGTCTCTAAAATCTATGATTGTCCAAGTCACCTTCTTTGTTCTTAGTGGTTCCCAGCAGTTGAAGGTGTGCCAAAGACCATCAGTGTCTCAAAAGATCTCAGCCAGCACCTAAATGCAGGCTGGTTGGCGGCTGGACCCCATAGGCAGGAGCTAGGAAAATATGTAGACTACTTCCAGAGAGAAAGTGGTAGTTTTGAGTTTTTGCCTATTTCCTCTGCACTGGCCTGGGGTATACAGCCACAGGAGGTGCTCTTGAGCTCATTAAGAACTTCTTTGTTTACTACAATCCTATGGACTACTGAATGCAAGTCCCATTGGCTCTCTGAGCAAGGCAATCCAGGTGCCCATATCTTGGGTGGCAACTGATAAAAGCAGAGAGAAAATCAATACAATACACTGCAAGCAATGCAATGTGATACAATACAATACAAAAGCGGGGAAAGGGGGAGAAATCACATAGTTAATGCAGTTGGGGAAAATGGAGGAGAAAAGGCAAGAGAGAAGGTAACTTCTCACAGTAGGGACCATATCTTAGTCATTGTTATATACCAAGCAGGGAAAACAGACAATGTAAACACATTTATTGAGCACCACCTATATGCCAGGTATGGTATGGTATTGTTCCATGTACTTTAATCTTTGTAATCTCACTGCAAAGTGGTTATTAGTATATTTTGAGGAAACAGAGTCAGAAAGGTTAGGTAACTTACCCAATGTGTGGTATACAATGTCTTTCATACACTAGGTCTTGAATCAATATTAGTTGAATAAATGACTACATATTTATTCATATGAGAGATACCTATTGAATTTTCTTCGCTGTGCTTCTTCTTTCTAATCTTTCCTAGAAAAATGCTAAAATCATTAACTGCAGCCAGGGAAAGGACTGTGATCATTGGTATGGAGTCCCAGCAACCCATAACAGTAGCAGCAGTAACACATGTAGACTTCTTGTGAGTTGGCCACTGTTTCAGTTTACATACATTAACTCATTTAATCCCAACGACACTATGAAGTCAGTAAAATCTTTCTTCTTTATTTTACAGATGAGGAAACGGAGGTGCAGAGAGGTGAAATAGCTTGTTAAAAAAGTCATCCCGTTGGTAGCAGTAAAGCCGAGATTTGAACCTGAGAGATGAGCCCAGGCCGTACTTAACACCTCTGACATATCTTGTCTCTGGTACTTTGCTGCCTTTCACTTAGTGTCGTCTTTGGGTTTGAGCCCAGATCAAGGTTTCCCTAATTTGTTTCTCTGAGTTGTGGAGAGTGAATGAATAGGAAGGACAGGAGGTAGTGATCAGAAAATGGGATTTTAAAATTGAGAATGTAAAGAATTTGAACTTAATGACTAAGGCTATAGCAACATAGTCCAATAAAAATATGTGAATCATGTATATTTTAATGAGATACTTAAATTTTTTACATAATTCTTCAGAACTTTACACTTACAACACATCTTAAACTAGTCACATTTCAAATGCTCAGTAGCCACAAGTGGCCTAGTGACTGTTATATTGGATGGCACAGTTCTAGAGTATGACCATGGGAGTGAGTGGTTGGGTAGAGACACCAGGGTGTTAGAAAGATCACCTATGTGGGGGTGCCTGGGTGGCTCAGTTGGTTGAGCAACTGCCTTCGGCTCAGGTCATGATCCTGGAGTCCCAGGATCGAGTCCCACACCGGGCTCCCTGCTCAGTGGGGAGTCTGCTTCTCCCTCTGGTCCTCCCCCTCTCATGCTGTCTCCCATTCTCTCTCTCAGATAAATAAATAAAATCTTAAAAAAAAAAAAAAAAGAAAAAGAAAGATCACCTATGTGAATACTGGAATCACCAAGAATGTTACTCAGTCACTAATAAAAACATGTTAGACCTATATGTAATGAGTTGAAAATACCTCCAAGACACATAGTGAAGTGAAAATTAATTTTCAGTATGTATGGATAATATTATTTTAAAAAATATGTTGTTATAAAAGAATACTGCAAGGAAAGAGGCATGCTAACTTAATAGTGGGTCCCTCTGGAGAATGGAGAAGAAATAGGATGTGGGAGTGAAGGGGGACTTTCAAATCTTGCTCTGTATATTTCTGGGTCATTTGAATATGTTACATTGAGATGGTATTCATGTATCATCTTTGTATAATTTTTTTAAAGAGTTAAAATATGAATACCATTGATCCAGTTATCAGTTTGACTTAGTTCCCCCCTAGTCACCTGCCTTTTCCTCAGTTTCAAGTATAATGAATTATTCTGAGAACTAGCTAGTTTTATTTTAATTTTTTTCATTAGCACTAGGGTATATCTCAGTTTGTTATCTATGATGTCATAAAGCACCTTGGTAAGACTTCCATTTTGCTTTGGGTTGCGTGGGGCCTCAGGTGACCAAATCTTATCTCAAGATATACATGGTTAAGACAAGGAGAATGAACTGTGGGGCTCCACTCTGTGCCTTATTCATCAGACAGTGCTCATTTCCTTAACTGAGATAAAGAAATGCTCTCGAAGACTTAAAGAAGTATGCTGTAATCTCTTTCCTTAAATTCTGAGCTTTTTGAGGGCAGGGACTGAATCTTTGGACGCCTGATATCTATATTAATGCACAGCATAATAGGCACCCAATAAAAGTTCCTTTAACAGCACATTTGTAAATGATAAGAGGCCAGAAAAGTATATAGAGTTAAGAGTGTAGGGTAGAGGAATGGGCTGTATGTTAACTTCTATGTGTTGCTTTCTTACAAACTTTCAACTGCTCCTTCCAAATATAGGTCAAATGTCACTTTTTCCCCTTAGTTTTCACTTCTGCCTGAGTAGTTAACAGCCATATCCTCAATGTGCTCACAGAATTATTTGTGTACTTCTCAAACCTTCTCTCGCTATGTGTTCACATTTTAAATTTCTCTTCTTTTTTTTTTTTTTTTAAAGATTTTATTTATTTATTTGACAGAAAGAGACACAGCGAGAGAGGGAACACAAGCAGGGGGAGTGGGAGAGGGAGAAGCAGGCTCCCCGCAGAGCAGGGAGCCCGATGCGGGACTCGATCCCAGGACCCTGGGATCATGACCTGAGCTAAAGGCAGTCGCTTAACCAACTGAGCCACCCAGGTGCCCTTTAAATTTCTCTTCTAATTGTGAGTTCCTTCTGGGTTAAGGACCATTCCTTATTACATGTTACATGGTACCTGAGATGTAAGGTGCTTAATAAATGTCTCATGAATGAATATATAAATGTATAGAGCAAACCCTGACGTCTCAAACCCACTTCCACACACAATGAAGAAAGATGAAACTTACATTTAAATACTGAATATTTATTGAGTACCTGCTGTATACCAGGCAAAAGGAACAGAAACAAACTGTCCAGAGTTACTTTTAACTGCTTCAGCAATGCCTGAGTCCTCATCATAAAAAAAACCCATTCTGCTGATTTAGTATCCATTCACTTTGATTAATCTTCATGTAGTTTTCTCAAGTGTACTTCCAAATCTTGCATAATGCTGTAGACCATTAAATATTCCAAATACCGTCTGAAGGACTAGAGGAATCATCATAGCTTTTATCTCTGTTTGACAAAGTAGCAGCCAGTAAAGTAAAACCCTTCCTTTTGGTGGCAGTGGAACAGTATGATACCTAAAAAGGAAAAATAATTAAGAACTTCTTCTGGATGTATTTTCTATGAAAAGTTCATTGATTTCCCCCAAATGGATAATTTCTATTCTACGGTCTTTCATGTAGATAGCAAAAAGGTTTAAAGCTAGCTATTTGAAGTACCAAACTACATTCTAATTAAAATGTGTCATTGGCAGCTAAAGAGTAAGAAACGTTTATGAACATTTAAAAAAACAAACAAAAAAATGGAGGAAGGAAGGAAGAAAAGGAACAAACAGACGGACTTACTTGACTGCCAGGCGTCCATTTTTAGAAAAAGCCAAACCACAGGGATATAAAACGCCACATACTATGCCAATCAGTGAACTTCTCAGAACACAATTTTCCTGGCTTATACTGCCTGGAAAACAAAAGCAAATTTGGTTTCCTTTTAAAACTCAGGATAAGAACTACTAAGACAGTCTTGTGTCCTCACAGAGTAGTTATCTGTACTGTCCTCAATCATAGTGAAACAATAGAAAGAATGTTAGAAATTTAGTCTAAGGCACATGATAAACTAAATGCACCATGTTTGAAAAATACTTTTATTATACTTAACATAAGTAGAGTTATCTCTTATATATATATATATATATATATATATATATATATATATCTTATAATTGTTGCAGAAAGCAATTTCATAATGAAAAATATTAAACTATTAGACCCAGACATCTGGATTCTAGGTTAACACATTTTTATTGTCTATGTGTCAGGCATGTATTAGTGATATAATGTTGCATAGAAGAGACCCAATCTCTAACCTTTAGGTGAGTCCACCAGGAAAGAATAAGACAAATATTTATTTAAATAAATAATTTTTTTGGGTGCCTGTGTGGCTCAGTCGTTAAGCGTCTGCCTTCGGCTCGGGTCATGATCCCAGGGTCCTGGGATCGAGCCCTGCATTGGGTTCCCTGCTCTGCCGGAGGCCTGCTTCTCCCTCTCCCACTCCCCCTGCTTGTGTTCCCTCTCTCGCTGTGTCTCTCTCTGTCAAATAAATAAATAAAATCTTAAAAAAAATAAATTTTTAAGTGTGCACAATGCTTTGAAGGTAAAATGAATAGAGAATGTATCTAGAAACCTAACCTACACTGAGGGAATCAGAGAAGGTTTCCCTGGGAAAGAGATATTTAAGACCTGATAAATAGGATTTAGAGGTTCCATCAATTACTAGTTATGAAACTTAAGCTAAGGGGAGGAGGCAGGAAGTAACATTAGAAGCCCACAGTAAGCCAGATATCTCATTAGGCATTTAACATATAGTATTTTAATCATCACAACAGTACTAGTAGTCCTAATTTACAGATTAGACAACTGAGCTCAGATATTAAATGACTTGCCCATTGTCACAAAACTTAAGTGGTAGGAGGCAGAATCTGAAATCGTGTGTAGTATGCCAAAGCCTGCTTTTTCCCCAGTATATTATGTTGTTTCTTAGCATACTTGAACATGTCTTAGCTTTGGCTGTGTATCTGTAAGGAGGACACAATACTACTAGCCCTGCCTAATCAGGAGGACTGTTGTGGGGATGAAATAGGACAATATATGTGAAGGTACTTTTTAAGTGGCAAAGCAATATACAAGTGTTAGTGATCATTATCAACAGTAGTAACAGGATATGTTAAGGTGTAATTTTACTTAAACACATTATACATTAATGAATTTAAATTTACCCAAATACAAAGCGTCCGTTACAAGGAGCTTGTAAGTGACTACAGTAGACAAAAATGGAAGTGTAGTCAGTGATGCATATGTCTTCAAAGCATCATGTTTAACCTTGAAGCAGTGTCTGAAAATGAAGTTGGCCATTATTCCAGAGAAACTAGCTGCTGTTCCAAAGAACACTGTGCCATATATATTTAACGTCCTAATAGGAAAAACAAGAGAAAAATTACATTCAACGTAATATTCTCTTAATGGGTATATCCTTTCCTGGGTATTCATTTATTATTACATATTTACTCAACATCAAATATTTCTGTGTGTTGAGGATGGGGCAGTGAATAAAGAAAAAAAAAAATCCCACCTCTCATGGAACTTGCATTCTAATGAAAGGATAGAAGCCTCTTTCTGAAATCACCTAGACTGGTTCTAAACTCTTGTAAGAGATAAATTTTGGCCACAAATAAAAATGAATATGTTCTAATATAGCCAAATTTATGAGATATCTAAGAATACTGCTTTTGCTACTAAAAGGATTAATTTGCTTACGTCATATGAACAAAGTTATTTACATTTGGTTAGGCCCTCTAGCAAATAACTATTTCTTAATTAGTGCAGATATATTTCAGATAATTTGTCTAGGATATGCAAAGAGATTTGACAGATCTAGTTTTACTGATTCTGACTCATACCTAAATTCAGAAATATCTAAGGTCTAAGATTAACGTCCTTTTATTTTATTCTTGAGCTCTGTTAATCTAAGTTGAAATGGTAATATGAGACTATACGTACGTACATCATGGAATCTGAATTCCTTTTTGAATTCAGCACTGTGCTGAGTTAATCAATTCTAAACGGAATTTAATTACAATTGAACATCAATTAAATATAAGTAGCTCCCGAAATGGTGTTCTCCATTGCTTTTAATTTAAAAATGTTTATTGTACAAATAACATTTCAACAATAATTTTGGGCATTTTCTTTTTTAAGAAGCAAAAGAAATTATCCACAGTCCCAATATTCCAACAAACCACTATTTTCATCTTATGTTTCCCTCCATTTTTTTCATAAACTTTCCTTATAGCCAACTCAATAAAGTTAATAGGATCTTCGATACTCAGAAACAATGGCAATACAGAAGATGTGCAAATAAAGTTATTGACTTTCAGTCTGGGTATGTCTCTTACTTTTCTTTTCTAAGATATTCAAATTTTTTTTCTATGATTTCGATGACCATTGGTCTTCTGAATTCTGCATCTCCTAGAGAAAGACTGGGCTGACCATGTGTGTATGTTGCCATTCTGATGTCCTGGAAAACACAAAATTTCATAACCATAATAGCTAATGATAAATGATAATGATAAATGATAAATAAATGATAATGATATATCTTATAAATTTTAGATTCAGATTAAAAACCACTTAGATCCTAGTAAAATGTCATCTGCTTTCACATACTTTGTCGATGACTCCATCAATATTTAGTAGCTCTTATTATCTGCTAGACAATAGCTTTTGAGAAATTGGTAGAATAATGATCATCTCTATTTTTATACCTTTATAGATGAGAAAAATGAGGTTCAGAAAGGTTGTCTTGCCTTAGGACCTAGTGTAGAAGGATAACTTACTGAGGTACTGAGTTTTTGTTTTTCTTACAGTTTTCCCCAAAGGTAGCCAGGTCCTTTGTAGTTCTTGCTCTAGCTTTTTCAGAGCTAGAAGGAAACAACACCTACCTGTTGACATCTGTCTCATGAAAGTGTAAGCTCATTTTGGAGATTATGTTGAGTTTCCTGGAGAAGGAGGAGAGCAGGGATTGCCTTGGAGAATAGTGAGAGAGAACATCAGAGAGAGGGACACTGTTCCAGGCTAGGAAGAAGTAATGCTCATGGATGGATACCTTGGATTATATAAATTACATATCCAGCTCCCTAGGAGCACCTGGAGCAGAAGCACAGCCTTTGCTGGAAACTATATGTAGTATACCAGGGAGCCTGGACCCATGGCACTGGGCTCCAGGTGGGAAGGTTTCTGTGTCCCAAGTGTGATGTATGAACAGACAGTTGCCAATGTCAAGGGACCATGAGGGTTTGTACAGTAGTATCTTAACAGAAAGTAAAAAACAGTGATAAACAAAAACAAAACTGGATCCTAAGAAAGGATCCTTTCTGAATGTTTTGCTTTGGGTAAGACTCTTGGGTCTCTGTGAAAAGTCTTAACAATAACATTTGTTGAATCTTTTGCCACACTGGCATTATAGGATTCCAGATTAGCCGATGAAGAGATTAAAAAAATTATGGTCCTTCACAATTTATATTGACCTCCATTTTGACATTTATAGTAAGGGCATAGACTAGATCTCAAATTTCAAGAGTCCTGGGCAAGAGAATTAAGAGTGGATTAAGCATAATGAACTCAGAAGATAATAAATCAGTGATTCTCAACTTTTAGTTTGCATAAGAATCACATGCGGGGTTTATTTGAAATGCAGTCTCTTGAGCTCCCTCCTGATATCTGGATTCAACAGGAGTAGGGTGAAGTCTAGAAATCTGCACTTTAATAGACCAAATGATTCTGACACTGGTAATCAGTGGACACATGCTTTAATTGTTGAACATCACTGTAATACTCATTTGCTGAGTAAGTGATATGTACCAATCTTAACCCTAACTAATGAAAGGCTAATTCATCCATGGCATCAACATTCTGAAGGTATGGGCTCCTTTGAACTTTCATATATTATTACACCATGAGTAATAATGGACAAGTTTCTAGCTCTGCATCATTGTAGAACTGGACTCAAGCCAGTACTATTTTTTTTTCTTTAAAATATCTGAGAGGACAGGGAAAAATTATAAATAGCAATTTCTTACAGACTAGATTTAATCTTCTGGCTATTTTGGACATCTAAATGGAAAATGGAAGATATCATAATATCTAAGGGAGATTCTATATCTAATCTATCTAATGTACTATGAAGGCAGAGACCAGTAACATGGTAATTTATAATATGCTTATTTAAAATAAATGTTTATTTTGCTGTCATCCAATTCATTTAAGTCCCTTACTCCCCACAAAGAAAACTCTCAGGCAATGCCTTGTACCAACCTTCTACCTTGTCTGCACTGTCATTATACAGGGAACCCAGACACCCAGTATTATGATTCTAAAACACTGAAACAGGACAAATACTTACTGAGTGCAAATATTTATTTAGTGCCTAGTCTTTGGAAGGCACTGTTATTAAAGCAGAGAAATAGACTAGTAATTTTTTGATAGACTTTTAACAAGGGCTGAAATGTAAAGACTTTTTGATAACCAACTTTTTTAATTTTTAATTTTTTCAAATTTTTATTTAAATTCTAGTTAGTTAACATATAGTCTCATACTGGTTTCAGTAGAATTTAGTGATTCATCACTTATATATAACACCCAGTGCTAAGAAGTGCCCTCCTTCATACTTATTACCTATTTAGCCCATCTCCCACCCACCTCCCTCCATCAGCTATAACCAGCATTTTATCTAAAAATTGACTAGTCCAAGGCCACTCAACTGGTCACCACGATTATCCCAGTAAGAGTGTATGTATTCAGGTTTATAGTCTGCAAAGCATTTTACAGTTTTGTACTGCTTTTATGTGTAAAATAATATTTACCTGACTTTTCAGAATTTTATTTAATACTCATCATTTACACAGCACCTGGTATTTGACAGACTCCAGGATAATTAAGATGCAGTTGTGTCCTCTGAAATCCACAACCCAACCGAGGGTAATTTAAAGGCAGAATTAGTGTGCCATAAAAATGAAACCAAACCAAACAAAAAGCATAAGAAAAGCCAAACTTAACCTACCCAGGGGAAGTGTGGGAAGGTTTCCAGAAGTAAATGACGTTTAAACGAGTATATGCAAGAGAACAACTTGGTAGGGGTGGGGAGGGGAGGAAGTTACACGGAAGTATTTCAAGTTGAAAGCTAGCGCACAGGCCTAGAGACAAGAGAAAAAACTGCGAGCAATCGGGACTAGACTTTAGGTCTCCTGCTTTCTCTCCGCCTCTTTCCGTAACAACTGGGAGCTTCATAGATTGCGCCCTGCATGGACTTGGAGGCTGTTCTCTTTAGATTTGGAAATTCCATCATTTCAGAAGAGTCCGTTAATATACTGAGGCTGAAGAAATCACGACTCATACGGCCCCGGGTTTCCGCCTACCTTGGGCACTTCCCCAGCTCTCACCGGCACCACACCTGCATCCTTCAAGTCAGCCCCAGCCTCACGCCCGAGCGCCGCCATTTTGGCGGATCACATGACTAGCGGTGGGCGGGGACCCAGAACGCCAGAAGCCCGGGAAGTGGTGCTGGCTCACGCCTCTAGCCTGCAGCCCCGGCCCTCCCCGATCCAGTCAAAAGCCGCGCCCTCCATCCTGGCTGTGATTGGGCGTGGCGTCCAGAAATGAGGGCCGCTCATTGGCTTCGAGGAGGTCCAGACGCCCATGGGCCCGCCTTCTTGCCAGCCCTATATTCCTTTACCCAGTTATTTGTTAACCTAGCTCCCTCTTCTCTCCTGCTGAGAGGGTACGTGGGGCGGTCCGAGCGCAGGGATGTTGATGCGCGCTTTCCTCTCTTCTGGGCACCTCCGTTAGCTGGGGCCGACCTGCCCGCCCCTTTCACTCTTTGAGGGAGTTCTCCCCTCTGGCCTGGTTCGTGTGTTAAGGCTTCGGCTTCCCCGGCACCTCCTCCCCAGAGCCCCCAACCGGCCGCCAGAGCAGCCCCGACTAGCCTTCTCCCCGCTCAGCGGTCTGACTCCTCTCCCAGTCTTTAGTCCCCTCATATTCCATCCTTTCACCCCGCTTGGAAAGGCACCAGAGAGAAAAATTACCCCACTTCCCAAGAAGACCCCTTTGCCAGCCGATATTTCGGGGTGGGGGGCGCTGCAAGGAGGCCTGGCGCCCTTTTGTGCACGTTCAGTGCCCAGGAGTATCTCCCAGACCAGCAACCCCGACCCTCCAGTCTCCATGTCTTAGAGAAGCCAAATTCGAGAGTTATATAATTTCTAGTGCTGCTGTTTCTCCTGCCTGAGGAAACACTTCATCGCGTGGAGGGTGCAGGACATTTCTGTGCACTTCTATATAGGAACGGGGTGTGGGTAGGGGTGGCCAGCGGTAGCAGAGAGATTTCTTGTCATTTCTGCAAAAGGAAGGTGGGTAGTTTGGAGAGAGATTCAAAGGGTGGATGTGGAAGCCAAGCAGCAGAACTCTAATTTAGGAAATCGCGGACCGTTTGCACAGCTTGTGCTCACATGCCTAATACTACTACATCGTCTCAGAAAACACCTTTGGGGGAAGGTTTGACTTCTCTCGAACAGTCTCAGTGTTTTTCCTCGCCGGATAGGGAGCTGCTTGGATGCGAAGAGATGGCATGATGTGAATGACTCCAGTGTGAAGAAATCTGCTTCGCCAACTCATCCTGCATCAAGTGCCCATTGAGTAGCACTGTCACTTTAATGTCTCCATGCCAAGGGATTGCTTTCCTTCTTTTCAATCCTCTCGGTTAATACATGGGAGGATCAGAATCAGAGGGGCATTAAGGATTAAGCCCGAGGGGCTTGGAGAGCACAGAAGAAAAAAATGAAAGTGACAGCAAGCTGGATCCTGTCTGACTGAGGGGGTGAGATCTGGAACTTCTGGTCCAGTAAATAAAAAGGGGCCTTTCAGTCAGTCTGTTCTGCCCCAGAAAACTGTTTAAACTCACCCATCTTTTTAGAGACCAGAGTCAAAAAGGTTTTTAAAAGTATTTTTTGTTGGGGAGGGGATTAAATTTTTCTCTGAAGAATTGAGGATCTTTATCATCAACCAGTTCATCTTTGAATTTGATCATGTACTGAGTAATGAGACAGCTGTGTAAATTTGGTTTGTGCCTTAATTGAGTTAGTCATTGAACTCCAAAAATGTTGATGTCTGAAGAGGAGTTTTAATAACATTTTCTATGCTTACAATAATTTTCTCAGTTTTTTTTAACAGAATAAATATTTTATAAAAATTGAAAAACTCAAGGTTATTTTTTTCTGAACTCTGTGGGCAGTGTCAAAAGTTTAATTGTGGAAAAAAATACATCATTTTTTTCTCTATCTGGAAGAGAAGACAGCCTGGATTTCAAAATTGAACAGTGAAGTGGTTTGCAACAGTTACCTGGCTCTTGGCCTCAGTCCAGCTGGATCAAGTTGAAACCTGAAAAGAGATCTTGGATCCTGTGGCAGTGGAAAGACCCAAGAATGCCAGTCAAGAAGAAAGGTGGGCTATGAGGCTTCCTATATAATATATGTTTGTCCCTTTTCTTGATTCTGGTATTTGCTGTTTAAATTGTATTCCATTTGAGAGTAAAATTTTGCTTGGGTTTTGGAAAATATTTATTGTAATACTGTCTTTTCTGTGGTACTCATTCAGTAATATTTTGCTAAAGTATAATGAAGTAAGACTATAGTATTTAATTATAGACATTTGTGATTTCATAACTCAGGTTGTCTAAATTACTGTTTATAATCAGCATAGGTTTGATACCACAGATTGGATCTTTTCTTTAGCTTGTTTTCTTAGCTTGTCAAAGATTACTTTTGAGCTCTTCCTCATGGACTTAATATTTATTTATTTATTTAAAGGTTTTATTTATTTATTTGAGATAGAGAGTGAGAAGAGAGCATGAGCTGGGGCAGAGGCAGAGGGAGAAGCAGACTCCCCGCTGAGCAAGGAGCCCAACGTGGGGCTTGATCCCAGGATTTTGGGATCATGAACTGAGCTGAAGCCACCCAGGCACCCCGGACTTAATATTTATCAAGTGAATTACATAGTTGTAAAAGATAACAAAGTTGTACTGAACATAATTATAGATTTATTAATCTTTTGATTAAAGATAAATTTCATATTTGGGTTTACTCTAGGGTAGATATTCACTTTTGTGATAAAGCACAACTTTGGTAACTGCTGTGCTTTTCTAGATGTATGTATCATCTAATAACACGATTGGCAAGTTTCCCAAATGAGGTAAACCCCTAATTCCCTCTTCCCTCCCCAGAATGGATCAAGATCCAGTGGCTTTCTAAAGCATAGTTTATTATAGGTTGGGCCACGGAATTCACTTTAACCCAGATCTACCCCAGGTTAACTTTGTTCTTAAAGATCCTAATGAAACCAATTTTTTTTTTTTTTTGACATGGTGTGGAAGATCAGATCAACTATAAAGAATTTTCTCAAGAGTTTTGAACAAAAATTTATTCAAACACCCTTGCACTCCATATACGGGACTAGCAGAGATCCAAGTGCTGACCAGTTATGTGAGTTGATACAAACTGAAACTAAAGTTCAGGGTGAAGGTTTAAGGGCAACCTGGCTCTGCATGATGTTTAATCCTTCTACCTGTGGATTTGGAAGGTGCATTGAGGAAACTTATAATCAGTGAGATGCTTTATCCACCTGGTATCTGTAGAGATGGACAGTGATATATAAAACCTCTGAGATACCTACAAACATTCCTTTGTGCGTTGGATTTGAGACTGGGATTGTTTCCTTCTCTTGCTCTCTCCTGTAATATCACTGAGATAAATAAACTCTCTATGAGATTTTGAAGCCATACCTGTCTAGACCTGACACAATTGGTTTATCTGGAACAAGAATGGTTTTGGTAATGTAGCCAATAAATGACATGGCTCTTTGACTTACTTACCATGTGTTTTTATTTTTATTTTTTAATTTTTTTAAAGATTTTTATTTATTTGTTGACAGAGAGAGAGACAGCGAGAGAGGGAACACAAGCAGGGGGAGTGGGAGAGGGAGAAGCAGGCTACCCTGCTGAGCAAGGAGCCTGATGTGGGGCTAGATCCCAGGACCCTGGGATCATGACTTGAGCTGAAGGCAGACGCTAAATGACTGAGCTACCCAGGTGCCCACCATGTGTTTTTATTCTCTCTACCACTTATTGTTCTCTGGGCATTGTCCCTTCTGTACTGCCTTATTTTAGATTAATAATTGAATTTAAACACATTGTGTAAGTGTGTATGTAGCAGAGAGAGGAGATGAGGAGGAGAGAGAAAGGAGAGAGGCGGGGGAGAGAATTGGATAAAAAGTTATCTGGGAAGGAGGTGGAAGATGAGCAGTTGATGTTCTAGGTATAACTTAACTAAGCAGGTGTCTTTTTTTTAAAAGGAGTTCTTTAAAAAATATTATTGAAGTATAGTTGATACACGATGTTACATTAGTTTCAGGTGTACAACATAGTGATTTGACAAGTCTATACATTATGCCATGTTCACAAGTGTGGCTACCATCTGTCACCATACAAAGCTACTATAATACCATTGACTGTGTTCCCTGTGCTGTACCTTTTATCCTCGTGACTCATTCATTCCATAACTGGAAGCCTGTACCTCCTACTCCCCTTCACTCATTTTGCCCATAGCCCCTACCCCCCACCTATCTGGCAACCATCAATTTGTTCTCTGTATTTATGGGTCTGTTTCTGTTTTTTGTTTATTCAATTGTTTTGTTTTTTAGATTCCACATATGAGTGAAATCATATGGTATTTGTCTTTTTCTCTGACTTATTCACTTAGCATAGTACTCTCTAAATCCATCCATGTTGTCACAGACGACAAGATTTCATTCTTTTTATGGCTGCATACTATTCTAGTGTGTGAGTGTGTGTGTGTATGTATGTATGTGTGTGTGTGTGTCTGTGTATATACTATATCTTCTCCATCCATTCATGTACTGATGAATGCTTGGGTTGCTTCCATATCTTGGGTATTGTAAATAATGCTGCAATAAACATAGGGGTGCATATATCTTTTTGAATTAGTGTTTTTGTTTTCTTTGCGTACATACCCAGTAGTGGAATTCCTGGATCATATAGTATTTCTATTTTTAATATTTTGAGGAACCTCCATACTGTTTTCCATAGTAACTGCACCAGTTTGCATTCCCACCAATGGTATGCAGGTTGATCTTAAGGTTTCTAAACCCAATAGGCTGAGTTTCTTAAAAAGTTCCTACCTTGAAGGAAGTTATACAAATTGCAGTGACATGATTGAAAATTATGCATTATGAGAAATAATTTAATGTTTATTTCCTTCCTTATTTCTTCCTTCTTTCCTCCGTCTTTTTTCTTCCCTCTCTCTCCCTCCATTTCTTCCTTCCTTCCTTTAATAATGGATTGATGGCAATGGGTCATCTTTTTTAAGGAATCAACAAGTTCTGATTAGCAAGGCAAGTATATATTTGGGTTATGCTAAAATCTATGCATTATGTAATTTGTGAACTGATCTACTTAGAAAAACAATTTGTGTTGTTTTTTAATCTTTTAAAACTACTTAGTGTCAAGATACATGTTTTTGAATCTTACAGTAAACTAGCCAAATAAGTTATGACATATGCGTTATATTTTTAATTGACTAAGCTTACTATTTGTATTACTTCTAAAATATGAGTGAAACAAATATTTTAAAGTATAACCTAGATTTATTCTGCAGAGAGTAGTGTCTTTTGTCATCTTGACTCATTTTTCTTTCTTCATTGCTACATGTGGTAGATACGATGAAATAACTAAATTAAATGTAATTTTAACAGTAACTATCCTTTTGAACCAAGTGTTTATTCATTGCTGAATATATTCTTATTGAAACAAGAAATTTTCATGAGATTTTCATTTGGTATTTATTTTATATGTTATTGTAAAAGTAGAGCGGAGATTGGTGTAGTTAGCAACATATAACCGTGGTGGGAAGTGGGAATGGGTGTGACATCTAAGTCCATTTTTAGATTCTGTTCTTGAACTAGGTCTTAAATAAGCTGAAACCCTCATATTCACTGCTTTTTTTGCTTTAAGACATTATTTCCTATCTCTCCCACCCCACTCTCCATGTTTTTATAGATTTCAGTTTTTTCAAGATTCTTCATTAGAAATTTTTTTCCCCAAGAGTTGCTTTTCATTCAGGATTCTCTTATCTATTGTAGTAACTTGATTTGCTCCCACCTGAACCTTTAGGACATCTTTGACCTATTTGTGAGAATTCAGGGCCAATCCAAGATAAATTGTATTAGCATTCTCTCATGTGATACAGGATCATGGTGCATTGGATGGGGCTATTTCAACAAGACTTGTTGAATTGCTCTAATCTGATTTCATGTTAGATTAATGTAAGAAATAAAAGTTAATGATAGTTGTGTCCTTCTCTATGTTTTCAGTGGGATGTTGGTATTTTAATGATAAAATACACTTCAACAGAATTTTTTAGTACATTGCAGTTTTTTTCTCTGTAATATTAAATATGTGTAAGAAATCATTGCTTTTAATACATTGAGGTTGATGTTCATTTCATTTCTGTGTTTAAAAACCTGTCTTTTTTTTGGGGGCCTGGGTGGCTCAGTCATTAAGCGTCTGCTGTCAGCCCAGGTCATGGTCCCAGGGTCCTGGGATCAAGTCCCACATCGGGCTCCCTGCCCAGCAGGGAAGCCTGCTTCTCCCTCTCCCACTCCTCCTGCTTGTGTTCCCTCTCTTGCTGTGTCTCTCTCTGTCAAAAAAAAAAAAAAAAAAAAAAACCTTAAAAAAAAAATCCCGTCTTTTTAATTGTCCTCCTAGCTTCTTTTATATTCATATACAAGTCTATCTGACATTTTTCATTTATATAACACTTTATTTCCTTTAAATTCTTTTTTTACAGCTGTTCTCAGTGATGTAATAATGTATAAACTTATTTTTACCAAGTACTGAAGGTTAAATACTATCATTTTCATAATTCATATGTTTTGACATTTTTCTTTTTAAAGGAAGCCAAAGAGTGTTGTGTAATTAGCATTCTAAGACTTGATATTGCCATGTATCTCATGGACATCCTTGAAATTGAGATTATTGTTTCCTGGGTTCACAGTCTTTCCTTTTGGTTGACCATACTTTTTAAAAATGACACTTTTGCTTTTCTTCTTTTCTTCCTCTTAAAACTCTTTTGTTCATTCCTTCCTTATTTGAAGTTTTCTTTTTCATTTTCTGTTTCTTGTACTATGTGGCTTAATTTCTTTTTTATAGTATCTTAGTAATTTATATTTGCCTTTCATTATCTGGATATGTTCTCTTTACAGCTCTAGCTGTTCTTAAATTTCTAGAATAATTTTTTTTCAGTTTCTTTAATTTTTTTTTTTTTTAAGATTTTATTTATTTATTTGACAGAGAGAGACACAGCGAGAGAGGGAACACAAGCAGGGGGAGTGGGAGAGGGAGAAGCAGACTTCCCGTGGAGCAGGGAGCCCGACATGGGACTCGATCCCAGGGCCCTGGGATCATGATCTGAGCCGAAGGCAGAACCTTAACAGCTGAGCCACACAGGCACCCCTTTTCAGTTTCTTTAAAGGGGAAAATGTGTACCTGAATTGATTGTACCTGAGTGGCTATTTTATTCATTTTGCATATATTTTATTAAATTTGTTTGAACTTTCATATTTGCCATACCAGTATTACATCCAGATACTTTTTCCATTTCACAAAACTTTGTGTTTTTTTTCTTTTTCCCAGCCAATAAAACTCAAAAGAGTTAAGAACTGAATCTTTCCAGAGAGGGATAGGAAAAGATAATTTTCAAACTTTTCCAATTTCTGCAAGTTAAAGTAAAATAGATAATTTACTAAAGATTTTGTTAGATTTAAAAATCCCTCAAAAGGTCATATTGACCTTGGTTGTGAGAGTTATTGGAAACCATGATACCAAAGACTCTCAATGTTGGAAAATACTCATCAATCCAGGAGGCATAAAAAGAGAGCAATCTGGAGAGAGAAACCTAAGAATACTTTTTGTGTTCAACTACTGATTAAGAGTATGTAATGAAGCAAACAATAGACATAGTATTAAAATTATCTGTTAATTGAATTTGTTTTACGATTCTTATGTATTGGGAAAGTGTGAAAATGATATGCTAATGACTTGATACCAGGAAATATTTGAACTGTTAGGTTTTTGGGAAACTGCCCAAGTGTTCCATATATGGTAGAATATTTTCTTTTTCCTTTAGGCCTATCATTGGTTACTTTTTGAGTAGAAGAGTATAGTTAGTGGGAAGATGTACACAAAATATTAGATTTTTAAAACAAGGAATTAAAGCATTCAATTTACTCATGCCTTTGCTAATCAACCAATCAATTGCTTGCTCTTTTATAATAATATATTCACTAAACTATAAGAATACCCTTCTTTCTTAATTATATACTCTCATTATATGCTCTCATTAATATTTACTATATAATCATTTTAGTGATTATAAAATATTTTTTACTATGAGGCTAAGATGTATAAAATCTTTTTTTTTTTTTTTTAAACTGGGGGAGGAGGACCTGTTCTCCAGCTAGAATTCCTGCTCAGGAATTTGTATCAGTCAAGGCACGAGGGCTCTGTATCCTCAATGTAGGTTGCTTTGTCAGCAAAGGATCATGAGTTTTACCCAGTCTCTTCTGTCCAGTCAGTCATTCTGAATTCCAAGTAGTAAGCTTTCTGCATAGGTTCGGTTTTCAGTAAGTTTCTCAAAGCTATTTCAAGAATTATGGCCAAATCACCTACATTATGAAACAATTCTCCTGACCTGATTTGTTTTAGAATTTAAGACCAAGAGGAATGATATATTATAAAGTAGGAAGTCCTATGAAAATGAATTAAGTTAAAACTTTCAAAGATTATGGGTAAGTATGGCAAGATTATGTATCCTATTTCTTCTGATGACATCGTTTTGCTAGCCACTGAGGTCTTAACTCTGTTAGATAAGATTTTGAAGTTTCTGTAGGGGGCCTATCATTTTAGAGAGCTGCGACATCTTTATCATTGACAGTGTGGTAAGACTTGGAATAAATAATTAAGTTTTGTTCTATTTAAAATCCTTTATAGGTAATAAACCATAAATTCTTTTAAAAGCTAAGTGTGAATGTATTTAAGGCAATAGCTTTGTGCTTCCATTTATTTATTCTGTCATTTATCCACTCACCAAAGATTTATTGAGTGCCTGCTATGTACCAGGCACTGTGCTAGTGTGTGTTTTCCAGTAGGAAATGATATTCAGTGTCTGCCTTTATGATGCTTAAAATTTATTAAGGAGATAAATGTGGAAACAGGCAATTTCTCTGTGGTGAGGTTAAGACACTGTCATGTCATAGATGAGGAGCACCCAACCTCATCTAGAGGAATCAGGGAATTCTTTCTGGAGAGGTGACATTTAAGGAGAGACACAAAAGACCAGCAGAGGTTTACCAATGTGGGAGATGGTAAGATGCTGTTTCAGATCATTATTTTCTTTGCCTTCAACTTACCATCATGACCTCTTTCTTCTTCATCATCATCATCACCATTATCATCAATAGCAGTGATATTGTGAGAAAAAAACCTAGACCAGTAGTCAGAAGACCTGGCTGCTAGAACGGACAAGATTAGCTAACCATTGAGATAGACTCAGTCTATAAATTCAGGTTTGTAAGAAATATCCATTCATTTTCTGTAGGTCAATTTTATTTTTGACTCTTAGTCACTGAGTGGTGGACAAAATCACTCCAATCACTTTTGAGGTTTTCCCTACTTTTCTGGGATCATGGTAGAGTTCCACCTGGAATGGTGGTATAGTCTGGTCATTGATCATCTCCTATGTAATAGCTTATCCCAAAGACATGAGTTGTGTCTAGATAGTTCTTTTTGGTCTGGCAGTGATTTGCTACTTCCCAGACATGGACTTTTCCCCCCAGAATTTCTGTATTTCTCTTTACCTAGATAGAATTACGATGCCATTCCTTACTGGGTTCTTTCTGCCTTCCAGGCAATGCTGTAAGGAAGCAGAGCCTAGATCCCTGCTGCCTTGGAATCCAAAGACTTCTTTCTCTCTTCTTCAGCTGAGAAAATATTTTTCTAAACTGGGGAGGTGCTAGGAGATCTCTCTCTCTCTGTACATACATGCGAAGCTTTCTTTCATCTCCGTGGCAAACTCTTTTACTCTGAGAGTTTAGGCTGTAGGAAAACAAAACAGGAATAATTTAAAAATCACTGTGTTTTTGTCCTGGCACATGCTTTCCTTCAGATAATAAAATACAAAACCAGTTACCTGCTTAGATGAGAAGAAAGAAAATGGGCAAATTTAGGAAGAGAAAAAAATTAATACCTCAAAGTGCCAATGTCCCACATGTACAAGAGTTTACATGCCTCCTTATGATGATACCACCAGGTGACCTTGTGAAAATCAAGTAATTCTTCTGAACTTCAGTTTCCTTTTCTTTTTTCTTTTTTAGATTTTATTTATTTATTTGACAGAGAGAGAGATAGCGAGAGCAGGAACACAAGCAGGGGGAGTGGGAGAGGGAGAAGCAGGCTTCCCGCTGAGCAGAGAACCTGATGCGGGGCTTGATCCCAGAGTCCTGGGATCATGACCTGAGCTGAAGGCAGATGCTTAACGACTGAGCCACCCAGGTGCCCCCAGTTTCCTTTTCTAAAAGCGGTTTAATTTGTTCCCTTCCTCTTAATATATGTTATTTCTTCTCTACATCAAATAAGATAATATATATGAACTTCACTTTTCTATAGTTAGTGATAGAATTAGGACCAGAAGCTCAATCCAATGTTCTTTTCATTGTATGAATGTGGTGTTCTTGGAACAAATGAATGACATCATAGTGCACTGGGGAAGAGCCCAGGGATGGAATCCAGTCTTTACCATTAGCTGGCTAAGTTATCTAAAGGAAATAGACAGGTTGAGCTTCAAATTCCTTATCTTAAAACATGACTGTACTAATAATACTCACTTCTTAGGATTATTGTGATGGCCAAATAAAACTCTAGCCCATGTAATTTGTAAGTAGGAAAGTGCTACACAAACGCTTATCATCAGAATACTTTTTTTCCTTTGGTCCAAAGAAGAGGAAAGTTGTGTTCAGAGTCAATCGCCTTCTGTTAGTGGTCTGGGTGCAGCTTCCTGGAGCAAGCCTGCTCAGATATGGCAAGGACACATTTGCTTACAGGCAGGAAATGCCATACTGTGCTTTTAAAAAATAGATGATGGTAACATTTCTTATGAGTATTATCTCTTTCATTGATGCTAAAGTATTTTTTTTTAAAGATTTTGTTTAGGGGCGCCTGGGTGGCTCAGTCGTTAAGCATCTGCCTTTGGCTCAGGTCATGATCCCGGGGTCCTGGGATGGAGTCCTGCATCGGGCTCTCTGCTCAGCGGGAAGCCTGCTACTTACTCCCTCTCCCACTCCTCCTCCTTGTGTTCCCTCTCTCACTGTCTCTCTCTCTGTCAAATAAAATCTTTTAAAAAAATAAAGATTTTGTTTATTTATTCATGAGAGACAGAGAGAGAGGGACAGAAGCAGAGGGAGAAGCAGGCTTCTTGCTCAGCAGGGAGCCTGATGCGGGACTCGATCCCAGGACCCCGGGATCATGACCTGAGCCAAAGGCAGACGCTTAACCAACTGAGCCACTCAGATGCCCCAGTGATGCTAAAGAATTTGTAAACCTTCCAATATTTACAGAATGTTTATAATCTTTAGATCTGCTCTAAGTCTGGTCAGATATTTTTTCCACAATTCAAATTCCAAGTTTTATCTCTTTTTTCATTTTCTTTTTTCTATTTTGCTACAGTTGGAATGATGCATATTTCAATATTCAGCTGAAGGTGAAATTTGCTATTGTCTTCCTTTCTATTACTACTTAACCTTGCAATTTCCCCATTGTTCTCTTCAACAGTTCTATAGAAAATCTGAAAACATGGCTTATCTGAAAGGTAGTAATAAAAATTCGCCTCTCTATGTAGTATCTTTTTGTTTCAACAGGGGAAATATATCAACAGGTGTTTGTTGGAGTATATTAAAATGATTTTTTGGGGAGAGGGAGTAAAGTATAATTGCTACAAACAATTACAGGAAGAAGAAATACTATGATCTTTTCCCAGTAAGTTAGGTTTCAGTATGGCATAATATTTAAAAGTAGGCTTTGGTGCCAGATAGGACAGAATTTGAATCCTGGTTTTAGCACTTACTGGTTGCATAGCCTTAGGCAAGTTACTTCATTTCTCTCAGTTTACATTTCCTCATTTGCAAAATGTGTATAATAGCATTTCTTAGGCGGCACCTGAGTGGCTCAGCCGTTAAGTGTCTGACTCTTGGTTTTGGTTCAGATCACGACCTCAGGGTTGTGAGATCCAGCCCCTAGTCTCTGTACTCAGCGGGAGTCTGCTTGAGGATTCTCTGTCCCTCCCCCTGCTTACACACATGCTCTCTCTCAATAAATAAATAAAATCTTTTTTTTTTAAGATTTTATTTATTTATTTGACAGAGAGAGACACAGCGAGAGAGGGAACACAAGCAGGGGGAGTGGGAGAGGGAGAAGCAGGCTTCCCGCAGAGCAGGGAGCCCGATGTGGGGCTCGATCCCAAGACCCTGGGATCATGACCTGAGCCGAAGGGAGACGCTTAACGACTGAGCCACCCAGGCGCCCCAATAAATAAAATCTTAAAAAAAAAATCTTACAGAGCTTATTATTCTTCCTTGGGTATAAGGCCAAATTTAACATGGTCTCCATTGACATAAGCTTCTCTTCTCTCATGGTACTTGGTACCTCGTCAAAGCATTATTGCACTCTATTTTAATCTTTTACTTTGTTGAAATTTCCTGTTTAATTACCTTTACTTTCATTCAGAAATCTCTGAGAGTGTAGAATATTGCCTATATTGAGTTTCCAATATCTGAAACATAGTTAGATACTCATAAATAGCTGATTAATGAAAGAAAGTACTTATTATTTTTATTATTTTGATCTACAGACTTCTAAAGGTAAGCCTATTTATATGTTATAAATGCAATTTTTCTGTTAATAAACTTGTGAAAATTAGTAATTCAACATTCAACACTAGTTTCTAAAAATCACTGATACAATTTATGTCTGATTCCAAGTTCCTTTTTTTTCTATAGCAATTTACTCCACTCTATTTCTGGAGGATTAAGGGTGGTAGTGTGTAGAGAGGGCTATACTTGAAATCAAATGCTTTAGCATTAAGCTCCAAATCTGTTATTTAGTAGCTCTGTGCTCTTGGACAAGCTACTATGGATTTTAGTTTCATGTATAATAGATATGATATGAGTTCTCACTGGTGAGAGAAATTGGTATTTCTTTCTAAACTGTAAGACATGTTGCATAAATTTATGTAAAAGAATTTCATTATTCTAACAGCTTTGCTCTCCAAGATTTGTGTATTAAGTTCACCTTTTCTTCTATACTTTCATCTTAGTTTTCTTAACAACACCATATATTCTGTAATTGTTCCATTTTTAAGTGTGGCAAATAAATGTTGTGTCATTTTTTCCTTCTTTTTAAAAATTCATTTGTTAGCACTATTGCCATTCACTGTTTCAAATTTAAGTTACGTGTTCCAAATTATTTATAACTTCTGGCAATACTATTCTTAAACCAAAGAGTTGAACCTAATTAAGAGACACATGACTACCCACAATTCCAATTATGTAACAGTCACCATATCCTTTGCATTGCATATTTCCTGCAAAAAAATTTATTTAAAAAAATTATTCCCCCCCCCATTTCTTCCTGTGCCTGCCTTCAGGTAATCCAAATTTAGTCTCATTCTTTCAGTAGATTGAGGAGTCATATGAAGATAGATTTCTTTTAAGAATGAAAAAAATAAGAGATGGGACACCTGGGTGGCTCAGTCAGTTAAACGTCTGCCTTCAGCTCAGGTCATGATCCCAGGGTCCTGGGATTGAGCCCCACATTGGTCTCTCTGCTCAACAGGAGTCTGCTTCTCCCTCTCCCTGCTTCTGCTTGTGCTCTCTCTCTCTCTCACATTCACTTTCTCTCTCAAATAAATAAATAAAATCCTTAAAAAAAGAAAATAGGAGAATTGAAGCCATTATATTGGCAATTCAGGTGAAAAATTCTTCACTTATACCTGGTTATTTGAATATCAATTAAAATGTCAGTGCTGACTTGGTTAATTATCTCAATTTTCTAATTTATTCAACTTGTCATCATCTGTCTAGGGATTTTTGTCCTGTACAACAGGATCCTTGTCATCTTGTCTTTTTAATTTTTTGCTTAATTTTTCATCTTTGCAAAGGTATCTAGTTTTAGATTACTCTCAAGCTCAGGCTTTCATTAATCAGAAATAAGAATTTAAGTAGAGAGAGATAAAGGGCATAATGGAATTGACACAAGAATGTGATCATTACTGATAATCAGAAGAAGCAAGAAGGGCAGGCATAATTCCAGTGCTAGATGCTGTCACGTAAAAGCCTAAATTGTCTAAGAGAGACTTGACCATATTGACCATTTGTTTTTTTTTATACTATAGCATCTTATTCTATGTGTCAGATTTTTCTTATACAGAGTTGAGAAGCATAATAAGCTCTGTTGGTTTAGAAGACATCTAGCTGCTTTGAATCAATACAGTGTTTTCCCTGGGTAGTTACTAAGTAAATATGTGTTGAATGAATTAGTGAAAGTCCTCTTAGCTAGCAAATTATATTTATAGATGTGATTATGGAAATGCTGTTGATACATTTTTAAGAATTGCCATTCACAAGAATAAAAGATCGGAGTAAGTGAATACCTATGAAAGTGACACAGAAGTGAAAAAGAACTTTAAAATTATAATTGTAAAAAAAAAGAAAAGAATTAAAAGAGAAAGATGTCTGGTACTTAGTAGATTTTCAAAGACTACCTAACAAATGAAGGGATGAAAAACATTAAACCTTGAGGCACTAGAGATATCAGAAATTTAGAGCCCAAAACATGTAAGTACTGAGGAAGGCATACTATAATTATGGTATTGTTGATTACTTACATTGGTGATTAGGAATGGGTTCAAAAGTGAGGTCAGTAAGCCATTATCATTTCAGGGAAATTACTGATTTTTTTTAACTATGGTCAAAATGTAGATTCAAGTATTTGTTCTTGATTCAAAGAGTTTAAATATTATATTTAAATATTTTATCATGCAAAGTATGAAAGCATTATAAAAAATTAAAGTTCTGCACAAATGTATTAGCATATGTTTGTCTTGTTCTAAAATTAGAGAAGGCTCCCTGTGCATCCACATTCATTTATGTTTATAACCTTTTTATGTAAAAAATTGATTACATGACGTCCTTCTCCATTTGTTATTGCCTATTGAAATTCTCCTTTCTTTCAATGGAGTAAGCTTGAGGTTTGCTATGTTATATAGGAAAATGGGGGAGGGCCTCATTGATACGGTAGTATAGGAGCAGAAATATGAAAGAAGTGAAGGAACAAACTTTATGGATATCTGAAGGAAGAATATTTAGGCAGAAGAGTGGGAATAGAGGCCCTGGTGTAGGAGAGTTCTTGTTATATGTGAGAAAGAGCAGAGACCACTGTGGTTGGAGTAGATAGGGCAAGAAGAGAGGAGTAATAGCTGAAATTAGATGGGTGGTCTTCTGCTGAGTGAGATGGGGAGTCACTGGAGGGTTTGTGTTGGGGATGACATTGTCTGGCTTATAATCTTTCTGGCTGCTGTGTTTAGAAAAGTCTGCAGGAGGGCAAAGATGGCAGCATGTAGACTAGTATGAGGTTATTATAATAATGCTGGGGCTAGATGTTGGTGGACTGGACCAGGGTAGTAGCACTAGCAAGTGATGGTGGTAGTTAGCGTTAGAGCCAATAGAATTTGTGGATGGATTAGATGTAGAGAATTAGAGAGGGAGAACAACAAATGATGACTCCAAGAATTCTGGACTGAAAAATTGGAAGGGAAAGAGAGAGAGAGAGAGAACTCAGCAGGAGAAACAGTAAAGGTAGATAAGATTTGTAGTTCAGTTTTGAAAAGTTAAGTTTGAGATGTTTCTTAGACATCCAAGTGGAAATGTTTTTTTTAAAAGATTTTATTTATTATTTGAGAGAGAGAGAAATTGAGAGAACGAATGGGAGGAGGGGCCGAGGGAGAAGCAGGCTCCTTGTGGACCAGGGAGCCCGATGCAGGACTCGATCCCAGGACCCTGGGACCATGACCTGAGCCAAAGGCAGATGCTTAACCAGCTGAGCCACCCAGGTGCCCCCAAATGGGAATGTTGAGTGTACAGTTGAATATGAGTCTGGAATACAGGGGAAAGATCTTAGCTATAAATATAAACCTGGGAGTCTTAAGGATTCTGATAATATTTAAAGCCGGGAGACTAGCTAAAGTTACCTACATTGTAAGAATAGAGAGGAGTCTTCAGATGTTTAGGGGCTTGAGGAATGAGAAGGAACCAGGGAAAGTGATTAAGAAGCAGCAGCTAGAAGAGATACTAGAAGAGAGTGCTGCCTTGGAAGCAGTGATGTCTGGAATGTGCTTACACCAGCTTGCAAGAGCCTATTGTTACATTTTCAACAAATTTGTAAGCTGGTTTAAACACAGCCATTTAAAAATTAAATTACGTAAACTTACATTAAATAAATTATATTAAAAATAGAAGTAATAAACACTCAAAACTCATCACTTCCTAATATTTTTCTGTTTTGATACCACGTATACTCTTGAGGTTATTTGTATCTATTGTGTCTGTATGGTGTTAAAGCTATGTAATGGTGGTGTTGTGCTTCTTCCCAAGTCGATGTTCAATGCTGTCATGTTGGCATCTTGAAATCAGCTGTGATGGGAATATTTACACCTTGGAAATTGCACATGCTACAAATCAGGGCTTGATTTATTGTTTTGCTAGAAGTGTGATAAAGAAAATGTTAAGGGGTTCCTGGGTGGCTCAGTTGGTTAAGCGACTGCCTTTGGCTCACGTCATGATCCCGGGGTCCTGGGATCGAGTCCCGCATTGGGCTCCTGGCTCAGCAGGGACCCTGCTTCTCCCTCTGCCTGCCACTCCCCCTGCTTGTGCTCTCTCTCTCTGTCAAATAAATAAATAAAATCTTTAAAAAAATGTTAATAATGCAAGTGCAAGTTAAAAGTATATTATTTTGGGCCACCTGGGTGGCTTAGTCAGTTAAACATCCAACTCTTGGTTTGGGCTCAGGTCATGATCTCAGGGTCATGAGATTGAGCCCTGTGTCTGGCTCCCTGCTCGGCGGGGAGTCTGCTTCTCCCACTCCCTGCTTATGTGTGCTCTCTCTGTCAAATATATAAATAAAATCTTAAAAAAAAAAAAGATTCTCTCCCTCTCCCTTTGTTCCCCCCCCAACTAGTGTGTGTGTGCACTCTCTCAAAAAAAAAAACCATATTATGTCTCTAGCTATTATACTGTCATTAGCATCAAAAATTATTTGATTCAGCAAAGAAATCACAAAATTGATGAAGGAGTGAGTGAAGGTTTATCATATAAGCCATCTTGTTTCATTTTCATCTTATTAACGTAACAAAAAAAATCAACCACTATTTATGTCGGAACTACTCATTCATCAATTACAACCTTAAGTTGGCTATGATTATAAAAACTGGGCAAAAATCAACGAAAATATTCTTGAGAATCAATTGATCATATGGAATTTATAATGAAAATAGGTTTCATTATGAAACATAATTAGGTTTCTTTTTTTCTAGGACTGTACGATAGAATTTTGAAATCATGTTTTTCAGATACTGACCGAGCTTTATCATTACTGGAAGAATACTGCAAAAAGTTAAGGAAACCAGAGGAACAGCAGTTGAAAAGCGCTGTTAAAAAGGTGATGGGTATCTTTAAGAGCAGCTTATTCCAAGCTTTGCTAGGTATGTATTACAAATTTATTTATCATTTTAATGGTCAGAATGGGGCTTAATAGTTTGAGTAATGTCATCAAAGAACCTAATGTTAACCAAATTTAAAATTAGAATAATTTTCCTTGATAGTGGAAGGAATGATTTTCTTTTCTTTTTCTTATTTAAGGCTAACCTAAAAAAGAACTGTTATAAAATAGAAAAAAAAGTGTAGGTTATTAAAAATATAAATATTGAGGGGCACCTGGGTGGCTCAGTTGGTTAAGCATCTGCCTTCAACTCAGGTCATGATTTCAGGGTCCTGGGATGGAGCTCCAAGTCAAGTTGGGCTCCCTACTCAGTGGGGAGCCTGCTTCTCCCTCTTCCTCTGCTGCTCCCTCTTCTTGTGCTCTCTCTCTCTGTCAAATAAATAAATAAAATCTTTAAATAAGTAAATAAATATTGAAAGAATGTTTTATATAGGAAGAAAAGTTTACACAGGAAAAGACCTGAATTGTCAGTTGTAAAAAAATTGAGGACAAATGCTGGAGAAGGAACTTGCCTTCCTTTAGAGAAGGAATTGGCTAGTACAAAAAGCAATGGGTCATTTCTCCTCAGAATCATAGTTCTACTTTTACTCTCCTCTTTGCTTCTCTTGTGAAAGTTTATGATCCATATTGAAAAGTTTATTGATGAAAATTTCAGTGCTTTGGAATTTTGGTCAGTTTGTCATAAATTTAACCATGTAATGTCAACCTTAGTTTAATCTCTAACATTAAAAATTGTGAAGGAATTCACGGACTTTGCTTATGTATGTGTGTCTTTATATGTGTATCTTTTGTACTTATGCAGATGACTTAATTCTTTACATAATATTTTAATATTTAATATAAACTAGCAAAAGATATAAACAAACACCTCCCCTCAACAAAAACAATCAACTAAATTAAAAAAAACTCACTCAATTATATTATGTTTTATTATGCTTAAACAGTACATTTTAAAGAATAACTGAGTCTACTAGACATTATTACTTTCTCAGGTCTGGTGGTTTGGATATAAAATCTAAAAATGGGAACTTAGGATTAATTTTGAAAATACTTTATGTTTTTATTATGCCTACACTTGTTGACAAAAACTCCAACCTTAGGGTGTGAATATAATTTAAAAAACCATTAAATTTTGAAAATGTAAAATTCATCTATTGAATAAAAATGGAAGTAAAAAGCTTTGTAGGATTGTTTTGCCTGCAGATTAATTTCTTTAAAATATTTTTCTGTGGCTGGTAAGAATTAATGACACAAATAACTATAATCATCTTAGCCTGTATTAAATAAAAGCAACTCTAAATGGAGTCTTACAGAATTTAAATAAATCCTGTCATTAAAGAATAGTATTTTAGAGAACATTTTTAAGCCACAAGTTTCTCAATTAAAAATTGATGGTCTCATCTAGTTGATAATTAGTAAAGGCTATTAACTGAATGACAGTATCTCTAAGTAGAGTTGTATGATGTGCTTAGTTGAGACTGACCAAGTCTTTTGAGAGTTTGAATTTTTGAGAGCTTGATTTAGGAAGAGTATTGTTGAATGCTTTAGATAATTTTACTATACTTAGGCAGTGTTTGCATTTGGTATCACAATATCATTACATGGGGAATAAAAGGGCAAATGAATGACAGAGAATTGCATTTTGCCATTGTTTTGGGTGAGTGATAATAAATATCTTGGCAAAAAGCCTACATAGTTTGAATTTCTCTAGTAAAATGAAAGGCAACAATAATCTGTAAAAAGCTGTTATATAAGTAATCCTGGTGTCCAGCTTTGAATGGATAAATTTGCTCTGGCTAGTCTTTAAAAGTCATTTTGGGATAAACCAGACTGCAAAGAATGGAGCAACATTATGCAACAAAACATAATTTTCATTTCAGTTCTGTGTGTGTTGCTAAATACTGATAACTAATTTATTATTATTGAATGTTTGAGTGTTTTCACTGTGTATTTTCTTTAAGGACTCAAAAGAAGAAAAACCATGTAGCACTCTGCATCCTGAAAGGGATTATATCATTATAAAGAGATAAGCAGAGAGCTGTTGATAAATAGAGTATTGTTTATGGTCTGTAACTTTCTGTTTGGACCAACTACCTCCTACCCTACCACCTGTCCTTTTTTCTGTTACAAGTAATGGAACACAGTGGCTTTACTCATTGTTCTGATATTCGAATAGCCAGTATATTGAAATAATACCTTGCATGAATCTCAGTTAACTAGAAATAGAAGGGAATCATAATGCAGGAAACCCAGTACAAATGGATAGTAAAATAAAATATTATTATTACAAGATATACTGTAATATTTACATATCACCAGAGAACCAACCCTTCTCTCGACAGATGAAAAGCATCACTTCAAAAATTAACACAGCCTCCTTCTGTGATCCTTCCATCATATGCTTAAAAAAAATCCCAAACACTAGTATGTCTTAGGTGGTATAATCTATGAGGACAGAATTTTGTCTACATAATTTTGACCATTATTGAGTGCATTAAAGCATTTTATAAGTAGGTTCTGTGATAGTAGGGTGGAAAGTGATGGCAAAGATATTGTTTTTTAATTTTTAAAATAGAACTTTATTTGCTCACAAAAGTAATATATATTCATCCTTTAAAAATTAAAAATAAAGTAAAAGAAGAATATAAAATTTTATGGTAAGATACATTCCTCTTATGGTAAATAGCAGGATATATGATAAGCACAGAGAATGATGATCTGTTTGATTAACTTTCTCCCTCCTTGCTTCTACAGTTTCTGTATCCTTTGTTTTAATTTTCCATTTATTGACAACTGACAGTGGGAAAAGACACTTAAACTTTTAAAAAGTTAGTAATTAATTTTCATTAATGTACAAAAAAAGAAAAATACCTAGAATAGCAATATCCCAGAAGTCGCACATTTGGATGTTGGGCTTAGGGTGACATCTAGTGGTGTAACTAAGGAAAAAGTTTTGTCCAATGGATAATTACGGTTTTATATGATTACATTATTAGTAGATTTTGAATATAAGTGAATTGGAATTCCATGATATTTTACAAATTAATTTAGGTCTCTCTATTTAGTATGGCTAAAACATTCAGATTTTCAAGATACTCTATTTGGTTATTTATTCTTCATTTAGGTGATGAAGGAGCAAGATGGAAATGTTTTTATTATTTTGATACTTCTCTTCCAGATCTCCTTTGAATATTTAAAGATTTATATTACCACCATAATTATTTGTAAAAACTATTTTAATAATATAATGGGCCAGTTCATTTTCAGATATGTACCACAAATGTTCTTTGTTTTTATACCTTATTGAAATTTTTTTTATTCTTTATTTATTACTTATACAATTGTGGACAGAATTATGTATATATTAACAAGTTTCAACTCCTTTATTTCCTTTGTTTCTTTTTTTAATTTATTTTATTTTAATTCAGTTGATTAACATATAATGTATTATTAGTTTCAGAGGTAGAGTTCAGTGATTCCTCAGTTGTATACAATACCCACTGCTCATTACATCACATGCCCTCCTTAATCCCCATCTCCCAGTTACCCCATCCCCTCACCCTCCTCCCCTCCAGCAACCCTCAGTTTGTTTCCTATGATTAAGAGTCTCTTATGGTTTGTCTCCCTTTCTGGTTTTGTCTTAGTTTATTCCCCCCTTTTCCCCTATGATCTTGTTTTGTTTCTTAAATTCTGCATATGAAGGAAATCATATGATAATTGTCTTTCTCTGACTGACTTATTTCACTTAGCATAATACCCTCTAGTTCTATCCACATTGTTGCAAATGGTAAGATTTCATTTTTTAAATGGCTGGGTAGTATTCCATTGTATATATATACCACATCTCCTTATCCATTCATCTGTCAATGGACATCTGGTCTCTTCCTATATTTCCTTTTATTTTATTGCAGTGTTTGAGGGGGGCTTTTGGGGAAAGATTTAGAACAGAATGGGCAGTAAAGTGGTATTTTCCTAAAAACCTTGCCAGTAGCAACATCTTAGAAAAATGCTTATTCTTTGCATGTCAGACTTTGTGTTAGAGTAGAATACTTTAATTTCCATAAATCTTAACATAGAACAGTATGGACTCATAGAGGTGATATAGTAGATGTAGTATATACTGGAGTATATTGGATATTGGGATATACAGGAGATATACTACTATACTGGAATTTATCACCTCCTTGTTGAAGCCTTCTCCCATGTTCTTACTTGATAGTAGCTTTAGCCAGCCCTTTTATTATGTCTTACAGCATTTTTTCAGATTAGTGTAAAACATTTATTCTATTGCCTTATGATACAGTGAATATATTTCTGTCCCCTCAGTAAACTGTGAGTAGCTTGAAAGTTGAGGTTATATCTAAGTGACCTTTAAACCCCCAGTATATGGACCTTAATAATAGTGGGCCTTCAATACATTTTATTTATTCATTTACTCAATAATTATTTTAAAAATACCTGGTATGTATTAGACATAGTGCTAGGCAATGGGGATACAACAGCAAAATATAGAGGAGAGGATTGTCCTCGCCCTTATGGAGAAGTGAGAGAAATCAAATGGGCAAAAGAGTCTTTAGCTATGCAATTAGGTAATTATTTAAATGTAATGCTGGTAAGTGCTCTAAAATCAATGTGTTTAAAAGTTTTATCACATTTTAATTTGAGTAAAAAAAAAAAAACCCTACATATTTTTCCAATATAGTAATTCCAATATAATATTTTATTTCAAAATAACATTATGTGAAAACATCATGGCTATTTTGGTCTTAATTATTCATCATAATGTATAATTTTTGCCACCTGATCATAAGATAGTCAAAGGATTTTTTTATAGATTATAGTGAATGTGAAAGTCCACACAGTTATTATGAATTTGAGAAAACTTGGCTCTAATCCCCCAAAGCAGACATTCTCAAAGTGTGGTTCTTGGACCAGCCGCGTCAGCATCACCTGGAAACTTGCTGGCATTGTAAATTCTTGGGTCTTACTCCAGACCTACTGAATCAGAAACTCCGGAAGTAGTGCTCAGCAAATAGTGTTTTAATAAGACTTCCAGGTGATTCTGAGGCATGCTAAAGTTTGAAAACATGTGTTCAAAATGATTAGATATTTGGCCACCCAAGGAAAGTAATATAGTTTGTGAATATTATTAATAAATTTGGTGAGATATGACAGTGGCATTTCTTTATTCTTGGGTTTAATAAAGATTTGATTTGATCTTTAACAAGTATAATGAGCCATTATTATTCTGGGATATATCTTGAGCACTTTAAGGACCCATAAATTGAAGAATATAATTATGGCATCTAATTTTCTTTTTAAAGTACAATAGTATACCTTAAACACTTAAGTGATTTTTTTTTCTTGGATACTTGATGATAGTTTCTACCTATGAGGCTATGGATAGAGAACAGCAAAGCTACACTGAGATGTTGCTGTTGGCACACACGAGGCTCACTCAGTAGGTAAGTGCTTACTGCCACTTACACCCTTAAAGCAGGTGCTCCAGCAAAACAAATACATTACTACATGTCATGCACCTTCAAATAAGTCTTGACTAGTCAAAGCAATGCATGTTAGGTTCTTAGATACTAAGTTCTACTATGCTTCTACTTATTTGCTGACAGTACCCATTTACATAAAAATAATGCAGGTATTCCAGTTATTGCAATTGAGTAATAATAATTAATGAAGTATTTATGACATGTTTAATTTACATGGACATATGCGATGGATGTTACTAGAAACAAAGTCCCTGCCCTTCGCCTGGGTGGCTCAGTTGATTAAGCGACTGCCTTCGGCTCAGGTCATGATCCTGGAGTCCCGGGATCGAGTCCCACATCGGGCTCCCTGCTCAGCGGGGAGTCTGCTTCTCCCTCTGACCCTCCTCCCTCTCCTGCTCTCTGTCTCTCATTCTCTCTCTCTCAAATAAATAAATAAAATCTTAAAAAAAAAAAAATTAAAAAAAAATTAAAAAAAAAAAACAAAACAAAAAAACAAAAAAACAAAGTCCCTGCCCTTAAGGAGGTTAAGCAATTGGGAAGGTAATATTCACATATATACAAACAAGTACAAGACAGGATATAACCAAGGACTATACTTTGAAGGCTAGACCAAAGTGTTGTTAGAAGTTCAGAGACGCATGGGATTGCAGATTGATGTTGCTAGGAAAGCTTTTCTATAAAATGTAAACTTGGGCTGGGTCTGTCAGTGATAGGATTTGGGTAAGAAGAGGACAGAAAAGGACATTTTTTCCATCCATCATTTATTCAAAGATATACACTGAACACTGTGCTAAGCATTGTGATATACACTAGGGAGACAAGCATTAAACAAAATTGCATAAATAGTTTATATTTACAATTGTGATAAATGCTACAAAGGAGAAGGAGAGGGTGCTTTTGAGCAAGAGGCTTAACATTCGCAGTGGAATCAGGGAAAGCTTTCTTAGGGAAGTGGCATTTGAGGTGATAAAAATTATTCTGATTGATAGAGGTCAGAAGGAGAGTGAGGAAATGGATATGACAAGAACAAGGGTTCAAGATGCTCTTGATATTTAGGTTTTTAAAATGTCCTGTGGGAATTAGATAAGGCATCACATTAAACTTAAGTCTCTTCCAAAGACTTGTTTAAATTTGAAGGTAAACTTGAGGGGCTCCTGGGTGACTCAGTCAGTTAAGCATCTGCCTTCCCCTCAGGTCATGATCCCAGGTTCCTGGGATCAAGCCCTGTGTTGGGCTCCCTGCTCAGTGGGGAACCTGCTTCTCCCTCTCCCTTTGCCCCTCCCACCTACTCGTGCTCTTATTCTGCTCTTGCTTTCTTTCTCAAATAAATAAATAAATAAAAATAAATTTTAAGGTAAACTTGAGAAACAAGAGTGGTAAGCATAAAATGTGGCCCTCACAATCCTTATTATAGCCCTCTTTTAAACTGTCGTATATTGAGTGTGATTAGTTGTGTTTCATGTCACGTGGGATCGAGTATATCTTAAGTTAAATTTGACACTTTATATTGGATGCCATCAAAAGGGTTGGATGCCATTCTTGGCTCTGGACTTTGTATACTTGCTGCAGGATTTATGTCACCAGATGGCACCATTTAACTAAATTTACGTACTTTGGATGCTTATAAGGTTGGTTGTTTTTAAATGAAAGATGCTTTTATTTGTGATCTAGCTGAATTAGGAAAAAATTAATTTACTTTGATGGCATATGAGACCTCTATACAGAGTAAGGTAATGAAACCCCAAAAGTTTGTTGAGAACGTGAAAGGTTTGGGCAATTTCTGCTAAGTACATAATAAATAAAAGTTTGGTAATAGTCACTGTCACTAATATATGGCAGCTGGCAAAAAAGCAGAACACAATAGGTTTCCCCATCTAGGTTTTCCTATAGCTAGCATAATAATATTATGAATATTTTAACCTTGAATGTAACTTTCAGATGTAGGGATTTGATATACATAATAATAAAAACATAGAGAAAATTCTAAAAGATTATTTTAGGAATAGGCCTTTCAAGATGTCTTGAAATATGATAATATGTTAAAAAATTTTTGTCAATAGAGTATATGTTCTATTGAACTATAGGACTAAATATTAATAGAAATAAAGGTGTTTTTTCTTAGTGTAAACACTCATCTAAAGGAAATGAATATTACTTTCTTGGTTAAAAACTTCCTTTTTTTTTTTTTTAAGATTTATTTATTTATTTGAAAGAGAGAGAGAGAGCACGAGAGGGGGAGGGTCAGAGGGAGAAGTAGACTCCCTGCTGAGCAGGGAGCCCGATGTGGGACTCGATCCCAGGACTCCAGGATCATGACCTGAGCTGAAGGCAGTCACTTAACCAACTGAGCCACCCAGGCGCCCTAAAATCTTCCTTAATACTTTCCTCATCTTTAAGCAGAATTAGTCACTTTCTTCCTTATGTTCCTGTATTTGTTCATATTTATGATACAGCAGTTATTACATTGTATTATTGTTGATTGACTACATGTTCGTTTCCCTCAGTAGATTGTGAGCTTCTTAAATGCAGGAACTGATTCTAATTGAGTCAGACTGATTCTAAGTGTGTAGCACATTGTCTGTCATGGAATATTCTATCATTAAATGTCTTTCATTTTACAAAATATATTTTGAACTCCTACTAAGAGATACTGTATTAGGCTCTGGAAATTTAGTGACAAGAGGCATGTGGACCTATTTTCATGGAGTTCATGATCTGCTATGAGAGAGAGACATTAAACAAATATGTACAATAGTGATAAGTACTTAGAAAAGTTATTTGGATTAAACAGTAAAATCATATGTTAATAAAAAAATAAAATAAACAGTAAAATCATAAGGGATTACTTGAACTGGCTAAATTCATATTATTGTATTGTGTTTGTTTAAAAATGTTTATTCTTTTTTTTTTTAAATGATTTATTTATTTAAGTAATCTCTACATTCAACATGGGGCTTGAAGTCACGACCCTGAGATCAAGATTCACATACTCTACCAACTGAACCAGCTAGGTGCCCCATTAAAAATGTTTAAATTCTATGTATTTAGGGCATAGCATAAGCTGGAGATTCTCTCTCTCCCTTGCCCTCACCCTCTGCCCCTTCCCCCTCAAATAAAGAAATAAATCTTTATTTTTATTTTTTTAAACTATTTTTAAAAATCATGTTCAATTAGCCAACATATAGTACATCATTAGTTTTTGATTAGTTCAACAATTCATTAGTTGCATATAACACCCAGTGCTCATCACAACATGTGCCTTCCTTAATACCCATCACCTGGTTACCCCTTCCTTCCACCCCCCTCCCTTCTGTAACCCTCAGTTTGTTTCCTGGAGTCCAGAGTCTCTCATGGTTTGTCTCCCTCTCTGATTTCTTCCCATTCGGTGTTCCCTCCCTTCCCCTATGGTCCTCCGTGCTATTCCTTATGTTTCATATATGAGTGAAACCATATAATAATTGTCTTTCTCCTTGACTTATTTCACTTAGCATAATACCCTCCAGTTCCCTCCATGTTGATATAAATGGTAGGTATTCATCCTTTCTGATGGCTGAGTAATATCCCATTATATATATGAACCACATCTTCTTTATCCATTCATCTGTTGAAGGACATCTCAGCTCTTTCCACAGTTTGGCTATTGTGGACATTGCTGCTATGAACATTGGGGTGCATGTGGCCCTTCTTTTCACTACATCTGTATCTTTGGGGTAAATACCCAGTAGTGCAATTGTGGGTTGTAGGGTAGCTCTATTTTTAATGTCTTGAGGAATCTCCATACTGTTTTCCAGAGTGGCTGTACCAGCTTGCATTCCCACCAACAGTGTGAGATGGTTCCCACATCCTCACCAACATTTGTTGTTTCCTGATTTGTTAATTTTAGCCATTCTGACTGGTGTAAGGTGGTATTTCATTGTGGTTTTGATTTGTATTTCCCTGATGGCTAGTGATGTTGAACATTGTTTCATGTGTCTGTTAGCCATTTGTATGTCTTCTTTGGAGAAGTGTCTGTTCATGTCTTCTGCCCATTTCTTGACTAGATTATTTGTTTTTTGGGTGTTGAGTTTGATAAGTTCTTTATAGATCTTGGATTCCAGCCCTTTGTCTGATATGTCATAAAAACAAGTTTAAATACTATGTATTTATTGAAGCCTTCTGGTAGTATCTATTATTGTTGGAAATTCAAACTTCTCACCCGTAAGATTCCCCATCTCCTCTTCCTACCTCTCATCTCATCTCTTCCCTACTCACCATACTCCAGCCACATGGCCCTCTTTCTGTTCCTAAATGACATTTTTCACTTGCTTTTCTTTTGTTTAGAGTACCTTTCTACCTAAATCTACCCAAATCTGCCTTATTGGCTTATGTCATCTTTTAGGTCTAGTGCCTCTAAAGTGCCTTTCTGTCTCACTCTGCATTTCTACCCCACCCCCAAGTCACATCTATCACATTTCCTGCTTGATATTTGTGACTGTGTGGATCACTATGAGAAATTTTGTTTATGAGCTTTTGCATGAGTTTCTCTACCAGAATGTAAATTCCATAAAGCAACCATATTGCCTGTCTTATTCATTGCTATATCTGTTATTTATTTATTTATTTATTTATTTATTTATTTATTTATTTATTTTTAAAAGATTTTATTTATTTATTTGATAGAGAGAGAGTTAGCGAGAGCAGGAACACAAGCAGGGGGAGTGGGAGAGGGAGAAGCAGGCTTCCCACCGAGCAGGGAGCCCGATGTGGGACTTGATCCCAGGACCCTGGGATCATGACCTGAGCCGAAGGCAGACGCTTAATGACTGAGCCACCCAGGCGCCCTGCTATATCTGTTATATTAGCTTAGTGCCTATCACCTAATAGCCACTAAATAAATATTTATTAAATGAATGGATGAATAAGTGAGTGTTGCTGCATGCCTGATATTGTGCTAGATTCTTAAGTTAGAAATGTCCTCATTTGAAAGGAATAGAAAGCTTATGCAAGTAGGGTTTTATTTATTTTATTATTATTTTTTAAAGATTTTATTTATTTATTTGACAGAGAGAGAGAGAGCACAAGCGGGGGGAGTGGCAGGCAGAGGGAGAAGGAGAAGCAGACTCCCTGCCGAGCAGGGAGCCTGATGCGGGGCTCGATCCCAGGACCCTGGGATCATGACCTGAGCCGAAGGCAGCTGCTTAACAACTGAGCCACCCAGGCGCCCCAAGTAGGGTTTTATTTTTTCCTACTTTTTTACTACTTAAGAAGAAATCTGAAGGTAGGCATTAGTTCAGCATCTCAGGAAAGTTCTGGTCAATTTCAATTCTGCTGAATTGAAATTATAACAGTTCTTAGGGAGGAGTGTAGGAATATAGTGCCAGCAGAACCCAAAGCAAGTGTTGTCAGCTAGGCAGAGCACCTGGGAGCTTCCTCTGAGCCAAGAGGATGGACTCCAGGTCCCACTAAACAGATTTCTCCATGAGAGCCCATCAGTATGCTCAATGACCAGATGGACAGGGACATTGCTCCAGGATCAGAAGAGACAAAGAATAGCAGTTAGATCCAGTGAACCCAACTGATTTTTGCCCCTAAGACTATAATGACTACGATGGCAGATAAACCATATGCTCCGCCTTGGCCCACCTCCAGAATTATCTACTCCCATATACCTGGGCATTATTTTAGCAAGAGATAAGCAGCAGGAGGAGTAGGATATAGGAATTTAGGGTTTCTGAAGCAGCTGGATAAGCCACAGACACAGTAAATAAAGATTTGTACATTTTGCTTGCAGATCATGGTATAAAGTTTTATATGTGACTCCATTATACTGAAGCACAGATCTCAATGTAGATTCTAACTTCTACATACTCTTTTCAAATTTGGTATTGAATGTAGAAAAGGATTAACCACAATAAGGAGCAATGGAAAAGGAATTTTCTGACAAGTATCTCATAGGAAAGGCTTCCTTTTCATCCTGTTAGTTCTGGTTCCTGGCAAATGACGGAAGTGGTAGAGAATGAGTAACATTGATCTCCCTAAGTTTATTTATATGAGTTGGTCCTGAGAGTTGCTTAAGAAAACATTTATCCCCTACCTCATTTGTTGCTCAGAAGCCCCATAGCTTTTTATTTATTTATGAGAGAGAGAGAGAGCGTGCGTGGGGGGCACAGGCAGAGGGATAGGGAGAGGGAGAAGCAGACTCCCTGCTGAGCAACGAGCCCAAGGCAGAGCTCAATCCCAGGAACCTGAGATCATGACCTGAGCCAAAGGCAGACGTTTAACCAACTGAGCCACCCAGGTGCCCAGCCCTGGAACTTTTTAAAGTATGTTAAGAATTCCAAACTTTCCAGTAATAACCAACAGATATACCACGTAGCATAAATTTCCCTGATTTCTAGTTTCTGAGTCTGTGGGTTCTATTTTATTTTCAATTTCCAGTTTGTTGTCAAAATGATAAACCTTCATGAAACCATAAGATTAGCATTCTCTTTACTGAGCTGTCTGTATGTATACAAATTGAGTCATCAAGTGTACCTAGAATCACAAAACTCCAGTGGGCGTGCCAGTTCTTACGAAATGCCTTAATCATGACTCCCTAGAAGTTTAAAGCACTTTTAAGCTCACAGAAACAAATTATACTGAATATTAAATAACACTTACACAAAAACCTTGAGTTATGAAAATAAGCCACTTGAAAATAAACAATTACTTCAGCAATAAGCTTCATGCTTTAGAAATAGTTGCTGCAAAAGCTTTTTGAAGAAGAGTTTGAGAGCTCTTCAACTGATCAAAATAGGATAATAATTATAAGTATAAAGGTGAGTTTTGGATTTCATTAATTGAGATAATACATGAACAAAACCTGATTATTTTAGGTGCAGGGCTCCATTAACATTTTTTTAGGATACACGTTTACATTCTTCTTGCCATTTTTCTCATAAAATCTAATTTTTAAAACTTTCTAGAAGGGGAGCCCCTGGAAATATGGAAAATTAAACGTATTTAACAGCTCTCTGCAAGTTCTAAACCAATTTTGGTGCTGGATACTTCCATTTCCCAAATTTGAGTATTTATAACTGTAACATGGAAGGAGGTGAGCTAATTGAATGACTTTCTTTATAAACATGGATAATTATGGAGAGGAGTAGTGACTCTGCATATTGAATGAAGGAAAATAAACAGTAATGTAACTGAACTGAAGTTTGTAAGCCCCAATACACAGTAGAACAAAACCCTGAGATATTGAGTATGCAGCAAAGAAAGGATTTATTTGAGAGGCAGTCAAATGAGGAGACAGGAAGCTGACTCAAATTTGTTTTCCCTGACTGAGATTAGAACAAATTTTTATAATCATAGGGATTGAGATTACATACATACTGATGAAAAGGGCAGGGAAATTTATCACTATTCATAAGGAAAGATGGAACACGCATATTGAACAAACATATGTACCATACATCCCATGTTCACTTTGGGGTGCAGACTTATTAAAATGAAGCAGAATTTGGTCCCTGACATCAGGAGGTCATCTGCAGGATGAGGAGAGGGGCTGTGCGCATGTTCAGAGCTGACATAAATTAGATGGGGTCTTAGGCTTGTTATCTCTGGTGAGAAATGCAGAGCCTTGCTTATTCATAGGCTGGAACCATATCAGTGGCCTTCATTTCTGTCAGGCCAGGCCTCTGTGGAGATAGCTAGTGAATTTGTCAGTAGTATCTGAAAAGAAACAATAGGTATTCAAGGAGAAATAGGTCTCTGAAAACCAAGTTTTAAGTTTTCTGTTAGTGTTAACCTTATTAAACCTAAGAGGCACTGTTTCAGTAATATTCTACATGATAATTTTATATTTCAAATTTGAATTATTCTCATTATTTTGGCTTTGTGGACAAGCAATGCCTTGGATCAGTTCTTTGATCTCCTTTTTAGCAATAATCTCCTCCTCTACCACCTGTCAGCCACTTACTCCTTTGTTTTACTCTATGTCTTATCATTATTAATAACTACACTCCTCTAAAATCTCTACTCTCTGACCACCACTCATCACCTTCTATTGATCCCATTTCTTTCTTTCTTTTTTTAAAGTAGGCTTCATGCCTAGTGTGGAGCCCCAACACGGGGTTTGATCTCATGACCCTGAGATTTAGACCTGAGCTGAAATCAAGAGTCAGACACATAACTGACTGAGCCACCCAGGCGCCCCAGTCCCATTTGTTTCTGTATTTCCCATATCATCATTGTTTGATCCTATAAGCTCTGCTAAACCATCAGCCCTATGCATTTTCATGATCTGTGGCTCCCGTAAGTCTTCATGTTCCTCCTTACCCAGCTTAGAATATATGATTCATTGCTATAATTAGCCATTTGCTTACACCCTCAATTTCTTCGTTGTCCTGCCATATGCTGGCAAAATCCAACCTCTGGTGAAGTCCATCTGTGTCTATTACATGCCTGCATCAGTGCAGCCAGATTTAGCTGAAGGAAAACACACAACCTTGTTAACTGGTTTCACTTTAAATTTATGACCAGAAAGCCTATTATTTTCTTGGGCAGTTCATTTTCTTGTTCTTATAGGGAACATTTCATACTTTCTTTCTCCTCATATGCAGTACACCTCACATTCTTCAACATTATCTTCTGACTTTTCTTCTTATTTTATTGAGACAATAAAAATAAAAGAGGGGCGCCTGGATGGCTCAGATGGTTAAGCGTCTGCCTTTGGCTCGGGTCATGATCCCAGGGTCCTGGGATCAAGCCCCGCATTGGGCTTCCTGCTCAATGGGGAGCCTGCTTCTCCCCCTCCCTCTGCTTCTCCCCCTGCTCATCCTCTCTCTCTCTCTCTGTATCTCTGTGTCTCGAATGAATAAATTAAAAAAACTTAAAAAAAAAATAAGAGTATTTCCTTATCTTTTTACCAGTTAATCTACTAACCTACCTATATCTGTATCCTTATATTCTGCCTTCCCTTTTATTAAAGTGTCCCTCCTCTTTTCTAAGGCCAAATCCTCCTCTTGGATAGAGTATTGAGTCAAGAGTCTTAGAATGTAACAGAAAGCCTTCTCAGAGTTTAATGAAGGATCTGTTTATAAAGATATGGGCAGAGTTAAGAGAACTACTCAGGGATGGAAACACTTGGGGACTAGGAATAGTGGGAATCCTGAAGGATTAGGGAGAGCAAGCTGTTACTGTAACAGAGCTGTAACCGTTGGAGGGGCCGCCTGATAGAAGCTATGGCTTTAGGAAGAGGAACTCAGCCACAGCTAACCTGTGGCCCAAAAAGGAGAGAGCTGGGGGGAATAAACATCCCAACCCCTCTCTCCTCTCTTCCCTGATCTTTTTCTGCTGGTGCCTCCCATTAGTGGACCCCAACTGGAAGCCAGAGGGCAAGGGAACTGGGTGACATAGTTTGTTGAGGTCAGCCACCTAGGGCACAGAGCAGCATGTCTGGTGAAGGCTCTCCCACTGGGTTGCAGCCAACTGCTTTCTTGCTGTGTGCTCAGGTGACCTCTTTTATGTTCATGTGAAAGAGCAGCATGGATAAGAGAAAAAAGATGATCTGGAAGGGCAAATGGAGCAGATTCTTGACAGCTTTTATCCTGGTTTTCCTCATTTACTTAAAGAATATGCTACCATAAATATTCTTTTTCTCTTTGCAATTAATTTACCTTCCTATTCATTTATGCCTGTTAGCACATAAACATCTCTTCGTAGAAGAATAGTTCAGAGTAAGGGTTAAGAGGATAGTCGGGTTTATATCCTGGCTTCTCTGCACTTTGTATTTGTGTGGCTCTGGGCAAGCTTCAGAACCACACTATGTCCCAATTTCTCAGTCTATGAAATGAGGATAATAATAAAAGTACCTATGTTGTAGGGTTGTGAGGACGAATAAGCTAATAGATGTATTACATTTCAAACAGTGCCTGCTACATAGTAAATATTTGCTACTCTTGTCATCTTTAAAATCTCTTCTCTTCATCTGTGACTTCCCTTCCCCTTATTTTTTGGTTTCTGTGTGAGTTTGGCCAATGGAAGGTACTAACAGGAGATAAGAAAGAGGCTCTTTCTTCTGGGCCATAATTTAACAGTGACTGCATTCTTCACTGAAGGCCACAGTTTTTATGTGTAGCCCCTCTTCCATTTCACTAATCCCTTTCAGAGCACAAGTTTATTGTAAGAATTATTTATACTCCCAGTCAATACTTCCTTATCTCCCATTTTCTCTTGAAGCTACTCCAGATTAGGCTGTTGTTCTTTCCACCCTAAAGAGATTGTAGTTGTCCAGGTTATTGTGGTATTGTGATTTATATTTCTCATATATATCTGGTCTTTCTTCATTGTTCTGAACTTACAGGGTCTAAAACCCTTAGAATTTCCTTCAGTAAGAGCAATAAAGATGTCTTTTGTTATGTTAATCAGGTGACTTTTGGACACACCTTAGGTAGCCTAAGGCTGAAGGCCTTGTTGCCAGGAGAACCAACCATGTGATTGGAGTATTGGAACTTTCAACATGCCCCTTGCCCCCAACTTCTGGAGGAGGGGAGAGGGCCTAGAGATTGAATTCCATTGCCAGTGATCAGTGATTTAATCGGTCATGCCTACCTAATGAAGCCTCCATGAAAACCCAAAAAGACAGAGTTAGATCTTCCATGTTGGAAACTTGTGGAGATTTGGGGTGACTGGTGTTCCTGGAGAGGGCATGGAAGCTCAGCATCTTATCTCCATACCTTGCCCTATGTATCTTTTTAATCTGTTCCTGAATTATAACCTTTTATAATAAACTTGTGATCTAGTAAGTAAAAGGATTCTGAGTTTTGTGAGTCTCTCCAGCAAATTAATGGAAACATGAGGAGGACCTGAGAACCTTCATTTGTAGTTGGTGGGTCAAGAGCCAGAGCTTGCCAGTGGCTCTGAAGTGGGTTGGGGTGGGGCAGGTAGTGGCAGTCTTGTAGGACTGAGCCCTTAACCTGTGGAATCTGATATTATCTCCAGGTAGATATTGTCAGAATTGAGTTTAATTCTCAGACACCCTGCTGTAAGGCCTTGGGTAATGTGACTCCTGGCTACTTCTCCCACCAGTTTTACTAACATTCTCAGCATTGCTCACTCTGCTGCAATACTGTTGGCCTTGGACTTTTCCTTGAACAGGCTTTCTACTTCAAGGCATTTGTAATTGCTGTTTTCTTTGCAAATGTTTGCCTACTTTCTCACTTGTTCAAGTGCCTGTCCAGTTGTCCTCAGGACTTTCCTGGTCACTCTGTCCAAAATAACCACCCGTCACGCATTACTCTTTTTTTCTTACTCTATTTAACTCTTCTTTATTGTACTTATCAACATATATTTACTTGTGCTATTTGTTTGTGGTCTTTTCCTCCTACCTATAATGTAATCTCCTTGAGGGCAGGGACTTGGTTGTCTTTTCACTACTCTAATCCCAACACTTTAAGTAGAGTTCATGGACTATAACAGAAGCTAATATAATTTGGTGAATGAGGAAAAAGCTAATTTACTACTGATGGTTAAATTTTAGATTTTGGAAAGATAACTGCTTTAATATTTTGTTTTTGCTTTTTTCTATAAAATCAAAATCCTTAGATTCTTCAATGAACAGTGTTGAAAAAGATATTCAGGGCGCCTGGGTGGCTCAGTTGGTTAAGCGACTGCCTTCGGCTCAGGTCATGATCCTGGAGTCCCGGGATCGAGTCCCGCATCGGGCTCCTTGCTCAGCGGGGAGTCTGCTTCTTCCTCTAACCCTCCTCCCTCTCATGCTCTCTGTCTCTCATTCTCTCTCTCTCAAATAAATAAATAAAATCTTTAAAAAAAAAAAAAGAAAAAAGAAAAAAGATATTCATTTAAAAAAGAATTCTTGTGTTTGCAATGTTTTATAGTTAATACAGCGGGAATTTTGCATTTGTTTTCAGGGTCTTTGTGCCAAGAGCTCAGGGCATTGAAGAATGTGATTTATGAGGTCAAGAAAGTATATTAGGTTAATTATTCTACTGCATTGCCAAGCAATCTCTTGGAGTTTGCTGCTATAAAATGATCAAAACAGCATCATTTAAAATTGCTAGTCCTATTAAAACATGTAAATTTTGCTTGTTTACATGTCCTGCTTCTTTTTGAGGTTACTGCTGGTAATATGAAAAAAAATTATGATATGCAATACTTTGAAAATTTAACAATAAAAATATGGATCTCTGTTAATAATATGACTTAGCTTCTAGGTATTTAGTATAGAAGAGTTCTTAGATATCTTTTTTCTATTATGAACTTGAACCTTTCTCTTAAAATTCTTGCTTCCATTTCAGCTGTTCTGAGAAATTTAAAACTACCACTTAAAAAAATGCATTGTTACTCATACAATTATTTTTTATTATGTCTTTTCTGAAGCTTTTCGTTAATTTGTTTGTTAATTGAACAGATATTTATGGAGCAGCTATGATGTGTCAAACACTGATGAAGATGCTGGGTATGCATCAGTGAACAAGATAGATATTCCTGGTCTCATGGAATTTATAGTTAAGTGGTGGATATCAGCAATATACAAATATAGTATGGAGAAAAATAGGGCGGGGAAAGGGAATAGAGAGTACCATGGAGGGGAAGGACTGCTATTTTTAATAGAATAGTTTGTACAGTCCTGTCTAAGAAGACATTTGAATAAAGACTTGAGAGAGCTGAAGGAATGAATCATATGGCTATTTGTGGAAGAAAGAGCAAGTGCAAAGGCCCTGAGGTACAAGCATGTCTAGGTTTTTCCAGGAATAATAGGAATCCAGTGTGATGGACTCAGTCACTCTTGGTTGAGACAGTAGCAGGAAATGAGCTTACTTGTGGTAGGAGGACAGATTATGTAGGGATTTTTTGGTCATTATAAATTACTTTTGTTATGAATGAGCTAGGAATCTGTTGGAGGGTTTTGAAAATGATATGGTCTGACTTATTCTGGAATGATCAACTTTGCATTATTAGAACTGACTGAAAGGATGCAAGGAAGAAAATGGAGGAGATGAGTTAGGAGTATATTGTAATATTCCAGGTAGACATGATTGTGGTTTAGATAATGGTGTGGCAGCAGTGAGAGTGGTGAGAAGTGGTTAGATTCTTGATATTGAAGGCAGAGCCAATGGGATTTACTAATTGATTGGGTGTCAGGGATGAGAAAAATAGAGAAGTTAAGGAAGACTCATTCACCCCCCACCCCAGCATCTGGAAGTATAGCATTCCCATTTTCAGAGATAGGGAAGTCTAGGAAAGTAGTGCTAGGGTGGAAGGTCAGGTGTTTGGTTTTGGAAGTGTGAAATTTGAGATAGCCATGTGGATATGTTAAGTATATAATTGTATATAGTAATCTGGGGAGATATTTAAGGATTGAAGTTTAAATTTGGGAAAAGTCAGAGTATTAATGTTTTTTAAAACCAGGAGACTGGAGGGAGAAGCAAGAGGTCATGACATGCACAGTACTATGAAAATATTGATTAAATTCTCTGAAGCTGATAATGTTCATAATTGAAGTGTTAAAATTATTTTCTTGCCAAATTTTATGCAAAAGTCTTCATTAAAATTTCATATAGAAACCACTTAGTTGGATACAGCACAGCTTTTTACTAGCTTCTACCTTTTTTAAATTAAAATAATTCATTTCCTAACTTATCAAAAGTGTCAATTACTAGATAAAAAATTTATTTCAACTGATCTGAGTTCTAATTTCCATAAATAGTAGCATTATGGGATTCAATTTCAAATTTAAAATAGGTCATACTTACTTAAGCAATTTAAGAATCTACCTGATTTATTAGTATACATAAATTTAACTTTTAAGCCTCTGGAATTGATTTATCAAGATCATTTCTAATGTGCCAGAGATTTAGGCTAGGAAGAGATGACTCTTGGACTTTGAGTTCTTGACTGAAAATAAGAGACCAATACTGTGTAATTGAAGTAGAGAAGGGATTTATTGGGACAATGTAAGATACCTTATAGAAACTGTAGGAAGGCTGGAAATCAGACTCAGAGAATACACAGGAACCAAAAAAGACCAGTCAAGATTTTTCCACAGGAAGAGAGTTCTAAGGATCTTGGCGATTTTGCCATTACCAGTGCCTACTAGCCATCACACTGCTGGATTCTGGCTCCTTAACACTTATCACCGTGCCTTACTCTTTTGTTTCTACCATAGTCACCATGAATTATTTTTTACTTTCCCAGCACTGTTAAGCTACTCTGTGAAGATTAAAAGCCTAGGTCAAGAAATATGGTGTAAAATGGCTGTGACACACTAAAGAATGTATATATTTGGTCTTTGTCCCCCACCGCCCCTCTTTTTTGGGACACAGCTTCTAAAATTCCTGGAATCTTCAAAGTGATAAATGTCTTTTTGTATGCTAATGACATGACTGGTGGCTGGGGATTACTGTAGAGCCTCTGGATGGGGGCCAGTTGCCAAGGGAACCAACCAAGTGATTGGAGTGCTGGGACTTTCAGGCCCACCCCTTGACCTCTAGGAGGGGAGAGGGGGCTAGAGATTGAGTTCAATCACCAATGGCTAATGATTTAATCAGTCAAACCTATGTGAGGTAGCCTCCATAAAAAACCCTGAAGTTCAGGGTTCAGAGAGCTTCTGGGTTGGTGAACATGTGGAAGTGCTGGGAGGGTAGCAAGTCTGGAGAGGACGTGTGAGTTCAGCACCTCTTTCCCCAAAGCTTACTCTATGCATCTCTTTCATGTGGCTATTGCTGAGTTGTATTCTTCTTCTTTTTTTTTTTTTTAATGATTTTATTTATTTAGAGAGTGGTATGTGAGCGGGGGAAGGGCAGAAGGAGAGGGAGAGAGAAAATCTCAAGCAGACTTCAGGCTGAGTGTGATTGGGATGCAGGGCTCGATCTCACAACCCTGAGATCCTGACCTGAGCTGAAATCAAGTCAGAGGCTTACCTGACTGAGCCACCCAGGCACCTCACTGAGTTGTATCATTTTATAACAAACCAGTAATTTAGTAAGTAAACTTTTCCTGAGTTCTGTGAGCTGTTCTAGCAAATTGTTGAACCTGAGGAAAGGATTGTAGAAACCTCTAATTTATAAATGGTTGGTCAGAAGCACAGGTGACAACCTAGACTTGTGATTAACATCAGAAAACGGGTAGATGGTGTTGTGGGACTGAGCCCTTAACTGATGGGATCTGATTCTAACTTTAGGTAGATATTGTTAGAATGCAATTGAATTGTAGGACACGCAGTTGTTATCCACAGAGAGTGGGAGAATTCCTTGGTGCAGGGAAACTCCTACACGCTTGGAGTTCAGAAGTATTTAGAGTAGATTGTTGAGATAAGAGACAGAGGTTTATTTCTTACTGTGGCACTCAGTACTTTGAAAGAGACCTAAAGTTTGCTTGTGAAAAGGAATGTTACAGCAAGTTACAGCGAAGTGGTATAAGGAGGGCTGCCTGAAATCAGAAATCTGGTGTCTGTCTTGATCAGATGGGGTGTTCTAAACAAAAGATTCACGGCAGCTATAGTCTCAGTTTTGAAGGGGGAAAAACACGTTCTTGATATTATAAAAATCTATTAGAAACAGAAAGAAGAAAAGGGAAATCTATGCATAGATGAGAGGGCAATGGTAAGCAGTAAAGGAGAATAAGAAAGACTTATATCAAATCGGGTACTTACAACATCCAACCTCATTAGCTGGGAATGCCCTGTGGAGACAGCCAGGCTGGACCCTGATTGAGAGGTCTGGGCAGAGTGTCCTCCCCTCAGGTGAGACTTCCAACTGACCATCCCCATAAGGGCTGTGTTTACAGGGCAAGTGATGGGGTCTGAAGTTAAACATTTTTTTTGCCCACATGCAGTTTGGAGTGAGCTGCATTTCTATGTTATCATGTCTTTACATCTTCAAGGAGCCTGGGCTAGGTGTGTTTGCCTTCCCTCCTGGATTCCATTCTGGGGAGCCAGCCAAGCCTGGAGCCAGAGGGGATGCAAGGCAAAATTTATAGCCCTTAGCATCCAGACCAGAAGGGCCAGTTCTGACCTGAAGGACAGCTAATGTCAACTAACCAGGCTCCCGAGGTCACTCATGCAGCACAAATCTCACAAAGAACATTCTTTAGCCTGCCTGCCTATCTGCACGTTGGGGTGGTTGGTTATGCAGGACAAATCACAGAAATCTCCATCTATACAATATGATGGGGGCCCTTAAAATGTGGGGCAGACCATTCAGTGGGGGTAGATGGTGCAGGCAGTTGAAAGGATTCACCCAAGGCAGAACAAAGGAGATAGAAGTTTACTGAATACACCTCAAGGGAGCAGCAGGGCAGGAGAGCAAAGAAGAGACCATCTGCAACAAGGCAGTAGGGTGGGGCTGTATTAAAAGCAGGAAGGTGAAGAGGTGTGGGGAACATACGGAATTTTCCTTTTTTTAATTTTAATTTTTTTAAAGGATTTTATTTATTTGTCAGAGAGAGAGAGAGACAGCACAAGCAGGGGGAGTAGCAGGCAGAGGGAGAAGCAGGCTCCCTGCTGAGCAAGGAGCCTGATGCGGGACTCGATCCCAGGACCCTGAGATCATGATCTTAGCTGAAGGCAGATGCTTAACCAACTGAACCACCCAGGTGTCCCTGGAATTTCCCCTTTTTGTAAGTAGGTTGTAAGTAGCCCATTGGTCTGTTAGGGCCTATGGATATTTTGAGGTAGGTCACCTAATGGGTCTGTCTGTATTTAACCAGGGGGTCGCTGTGGGCCCTTTTGCCTTGATCAAGTTTCCCATTGCTCAAGCCCGTTGTCTAAAGGCAGCCTCTGCAAGAAAGTTGTAATCTTAGATGTGGATGAATGTGACTCATAACACAAGCAGTGAATTGAGGAAGCTCACAGATGTTCAAGTTGTGTGTATATATGCATTTTGTGTATTTCTGTAAGAGAACCATGCATTTCATGGTTCAGTTGGATGTACTTTCTTTCATTCTCCTCATATTTCTTGCAGAGAAAATTGTGGTGAGCTTCCCAAAAGGAACTCTTCAACAGGGACTTGAGGACAGTATAACTTCTTGGTTATACAAAGAAAGCTAGATATATAGGGAACAAGGAGGAAAAGATAGAAATTGAGGCAAAAGAAGGAAAGTAAATAAACTACAACTCACAAAAATATGGGATTTTTTTGAAGGTGGGACTTTTGAAGAAATAAAGATTTAATACATTTTGAGTTCTTAAAGGGCAGATTTTAGCATTCTTTTTTTTTTTTTTTAAGATTTTATTTACTTATTTGACAGAGAGAGACACAGCGAGAGAGGGAACACAAGCAGAGGGAGTGGGGGAGGGAGAAGCAGGCTTCCCGCAGAGCAGGGAGCCCGATGTGGGGCTCGATCCCAGGACCCTGGGATCATGACCTGAGCCGAAGGCAGACGCTTAACAACTGAGCCACCCAGGCGCCCCTATCATTCTTTTTTTTTTTTTCTCACTGTGTCTGGCACAGATCACAAAATGATTTCCATGTTGAGTACTATTATGCAAGGTGTTATTTTGAGCTCTTTTTGTAACTTATTGATAAGCCTTACAACAATGTTTAATAATTATCATTTCCAAATTTGATGCAAGCTATAAAACTCTAGATCTGAGAAGCTCAGTGAATCCACAGCGGGATAAACACAAGGAAAATCACACCAAGGCACATTATAATTAAATTGCTAAAAAGCAGCGATAAAGAGAAAATCCTAAAAGTAGCTAGAGAAACAAAAACACAGATGTCTTGTTAGGAACCATGTAAGCAGGAAGACAGTGCTATGACATCTTAAAATTGATGCAAGGGAAAAAAGCCTGTCACCCTAGAATTCTTTATCTAGGAGAAGCATCCTTCAAAAATATGTTTCATTTTGTATGTTTCATACAAAAATAAAGATATGTTTCAGACAAAACCAATTTTGGGAAAATTGATTGTAGGCAGACTTGCACTATAAGAAATGTCAAAGAAAATTCTTTAAGAGGAAGGCAAGTTATACGAGATTGAAATTTGGATGTGTGCTATTGAAAAAACAATGAGAATATTAAATGAGTAGACAAAAATAAAAAAATTACCTCCTATTTTCAATTTTTTAAAAGATAATTGATTATCTAGGGGCCCTTGTGTGGCTCAGTCAGATGAACATCTGCCTTTGGCTCAGGTCATGATCCCAGGGTCTTGGGATTGAGCCCCACATGGGGCTCCCTGCTCAGTGGGGAGCCTGCTTCTCCCTCTCTCCTTAGCTCCCCCTGCTTGTGCTCTCTCTCTCTCTCTGACAAATAAATAAAATCTTAAAAAAAAAAAAAAGGAAAACATTATGCTAAAGGAGAGAAGCCAGTTATCGAAGGTTATATATTATATGACCTCAGTTAAGTGAAATGTCTGCAGTAGGCAAATCTATAGAGATAAAAAGAAGATTAGTGTTTGCCAGGGGCTGGGGGAAAGAGGAATGGTAAGTGACTGCTTAAAGAATATGGGGTTTCTTTTTTTTTTTTTTTAAAGATTTTATTTATTTATTTGAGAGAGAGAGTGAGAGAGAGAGCACAAGAGGGGGGAGCGGGAGAGGGAGAAGCAGGCTCCCTGCTGAGCAGGGAGCCCGATGCGGGACTCGATCCGGAGACTCCAGGATCATGACCTGAGCCGAAGGCAGTCGCTTAACCAACTGAGCCACCCAGGCGCCCCGAATATGGGGTTTCTTTTGGGAATGATGAAAATGTTCTGGAATCGGATAGTTGTGATGGTTGTTCAACATTGTGAATATACTAAAAATGGAATTATATGCTTTAAAATGATTATAATGGTGAATTTTATTTTATGTGAATCTTATCTCCAGCCCTGCCCTCCCCCATTTACATTATACTTAATCATAAAATATTATAAGCTTTTCCCCTAAAACAAGGATAGTTGATGTCACTACTTCTATCCTTCATTGTACTGAAGAACCTAGCCATTGTACTAAAGGAAGGAAAAAAAAGACATACAGATGGTAAAGAAAGAAGTAAAACTGTCTTATTCATAGAAGACATATGGTTTTTGTAGAAAATTCTATGGAATCTACAAAAATGTCCATAGAACTAATAAATGAGTTTAGAAATAAAACAGATATAAGGAAATATACAAAAATTAATTGTATTTTATATACTAGCAGTGAACAATTAGATGTTAAAAAATACAGTATAATTTACCATGTATCAAAATATAAAAACCTTAGAGATAAATTTAGTTGCATAAGAGCTTTATTTTGGACAAAGAATTATGAATTTTATTTTCCATCAAAAGAATATCTGTATATAGGAAATCATAGATCTGGAATCGGTTTCTTACATCAAAAGAACATAAACTGAACTGTATCCTTATAGGGTAAATTAGTTGGAAGTGGCTCCTGATGGAGGATTGAAAATGATTTTTCTCAGCTTTATTGAGGTATAACTGATAAATAATATTGTAAAATATTTAAAGTGTACAATGTGATGATTTGATATACATATAATTTGTGAAAATATTCTCCTATTGACCTAATTAATATATCCATCACCTTACCTATTTACCCCCACCCCCTTTTTTTCCAGGTGAGAACAGTTCTATTTTCTTAGCAAATTTCAATTATATAATGCAGTGTTATCAACAATATTTTTTTTAAGGATGAATATATATATATTCTTGGTTCATTTACCCATTTATGGACATTTAGGCTTGGCTATTGTGACTAATACTGTGGTGAACATGGGAGTACAGATATCTCTTCAAAATAAAATATATCTATCAGAAATTAAATAAGACTTGAATAACTGAAAGGATGTTACATGTTCCTTGTTTGGAAAACTCAATATTGTTAAAATGTCAGTTCTCCCCAAACTGTTCTATGAATTCAATGTAATCTCAATAAAAATCTCGGCAGGATATTTTAGAAATTGGCAAGCTAATTCTAAAATTTATATAGAAATGAGAAAACCTAGAATAGCCAAAGCACTTTGGAAAAAGAAGATCCAAGTTGGAAGACTTACAGTACCTAATTACATAACCTATTGTGAAGTTAACATAATCAAGACAATGTGGTACTGGCATAAGGATAGACATACAACTAGATAGCTATGTAGAAAAAATGAACTTTGGGGCTTACTTCACATCATACAGAAAAATTAACTCAAAATGGGTCATAGACCTAGGAAAGAAGTGAAAATATAAAACCTCTGGAAGAAAACATAAGAGAAATTCCTTGTAACCATAAAGTAGGATTCCTTAGGACCCCAAAAGCATAAAAGAAACAACTGATAAATTGATCTTCATCAAAGTTAAAAACTTCTGCCCTACAAAGTCACCATCAAGAAAATGAAAAGGGAAGCCGGAGACTGAGAGAAAATATTGCAACACAAACAATCTGATAGAGGGCTTGTATTCACAGTTTATAAAGAACTCTTAACAACTATAGAATGAAAAGACAAACCACCAAGCCAATAAAAAAAGGAAAAAGGATCTTCAAGACATTTTGCAAAATAAGATATTTGAAGACAACCACATTACAATATGTTCACCATCTTTAGTCAGAAATGCAAATGAAAGCCATAATGAGATACCACTACACATCTTTAGCTAGCTTAAAATTAAAAAGACTCACAATAACAAGTTTTGGCAGGAACTCTTCTTTTAAAAAATGATTTTATTTATTTATTTGAGAGAGAGAGAGTGAGAGCATGAGCGGGGGGGCGGGGGGGGGGTAGATGGGAAGAGTGAGAGGGAGAAGCAGACTCCCCTGTGGAGCCCAACATGGGACTTGATCCCAGGACCCTGGGATCATGACCTGAGCCCAAGGCAGACGCTTAATTGACTGAGCCACCCAGGCACCCCGTGGCAGGAACTCTTATACATTTCTAGTGGGAATGTAAAATGGTATAACCACTTAGGAGGACAGTTTGTCAGTTTCTTAAAAAATTAAACTCATACTTATTCAAACCTGCCATTCCTCTTGAGTATTTTACCCAAGAGAAATGAAAATATTTGATCACATAAAGCATTGTGCATGAATTTTTATAGCAGCTTTATTCATAGTAGCCCTACACTGGATTCCAAATGTCCAATAGGTAAATAAATGTTTGATGTATCTATATATGTTTGATGTATCTATATACTGGAATACTGTCTAACAAAAAAAAAAAGGAATAAACTACATGCAACAACATAAATGAATCTCAAAAACTTGCTGAACGAAATAAGCCAAATACAAGAGAGTTCACGCTATATGATTCCATTTATATGAAATTTTATGAAATTCTATTACAATTCTGCTTTATTTTGAGAGAAAGGTAATAGTGGTTGCCTGAGTTTTGGAGTCTGGGGTGGGAGTGCTGATTGGGAATTGGCAAAAAGGAACTTTTTAAAAATCCATTCACCTACTGATGGATATTTGGGGTCCAGTTTGGGGCTACTATGAAGAAGCTGCTATAAATGTTTTTGTACAACACTTTTGTGATGATGGAAATATTTTATATCTTGGTTGTTGTGTTGGTTATATGAGTCTAGACATTTGCCAGAACTAATCAAATTGTGCACTTGAAATGGAAGTATGTTATTTCATGTAAATTATTCCTCAATAAAATTGATTACAAAAGCCTACTGAAGGTGCACGTGGGTGGCTCAGTCAGTTAAGCATCCGACTCTTGATTTTGGCTCAGGTCATGGTCTCAGGGTCATGGAATTGAGTCCTGCATATGGCTTGCGCTGAGCGTAGAGCCAGCTTGGGATTCTCTCTCTCTCTCCCTACCTCTTTGCCCCTCCCATCCCCACCTTCATGCTCTCCCTAAAAAAAAAAAAAAAAAGCCCACTGAAGCTGAAGGAGGTAAAGCTACTTGCTCAAATTTACAAAGCTGGTAAGTGACAAGAGAATAGATTGAAACTCTTGCCTATTTCACTCCAAGTCCATCCTCTTTCCATTAGGTTATGCAGCCTTTTTATACCCACAACAGGTGCTCAATAAATATTGAATGGAAAATAAATGTGAGCAGAGGGATTAAAGGCCTTAAAGGTAAGGCAAGAAATATATATTTCATCCCAAAGATATTATAGGTAGGAAAGAATAGGAAAAATAATTTAGACAGTCCATACTCCATGTTGGTATTGTGCGGGCTTATTTATGACATTTTATTATAATTTCACAAATCTCTCTCTTCCTTTAGACTGTCATTTCCCTAAAGTTTTCATCTAACTCATTTTTTTCTAGCTCTGTCTGGTATATAAAAGGGCTAAACAGGGGCACCTGGGTGGCGCAGTTACTTAAGCATCGACTCTTGGTTTCAGCTCAGGTCGTAATCTTAGGGTCCTGAGATCGAGCCCCATATCGGGCTCTGTGCTGTGCAGAGTCGGCTGAAGTTTCTCTCTCTCCCCGCCCTCTGCTCCTCCCCACCCTGTGCGGGTGCTCTCTCTCAAATAAATAAATAAATCTTTTATTTTTTTTATTATTATTTTTTAAAGATTTTATTTATTTATTTGACAGAGAGAGACACAGTGAGAGAGGGAACACAAGCATGGGGAGTGGCAGAGGGAGAAGCAGGCTTCCCGCGGAGCAGGGAGCCCGATGCGGGGCTTGACCCCAGGATCCTGGGACCATGACCTGAGCCGAAGGCAGACGCTTAACGTGAGCCACCCAGGTGCCTCATAAATAAATCTTGTAAAGAAAAGGGCTAAACAAATGAGGATAAATGAATAAATGAATGAATGAAAGAAAATTACATGATAGAACTTTAGAGAATTCTAATTGTTTGATGGAAGGCATTAAAAAGAGGTCATTTTTGGATTGGAGGAAAGCAGTTTTTTGTTTGTTTGTTTTGTTTTTAGGAAAGCAGTTTTAAAATAAGGAATAGAAGAATGGGCTTTGAGCATGATATAGTGAAAAGAATATAGACTTTTAGATTAAATCCCGGCTTTGCCACTTATTAACTGTATGGTTTGAGGCAAGGTACTTGACTTCTCAGAGTCCTATAGTTTTTATTTGCAAATCGAAGATAGTAATACTAAAGGAGTTAGTTTTGAGGATATATAAAATAAGGTATATGAAGATTGTAGCATATTCTCTGACTAAAAACAGAATGTTAATAAAATGGCAAACATTTCCCTTCTAACTGGTATCCAGGAATTCTTAGCTCTAAATTGAACATTGATCTTAAACCTGGTCTCAGGTTTACTAGGCTGTAAATAATTCAAAGTCATTTAAAAATTGCCTGAAACAGGTTTTCATCCACTGCTGGTGGCTTTTTTATATTGGACTTTAAAATACACAATACAATTTTGCTAGCACTAGCGGGTATTCTTGCTTGTAACCAGGAGCATTGCATGTTCTGCTAATACAGTTCCTCTTTGAAGCAAAGGTATTTTGCTTTTTTGAAGACTAGAAAGCATAGTTCTGTGGTTAAGCAAATGGATTACTAAATCAACTTGGATATAAGTCACTTCCTAGCTGTGTAACCTGGGGCCTTCACTCAATGTCTCTGAGCCTCAATTTCCATATCTGTAAAATGGAGCTAACAATATGTGATGAGATTATCATTTTATTTTTTCATTTTTTGTTTTTTTAAAGATTTTATTTATTAGAGAGAATGAGCAGGGGGTTGGGGTTGGGGTAGAGGGAGAGGGTGAAGCAGGCTCTCTGCTGAGCAATAAGCCCGATGCGGGGCTTGATCCCAGGACTCTGGGATCATGACCTGAGCCGAAGACAGACACTTAACTGACTAAACCACACAGGCGCCCCAAAATTATTGTAAGTTTTAAATGAGATTTTAAATGTGACAATCCTTAGCATAGTAACTGGCATATATTAAGTGGTCAATAAAATCATTGCTATAAGTATCATTTAAAAATTACTCAGGAGAGAAACTCAATGAGAATATTTACAGATTAAAGGACTGCATCAGAAACTGATGGAAACATTTGCAAGATTTATATTATATTTATATTTAATAATTAATATTTATATTATATATATTTACTGTTCTGCAATTTGCCCTTTTTAAAATTTAAATTCAATTAATTAACATACAGTGTATTAGTAGTTCAGAGGTAGAGTTCAGTGATTCATCCGTTGTATATAACAAACAGTGCTCATTACGTCCTGTGCCCTCTTTAATGCCCATCACCCAGTTACCCCATCCCCCCACCCCACCTCCCCTCCAGAAACCCTCAGTTTGTTTCCTATGATTAAGAATCCCTTATGGTTTGTCTCTCTCTCAGATTTCATCTCTATTTTTCCCTCCCTTCCCCTGTACTCCTCCATTTTGTTTCTTAAATTCCACACGAGTGAAATCATATAATTGTCTTTCTCCGATTGACTTATTTCACTTAGCATAATACCCTCTAGTTCCATCCATGTCATTGCAAATGGCAGGATTTCTTTCTTTCTTTCTTTCTTTCTTTTTCTTTCTTTCTTTCTTTCTTTCTTTCTTTCTTTCTTTCTTTCTTTCTTTCTTTCTTTCTTTCTTTCTTCTTTCTTTCTTTCTTTCTTTCTTTCTTTCTTTCTTTCTTCTTCTTTCTTTCTTTCTTTCTTTCTTTCTTTCTTTCTTTCTTTCTTTCTTTCTTTCTTTCTTTCTTTCTTTCTTTCTTTCTTTCTTTTTTGATGGCTGAGTAGTATTCCATTGTGTGTGTGTGTGTGTGTGTGTGTGTCTTCTTTATTCATTTGTCGATGGACATCTGGGCTCTTTCCATAGTTTGGCTATTGTGGAAATTGTTGCTATAAACATTGGGGTGCATGTGTCCCTTTGGGTCACTACATTTGTATCTTTGGGGTAAATACCTAGTAGTGCAATTGCTGGGTCATAGGGTAGCTCTATTTTAACTTCTTGAGGAAACTCCATACTGTTTTCCAGAGTGGTTGTACCAGCTGCAAGATTTATATTATAGTGAGGTTAGTATACAATGCTGTCTATCAGTGTAGAACCACATGTGCTAACATTTCTTATGGTGTTGATTTGACAAGAGTCTTCTTTTATATTCTATCTATTGCTTATTGCCAAATATGCTTCTTGCCTTCATTACGCTGTTAGTTTAGATTGCTAACTGCCAAATCCAAGGGAAATCTTGAAAACTGTTGAACAGTGGCTTAATCCTTAATTTGAAAATCATGTATATAGTTTTCCTATTGTAATATTGGCAGGAATTTCAGGGTTTTCAAAAGTATTTTTGTCACTGTCAGCAAAAGCAAAGAAAAGGATGGAAGTTTGCAGAGCTTTTCAAAAAAGCAGCTTTATGGAGGTTTAATTTACATACCATAAAATTTATCCATTATAATTGTGCAATTCAACAATTTTCAGTAAATTTATAGAATTGTAAAACCATCATCATAATCCAGTTTTAGAACATTCCCATCACTGTAAAAATTATCTCACTACCATCCCCAGTCCACAAATGAACTGCTTTCTATCTCTATAAATTTGCCTTTTCTGGACACTTCATATAAATTAAATCTTACCATATGTAATCTTTTACATGTTGTGTCTCACTGAGCATAATGTTTTCAAGGCTCATCCATGTTGTAGCCGCTATCAGTATGTTCATTCCTTTTTATTGCCAAATAGCATTCCATAGTATGGATATATCACATTTAAAAAATCCATTCACTACTTGATGGACATTTGGATAGTTTCCAGACTGGGCTATTATCAATCATGTTGCTATCAACATTTATATAAGTCTTGCTGTAGGCATGTGTATTCATTTCTTTTGGGTAGATTCCTAGATGTGAAATTGATAGGTCATATGGTAAGTTTATACTGAACTTTTAAAAACACTGCCAAGTTATTTTTCAAATTGGCATTGCCACTTCATATTCCCATCAGCAATGTATGATGGTTCCAGTTTCTCCATATCCTTGCTAATGTTTGGTATTGTGTATCTCTTTGATTTTAGATGTTTTAGTAGGTATATAGTGGTATCTTATTTTGATTTTAATTTGTATTTCCCTAGTAACCAATGATGCTGAGCATCTTTTATTATGCTTACTAGTCATTTAAAAAAGAATGGATTCCACATATAAGTGATACCGTACAGTATTTGTCTTTCTCTGTTTGGCTTATTTCAGTTAGCCTAATGCCCTCCTGTTTATCTATGTTGTCACAAATGGCAGGATTTCCTTCCTTTTTAAGGCTGAATAATATTCTTTCTTTCTATCTCACATTTTTTCTCCATTCATCCATTGATGAACACTTATTTCCTATTCTTGCCTACTATGAATAATACTACAATGAACATGGGAGTACAGATATTTTGTTGATATCCTGTTTTCATTTCCTTTGGATATATATCTAGAGGTGGGAATGTTGGATCGTGTGGTAGTTCTATTTCCACTTTTTGAGGAACCTCCATACGATTTTTCCACAGTGGCTGCACCAATTTACATTCCGACTACCAGTGCACAAGTGTTACCTTTTCCACATCTTTGTCAAAACTTATTTCTTATCATTTAATTAATTAATTAATTATATTATTTTAGAAGATTTTATTTATTTATTTGAGGGAGAGAGAGCAGGAGCAGGGGGAGGAGCAGAAGCAGACTCCCTACTGAGCAGGGAGCCTGACACAGGGCTTAATCCTAGGAACCTGGGATCATGATCTGAGCTGAAGGCAGATGCTTAACTGATTGAGCCACCCAGACGCCTAAACTTACCTATTGTCTTTTTGATGATAGGCGTTCTAGCAGGTGTGGGTGGTATTTCATTATGTTTTTTATTTGCACTTTCCTGATAATTAGTGATGCTGAGCACCTTTCACATACCTGTTGGCCATCTGTATTTCTTCTTAGGAAAAATGTCTATTCAGTTTCTCTGCCCATTTTTAAATCAGGTTGTTTATTTTTCTCTTGAGATATGTGATTCTTTATATATTTTGGATATTAACCTCTTATCAAATACATGATTTGCAAGTATTTTCTCCCATTCCATTGATAGTTTCCTTTGCTGTGCAGATGCTTTTTATTTATTTATTTTATTTTTAAAATTTGTATTTATTCATTTGACAGAGAGAGAGAGAGAGCAGCAGAGGGAGAAGCAGACCCCACTGAGCAGGGAGCCCCATGTGGGGCTCGATCCCAGGACCTTGGGATCATGACCTGAACTGAAGGCAGACACTTAACTGACTGAGCCACCCATGCACCCCATGTGCAGATGTTTTTTAGTTTAATGTAGTCCCACTTGCTTATTTTGGCTTTTGTTGCCTTTGCTTTTGGTGTTAAATCCACAAATCATTCCCAAGACTGATGTCAAGGAGCTTACTCCCCCGACCCCCCATGTATCCCTCTAGGAGTTTTACAATTTCAGGTCTTAAGTCTTTGATTCATTTTGAGTTGATTTTTTGTGTATGACATAAGATAAGGTCTAGTTTTTTCCTTTCTATGTGTCTGTCCAGTTTTCTCACCACCATTTATTGAAGAGACTTCCCCAGTGTATATTCTTGGCTCCTTTGTCCTTACTGTTGCCATTTGGCTTATTTTCTGGCTGTTTTATAATTCCTTTGTTTCTTCTTCTCTTTATCTCTTCCTTTGTGATTTGATGATTTTGTGTAGGTTTAGATTTCTTTCTGTATATATTATATGTTTTTTTTTTTTTTAAGATTTTGTTTATTTATTTGACAGAGAGAGACACAGCGAGAGAGGGAACACAAGCAGGGAGAGTGGGAGAGGGAGAAGCAGGCTTCCCGCTGGGCAGGGAGCCCAATGTGGGGCTCGATCCCAGGACCCTGGGATCATGACCTGAGCCGAAGGCAGATGCTTAATTGACTGAGCCACCCAGGCGCCCCTATATTATACGTTTTTTGCTATTGTGGTTAAAATGAGGTTTATAGCCCCACATCGGGCTCCCTGCTCCGTGGGAAGCCTGCTTCTCCCCTCTCCCACTCCCCCTGCTTGTGTTCCTGCTCTCGCTATCTCTCTCTGTCAAATAAATAAATAAAATCTTTAAAAAAAATTAGGTTTATATAAAATGTATTTATCTAAGTCCATTTTAAGCTGATAATAACTTAATTTCAAAACACATCCTAAAATTCTGTTTTTACTCTACCCCTCATGTTTTATGTTTTAGATGTCACAATTTACAACTTTTTAAAATTTTCTTATTTATGTTAATCACCATAATTACATCATTAGTTTTTGATGTAGTGTTCCATGATTCATTGTTTGCGTATAAAAACCAGTGCTCCATTGAGTACATGCCCTCTTTAATACCCATCACCAGGCTAACCCATCCCCTCAACCCCGCCCTCTATAACCCTCAGTTTGTTTCTCAGAGTCCATAGTCTCTCATGGTTCGTCTCACCCTCTGATTTCCCCCCCTTCAATTTTCCCTTCCTGCCATCTTCTTCTTTTTTTTTTTTTAAACATATAATGTATTATTTGTTTCAGAGGCACAGGTCTGTGATACAACAGTCTTACACAATTCACAGCACTCACCATAGCACATACCCTCCCCAATGTCTGTCACCCAGCCACCCCATCCCTCCCACCACCCACCACTCCAGCAACCCTGTTTGTTTCCTGAGATTAAGAATTCCTCCTATAAGTGAGGTCATATGATACATGTCTTTCTCTGATTGACTTATTTCACTCAGCATAATATGCTCCAGTTCCATCCACATTGTTGCAAATGGCAAGATTTTATTCCTTTTGATGGCTGCATAATATTCCATTGTATATATATACCACATCTTCTTTATCCATTCATCTGTCGATGGACATCTTGGCTCTTTCCACAGTGTGGCTATTGTGGACATCGTTGCTATAAACATTGGGGTGCACGTACCCCTTCAGATCCCTACATTTGATCTTTGGGGTAAATACCCAGTAGTGCAACTGCTGGGTCATAGGGTAGCTCTATTTTCAACTTTTTGAGGAAACTCCATACTGTTTTCTAGAGTGGCTGCACCAGCTTGCATTCCCACCAACAGTGTAGGAGGGTTCCCCTTTCTCCGCATCCCTGCCAACATCTGTCCTTTCCTGACTTGTTAATTTTAGCCATTCTGACTGGTGTGAGGTGGTATCTCACTGAGGTTTTGATTTGGATTTCCCTGATGCCAAGCGATGTTGAGCACTTTTTCATGTGTCTATTGGCCATCTGGATGTCTTCTTTGGAAAAATGTCTGTTCATGTCTTCTGCCCATTTCTTGATTGGATCATGTGTTCTTTGGGTGTTGAGTTTAAGAAGTTCTTTATAGATTTTGGATACTAGCCCTTTATCTGATATGTCATTTGCAAATATCTTCTCCCATTCTGTCGGTTGTCTTTTGGTTTTGTTGACTGTTTTTTGGCTGTGCAAAAGCTTTTTATCTTGATGAAGTCCCAATAGTTCGTTTTTGCCCTTGCTTCCCTTGCCTTTGGCGATGTTTCTAGGAAGAAGTTGCTTCGGCTGAGGTTGAAGAGGCTGCTGCCTGTGTTCTCCTTTAGGATTTTGATGGACTCCGGTCTCACATTGAGGTCTTTCAACCATTTGGAGTCTATTTTTGTGTGTGGTGTAAGGAAATGGTCCAGTTTCATTCTTCTGCATGTGGCTGTCCAATTTTCCCAGCACCATTTGTTGAAGAGACTGTCTTTTTTCCATTGGACATTCTTTCCTGCTTTGTCAAAGATTAGTTGACCATAGAGTTGAGGGTCCATTTCTGGGCTCTCTATTCTGTTCCATTGACCTATGTGTCTGTTTTTGTATCAGTACCATGCTGTCTTGATGATGACAGCTTTGTAATAGAGCTGGAAGTTCAGAATTGTGATGCCACCAGCTTTTCTTTTCTTTTTCAACATTCCTCTGGCTATGCGGGGTCTTTTCTGGTTCCATACAAATTTGAGGATTATTTGTTCCATTTCTTTGAAAAAAGTGGATGGTATTTTCATAGGGATTGCATTAAATGTGTAGACTGCTCTAGGTAGCATTGACATCTTCACAATATTTGTTCTTTCAGTGCACGAGCATGGAACGTTTTTCCATTTCTTTGTGTCTTCTTCAATTTCTTTCATGAGTATTTTATAGTTCTTTGCCTCTTTGGTTAGATTTATTCCTAGGTATCTTATGGTTTTGGGTGCAATTATAAATGGGATCAACTCCTTAATTTCTCTTTCTTCTGTCTTGTTGTTGGTGTATAGGCATGCCACTGTGCCAATGCACTGATTTCTGTGCATTGATTTTATATCCTGCTACTTTACTGAATTCCTGTATGAGTTCTAGCAGTTTTGGGGTGGAGTCTTTTGGGTTTTCCACATAAGTTTCATATCATCTGCAAAGAGTGAGAATTTGACTTCTTCTTTGCCAATTTGGATGCCTTTTATTTCTTTTTGTTGTCTGATTGCTGAGGCGAGGACTTCTAGTACTGTGTTGAATAGCAGTGGTGATAATGGACATCCCTGCCATGTTCCTGACCTTAGAGGAAAGCTCTCAGTTTTTCCACATTGAGAATGATATTGGCTGTGGGTTTTTCATAGATGGCTTTTATGATACTGAGGTATGTACCCTCTATCCCTATCCTCTGAAGAGTTTTGATCAAGAAAGGATGCTGTACTTTGTCAAATGTTTTTTCTGCATCTATTAAGAGGCTCATATGGTTCTTGTTCTTTCTTTTGTTAATGTATTGTATCACATTGATTGATTTGTGGATGTTGAACCAACGTTGCAGCCTAGGGATAAATCCCACTTGGTCGTGGTGAATAATCCTTTTAATGTACTGTTGGATCCTATTGGCTAGTATTTTGGTGAGAATTGTTGCATCCATGTTCATCAAGGATATTGGTCTGTCATTCTTTTTGATGGGGTCTTTGTCTGGTTTGGGGATCAAGGTAATGGTGGCCTCCTAAAACGAGTTTGGAAGTTTTCCTTCCATTTCTATTTTTTGGAACAGTTTCAGAAGAATAGGTATGAATTCTTTTTGAAATGTTTGGTAGAATTCCCCTGGGAAGCCATTTGGCCCTGGGCTCTTTTTTTTGGGAGATATTTGATTACTGTTTCAATTTCCTTAGTGGTTATAGGTCTGTTCATGTTTTCTATTTCTTCCTGGTTCAGTTTTGGTAGTTGATACATCTCTAGGAATGCATCCATTTCATCCAGATTATCTAATTTGCTGTCCTAGTTGCTCCTAATATGTGCTTATAATTGTTTGTATTTCTTTGGTGTTGGTTGTGATCTCTCCTCCTTCATTCATGATTTTATTTATTTGGGTCCTTTCTCTCTTACTTGGTAAGTCTGTCCAGAGGTTTATTAATCTTGTTAATTCTTTCAAAGAACCAGGTCCTAATTTCGTTGACTGTTCTAGTGTTCTTTGGTTTCTATTTCATTGATTTCTGCTCTGATCTTTATTATTTCTCTTCTCCTGCTGGGTATAGGCTTTATTTGTTGTTCTCTCTCCAGCTCCTTTAGGTGTAGGGTTAGGTTGTGTATTTGAGATCTTTCTTGTTTCTTGAGAAAGGCTTGTATTGCTATATACTTTCCTCTTAGGACTGCCTTTGCTGCATCCCAAAGATTTTGAACAGTTGTGTTTTCATTTTCATTGGTTTCCATGAATTTTTTTTAATTCTTTAATTTTCTGGTTGACCCATTCATTCTTTAGTAGGATGCTCTTTAGGCTCCATGTCCTTCAGTTCTTTCCAACTATCCTGTTGTGATTGAGTTCTAGTTTCAAAGCACTGTGTTCTGAAAATACGCTTGGAATGATCCCAATCTTTTGGTACTGGTTGAGACCTGATTTGTGACCTAGGATGTGATCTATTCTGGAGAATGTTCCATGGGCAGTAGAGAAGAATGTGTATTCTGTTGCTGTGGGATGGAATATTCTGCATATATCTGTGAAGTCCATTTGGTCCAGTGTGTCATTTAAAGTCTTTATTTCCTTGTTGATCTTTTGCTTAGACGATCTGTCCATTTCAGTGAGGGGGGTGTTAAAGTCCCCCACTATTATTGTATTGTTGTCGATGTGTTTCTTTGCTTTTGTTATTAAGTGGCTTATATAATTGGCTGCTCCCATGTTAGGGGCCTAGATATTTACAATTGTTAGATCTTCTTGTTGGATAGACCCTTTAAGTAGGATATAGTGTCCTTCCTCAACTCTTATTATAGTCTTTGGTTTAAAATCTAATTTGTCTGGTAAAAGGATTGCCACCCCAGCTTTCTTTTGGTGTCCATTAACATGGTAAATGGTTTTCCATCCCCTCACTCTCAATCTGGGGGTGTCTTTGGTCTGAAATGAATCTCTTGCAGACAGCATATCGATGGGTCTTGTTTTTTTATCCAATTTGATACCCTGTGTTTTTTGGTTGGGGCATTTAGCCCATTTACATTCAGAGTAACTCTTGAAAGACATGAATTTAGTGCCATTGTATTGCCTGTAAGGTGACTGTTACTGTATATTGTCTCTGTTCCTTTCTGGTCTATGTTACCGTTAGGCTCTCTCTTTGCTTAGGGGACCCCTTTCAATATTTCTTGTAGGGCTGGTTTCGTGTTTGCAAATTCCTTTAGTTTTTGTTTGTCCTGGAAGCTTTTTATCTCTCCTTCTATTTTCAATGACAGCCTAGCTGGATATAGTATTCCTGGCTGCATATTTTTCTCATTTATTGCTCTGAATATATCCTGCCAGTCCTTTCTGGCCTGCCAGGTCTCTGTGGATAGGTCTGTTGCCAATCAAATGTTTCTACCCTTGTAGGTTACAGATCTCTTGTCATGAGCTGCTTTCAGGATTTACTCTTTGTCTCTGAGACTTCTAAGTTTTACTATTAGATGTCGGGGTGTTGACCTATTTTTATCGTTTTTGAGGGTGGCTCTCTGTGCTTCCTGGGTTTTGATGCCTGTTTCCTTCCCCAAATTAGGGAAGTTCTCTGCTGTAATTTGCTCCAATATACCATCTGCCCCCTGTCTATTTCTTCTTCTGGGATCCCAATTATTCTAATATTGTTTTGTCTTATGGTATCACTTATCTCTTGAATTCTGCCCTCGTGATTCAGTAGTTGTTTATCTCTCTTTTTCTCAGCGTCTTTATTTTCCATCATTTGGTCTTCTATATCACTGATTCTCTCTTCTGCCTCATTTATCCTAGCAGTTAAAGCCTCCATTTTTTATTGCACCGCAATAGCCTTTTTGTTTTCGACTTGGTTATATTTTAGTTCTTTTATTTCTCCAGAAAGGGTTTCTCTGATATCTTCCATTCTTTTTTCAAGCCCAGCTAGTAACTTTTAAAATCGTCATTCTGAACTCTACTTCTGACATCTTACTACTGTCTGTATTGATTAGGTCCCTGGCAGTTGGTACTGCCTCTTGTTCTTTTTTGTTGAGTTGATTTTTTCCATCTTGTCATTTTGTCCAGAGGAGAATAGATGAATGAGAGAACAAAATGCTAACAGGGTAACAATGACCCTAGAAAAATACACTCTAAACCAAACAGAAGTGACCTGAAACTGGGGGAAAAGACAGGGAAAGAAAGAAAAAAGAAAAAAAAAATGAAAAAAAAAAAGAAAAAGAAAAAGATATAAACAAACAAACAAAAAACCAGAATATGATAAAATATGATCAGGTGGATAGATCAGTGCCACACACTAGATTTTGGGCGTATTTTGGTGTGTTAGAAGAAAGTGCCTCCCAAAATTTTAAAGAAAGAAAAACTTATATATGTACAAAAATAGCGGTTAATACGATGAAGGGATGGAATATGACTGTAAAGATGGAAATTATAAAAGATTGTATAAAAGGAATTGATAAGATAAGAAATTGATTCAAAAAAGAAAGAAGAGGATTTAAAAAAAAAGAAAAGAAGAGAATGTGATCAGGCAGGAGACTAGAACAAAGCCCTACACTAGAGATTTAGGGTATATTTTGATCTGTTAGAAGAAACTGTATCCCAAAATTTTAAAGAGAGAACAACTTATATATATATCAAAAATAAGGTTAACTACAATAAAGGGATAGAATATGACTCTAAAAATGAAAAATAAAAAAGATTTTTTAAAAAAGGGATTGTAAGATGTTAGTTGAAAAAGGGAAAAAGAAAAATTAAAAAAAAAGAGAATGTTAGAAGAAAAATTAACTTTGAAAGGCTAAAGAATCATGAATTCTGTGTGCAGTATTCCCCTAGCACTGGAGTTCTGTCATTCTCATTAATCAGTAAACTTGGCCTTGGCTAGCTGTTCTTACTGATCTTCTGGGGTAGGGGCCTGTTGCCATGGTTTCCATATGTCTTTACTGGAGGCGGAATTACCCCGCCCTTGCCGGTCTGGGCTAAGTAATCTGCTCGGATTTGCTCTCAGGAGCTTTTGTTCCCTGAAAGCTTTCTGTACAGCTTTGGAGGACGAGAGTGAAAATGGTGGCCTCCCAATCTCCACCCCAGAGGAGCCAAGAACTCGGTTCCCCACTCCTCTGTGTGCCCCCAAAGAAAAGCAGTCAATCACTCCAGTCTCCAGGTCTCCAGCCTCAATCCATGCTCACCCGGCCTGTGACCGAGCATTTCTGTCTCTGGCACATGACCCCATGTGGAATCTCCAAACCCAGCAGATCCCTGCAGTGTACTCCTGCGCCACTCCTCCCTGGGGAGGAAGTGAACTCTCCCGGATCTGCCACTTGTTGGGTCCCTGCTGGAAGAGCAGTGGTCCGACTGTGCCGCGGATCACGGTTTATGGCAACCCTGAGGTGTGATCCCGCTCCTTGGCTCCCTCTCTGCAGCCGGCTTCCCTGCTCTGATACCTGCAAGCCCTGCCACACTCAAGGACCCCCGGTCTTTCTGTGACCCCGAGTTTCCTGAGACCACAGTGTCCCAGTGAGAGTTCCACCCCCCACTTAGCCACTGGAGCGACGTCCCTCAGTTGAACGGACTTCTAAATGTTTCAATTTTGGGCTCTGCTGTTCTATCACCTGCCAGGACAGGCTAACAGAGGCCCCCTCTTCCGCTATCTAGCTTCCTGAATATCACCTTGGATTCACTTCTCTGCACGTCCTACCTTCCAGAAAGTTGTTGCTTTTCTGTTCAGAGAGTTGTTGCTATTCTTTTCTTTGATCTCCTGTTGAGTTCATAGGTGTTCAGAATGGTTTGATCCCTATGTAGCTGAATTCCTGGGACCAGACAAAATTAAGTCTACTCCTCCACCATCTTGCTCCTCTCCCTCATAATTTATAACTTTTTACCTTTGTATCCATTAACAAATTATTGCAGTAATATTTTTACCAATTTAGTTTTTTAACCTTCATACTAGAGTTATAAGTGATTACCCACCACTGTTTTAACAATAGAGTGGTTCTGAATTTAACTCTATATTTACCTTTATCAGTGAGATATATATTTTCATGTATTTTGCTGTTACTAATTATTTTCTTTTCATTTTAGCTTGAAGAAGTCCCTTTAGCATTTCCTGTAAGGCTATTCTAGTGGTGATGAACTTCTTTAGCTTTTGCTTGTCTGGAAAATTATTTTTTTTCCTTCAATCCTAAAGGACAACTTTGCTGGCTAGAGTATTCTTGAATGGCAGTGTTTCCCACCCCCCCACCCCAGTACTTTGGATATATCATGTCACTCCCTTCTGGCCTGCACTTTGTGCTGCAATATCTGCTGATGATCCTCATGGGGGTTCCCTTGTACATCAGAAGTTGTTTTCCCCTTGCTGCTTTTACAGATCTCTCCTTGTCTTTAACTTTTGACAGTTAATTATAATATGTCTTCATGTACGTCTCTTTAGATTCATCTTATTTGGAATTTTCTAGATCTGGATGTCTATTTATTTCCCCAGTGGAGAGAAGTTTTACAAACACATACTAAAAATCTATATTTTTACTCTACCGCCCACATTTTATTTTTTTGATGTCACAATTTACATCTTTTTTTCTTGTGTATTCCTTAGCAAATTGTTGTAGTTCATATTTTTATCAATTTTGTCTTTTAACCTTCATATTAGAGTTATAAGTGGTTCACCCACCACCCCTGTAACATTAGAGTGTCCTGAATTTAACTATGTATTTACCTTTACTAGTGAGATATATACTTGTATAAGCCGTATTTATACTTTTATACTTATATAAGCCATTATTTCTTTAAATAAACTTCCTAATCCTTTCTCTCTCTCTTTTCCTTCTGGTATCTCTATAATGCTTATTTTGTATATATTGCATATATATAATGTGTATTGATGGTATCCTATAAGTCCAGTAACTGAATTTTGCTCTTCTTCATGCTTTTTTTCTTTTTGTACTTCTGATTGGATGGATTTTGCTGCCCTGTCTTTGATTTCTCTGATACTTTCTTTCATTTCATCTAGTTTGTTGTTGAACCACACTATTGAATTTTTTATTTATTTATTTATTTATTTATTTATTTATTTATTTATTTATTTGAGAGAGAGAGAGAGAGCATGAATAGGGGGAGAAGGAGAGGGAAGGGGAGAAGCAGACTCTCCGCCAAGCCGAGAGCCCAATGCGGGGCTTGATCCCAGGGCCCTGGGATCATGACTTGAGCTGAAAGCAGATGCTTAACTGACTGAGTCACCCAGGTACCCCAAATTTTTTATTTTAGTGATTGTGTTCTGATCTTTGTTATTTCTGTTTGGTGCTCTCTTATATTATCTATACTTTTGTTGAAATTCTCACTTTGTTCATGTATTGTTCTCACCTTGGTGAACATGATGATTATTTTTTTTAAGATTTTATTTATTTATTTGAGAGAGAGAGAATGTGCAAAAATGTGGTGGAGGTGCAGAGGAAGAGGGATAAGGAGACTTCCCTCGGAGTAAGGAGCCTGATGCAGGACTTGATCCCAGGAACCTGGGATCATGACCTCAGCTGAAGGCAGATGCTTAACTGACTTAGCGATTATGACTGTGTACATTAGATAAAACAGCCATCTGTCTCAGTCTTGATGGAGTGGTCTCATGTAGGAAATGAACCTTATTTTTAGCATGTCCCTAGCTCTTGGTTGTCCCTCTAACCTTTGTGATTGTCCAAGCTGTCTTCCTTGTTCTTAGTGGCTCCCACTAGTTAAGAGTATGCCAAGACCTGTCAGTGTCCCAAAGAGGAGAATCTCAGTCAGCACCTAGATCCAGGATGATTAGAGGCTGTACCCTCTGGCAGATGTTTTTAAAGTATACAGGTAGATTTCTTTCAGGGAAAGACTGGGAAATGGGCATTTCTGTCTGTTCCATCTATGGAGAGTCCTGAGGGGATAGCAGGTTAAGAACAGTTTCTTTGTTTTTACAGCCTGAGGAACCCACCCACGAACACAGTCCCTGCTGTCCACCATAGCTTTGCAATCAAGGGTTGTGTCCCCTGGCCAGCAGCTACAAAAGCTAGGGTACCAGACATGTATACAAACTCCTTCCAGGGTGATTTGGACCTGACTAGGAGAATGCAGAGTGATGTCTGCTGACTTTTTAATTCTCCAGGGAGGATCTAGTCTCTCTCTAGATGCATGCTAAATAAGAAGCCTGATCTTCAGGCAGCATTTTTTTAAAGTGTGCTAATAGGCCTCTTTCAGGGAAAGAGTGTGAGATGGATGTTTCTGTTTGCTCTCTCTCTGCACTGAACACTGAGAGGATAGCTGGTTAAGAAGTGATTCTTTGCTATTGTCGTGTGGAACCTGGAACTCAAGCTTCACTTGCCATCAGAGTCAGGCAATCAAGGAATGTGTCCCCTTGATAGCAGCTGTGAAAGCCAGGGTGCTAGATATGTGCACAAGCTCCTTTGAGGGAAACACTTGTGACCCATGTCAATGTGGGTTTTTTCTCATTTGCCTGATGTGTAGTAGGCACTCAGCTAATTTCTGAATATTTGTCAGAGGGAATTGTTCCATGTGTAGTTGTAGATTCAGTGAGCCCATGGGAGGAAGTAAATTCAGGAGCCTCCTATGTCACTATCTTGCACTGGAATCCTTATGTTCATTTTAAAATTGGGTTGTCTGTCTTCTTATTATTTTAAGAATTATTTTATATTTTGACACAAGTACTTTTTTAGATATATTAATTGCAAATATCTTCTGCAGTCTTTAGCTTATCTTTAACTTTTAAAATAATGTCCATTTAAAAATAGCTTATAGTTTTTCTTGTGCAATTTGTTGATTTTTTTTTTTAAGGCTCATACTTTGGTGTCATATCTAAAAACTCTTTCCAAATCCCAAATGATGAATATTTTCTTTTTTGCTTTCTTCTAGATACTTTATACTAAATTTTTTAGCTTTTACATTTAGGTCTATGATCCATTTTGAGTTAAGTTTTGTGTATCATGTGAAGTAAGGATCTAAGGCTATTTTGTTTTGTTTTGCTTGTGGATTTCTAAGAGTCTCAGCCCAATTTATTGAAAAGACTGTCCTTTCCTTATTGAATTGTTTTGGTACCTGGTAGAATAGACAACAATTTTAGTTCCTTCAGGAATGAGAAAATATTTTATAATCTTTTCTATATCTTTTTTTTTAAAGATTTTATTTATTTATTCATGAGAGACAGAGAGAGAGAGAGAAGCAGAGGGAGAAGCAGGCTCCCAAGGAGCAGGGAGCCTGATGCGGGACTCGATCCCAGGACCCTGGGATCATGACCTGAGCCAAAGGCAGACGCTTAACCGTCTGAGCCACGCGGGCGCCCAATCTTTTCTATATCTTAACAATTAATTCTGCAATTTAAATTTCATAGGTTTTTCCATTTCCAAGGAAATCATTTTTTTACCACACAAATTATGGTGTCTCTAGATAGTCACAACCACATGAGAATTTAACAGTTATTTGCCAACTAGTTGGAAAAACTAGTTGCTGTTTTTTGACTTAGTAATAAGAATTTAGACTATAAAAACCTAGTATTAAGAGAATATTCTTTTTAAGAGCAAAGTGAACCTATTCATATTTAATCAAAAGAAGAATTTAAGGTTGGGAACAATATGATTCTGTGAATATATTTTTTAAATGACATTCTCTCAAAAGGGAATTCCTATACTCTTTAGTATTACAGATCAATAATATTAGTAACTTCAAATTTTCCTATGTTCGTTATTTATGTAAGTTAACAAAGACATCCAGCAAGCAATTCTTAAAACTGACAATAACGAGCTGTCACATAGTAATTTTGTAAAACTTTGTTGTTCACTTAGAGGTAAGGTTTTATTTCCACATAAACCTGTGTGTGTGAATATATGTATATATCTATTCATACACACATAGATAAATAACATATTACTTAACATAGCTTTTTGTCTTTCAGGTAAATAATAACTTCCATGGATATCTTTTAGATTCATTTTCTGATATGCAAACTTGTCCCATCATGTGCTACATTTATGAGAACAAATCCATTTATTTTTTATACATTGGTCCTCATGGTTTGTGTTATTACTGACTCAAGGTACCCTATCTATATTTTATCTTAACTGGGTTCTGGTTCATTCTATTTCTGGTATTAAGTTTTGAAGCTGATTAAAAAACTTTCCCTTGCAACACAGAGATTTTTTTTAAAATTTTTTTATTCTTATGTTAATCCCCATACATTACATCATTAGTTTTAGATGTAGTGTTCCATGATTCATTGTTTGTACATAAAACCCAGTGCTCCATGCAGAATATGCCATCCTCAATACCCATCACCAGGCTAACCCATCCTCCCACCCCTCTCCCCTCTAGAACCCTCAGTTTGTTTTTCAGAGTCCATCGTCACTCATGGTTCATCTCCCCGGCCGATTTCCCCCCCTTCGTTCTTCCCCTCCTGCTACCATCTTCTTCTTCTTTTTTTTTCTTAACATATATTCCATTATTTGTTTCAGAGGTACAGATCTGAGATTCAACAGTCTTGCACAATTCACAGCGCTTACCAGAGCACATACCCTCCCCAGTGTCTATCACCCAGTCACCCCATCCCTCCCACCCCACCCCCCACTCTAGCAACCCTCAGTTTGTTTCCTGCAATTAAGAATTCCTCATATCAGTGAGGTCATATGATACATGTGTTTCTCTGTTTGACTTATTTCACTCAACATAATACCCTCCAGTTCCATCCACGTCGTTGCAAATGGCAAGATCTCATTCCTTTTGATGGCTGCATAATATTCCATTGTATATATATATACTACTTCTTCTTTATCCATTCATCTGTCGATGGACATCTTGGCTCTTTCCACAGTTTGGCTATTGTGGACATTGCTGCTATAAACATTGGGGTGCACATACCCTTTCGGATCCCTACTTTTGTATTTTGGGGTAAATACCCAGTAGTACAATTGCTGAATCATATGGTAGCTCTATTTTAAACTTTTTGAGGAATCTGCATGCTGTTTTCCAGAGTGGCTGCACCAGCTTGCCTTCCCACCAACAGTGTAGGAGGGTTCCCCTTTCTGCACATCCCCTCCAACATCTGTCGTTTCCTGACTTGTTAATTTTAGCCATTCTGACTGGTGTGAGGTGGTATCTCATTGAGGTTTTGATTTGGATTTCCCTGATGCCGAGCGATATTGAGCACTTTTTCATGTGTCTGTTGACCATTTGGATGTCTTCTTTGGGAAAATGTCTGTTCATGTCTTCTGCCCATTTCTTGATTGGATTCTTTGTTCTTTGAGTGTTGAGTTTGATGAGTTCTTTGTAGATTTTGGATACTAGCCCTTTATCTGATATGTCATTTGCAAATATCTTCTCCCGTTCTGTCGGTTGTCTTTTGGTTTTCCTGACTGTGTCTTTTGCTTTGCAAAAGCTTTGCAAAAGCTTTTTATCTTGATGAAGTCCCAATAGTTCGTTTTTGCCCTTGCTTCCCTTGCCTTTGGCGATGTTACTAGGAAGAAGTTGCTGCGGCTGAGGTCAAAGCGGTTGCTGCCTGTGTTCTCCTTTAGGATGTTGATGGACTCCGGTCTCACATTTAGCCCTTTCAGCCATTTGGAGTCTTTTCAGCCATTTGGTGTGGTGTAAGGAAATGGTCCAGTTTCATTCTTCTGCATGTGGCTGTCCAATTTTCCCAACACCATTTGTTGAACAGACTGTCTTTTTGCCATTGGACATTCTTTCCTACTTTGTCGAAGATTATTTGACCATAGAGTTGAGGGTCCATTTCTGGGCTCTCTATTCTGTTCCATTGATCTATGTGTCTGTTTTTGTGCCAGTACCATGCTGTCTTGATGATGACAGCTTTGTAATAGAGCTGGAAGTCCGGAATTGTGATGCCACCAACTTTGCTTTTCTTTTTCAACATTCCTCTGGCTATTTGGGGTCTTTTCTGGTTCCATACAAATTTGAGTATTATTTGTTCCATTTCTTTGAAAAAAGTGGATGGTATTTTGATGGGGATTGCATTGAATGTGTAGATTGCTCTAGATAGTGTTAATATCTTCACAATATTTGTTCTTCCAGTCCATGAGCATGGAACGTTTTTCCATTTCTTTGTGTCTTCCTCAATTTCTTTCATGAGTATTTAATAGTTTTCTGAGTACAGATCCTTTGCCTCTTTGGTTAGATTTATTCCTAGGTATCTTATGGTTTTGGGTGCAATTGTAAATGGGATCAACTCCTTAATTTCTCTTTCTTCTGTCTTGTTGTTGGTGTATAGGAATGCCACTGACTTCTGTGCATTGATTTTATATCCTGCCACTTGACTGAATTCCTGTATGATTTCTAGCAGTTTTCGGGTGGAGTCTTTGGGGTTTTCCATATAAAGTATCATATCATCTGCAAAGAGTGAGAGTTTGACTTCTTCTTTGCTGATTTGGATGCCTTTTATTTCTTTTTGTTGTCTGTCTGCTGTGGCTAGGACTTTCAATACTATGTTGAATAGCAGTGGTGATAATGGACATCGCTGCCGCATTCCTGACCTTAGGGGGAAAGCTCTCAGTTTTTCCCCATTGAGAACGATATTTGCTGTAGGTTTTTCAATAGATGGCTTTTATGATACTGAGGTATGTAACCTCTATCCCTATACTCTGAAAAGTTTTGATCAAGAAAGGATGCTGTAGTTTGTCAAATGGTTTTTCTGCATCTATTGAGAGGATCATATGATTCTTGTTATTTCTTTGTTTAATGTATTGTATCACGTTGATTGATTTGTGGATGTTGAACCAACCTTGCAGCCCAGGGATGAATCCCACTTGGTCGTGGTGAATAATCCTTTTAATATACTGTTGGATCCTATTGGCTAGTATTTTGGTGAGAATTTTTGCATCCATGTTCATCAGGGATATTGGTCTGTAATTCTTCTTTTTGATGGGGTCTTTGTCTGGTTTTGGGATCAAGGTAATGCTGGCCTCGTAAAATGAATTTGGAAGTTTTCCTTCCATTTCTATTTTTTGGAACAGTTTCAGAAGAATAGGTATTAATTCTTCTTGAAATGTTTGGTAGAATTCCCCTGGAAGCCATCTGGCCCTGGGCTTTTGTTTTTTGGGAGATTTTTGATGACTCCTTCAATTTCCTTAGTGGTTAAGGGTCTGTTCAGGTTTTCTATTTCTTCCTGGTTCGGTTTTGGTAGTTGATACATCTCTAGGGATGCATCCATTTCTTCCAAGTTATCTAATTTGCTGGCATAGAGTTGCTCCTAATATGTTGTTATAATTGTTTGTATTTGGTGTTGGTTGTGATCTCTCCTCTTTCATTCACGATTTTGTTGATTTGGGTCTTTTCTCTTTTCTTTTTGATAAGTCTGGCCAGGGGTTTATCAATCTTGTTAATTCTTTCAAAGACCCAGCTCCTAGTTTCGTTGATCTGTTCTACTGTTCTTTTAGTTTCTATTTCTTTGATTTCTGCTCTGATCTTTATGATTTCTCTTCTCCTGCTGGGTTTAGGCTTTATTTGCTGTTCTTTCTCCAGCTCCTTTATGTGTAGGGTTAGGTTGTGTACTTGAGACCTTTCTTGTTTCTTGAGAAAGGCTTGTTATGTTATATACTTTCCTCTTAGGACTGCCTTTGCTGCATCCAAAAGATTTTGAATAGTTGTGTTTTCATTTTCATTGGTTTACATGAATTTTTAAAATTCTTCTTTAGTATCTTGGTTGACCCATTCATTCTTCAGTAGGATGGTCTTTAGCCTCCATGTATTTGAATTCTTTCTGACTTTCCTCTTGTGATTGAGTTCTAGTTTCAAAGCATTGTGGTCTGAAAATAGGCAGGGAATGATCCCAATCTTTTGGTACCGGTTGAGACCTGATTTATGACCTAGGATGTGATCTATTCTGGAGAATGTTCCATGGGCACTAGAGAAGAATGTGTATTCCGTCGCTTAGGGATGCAATGTTCTGAATATGTCTGTGAAGTCCATTTGGTCCAGTGTGTCATTTAAAGTCTTTATTTCCTTGTTGATCTTTTGCTTAGATGATCTGTCCATTTCAGTGAGGGGGGTGTTAAAGTCCCCCACTATTATTGTATTGTTGTCGATGTGTTTCTTTGCTTTTGTTATTAAGTGGCTTATATAATTGGCTGCTCCCTTGTTAGGGGCCTAGATATTTACAATTGTTAGATCTTCTTGTTGGATAGACCCTATAAGTAGGATATAGTGTCCTTCCTCAACTCTTATTACAGTCTTTGGTTTAAAATCTAATTTGTCTGATATAAGGATTGCCATCCCAGCTTTCTTTTGGTGTCCATTAACATGGTAAATGGTTTTCCACCCCCTTTCAATCTGGGGGTGTTTTTGGTTCTAATATGAGTCTCTTGCAGACAGCATATCGATGGGTCTTGTTTTTTAATCCAATCTGATAGCCTGTGTTTTTTGATTGGGGCATTTAGCCCATTTACATTCAGGGTAACTATTGAAAGATAGGAATTTAGTGCCATTGTATTGCCTGTAAGGTGACTGTTACTGTATATTGTCTCTGTTCCTTTCTGGTCTATGTTGCTTTTAGGATCTCTCTGCTTAGAGGACCCCTTTCAAGATTTCTTGTAGGGCTGGTTTTGTGTTTGCAAATTCCTTTAGTTTTTGTTTGTCCTGGAAGCTTTTTATCTCTCCTTCAATTTTCAATTACAGCCTAGCTGGATAGAGTATTCCTGGCTGCATATTTTTCTCATTTAGTTCTCTGAATATATCCTGCCAGTCCTTTCTGGCCTGCCAGGTCTCTGTGGATAGGTCTGTTGCCAATCTCATGTTTCTACCCTTGTAGGTTACATATCTCTTCTCCCGAGCTCCTTTCGGGATTTTCTCTTTGTCTATGAGACTCATAAGTTTTACTATTAGATGTCTGGGTGTTGACCTATTTTTATTGAATTTGAGAGGGGTTCTCTGTGCTTCCTGGATTTTCATGCCTGTTTCCTTCCCCAAATTAGGGAAGTTCACTGGTATAATTTGCTCCATTATACCTCCTGCCCCTCTCTCTCTTTCTTCTTCTGGGATCCCAATTATTCCAATGTTGTTTTATCTTATGGTATCGCTTATCTCTTGAATTCTGCCCTCGTGATCCAGTAGTTGTTTAACTCTCTTTTTCTCAGCTTCTTTATTTTCCATCATTTGGTCTTCTATATCACTGATTCTCTCTTCTGCCACATTTATCCTAGCATTAGTGCCCCTGTATTTGATTGAACCTCATTAATAGCCTTTTTGATTTCAACTTGATTAGATTTAAGTTCTTTTACTTCTCCCGAAAGGGTTTCTCTAATAACTTCCATGCTTTTTTCAAGCCCAGCTAGTATCTTTAAAGTGATGATTCTGAACTCTAGATCTGACATCGTACTAATGTCCGTTTTGAGTAGGTCCGTGCAGTCGGTACTACCTCTTGTTCTTTTCGTTGAGGTGATTTTTTCCGTCTTGTCATTTTGTGCAGAGGAGAATAGATTAATGAGAGAACAAAATGCTAGCAGCGTAACAATGTCCCCAGAAAATATACTCTAAACAAATCAGATAAGACCTGAAGCAGTGGGAAAAGAAAGGGAAAGAGAGAATAACGAAAAAGAAAAAAAAGAAAAAGATAAAGATAAAAACAGACAAAGACAGAACAAAACAAAACAACAACAACAAAAAAACTAGAATGTGATCAAATATGATCAGGCTGGTATATAGATCAGTGCCACACACTAGATTTTGGGTGTATTTTGGTCTGTTAGAAGAAAGTGCCTCCGAAAATTTTAAAGAAAGAAAAACTTATATATGTACAAAAATAAGGGTTGATATGATGAAGGGATGGAATATGACTGTAAAGATGGAAATTATAAAAAATTTTATAAAAGGAATGATTGGAAGTTGTTTGAAAAAAGAAATAAGATTTAAAAAAGAAAAAAGAAAAAAAGGGAGAGAATGTGATCAGGCAGGGGAGTAGAAAAAAACCATATACTAGAGATTTAGGGTATATTTTGATCTGTTAGAAGAAACTATCTCAAAATTTTAAAGAGAGAACAACTTATATATATATATACCATAAATATGGGTAACTAGTGTGAAGGAATAGAATATGACTCTACAAAATGAAAAATAGGGCGCCTGGGTGGCTCGGTTAAGCGACTGTCTTCGGCTCAGGTCATGATCCTGGAGTCCCTGGATTGAGTCCCGCATCGGGCTCCCTGCTTGGCAGGGCGCCTGCTTCTGCCTCTGACCCTCCCCCCTCTCATGTGCTCTCTCTCTCTCATTCTCTCTGTCTCAAATAAATAAATAAAATCTTTAAAAAAAATGAAAAATAAAAATGTTTTTTAAAAATGGGATTGATAAGATTTTCGTTGAAAAAGGGAAAAAGAAAAATTAAAAAAAAAAAGACATTTAAAAAAAATTAACTTTGAAAGACTAAAGAATCATGGTAAAAAAGCCATCAATTCTATTTTTAGTATTCCCCTAGCGCTGGAGTTCTGCCGTTCTCATTGATCTGTAAACTTGGTCTTGGCTGGCTGTTCTTGCTGATCTTCTGGGGGAGGGGCCTGTTGCCGTGGTTCCCAAATGTCTTTGCCGGAGGCGGAATTGCCCCACCCTTGCCCGTCCGGGCTAAGTAATGTATTCGGGTTTGCTCTTGGGAGGTTTTGTTCCCTGTGAGCTTTCCGTACAGCTTTGGATGCAGAGAGTGAAAATGGTGGCCTCCCAATCTCCGCCCCAGGGAAGCCAAGAACTCAGGGCCCCACTCCTCATTGAGCCCCCGAGAAAAGCTGCCAGTCACTCGCCTCTCCTCAGTCTCCAACCACACTCCGTGCTCACCTGGCCTGTGCTCGCGTGTTTCTGTCTCTGGCACCCGACCCCGTGTGGAGTCTCCAAACCCAGCAGATCCCTGCGGTGCACTCCTGTGCCGCTCCTCCCAGGGGAGGAAAGTGAGTCTCCCCGGATCTGCCGCTTGTTGGTTCCCTGCTGGAGGAGCAGTGGCCTGACTGTGGCGCGGATCACGGTTTATGTCAATCCCAAGCTGAGAGCCCACGCCTGGGCTCCGCCTCTGCAGCCGGCTTCCCTGCTCCGTTACCTGGGAGCTCTGCCACACTCAGGCACCCCCAGTCTTTCTGTGACCCCGAGGGTCCTGAGACCACGCTGTCCCGTGAGGGTTCCACCCCCAGCTTAGCCACCGGAGTGACATCCTTCAGCGGAGTCGACTTCTAAAAGTTCCAATTTTGTGTTCCGCGGCTCTATCACTTCCCAGAAGCGGCTGATGGAGGCCCCTCCCCCGCCATCTATCCTCCCGAATATCGCCTTGGATTCACTTCTCCACCCGTCCTATCTTCCAGAAAGTTGTCGCTTTTCTGTTCAGAGAGTTGTTGCTCTTCTTTTCTTCGATCTCCTGTTGAGATTGTAGGTGTTCAGAATGGTTTGATCCCTATCCAGCTGAATTCCTGAGAGGAGACGAAATTCAGGTCTCCTACTCCTCTGCCATCTTGCTCCACCTGTCCAGAGATTTTTTTTTAAAGACTGAGATTTTGAGTTTCAAGACACCTTGCATTTTTGCTGATGTTGGTTTTCTACATGGCCAGCAACTTCAGTACTTAAAATACATTTTATATGATATCTACCTGTTTTAAGTAGTTTGCCCAAGTTTTGAATTTCTATCGTATCAAACTTGTTTTTTTCAGAGGACAGGTGCCACACAAATTTAATCATGTAATGAAATGTATTTTCTTTTTATTGAGATAACTGTATGTGAGAATGAACTTTGTAGCAAAGCTTTGATTGAAGTCAGTCACTTAAAGCAAAATTCTGAGTGCTGTACTATGATATTGTGAGGGTTTCTTTGTTATTTTGCTGTCATTCTCATTACCTGGTACACATGGCTGAGAGTATATTTCCTGAGTTGTTAAATCTGATCAACTGTCCAGCTTATCACATCAACTACCACATCTGTGCTCTAGATTTCCCTAGGCTTTTGGATTTTAGAGAAATGATTCTACCTTAGTAAGAACTTTAGTTATACAAAAAATTACAGAAACCCCTATTAGTCTGAAGAAGTGCTTTAAAATCAAAAGGCCTTCTGATGTATTTATAAAATTAAATTAATTTTAAAGTTCTTAGAAGATTATGTCCAAAATGATAACCAACTTGACTATGAAGAACAATAATTCCAGACTGATAATATGCTTATATGATAGGCCTGGATATGTCAATAAAGGTTATAAATTATGAAGAAACTACAGTATAATGTTGTTCAAAAGTACTCCTGATCATTTACAGTGGTTTTCAAAATGAATTTTTTAGAGTCTTGGAGTCATTAGGTGAGTGTGGGCAGAGAGGGGAGGATGCTAAACCAGTGAGATACTAGGTTCTCCATCCAAATTTCAACTGGATTAACTCTGGGTTTTACATAGAGAGATCTCATGTGAATGTAATAGTAAACACATGTAAAGAGACTTTTTATATTTGATTCCTAGATATGCATATAATACCTATTTAAACCATATTTCCACATAAACCTTACCTCTAACCAAACAACAAAGTTTTACAAAATTATTATGTGACAGTTCGTTATTGTTAGTTTTAAGAATTGCTTGATGGATGTTTTTGTTAACTAATGTAAATAATGAACATAAAAATTTGAAGTTACAATATTATTGATCTGTATACTAAAGAGTATATGAATTCTCTGATGTAATTTAAAAAATACTATCCTGGAGTTGGCTTGCTAATGTCTCATTTAGAATTTTGATGTCTTTTATAAGTAAGGCTAGACTAATTTTCTTTTCTTATATTGGTCTTGTCCAAGTTTTGTATCAACTTTGCCTTGGCTTCATAAAAAATTAGGGAAGCTCTTTCTCATTTTCTCTTCTCTAGAACATTTTGTATAAGAAAGGGATTGTTAGTTGCCTGAGGTATGATAAAACTTGTCTCTGTGAAATCATCTGTGCATGGTGCTTTTTTTGTAGGTTCATTTTGTGACTTCTGATTTAGTTTCTTAAATGGTTACAGATCTTAAAATAATGGTTATAGATCTTAAAATATAAATAAATCTTATTTAAAATATAAATAAATATAAATAAATCTTTTCAAGGAAATTGTACATTTTGTCTATGTTTTCAAATTTATTGGCCTATGGTAGCTTATACTATTCACTTATGGTTCTTAAATCTCTACTTGTAATTATGTCTATTTTTCATTTCTAGTATTGTTTATTTTTGGTTTCTTTCATTTTTTTCATGATCACTATTGTCAGAAGTTTGACAGCCTTCATATTGTTTTCAAAGACCCAGTTTTTGTTTTTGTTAATTTGCTCTATATTTTTCTTTACTTTCTCTTTTATTAAATTTGATTCACATCTTTATTTTTTCTTTCTTCTGCTTTTTGGTTAATCTGTTGTCCTTTTAAAAAGTTCTTGAATTGAAATCTTGGCTTATTAGCCAAAGAAAACTCTTGTTTTCTTTGTTTTTTTTTCTTCTTTAATATATGCATTTGCAACTATAACTTTCCCTGTTAAGTTCCATTTTATCTGCAACCCACATAGTTTCATGTTATGTTAATTTCTAAATATTTGATATATCTGTTATAAAATGAAAATTTAAATGATGAATTATTTAGCAGTGTAATTTTTAGTTTTTAATTTAATTTAATTTAATTTTTTAAAAAGTAAGCTCTATGCCCAATGTTGTGCTTGAACTCATGACCCTGAGATTAAGAGTCACAAGCTCTACTAACTGAGCCAGCCAGGTACCCCAGTGTAATTTTTATGTAATACAATTTATATGTAAAATTTTAAGGTAATTTCTAAATGGACTTTCTTCTTATTTTTGTTTTGTTTCTTTTGGGAGGAGAAGCTTTCCATTTTTTTTTTTTTGAGTATAGTTGACACACAGTGTTATTAATTTCAGATGTACAACATAGTGATTCAGCTTCTCTATACGTTATGCTGTACTCACCCCAAGTGTAGTTACCATCTGTCACTCTACAGCACTATTACAATATCATTGAGCATATTCCCTCTGCTGTGCTTTTTATTTTCATGACTTAATCATTCCATAACTGGAAACCTTTATCTCTCACTCCCCTACCCATTTTGCCTCCCTTTACCCTCTTTCCTCTGGCATCCATCAGTTCCCTGTAATTATAGGTCTGATTCTGCTTTTTTGTTTATTCATGTTTTATTTTTTAGATTCCAACATACGAATTAAATCATATGGTATTTGTCTTTTTTAGTCTGACTTATTTCACTTAGCATAATATACTCTAGGTCCAATCATGTTGCAGATTTCACAATCTCATCCTTTTTTATGGCTGTGTAATATTCCATAGTATATGTATGTGTGCGTGTGTATGTGTACACCATATCTTATCCATTCGTTTATCAATGGTTCTTAGGTTTCTTTTATATCTTGGTTATTGTATGTAATGCTGCAATAAAAATAGGGCCGTGTATATCTTTCTGACATTTTGTTTTCATTTTCTTTGGATAAATACTCAGTAGTGGAATTATTGAATCATATGGTATTTCTGTTTATCTTTTGACATCTATACTGTGGCTGTGCCAATATACCTCTATATTCCTACCAACAGTGCAGTTTCTCAATAATGCATCTAGGTATTGATTTCTTTTTAAATTTTTGCATGGGATTCATTTCTTCCTGAATCTGATAATTTTTTTTATCACTTATGACAAATTTGTAGCTATTATCTTTGTAATATTTTCTTTCTCCTATCTTCTCTTGGAACTTATATTTATTTATTTATTTATTTATTTTTAAGATTTTATTTATTTATTTGACAGAGACAGCGAGAGCAGGAACACAAGCAGGGGGAGTGGGAGAGGGAGAAGCAGGCTTCCTGCTGAGCCGGGAGCCCGATGTGGGACTCGATCCCAGGACCCTGGGATCATGACCTGAGCCGAAAGCAGTCGCTTAACCAACTGAGCCACCCAGGCGCCCCGGAACTTATATTTAAATAGACATGTGATTGCCTTTCTCATTCTGTCTTTCATGATTCTCATGTCTCATTGGTATTTTCTGTTTCTTTTTTTAAAAATTTTATTTTATTATGTATGTTAATCACCATACATTACATCATTAGTTTTTGGTGTAGTGTTCCATGATTCATTGTTTGCTATGGTGAGCACTGTGAATTGTGTATTTTCTGTTTCTTTATTATGTTGCATTCTTGGTAATTTTCTCAAGTATATCTTCCCAAATCATAATTTTCTCTTCACCTATATCTAATCTGCTGATTATTCCATACATTGAGATTTTTAAATTTTGATAATATTTTTTATTTCTAGATGTTCTATTTTTAAGAAATCTGTTATTCTTTATCATGAGTTTCTTTTCTTGTTATGTTTCTGTTTCTTTTTTTACCTTTTAATATAATTCCAAGAATATTTATTTTAAAAATCTCAGATTGTTCTGTTTTATAAATTTTTCTCTTTTTGGGAGGGAGTGCTATTTTACCTCTTTGTTATGTCTATTGACTCCATTTTTGTGAATACAGTTCTCATATAATTTGTAAACTTTATGGGTTAATCTTTATCAGGAGTCTGTTTTTCCGTGAGAGTCATATGTGTTGTGGAAATATCCCTAGATATGAGTTTTATATTTAATTTAGTTGGGAACTTCAGGAATTCCACTGGTTTGAGGTCAGTTTTTAAAAACTTCTTGGTTTGGCAGTCTTGCTGCCTGTGGGTGATGCAGTATTGGGAGTTTTGATTTCTCACAGGAGACTTCTCTTTTCCATTCTCAGAACTTAGCCCTGATGGATATTCTTACCATTGTCTTGAGCTCTAAGATACAGGCTTTTTAATAAAATAAACAACCTATTTCAGAAATAGGAAACTTTCAGTTTGTGATAAAAGGAGTTTTATTTTCAGATTCTGCTTCAGTCCCTGCTTAGACATTAAAATTGTGATCTCAAAGCTTTAGGACTATAAATATCTGGGTCTCATATGCCTTTTGACCATTGAAGTCTCAGCTTTTATGCTTATTGGTATGATTTGAGTTCCCTCTGCTTTTCTTCTGCATGGGGATTCCTATTCTTTCTTTTTAGCTTTGATATGCATTTAATATTCAGGGTCTGTATTTTTATGCAGCATTCTCTATGTTTGTAGTGGGACAAGGTCTTCAGTTGCTCAATGTGGTATTTTGCACTGGAAGTCTTAATAGGAACACTATTATTGAAACAAAAATTCAGAAAGAAATATAAATCTAAATTTGTTTTTGATGCTATATCTCCCTAGTATTATATGTACCATCAACACTTTAGTTTCAGAAAAACAGTATCATCTGTTTCATAAAATTAATATTATTACTTTAAATGTTAATGTTTTTGTAGTTTTCTACTTATGTAATTTGTACATTTGTATTAATTTTATAGCTATTAAAGGAACAATGTGCATAATATGTTGTGTCTAATTTTGTTTATATAAATTTAAATTGCATTATAATATGAATATTTAAAACTATATTGGGAGTCCATTATAATTATTTTTTCATTACAAAGAGCCCAAGTCTAAGAAATGCTGAACTAGTCATGACTGGAAAATTTACATTTAGATTGATGGTACACATTAAACTTAGATTTTTCTCTTAACTCTAACTGTTGACTATATATTCATATTACTTCATCTTTTTGGGTAACATAATGGCTTAATCATTACTCTTCTTATATTTCTTTACCAAAAGGAAATTTATCTTTAAGGTATACACTATCTAGTATTTACAGTATATTTGGTATATACAAATATTACTTACCTCAGTAATTGTCCATAGGAATGGGCACAATACATGGAATCATTTGGGAATGTTTTCCAAAATATACATGTTCACCTCCCCCAGACATTCTGATAACGCTGTCTGGATTTTATCTTTTTTTTTAAGTTTGTATGTATGTATGTATGTATGTATGTATATTTATTTATTTAGCACAAGTGAGGGAAGGGGCAGAGGAAGAGGGAGAGAGAGAATATCAAGCAGACTCCATGCTGAGCGCCAAGTCCTACTTGGGGTTCCATCATATGACCTGGAGATCATGACCTGAGCTGAAATCAAGAGTCAGGCTCTTAACTGACTGAGCCACTCAGGCACCCTCTGGATTTTATTTTGAAAGTAACAAGATCGTGGGATAGAGCCCCGTGTCAGGCTCTGTGCTCAGTGTGGATTCTGCTTGAGATTCTCTCTCTCCCTCCTCATCTTCCCCTCCCCTCACTTGTGCTCTCAAATAAATAAATAAATAAATAAAATCTTTGAAGGAAAAGAAAGTAACAAGCAGATACTGAAGATTTTAATCAATAATATTGTGCCAATTCTATTTCTATATTTTCTTCCTTAAATATAAGATACCGTTGTTTTTGAAAAGTTTTTTCTCAGGATACGGTGATTTAACTTGTCGCTTCTCTGTTTAGACATGTGACAGTTAAGAGCCTAATGTGTCATGTCAGAGGCTATAGTCTTAAATATGACAGATAATTTGGTCTTGGGAAAGAGTTTTTAGTGATTACAGTAAAGAGGAACCAACCTTGAACCTAGGAATTACCCAGAGAAGGCCTCTTGTGATGCGGAGTAGCAGGTATGTGATTTGCCTTACCCAAATCAGCCAGGTGCCACTCTTGGTAGGAAAACTCTCATGTATATGTTCCAGCTTTGATCCATTGCCACCTCTATGGGCCAACTATCTAGCAGATTCACTTACCTCTCTAAACATGACTCTAAGGGACTTCTGTTGTTCCTGTAGTTGGCAACGTGCCAGATAGCCCCTAGAAGGTCGGGAGGGATACTCATTGGCTTTTGCCCTTTACCCCCAACCTATCACGTATCCAAGAGACACTGTCAAGATTAGCCATATTATCAGCCATCTCTGTCTCATGGACAAGATAAATCTTGGTGTTGGTGGATATGCTCACCAAAGATGGCACACTGTCCTGTACTATCTTCTTTTTTTTAGTCTTCTTTAATATTTTAGATTGAAAATGCTTTTTTCCCGTACTTAAAAAATGTATTTTTTATTGTGAAATATTCAGACATAGAAAAGCATAAGGAATAAAGTCAATCATTTATAGCTATACTTAGCAATAATATCACCTAGAGATAGTAACATATATTTTTTAAAGGTTTTATTTATTTATTTGACAGAGAGAGACACAGCTAGGGAGGGAACACAAGTGGGGGGGAGTGGGAGAGGGAGAAGCAGGCTCCCTGTGGAGCAGGGAGCCGGATGCGGGGCTCGATCCCAGGGATCCTGGGATCACGACCTGAGCTGAAGGCAGACGCAGAATGACTGAGCTACCCAGGCACCCTGAGATAGTAACATTTTGATGGATATTCTTATAAACACTTAAATTTACACACACACAAACACATATGTAGCACATATCATATATGTTTCTGACTGATAAATTTGACCATTTTCATTTCTTATTAAATGTCCTTGGGCTGGGACTGACTTTTACTCTTTAAAACATTAATTCCGTGTTGAAATTATTTACTTTGACATTTTTAGCTATGAAATGTTATGTCAGATGATTGTGCTATGACACAAGAAGGAAGAATAAAGAATCATAGAACTATAGAATTTAAGATCTAAAAGAGACCTTTGAGAACCTTAAACACTACTCTGAAACTCAGAGCTAATCAAGAGGTCAGTTTTCTTTCCACTTTCTGTGTTGTCATATATTATACAAACTTACAAAGGAAGAAAGCTGATATTGAAGATACAAGTATTTACTTTCAAAGATGAAGCCTCACTCATGAATTTCCTCTCAACAAACTAAAATTTCTTATTTTATACAATTTTAGCTTCATAGGATCTTGTATGGTTCATTGACTAATCAAATACATAGGTATCATTCCATTTGTTGGCAAGTCAATTTGTACACAGAGTTTTGTGCAGGTCTGTGGGGATGTTCTTCCACATAATGTATTTCCAGGAGATAGCCTAACAATGGAGGTGGTGCCTCATTTCTTTTAGTGTAAGTCCTAGTTAGGTTGAACTGAGAAGTAAATTTAGAATTATAACTAAAATCTTATTGAAGTTACTTAAAATGAGGAGAATAGAAAGGAAAAAGAAATGAGAACAAAGCACCAGCAGGACAAAAAATAGCTGCTGCTTTGAAAATAATTTATTTCTCTTTCTTTGTGGGCATACGTGTATGGGTGGGTTTTCTCAATTCTGAAGTTGTTGTAAATAAATTAGCTGTAAGGCCAGTCACAGATTTTTTTTCCCCTTAGTCCTCTAAATTACTTCAGGTATCAAACTGAGAAGTCTGTGGGGCTTTCAGTAATAGCACACTGTTTCATATTATGATTTTTTAAAAGCAGATACAGAAACAACCCAAATAATTCCATTTACATCTGAATTAAATTTCTCAGGCATTTCTTGGATTTTATTAGCAATTCAACAAGAAGCCTAGTATTAGGAGATATGGAATAATTACAAAAGAAGGGGAGGGATAGAACTAAATGGGTACTGAATTCATAATGCAGAATTTGGCTGAAGTGGTCACTATTTTTGTGAATAGAGAGTAATAGGTCAAATTTTAATCCTTCAAAGTAATTTTCTATGAATTCAAATCTGTGAATTTTTTATACTTACTCTACCTGTTGTTCCATTGCGAATGTCAAATCAGTAGTTTCATAAGCCATCTCAAGGGATTTTGTGGACATTTTCTAAGTTATTTACTGACCCAATTTCCATGTAACCCATTGGTATATATTATAGTAACAGATATTTGTTTTTTTTTTTTTTTTAAAGATTTTATTTATTTATTTGACAGAGAGAGAGACAGCGAGAGCAGGAACACAAGCAGGGGGAGTGGGAGAGGGAGAAGCAGGCTTCCCGCCGAGCAGGGAGCCCGATGTGGGACTCGATCCCAGGACCCCGGGATCATGACCTGAGCCGAAGGCAGACGCTTAACGACTGAGCCACCCAGGCGCCCCAGTAACAGATATTTGTTAAAGATAAAACATATTGGGGTGCTTGGGTGGCTCAGTCAGTTAAGCATCTGTCTTTGACTCAGGTCATGTTCCCATGGGCCTGGGATCTAGCCCTGCTTTGGGCTCCCTGCTCAGTGGGGAGTCTGCTTCTCCTTCTGCCCCTCCCCCCTATTTTTTTTAAAAAGATAAAACATATTTATGAACAGTGATGCCCATTAGCAATATGACATTGAACAAGTAAGTTACTTTTCTAGGCCCAGTTAAATGAGGAAATTGGCCTGAATTATTTCTGTATACTTTTTAGTTCTAAATTCTGTGAGGTCATTAAAAATGAGAGAAATAGGCCAATATGTAAATTAAAGTCATACATTGTAATTTAAGTTATACATACATAAATATTAGTTATATCGTTTCTACTCAGATTAGCAGTGGTCTCAATAATTTAAATTTCTAACTCTGTTATGAATATTTATTTCTTTGTTTTCCACCACTCATAAGATGAAGTCAAAACTTCTCAGGATGGCACATTAGAGCAATTATGCTTTTTTATAATATAGTCCCAACCTGTCTTTCTTGCTTCCTCTCTTATAACCCCTGTACTACAGGCATATCAAATTCTTTTCAATGATTATTTTTTTACTAACAGCGTATTGTGATATTATTCACAATCCATAAGATTCATCTTTTTAAAGTGTACAATTTGGTGATTTTTAGTATATTCACAGAGGTGTAGCCATCATCACTATATAATTCCAGTACACTTTTATAACCCCCCAAAGAAGTCCTATACCCATTAGCAGGCACTTTCCCCCTTGGCCCAGCCCCTGGAAACTGTTAATATACTCTCTGTCTTTATAGATTTGCCTATTCTGAACATTTCATATAGATGGAGCCATATAATATGTGGCCTTTGGGACTGGCCTTTTTCACTTAAGATAATGTTTTCAGGGTTCACCCATGTTGTATCATGTATTGGTTCTTCATTCCTTTTTATGGCCAAATAATATTTGATGATGATGATGATAATGATGATGATGATGGTATGCCACATTTTATTTATCCTTTCATTGGTTGATGGGCATTTGGGTTGTTCCCACATTTTGGCTATTATGAATTTTGATGCTGTGAACATTCTTGTCAGATTTTTGTGGGAACTTGTGTTTCCTTTTCTCTTGGGTATATTCCTAGGAGTGCAATTGCTGGTTCATATGGTAAGTCTATGTTTAACTTTTTAAGGACCTGCCAAACTGTTTTCTAAAGAGTTTCACCATTGTATAATCTTACCAGCAATGTATGACAGTTCCAGTTTCTCCACATTCAAACTTTTAAAATACAAAATTGTGATAAAATACCTCTTTTCATTCATACAGTTTACTCAACACAAATTATTAAGAGCAAACCACTGTGTACTTGATGTGGTTTTCAAAGAAGTAAAAACGAAGTGATACCTGTGATACTATAATGTTTATAATACCTACAATGTCTGGAATGATTCTTGTTTTACCCTCACAAAACTCAGCTAAATACTCTACAGCACCATACTGGAATGCAGACAAAAAAGTAAATTCCTTAGCATAGTCTACACAGCTTCCTATGATCTACTCCCCTTTTCTTACCATCCCCTGCCATGAATCACAACCTCGTTCTAACCTCGATTCAAAAGCAAGTGAAACCAAAAGCACACCCTAGCCAATTAAAAATAAAATCACAGTAAGGCATTTCTGGCATCTCTAAAGTGGAGCCATGTAATTTATTTTTATATACTCCAAGATAACCTGGTTATAAAATGTATGTTCTAAATAACAAAATGAATTGAATTGTGGAACTTTTAACTTAAGATAAAGTTGGGAAGAGATGTGGGACATTAAAATGATGGCTCTGATGTCAGGATAATTTATTTGTAATCTTTTCTGACAGAAATTAATTACTGGGGTCAGTAATCTATTAAGGACCCTCCTTAATAGGGTCATTGGTATATAAAAGAATGTTTGCATTTTTGCTCCCTTTAAGATGGGAAGCGTGTTCTTTTCCAAAAGTGATATTAACACACCAGGTTAAAAAGAAAGGGGCTGGGGTATGGCAGTACTGCCTATCTGAATATTACTACACTGGGAATTATGATCTGTTTCATCTGTAGACCATTTTTTATGGGTATCAATGTCTAGTTTATGATGCTATGTAAGTTCAGCCTATAACTGTTTCTTCTCAAAGATGGAAGAAAGGAATATAAAAGCAAGTGAATACATAGTATTTCTGAAGGAGAACTTCTACAAGGAGACATAGAGGTTGGCAGCAGGTGATCTGTAACAGAATCACTAAGTCTGAAGCCTGCCTGCTCCTCATAAAGACAGGGAAGCTAGTCTTGAAGAATCTTCCAAGAAGCTCTGCTAAACCCAGCTCCCACTAACTTTCAGCTTTCTACTTTTCTGGGTGTTTCAATCTCTGAAGGAATAATAACAGTGAAAAGATATACTAAGCATTAATTTGCTTTTTAAATTGTGCTTGTATTTCATCCTTAGGAGCACTTTAAAAAAATTTTTATTGTTATGTTAATCACCATACATTACATCATTAGATTTTTAAAAATTTTTATTATGTTACTCACCATACAATACATCATTGGTTTTTGATGTGGTGATCCACGATCCATTGTTTTCATATAACACCCAGTGCTCCGTGCAGTACGTACCCTCCTTAATACCCATCACTAGGCTAACCCATCCCCCCTCCCCCCTCCCCTCTAAAACCCTGTTTGTTTCTCAGAGTCCATAGTCTCTCATGGTTCATCTCTCCCTCCAATTCCCCACCCCCCCATTTTTCCCTTTCTTCTCCTAATGTCCTCCATGCTATTCCTTATGTTCCACAAATAAGTGAAACCATATGATAATTGACTTTCTCTGCTTGACTTATTTCCCTTAGCATAATCTCCTCCAGTCCCATCTATGTTGATGTAAAAGTTGGGTATTCATCCTTTCTGATGGCTGAGTAATATTCCATTGTATGTATGGACCACATCTTTATCCATTCATCTGTTGAAGGGCATCTTGGCTCTTTCCACAGTTTGGCTATTGCGGACATTACTGCTATGAACATTGAGGTGCATATGGCCCTTCTTTTCACTACATCTGTGTCTTTGGGGTAAATACCCAGGAGTGCAATTCCTGGGTCATAGGGTAGCTCTATTTTTAAATTTTTGAGGCACCTCCACACTGTTTTCCAAAGTGGTTGTACCAACTTGCATTCCCACCAACAGTGTAAGAGGGTTCCCCTTTCTCCACAACCTCTCCAACATTTGTTGTTTCTTTCCCTGTCCATTTTTGCCATTCTAACTGGTGTAAGGTGGTATCTCAATGTGGTTTTGATTTGGATTTCCCTGATGGCTAATGGTGATGAACATTTTTTCATATGTCTGTTAGCCATTTGTATGTCTTCTTCAGAGAAGTGTCTTTTCATATCTTCTGCCCACTTTTTGACTTGATTGTTTTTTGGGTGTTGAGTTTGAGAAGTTCTTTATAGATCTTGGCTACCAGCCCTTTATCTGTAGTGTCATTTACAAATATCTTCTCCCATTCTGTGGGCTGCCTCTTTGTTTCGTTGACTGTTTCCTTTGCTGTGCAGAAGCATTTTATCTTGATGAAGTCCCAAAAGTTCATTTTTGCTTTTGTTTCACTAGCTTTTGGAGATGTATCTTGACAGAAATTGGTGTGGGCGATGTCAAAGAGGTTACTGCCTATGTTCTCCTTCTAGGATTTTGATGGATTCCTGTCTCACATTGAGATCTTTCATCCACTTTGAGTTTATCTTTGTGAATGGTATTAGAGAATGGTCGAGTTTCATTCTTCTGCATGTGGCTGTTCAATTTTCCCAGCACCATTTATTGAGGAGACTGTCTTTTTTCCATTGCATGTTTTCCCCTGCTTTGTCAAAGATTATTTGACCCTAGAGTTGAGGGTCCATATCTGGGTTCTCTATTCTGTTCCATTGGTCTATATGTCTGTTTTTGTGCCAGTACATGCTGTCTTGGTGATCACAGCTTTGTAATATAGCTTGAAATCGGGCAACGTGATGCCCCCAGCTTTTTTTTCTTTTTCAGCATTCCCTTGGTGATTCGGGGTCTTTTCTGATTCCATACAAATTTTAGGATTGTTTGTTCCAGCACTTTGAAAAATGTCATTCGAATTTTGATCGGAATGGCATTGAAGGTATAGATTGCTCTGGGTAGCATAGACAGTTTAACAATGTTTATTCTTCCAATCCATGAGCATGGAATATTTTTCCATCTTTTTGTGTCTTCTTCAATTGTGTGTTTTGTAGTTCCTAGGGTATAGATCCTTTACCTCTTTGGTTAGTTTTATTCCGAGGTATCTTATGGTTTTTGGTGCTATTGTAAATGGAATCGTTTCTCTAATTTCTCTTTCTACAGTTGCATTGTTAGTGTATAAGAAAGCAACTGATTTCTGTGCATTGATTTTGTATCCTGCCACATTACTGAATTGCTGTAGGAGTTCTACATCATTAGTTTTTGATGTAGTGTTCCATGCTTCATTGTTTGCGTATCACACCCAGTTCTCCATTCATTATGTGCCCTATTTAATACCCATCACCAAGCTAACCCATGCGCCCACCCTCCTCCCCTCTAGAACCCTCAGTTTGTTTCTCAGAGTCCATCATCACTCATGGTTCGTCTCCCCCTCCAACTTTCCCCCCTTCATTCTTCCTCTCCTGCTATCTTTTTTTTTTTTTTAACATATATTGCATTATTTGTTTCAGAGATACAGATCTGTGATTCAACAGTCTTGCACAATTCACAGCACCATAGCACATACCCTCCCCAGTGTCTATCACCCAGCCACCCTATCCCTCCCACCCCCACCACTCCAGTAACCCTCAGTTTGTTTCCTGCGATTAAGAATTCCTCATATCAGTGAGGTCATATGATACATGTCTTTCTCTGATTGACTTATTTCGCTCAGCATAACACCCTGCAGTTCCATCCACGTTGTTGCAAATGGCAAGATCTCATTCCTTTTGATGGCTGCAAAATACTCCATTGTATATATATACCACATCTTCTTTATCCATTGATCTGTTGATGGACATCTTGGCTCTTTCCACAGTTTGGCTATTGTGGACATTGCTGCTATAAACATCGGGGTGCACATACCCCTTTGGATCCCTCCATTTGTATCTTTAGGGTAAATAACCACTAGTGCAATTGCTGGATCATATCGTAGCTCTATTTTCACTTTTTGAGGAACCTTCATACTGTTTTCCAGAGTGGCTGCACCAACTTGCCTTCCCACCAACAGCGTAGGAGCGTTCCCCTTTCTCTGCATCCCCGCCAACATCTGTCCTTTCCTGACTTGTTAATTTTAGCCATTCTGACTGGTGTGAGGTGATATTTCAGAGGTTTTGATTTGGATTTCCCTGATGCCGAGTGATGTTGAGCACTTTTTCATGTGTCTGTTGGCCATTTGGATGTCTTCTCTGGAAAAATGTCTGTTCATGTCTTCAGCCCGTTTCTTGATTGGATCATGTGTTCTTTGGGTGTTGAGTTTAATAAGTTCTTTATAGATTTTGGATACTAGCCCTTTATCTGATATGTCATTTGCAAATATCTTCTCCCATTCTGTCGGTTGTTGTTTGGTTTTGTTGACTGTTTCTTTTGCTGTGCAAAAGCTTTTTATCTTGATGAAGTCCCAACAGTTCGTTTTTGCCCTTGCTTCCCTTGCCTTTGGCGATGTTTCTAGGAAGAAGTTGCTTCGGCTGAGGTCAAAGAGGTTGCTGCCTGTATTCTCCTTTAGGATTTTGATGGACTCCTGTCTCACATTGAGGTCGTATAACCATTTTGAGTCTATTTTTGTGTGTGGTGTAAGGAAATGGTCCAGTTTCATTCTTCTGCATGTGGCTATCCAATTTTCCCAGCACCATTTGTTGAAGAGACTGTCTTTTTTCCATTGGACATTCTTCCCTGCTTTGTCGAAGATTAGTTGACCATAGAGTTGAGGGTCCATTTCTGGGCTCTCTATTCTGTTCCATTGATCTATGTGTCTGTTTTTGTGCCAGTACCATACTGTCTTGATGATGACAGCTTTGTAATAGAGCTGGAAGTCCGGAATTGTGATGCCGCCAGCTTTGCTTTTCTTTTTCAACATTCCTCTGGCTATTTGGGGTCTTTTCTGGTTCCATACAAATTTGAGTATTATTTGTTCCATTTCTTTGAAAAAAGTGGATGGTATTTTGATGGGGATTGCATTGAATGTGTAGATTGCTCTAGATAGTGTTAATATCTTCACAATATTTGTTCTTCCAGTCCATGAGCATGGAACGTTTTTCCATTTCTTTGTGTCTTCCTCAATTTCTTTCATGAGTATTTAATAGTTTTCTGAGTACAGATCCTTTGCCTCTTTGGTTAGATTTATTCCTAGGTATCTTATGGTTTTGGGTGCAATTGTAAATGGGATCAACTCCTTAATTTCTCTTTCTTCTGTCTTGTTGTTGGTGTATAGGAATGCCACTGACTTCTGTGCATTGATTTTATATCCTGCCACTTTACTGAGTTCCTATATGAGTTCTAGCAGTTTTGGGGTGGAGTCTTTTGGGTTTTCCATATAACATATCATATCATCTGCAAAGAGTGAGAGTTTGACTTCTTCTTTGCCAATTTGGATGCCTTTGATTTCTTTTTGTTGCCTGATTGCTGTGGCTAGGACTTCTAATACTATGTTGAATAGCAGTGGTGATACTGGACATCCCTGCCGTGTTCCTGACCTTAGGGGGAAAGCTCTCAGTTTTTCCCCATTGAGAATGATATTCGCTGTGGGTTTTTCATAGATGGCTTTTATGATATTGAGGTATGTATCCTCTATCCCTATCCTCTGAATAGTTTTGATCAAGAAAGGATGCTGTACTTTGTCAAAAGCTTTTTCTGCATCTATTAGAGGATCATATGATTCTTGTTCTTTCTTTTGTTCATGTACTGTATCACATTGATTGATTTGCGGATTTTGAACCAACCTTGCAGCCCAGGGATAAATCCAGCTTGGTCGTGCTGAATAATCCTTTTAACGTACTGTTGGATCCTATTGGCTAGTATTTTGGTGAGAATTTTTGTATCCATGTTCATCAAGGATATTGGTCTGTCATTCTCCTTTTTAATGGGGTCTTTGTCTGGTTTTGGGATCAAGGTAATGGTGGCCTCCTAAAATGAATTTGGAAGTTTTCCTTCCATTTCTATTTTTTGGAACAGTTTCAGAAGAATAGGTATGAATTCTTCTTGAAATGTTTGGTAGAATTCCCCTGGGAAGCCATCTGTCCCTGGGCTTTTGTTTTTGGGATGATTTTTGATGACTTCTTCAATTTTCTTAGTGGTTATAGGTCTGTTCAGGTTTTCTATTTCTTCCTGGTTCAGTTTTGGTAGTTGATACATCTCTAGGAATGCATCTATTTCTTCCAGGTTATCTAATTTGCTGGCCTAGAGTTGCTCCTAATATGTGCTTATAATTGTTTGTATTTCTTTGGTGTTGGTTGTGATCTCTCCTCCTTCATTCATCATTTTATTTATTTGGGTCCTTTCTCTTTTCTTTTTGATAAGTCTGGCCAGGGGTTTATCAATCTTGTTAATTCTTTCAAAGACCCAGCTCCTAGTTTCGTTGATCTGTTCTACTGTTCTTTTGGTTTCTATTTCATTGATTTCTGCTCTGATCTTTATTATTTCTCTTCTCCTGCTGGGTTTAGGCTTTATTTGCTGTTCTTTCTCCAGCTCCTTTAGGTGTAGGGTTAGGTTGTGTATTTGAGACCTTTCTTGTTTCTTGAGAAAGGCTTGTTATGTTATATACTTTCCTCTTAGGACTGCCTGTGTTGTGTCCCAAAGATTTTGAACAGTTGTGTTTTCATTTTCATTTGTTTCCATGAATTTTTTAAATTCTTGTTTAATTTCCTGGTTGACCCATTCGTTCTTTAGTAGGATGGTCTTTAGCCTCCATGTATTTGAATTCTTTCTGACTTTCCTCTTGTGATTGAGTTCTAGTTTCAAAGCACTGTGTTCTGAAAATATGCAGGGAATGATCCCAATCTTTTGGTACCGGTTGAGACCTGATTTATGACCTAGGATGTGATCTATGCTGGAGAATGTTCCATGGGCAGTAGAGAAGAATGTGTATTCTGCTGCTTTGGAATGGAATGTTCTGAATATATCTGTGAAGTCCATTTGGTCCAGTGTGTCATTTAAAGTCTTTATTTCCTTGTTGATCTTTTGCTTAGATGAGCTGTCCATTTCAGTGAGGGGTTGTCTATGTTGCTTTTAGGGTCTCTTTTTGCTTAGAGGACCCCTTTCAAGATTTTCTGTAGGGCTGGTTTTGTGTTTGCAAATTCCTTTAGTTTTTGTTTGTCCTGGAAGCTTTTTATCTCTCCTTTTATTTTCAATGACAGCCTAGCTGGATATAGTATTCTCAGCTGCATATTTTTCTCATTTAGTGCTCTGAATATATCATGCCAGTCCTTTGTGGCCTGCCAGGTCTCTGTGGATAGGTCTGTCGCCAATCAAATGTTTCTACCATTGTAGGTTACAGATCTCTTGTCATGAGCTTCTTTCAGGATTTTCTCTTTGTCTGTGAGACTCGTAAGTTTTACTGTTAGATGTTGGGGTGTTGACCTATTTTTATTGATTTTGAGGGGGGTTCTCTGTGGCTCCTGGAATTTGATGCCTGTTTCCTTCCTCAAATTAGGGAAGTTCTCTGCTATAATATGCTCCATTATACCTTCTGCCCCTCTCTCTCTTTCTTCTTCTTCTGGGATCCCAATTATTCTAATACTGTTTCATCTTATGGTATCACTTATCTCTCGAATTCTGCCCTCGTGATTCAGTAGTTGTTTATCTCTCTTTTTCTCAGCTTCTTTATTTTCCATCATTTGGTCTTCTATATCACTGATTCTCTCTTCTGCCTCATTTATCCTAGCAGTTAAAGCCTCCATTTTTTATTGCACCTCATTAATAGCCTTTTTGATTTCAACTTGGTTAGATTTTAGTTCTTTTATTTCTCCAGAAAGTGTTTCTCTTATATCTTCCGTGCTTTTTCAAGCCCAGCTAGTATCTTTAAAATCGTCATTCTAAACTCCTGTTCCGACATCTTCCTAATGTCTGTATTGATTCGGTCCCTGGCAGTCGGTACTGTCTCTTGTTCTTTTTTTTGAGGTGTTTTTTTCCGTCTTGTCATTCTTCCAGAATGTGGTCGCTTTTCTGTTCAGAGATTTGCTGTTTTTCTTTTCTTCGATTTCCTCTTGAATTCATAGGTGTTCAGAATGGTTTGATCCCTATCTAGCTGAATTCCTGGGACTAGACGAAATTTAGGTCTCCTACCCAGAGGTATCTTTTTAATGATAATCTGATTCCCATTCCTTTTCTACTGTGTTTGTGTATATGTCTGTATACACACAAACACACACACTTAAAAAAAAATGCAAAATAAAAACAATGCTCAATGTCTTCCAATTGTATCTTAGCAAAAAACCAAAATACTCAACTAGTATTGGGCTCCATATAATTTAGACTCTCTTGAGCTTTGTTTTCATTTTATACCACCCCTTTTTATCCCAGACCCACATGTAAGAGGCAACCTTTTAAATGCCTTTTTTTTTTTTTTGCCAATTTCATTGTGGTGTAATTGACAAAATAGTAACAGATTTAAAGTGTACATTGTGATGATTTGATATACCTATAAACTCTGAAAGCATTCCTCTCATTTATTTAGTTAATATATTCTTCCATCTATCTATATCAATTAATTGGTTTTCAAGTTTTCTCTGACATTTAAGTTGTATTCTCAGCACATTTCAATTATATAATATGGTGTTATTAACTGTGGTCACTGTGTTATACAGCAGATTTTCCAACCTTATTCATCTTATAGCTGAAAGTTTATATCCTCTCCCTATTCCCCGTCCCATCCCTGACAATCACTTTTCTACTCCATTTCTATGAATCTGACTTTTTAAAAATTAGATTGCCCATATAAGTGATAACATGTAGTATTTTATCTTTGTTTGGCTTATGTCACTTAGCATAATGCACTCAAGGTCCATCCATGTTGAAAATGGCAAGATTTACTTCTTTCTCATGGCTGAATTATATTCTAGTGTGTGTATGTGTGTATGTGTATTACATCTTCTTTATCTATTCATCCATTGATGAAACTGAGATTGTTTCTATGTCTTGGTTATTGTAAAAAATGCTGCAATGAACATGGGGATACAGATATCTCTTTGATATCCTGTTTTCTTTCCTTTGGATATATATATCCAGAAGTAGGATTGCTGGATCATCTGGTAGTTCTATTTTTTTTAAATCTTTTTTTTAAAGATTTTATTTATTTATTTGAGAGAGAAAGAATGAGACAGAGAGAGAGCATGAGAGGGGGAGTGTCAGAGGGAGAGGCAGACTCCCTGCTGAGCAGGGAGCCTGATGTGGGACTTGATCCCGGGACTCCAGGATCATGACCTGAGCTGAAGGCAGTCACTTAACCAACTGAGCCACCCAGGTACCCTGGTAGTTCTATTTTTAATTTTTTGAGAAACCTTCATACAGTCTTCTTTAGTGGCTATATCAATTTACATTTTCACCAGTAGTGTGCAAGGTTTCCCTTTTCTCTACATTCTTACCACTACTTGTTAATTCTTGTCTTTTTAATGATAGGCATTCTAGTAGGTGTGAGGTGATAACCCATTGTGGTTTAGATTTGCATTTCTCCTATGATTAGTGATACTGAGCACCTTTACATGTACCTGTTGGCCAGCTGCATGTCTTCCTTGGAAAAATGTCTATTCAGTTCTTCTCCCCATTTTTTAAAAAGATTTTTTTCTTACTGAGTTATATATTTTGGATATTAGCCTCTTATCAGATACATAATTTACAAATATATTCTCCTATTCTGTAGGTTACCTTTTAGTTTTGTTGATGATTTCCTTCACTGTACAGACGCTTTTTAGTTTGATGTAGTCCCACTTGTTTATTTTTGCTTTTCTTGCCTTTGCTTTTGGTGTCAAATCCAAAAAATCATTGCCAAGACTGATGTCAGGGACTTTACTGTGTGTGTTTTCTTCTAGGAGTTTCATGGTTTCAAGTCTTTCATTCAAATCTTTAATTTACTTTAAATTGATTTTTTGTATATGGATGGAGCTAGTGGTCTAGTTTCATTCTTTTGCATTGTGGCTACTCAGTTTTCCCAGTACCATTTGTTGAACAGCTATCCTTTCCCCAGTGTATATTCTTGTCTCCTTTGTCGTAAATATATGTATTGAGTTTATTTCTGGGTTCTCTATTCTATTCCATTGATCAATGTCTCTGTATTTATGCCAATACCATACTATTTTGATGACCAATAGCTTTGTAATATAGTTTGAAATCATGAAGCACATTGGCCTCCAGCTTTTTCTTTCTTAAGATTGCTTTGGCTAGTAGGTTTTTTGTTTGTTTGCTTGTTTGTTTGTTGGTTGGTTCTAGACAAATTTTAGGATTGTTTTTTCTACTTCTGTGAAAATTGCCTTTGGAATTTTGATAGGGATTGCACTCTATCTGTAGATTGCTTTGGATAGTATGCACATTTTAACAATACTAATTCTTCCAATCCATGAGCATGGAATATCTTTCTATTTATTTGTGTCAGTTAAATTTTCAATTTCAATTTCTCTCATCAGTTTCTTACATTTTTCAGTGTACAGATCTGTCATGTTCTTAGTTGAATTTATTCCTGGGTATTTTATTACTTTTGGTGCAATTGTAAATGTGATTATTTTCTTTCTCTTCTTGATAGTTTGTTACTAGCATATAGATATGGACTAGATTTTTATATGTTGATTTTTTATCCTACAACCTTACTGAATTTGTTGATTAGTTCTAATGGCTTTTTGGTGGAACTTTTAGGATTTTCTGTATATAATATCATTCATCTGCAATTAGCAACATTTTTACTTCTTCTTTTCCTAGATAGATGCCTTTAATTTCTTCTTATTGCCTAATTTCTCTAGCTAGAACTTTCAGTACTATGTTGAATAAAAAAGGTGAGAGTAGGTTTCTTTTTCTTGTTCCTGATCTTAGAGGTAAAATTTTCAGCTTTTCACTGTTGAGTATGATGTTAGTAATGGACTTGTCCCTTAAGTTGAATTATGTTCCCCCTAAACCAGTTTGGTAAGAGAGTTTTTATCATGAATCGATGTTGAATTTTGTCAAATGCTTTTTCTGAATCTATTGAGATGGTCATATAATGTTCATGTTTCATTTTGTAAATGTGGTGTATTACACTCATTGGTTTGTGGATGTTGAATTATCCTTGCATTCCTGGAATATATCCCATTTGATCATGGTGTATGCTTTTAATGTATTATTGAATTGAATTTGCAGATGTTTTGTTGAGAATTTTTGCATTTATATTCATCAGAGATATTAGCTTATAATTCTCCTTTTCTGTGGTGTCCTTATCTAGTTTTGGTATTGGGGTAATCCTGGCCTTGTAAAATGTGTTTGGAAGCATTCCCACTTCTTCTATTTTTTGGAAGAGTTTGAATTAATTGATATTAATGATTCTTTAAATGTTTGATAGAATTCTCCAGGGAAGTCATCTGGTCCTAGATGTTTCTTTGTTGGGAGGTTTTCGCTTACTGATTCAATCTCCTATCTAATCATTAGTGTGTTCAGATTTTCTATTTCTTCATGATTCAGTCTTGGTGGGTTCTATGTTTCTAGGAATTTATCCATCTCTTAATTGGTCCAATGTTTTTGGCTAATTGTTTTTGAGAGTAGTCTCTTATGATGATCTTCTTTATTTGTGTGGTATCTGTTGTTATGTCTCTTCTTTAATTTATGATTTTATTTATTTGAATCCTCTCTCTTTTTTTTCTTGGTGAGTCTAGCTAAAGGCTTGTTAATTTTGTCTTTTCAAAGAATCAGCTTTAATGTTCATGGATCTTTTTATTGTCTTTTTTTTCTCTATTTCATTTATTTTCACTTTTATCTTTGTTATGTCCTCCTTTCTACTGTCTTCTGGCTAATTTGTTCTTTTTCAAAACCCTTAATGTGTAAAGTTAGGTTGTTTATTTGAGATCTTTCTTGTTTCTTAATATAGGCATTTATTGCTATGAACTTCCCTGTTAGAACTGCTTTTGCAGCATCTTATAAATTTTGGTATATTATATTTCTATTGTCATTTGTTTCAAGGTATTTTTTAATTTCTCTTTTGTTTTCTTCTTTGATCCATTGGTTGTTCATGTTGTGTAATCTCCAAAATTTTGTGCATTTTTGTATTTTTGTTTTCTTGTAATTGATTTCTAGCTTCATACCATTGTGGTCAGAAAAGATGCTTGATTGACTACAGTCTTCTTAAATTTATTAAGACTAGAATTGTGGCCTAATATATGATCTCTTATGGAGGATGTTCCATGTGTACTTGAGAAGACTGTGTATTCTGTCACTTTTGGATAAATATTCCATAAGTCCATCTGGTTTCATATGTAGTTTAAGTTCATTGTTTTCTTAGTGATTTTCTGTCTGGACATCTATCCATTGCTGAAAATGGGGTATTGAAATCCCTTACTATTATTGTATTGCTGTCTAATTTTTCCTCATGTCCCTTAATAAATACTTTATATTTTTAGGTACCTCTATGGTGGTTGCATAATTATTTACGAATGTTATGTCCTCTTGTTGGATTGACCCTTTTATGATTATATAATGACCTTCCTTGTCTCTATTACAGTCTTTGGCTTAAAGTCTGTTTTGTCTTATATAAGTAGAGTTACCCCTGCTTTCTTTTGATTTCCATTTGCATAGAGTATTTTTCCATCCCTTCACTTTCAATCTGTGTGTGTTCTCACACTTGAAGTGAGTCTCTTCTAGGCAGCATATAGTTGGGTCTTGTTTTTTCATCCATTCAGGCACTGTATGTTTTTTGATTGAAGAATTTAATCTATTTACATTTAAAATATTTATTGATAGGTATACACTTACTGTTTGTATTTTGTTGTTTTCTGTATCTCTTCCTTTGTGATTTGATGATTTTCTGTAGTGGTATGCTTAGATTCTTTTCTCTTTATTTTTTGTGTATCTGTCATAGGTTTTTGATTTGTGGTTATCATGAGGCTTCTATAAAATATCTTGCATTTATAGCAGTCTATTGTAAGCTGATTACAACTTAAGTTCAAAGTCACATTAAAGCTGTATGTTTTACTCTTTCCTCAACTAGTTTTAATGTTTTCAGTGTTACAACTTACATCTTTTTACCTTGTGTATCCATTAACAAAAATTGTAATTATATTTCTTTTTAATAAATTTGTTTTTAAATTTTATACTAAATCTATAAATGACATGCCTACAATCATTACAACATTAGAATATTCTGAATTTAACTATATATTTGTCTTTACTGATATGATTTATACTTTAATATGTTTCTTGATTCTAATCACCATTCTTGTTTTTCACCTTGAATAACTCCCTTTAGCATTTTGTGTAATACTGGTTTAGTGGTGATGAACTCCTTCAGCTTTTGCTTTTCTGGAAAACTTTATCTCTTCCTCAGGTCTGAAGATAAGTTTGCTGGGTAAAGTATTCTTTGGTGGGACTTTTTTTTTCTTTCAGCACTGTGACTGTATTATGCTTCTCTTTTCTGGCTTGCAAAGTTACTGCTAAAAAATCTACTGAGAGTGTTATGGGAGCTTCCTTGTATGTATCAAGTTGTTTTTCTCTTGTGCTTTTGAGATTCTCTCTTATTTTTAATTCTGACTGTTTAATTATGTTGTATCTCAGTATAGGTTTCTATGTGTTCATTTCATTTGGAACTTCCTGTCTGGATGTTTGTTTCTCTGGATATCTGTTGCTCAGCTAGGAAAGTTTTCATTCATTATTCCTGCCCCTTTCTCTGTCCTTTTTCTGAGACCTCTGTAATGCAAATATTGATCTGCTTGATGGTGTACTGTAAGTCCCTTAAGTTGTCTTGACTTTTTTTCATTCTTTTTTCTTTTTGCTCCTATGACTGGATGAATTGTGTTGCCTTGTCTTTGATTTTGCTGGTCCTTTCTTCTGCTTGATCTAGTCTGATTTTAAACCCTCTATTGAATTTTTCATCTCTGTTATGTATTCTTCAACTCTGTGATTTTTATTTGGTACTTTTATTTTATTTTATTTTTTTAAATTTTTTTTTATTTGCAAGAGAGAGAATGAGAGAGACCATGAGAGGGAGGAGGGTCAGAGGGAGAAGCAGACTCCCTGCTGAGCAGGGAGCCTGATGTGGGACTCGATCCCGGGACTCCAGGATCATGACCTGAGCCGAAGGCAGTCGCTTAACCAACTGAGCCACCCAGGCACCCTATTTGGTACTTTTAAATATTTTCTGTCCTTTTGTTGAAATTCTCACTTTGTTCATGCATTGTTCTCTTGACCTCGGTAAGCATCTTTATTACCATTTATTTGGACTCTTTATCAGGTGTATAAAGAATTATTTCTCTTTCATTAAGGTCTATTTCTGGAGTTTCATCTAGTTCTTTTGTTTGGAACATATTCTTTTACTTCAGTTTACTTGATTCTTTGTGCTAGTTTCTGTGTATTAGGTAAAATAGCCATCCCTCTCAGTCTTGATAGAGTGGTCTTGTGTAGGAGATGAACTTTCTTCTTCAGTCCAGCCCTAGCTCTTGGTTGTCTCTCAAATCTTTATGATTGCCCACGCCTTCTTTTTTGTTCTTAGTGGCTCCCAGTAGTTGGATGTGTGCCACAACCTGTCATTGTTCCAGAGGTGTAGATCTCTGTCAGCACTTAGTTGCAGGCTGATTTGAAGCCCTGCCTTCAGGCAGCAGATTTTAAAATACGGAAGTAACACTCTTTTTAGAGAAAGACTGGGAGATGGGCATTTCTGTCTGCTCCCTCTTTCTTGAGCCCCAGCGTGGTAGCTGGTTAAGAAGTTGTCTTTGTTTAGGGCACCTGGGTGGCTTGGTTGCTTGTGTCTGCCTTTGGCTCAGGTCATGATCCTAGGGTCCTGGGATAGAGACTTGAGTTGGGCTCCCTGCTCAGTGGGGAGCCTGCTTCTCCCTCTCCTTTTACCCCTCCCACTTGTTCTCTCTCTCTCTCTCAAATAAATAAATAAAATAAAGAAGTTGTGTTTGTTTGCTATACTCCCGTGGGACCTGCAAATGCAAGCCCTGCTGGCCGCCAGAGCCAGGCAATCAAGGAGTGTATCTCCTGGTGGTTTCTACAAAAGCAGGAGCACCAGACATGTGTATAATTTGTTCTAAGGAGACACTGGCAACCTGGAGCTGGCCAGGGGTAGAGCATGGAGGCAGTACCGCAGGCCTTCAGGGTCTCCAGAAAGGATCACAGTTGGCCCTTAGATGTTTATTGAATTAGAAGCATGCCCCTCAGGCTGGCAGCTTTTAAGATATGTAAATGGACTTTTTTCAAGGAAAGACTTAAAGATGGATGTTTCTGACTGCTGTTATCTGTGCTGAGCGTAGAGTTATAGCTGGTTAAGAACCGTTTCTTTATTTTCTACAGTTTCATTGTAACTGCAAATGCAAGACTTGCTTGCCACCACAGCCAAGCGACCTAAGAGTGCATCCTCTGTACAGCAGTTACAAAAACTGGGGATCCAGACATGTGCACAAACTCCTTTCAGTGTGCTATCAGTGACTTGGAGTTAGGTAGGGGAAGACTGTGGAGATGACTCTTGCCAGCCTCCTCAGTCTTCAGGGAGCATCGGAGTTGGCCTTAGTTGTATGCTAAATTAGGAGCCTGATACTCTGGCTGCAGCTATAAAATATGCAAATAGTCCTCTTTCAGGGAAAGAATGGGAGATGGATATTTCTGTCTGCTGCCTCTGCACTGAGCTCTGTTTTGACGTGGGATTTTTCTTGTTTGCCTGATTTGTAGGAGTCACTCAGCTAGTTTCTGTATTTTTTTCAAGGGAATTGTTCTGTGTGTAGCTATAAATTTGATGAAGGATAGTTGGAAGGCAGGCAGGCAGGGACAAGCCCCCTCTCACCTCCAGTGCCCAAAGAGTAAACCACCCTTAAAAGGATTTTACACCACCCTGGAAAGAGCCCTCCACCCTTCCCCAGGTGATAGATAGGTGACAAAAACCTGATTGGATGACAGGTGCTGGGAGGGTTAATCAGATTAAAACAGCTTGCCAACAAGCCCATAAGAACCCCTAGATGCAGAAAATCTGGTGGCAACCCCTTTGGGTCCCCTCCCTCTTCAGGAGCTTTGTACTATCACTTTTCTATCACTCAATAAACCTTGCTTTGCTGCCCACCACTCTGTCTGGTCTACCTCTTCATTCTTGCAAGTGGTGTGACCAAGAACTGCGGGTACCGATGGAGAAAAAATCCTGTAACAGATTCAGTGTGTCTATGGGAGGGGCTGAGTTCAGGAGCTTTCTATGTTGCCATTGGACCAGAGGGAGCATTATTATTGTTTTATATAGTGTTTATTTAAATTTATCCAGAGTCTAATCTTTCCTTATTGTCATTTTTTCTGTATCTTAGGCCTTTTTTTTCTTTTTGCGTTCAGTCCTTTTTGAAAAATTCTTTTTTTTTTCCATTGAGGTGTTGCAGGGAAATTATAAAAATTAAAATAAGAATTATTAAAGAAAACCTAAATAATTGATATATGTATCATTTTGATTTGTAAGAAACCAATATAAAAATATCAGTTCTCCCCAGATTTATCTATGGATTCAATGTATTTCCAATGGAAATTCCAAAAGCATTTTTCATTGGTACTTGATGAGTTAACTTAAAATGTATATTGAAAATTATAGAGCTAAGAATAACCATGGTATTGCTGAAGAAGTACTCTTGAAGAAGACTTGCTTTATTATATATATGACTTATTATGAGACTAGTGTAAAGAATTCTTAGTATGGTACTGATACAGAGATAGACAAATTGACCAATGGGATATGATTGGAAGTCCAGAACAAATTCACATGCCTGTACAACAGAAGTGGTCTGGCTGATTAATGGGGAAAGAAAGGACTATTCAATAAACCTAGGTAGAAAAAAAACTGCTTTACTTCATGGAAAAAAACTGAATATTTACCTTCTACCATACACAGAAATAAACTTCACATTCATCAGGACTTAAATGTCAAATTCAAAGTTTAATATGTTTAGTAAAAACATATTGGAGGATATTATTTGAAGCTTATGATATGGAAAGTTATTTTGAGCAAATTACAAGGAATGTTTATTATAAAAGGAAAGTTTTAAATCATGACCTTCCTGGGGCACCTGGGTGGCTCAGTCGGTTAGGCGTCTGCCTTCTGCTCAGGTCATGATCCAAGGGTCCTGGGATCGAGCCCCGTGTGGGGCTCCCTGCTCAGCGGTAAGCCTGCTTCTCCCTCTCCCACTCCCCCTGCTTGTGTTCCCTCTCTCACTGTCTCTCTCTCTGTCAAATAAATAAATAAAATCTTTAAAAAAAATAAATCATGACCTTCCTTTCATCAAAAGAAATACTAAATAAAATGGAAAAGTGAAGCTATAAGTTTGGAGAAGATGAACGGATGTCAAGAATATATAAAGAATTCTTACATATTGTTAAGAAAAGGACAATTTGTTCAAGTCACACAATGCAGTCTTATTCAGGACTCAAAATGATTTACCAATAGCTACATAGTCATATCTGTCAATGGACGAATCTTAGCAATATAACTTTGAATGAAAAAAGTTAAAAAAATTACTTATAGCATGATACATGGTTTTTAAAGTTAAAGTAGGCTTTCTAAGAATACAGACACAAACACAGTAAGAAGCAAGGAATGATGAAAAGAAATGTAGAATAGTGGTTTTTATCTTGTGTGGCAATCGGCAGGGAACAGAGTATGGTAGGCTCATACAGGTGGATGCAAATTATTGCCAGGTTTCTAGTTTTCATGTTAAATTATGCCTTCCTGGGTATTGATTATATTATAAACAAACAAGCAAACAAACTCAAATGAATGGAGAAGGCTTTGCATGGACCGATAATGAGAATATGACATGGACCACAAATTATAATGAATTCAGTTTGGATCCATTAAAAGCAAAGCAATAAAATCAGGCAGTAGCTAGATGAAGTGGAGTAAAGGTGCTTCAGGCAGAGAGAACAGTAAATACACAAGTCTTGCAGTTGGAAAGCTTTGAGTGGATATTCCAGGAAGTAAAAAAGGCCTGATTAGAGTGAAATGATGAAAGAGGACAGAGGCCTAGAAACTGGCTGGAGAGATGTGCAAGTGAAAGATCATGCAGGATCCTGTTTACAATGTCAAGTAGTTTCGATTTCATTCTAAATACATTAAGAAGCTATTGATAGGTTTTAAGCAAGGACAAGATATATCAGTGCATGCTTTTTAAGAGTTAGGTTGACTGGAGTGTATGGAATGAATGAAAGTGGGATGAGAATGAAAGGTGTCATGGAGACCAGTTATGAGGCTTTTGAGGAGCACAACTCAGAGATAATGCTGAGGTTTTCTAAGGCAGTGACTGTGCAGAGGAGTGGACAGACAGAATTTTTTTACTGAAATTGCTTAAGTAATATGGAGTGTTTGATGTGAGGAATTATTAGTTGAGAGAGATGGAAAGAAAAAAAGGAATGTGTATTTTAGAGTTTTGAGAAAGGGTAGGCCTTGGTGGATGGATGGATTTTTATTCAATGTTAATTCCAGCTCAGCCTAACATAGTTGTGTCAAGTTCAGCTTTCTACCTTAGGCCACTATTGCTGCTTAAGGGATTTTTTTTTCTTCTGGGATGGACAAGGGGGAAGGAAGTAAAGATGAGATGGGGAAAGAAGAAAGAACTATATTATATAAGGGAGTCATTATTATTTCTTAATGAATGTGAGTTGCTAGGTCATTTTATACGGTAGTTAGTAATAAAACAGTAATTTCTATTTTACCTGCCACAATTTTTAGATTTTATACTTTCAAAGTTGTTTTCTGTAAACTTCAAGAGTCATTGACCTATGTCAATGTTACTGTGTTTAGTAATGATCATATAAAATGTTAGATGTACTTAAAAGGAAAAAGAGATCTGAATTTGAATATCTTTTCTGTAGATATATTAAGTCTATAAGCCAAGAGGTTCACTGTGGTTGTAGTATGTGGGTGTTTCAGAACAAAAGTAATTCCAACATTATCCAGATGAATAGACAGTAACAAAAATAAGCTTATTCTTAATCTAGACCTATAATTGAGCTAGTGAGTGTTTATTTCCTGCTTCATTTCTGTGACTTCTCTTCATGTGCAGAGCAAATATCCCTGACCCATATATTCTGTATTCATGGCACTGATATTGCATTGATACTTATTCTTAAGTGATTTAGTCTTTTATAAATGGACTTCTGAAAGCAAAAAGCTGGTTCTTGTTCTTGTAATTTTCCTCAATGATTTAAGTGATGGAACAGAGACCATGAACATCAAACTTATAGATGGCATCAGGCTGTCATTTTAAGCACTGTGTTAGAATTCAAAACGATTCTGGCTAAATAGAAAAGAGAGTTCAAATGGAAAGAATTCAAATTTTGATGGAATATGTATGATACTATATGATATATGATAGGAAAGAATTAGACATTGAAATGAGAAGGGGCTGGGGGTGGTAATAAGCCATTTGGAGAACCCCCTGTAAGTGAATGTCCCATATACTTTCTTGTGCACCAACTAACAATATGATATGAAGAAGTTAGTACTAGTATAACATAGTATACTACTTTCATCAGAAATGAGCCTGGTGAAGATAGTGCTTTATTAAGTGATGATTTTGTCCACTTTTGACAACAAATAGTAAAATAGGCACTGCATTTAACTTATGTTATCGATAGATATGTTTATATTATCAATAGATAACAAATCGGATTATATTATTTATAGAGATGGTATCCATAGGCACTTAATTATTGATGAAGACAATAAAATATTAGTTTTTAATATCTGAACATATATTCTAGAATAAGAACTCTATGCATTTATTCTTCAGATAATTTCAGCATATATATTTACTTCAAGTAAAATACTTACATAGTGTGTTCTGATATCTTCTATTTACTTTGCTAAGGGAGAGATAAGAACCCTTCAGCCATGTGGCCAAGAAAATAATCTTTGTTCTGCTCCAGGGTGGAGTTCTTTGTTATCTCTGTTTCTCTAATCCCTTCCAGCTTGTCCCACCAGCTATCTTTTGCTTGAGCACTCCTACCATTAGGCTTACCCTCTGCCTGTGTCTTCCACGTCCACAGTGGATGTGGAGAAAGAGCCATTCCTCGATGGCAGTCCAGATTGAAAATGGATCTCCCATTGTGTAACATTGTGATCCTTCTGGAGAAACACCAGGAAGCAGCAGTTGAATATTTTAATTCTGCATGTTGATATGAACAATAAATACTCCATTTTGAAGCTTCAGGTTTTAGAGTGTTTTTGTAAAATCTGTATTTGGCATTTAAATAATCGAATAATTGAATTTCAGGAATGAGACGTTTAGGAGTAACTTTTCAAGATGTGTTTAATTCCTTATATCCCATTCTTGAAAGGTGATCATTCAGGTTCTACTTGATTACTAGCTAAAGGGGATGCTCAGTCTCTGAGGCAGACCATTTTAGTGTTGGATGACTTTAGTGGTTAAATTCTTATAATCTTCTTTCTTAGATAGATGTTATTGAATTCTTGAAGTTAATAACTCCACAACCTATTGGCTTCTTATTGTTCTTAGAATAAAAACAAATTCTGTATTATGGCCTACTAGTAATTTATAGTCTGGCCATGCCTGTATCTTCAGCTTTATGTTATATGATTCTTAACCAGTCAGTTCTAGCCACACTGTTTTTTTTAGTTTTTCTTTTTTTTTATTTGATTCTTTTTTTTTTTTAAGATTTTATTTTTAATTATTTGACAGAGAGACACAGAGAGAGGTGGGAGAGGGAGAAACAGGCTCCCTGCTGAGCAGGGAGCCGGATGTGGGGCTCGATCCCAGGACCCTGGGATCATGACCTGAGCTGAAGGCAGATGCTTAACGACTGAGCCACCCAGGTGCCCCTCTTTATTTGATTCTATAGGGTCTTTCCATGTGCTGTTCTTCAGCCTAGAAGGCTCTCTTCCCAATCTCCTTTCACCTTTCACCAAACTAACCTTTATCTTTAGATTTTAGCAGAATCATTTCAGTTGATTCTTCTATGACCTTCCTGATTAGATTAAATCCTCTTGTTATATACACTCATGGTGCTCTGTACCTCTTCTTTTAGCTTATATCACAATTGTGGTTCTAATTAATCAATGATTAATAGATGAATGGCTTAAAAAATTTTTTTTAAATTTATTTGACAGAGAGAAAGCGAGAGACGGAGCACAAGCAGGGGGAGTGGGAGAGGGAGAAGCAGGCTTCCCCCTGAGCAGGGAGCCCGATGCGGGGCTCAATCCCAGGACCCTGGAATCATGACCTGAGCTGAAGGCAGATGCTTAATGACTAAGCCATCCAGGCACCCCGATGAATGGCTTTTTAACCCATTACCCCAGTGTTTTTGTTCACTATATGCTATTAGTACATACAGCGTCTGCCACATGGCAACTCTGAAGTAAATATTTGTTGAATGAAATGATCATAGGTCTGCCTTTTGGATATGTAGGAAAATTTTACTTCTACATGGTAATGCTTCAAAAATTTTGAGACAGCTAGATTTTTTTTTCTCTCAGAAGAAAAGGTTCCATATATCTTATCTTTAAATTCTCTTTCTATGACAAACGAGAGCTTTCCACATCTTGGTTGCTTGCTCTCCTCTGCATGCATTCAGGTAGTCAATGTGCTTCATACATTGAGGCAGTTAGTTCTGAAAATAATGCTCCCAAATTGTGAGAATGCTTTCAGGTTTTAGAAATTCATGTTAGAATAAGAAATAGCTTTTGTGAGCTAAACTAGTCTCTTGAGTGTGATATTTTAGGCTTTTGGTTCCTTTAGCATGCATTGGTTTAATTTCTATATAAGTTGTCTTTTGAAGAAAAGCTGTAGTTCTTGTTTCTTTCCAGGACTTAGGTGCAGACAGAATTAGGATTCCTCGTACCATGAGTAAAAGAAATCCATCTATGTAAACCATGAAAAATCACTGAAATTTTTTGTGTAAGTGAAACCATAAGCTTCAAAATCAGTGATACAGAGTAAAGATTTCCTGGACAGCATTTCATGATAAAAACCCACTTTTACCCTTCTCGTGTTTTAGGAGGAAGCAAAACAAAAAGTGGGAAAATATGACGATCTTAAATAAACTATATTACTTTTTAAATGTTTCAACATCAACAAAGATAGTTAAGTGTACATATATAAGTAAAGTCAGTTATTGTTAGCCTTCCTCATCTAAATTAATTAACAAGTTAATAAACATTTATTGATTGCTATTTATCAGGTACTAAGCTAGGTATTATTTTTCTGTCTTAGAACAATAGCTTATTTTTCTGATTATAAAAATACAAATTCAAAGTAGAATATTTGGAATATACAGAGATCAAGAAGATATTTACCCTCTACCCAGATATAAATACTGTTAAAACTTTGGTATATTTGTTTTAATTTTTTAATCAACTCAATAAATACTGAGTGTATATTATATTGCTATTTATTATTCTAGAAGCTAGAGATGCATCAGTTCACAAAATAGATGAAATTCTTGTTCTCATGGACCTTATAACTCAGTGAGGAGAGATATAAAACAAATAAAATATTAAATATGTCAGCTTATGCACCATAAAAAAATAAGGCACAATAGGGAGATAAAGAGTGTTATGTAAGGTAGAGAGAAGACATTTCTGTAAAAGTGACATTCCTGCCCAAACCAGGAATTTCTGAGCAAATATCTGGTTCTAGAGTGGATCAGGCAGAGAGAATAGCAAGCGCAAAGGCCCTGAGGTAGGAATATGCATGGCATATTGGAGAAACAGCAAGCATGACAGTATGACTGCAACAGAATGTTTGAGCAGAGGAAGGATGTGATCTGATTTATGTTTTAAAAGACCCACTCTGGATACTCTATGAAGAATAGGCAATGGGGGAAGGTGGTAGAAGTAGGGAGACCAGTTAGGAGACTACTGCAGTAGAACACAAAGAGAATATTAACTTAGACCAAAGAGGTGAGAAGTGGGTAGATGTTGGATATATTGTGATCAGCGGCATTAGGATTTGCTGATGGATCATAAATAGGGGAATAAGAGAAAAAGTGTCAAGTAAAACTATAATTTTTTATCAATCTTTTAAAATTTAACATTTTTTGAAAACAAAAAAGTATATAATTGTAAAGTATAATTAATACCCATAGAGCAAACATCTGTGTAATTCCTGTGCGGATTAAGAAATAGAACACTAACACTATCCCCAAAGCCTCACTTATGTCTTCCCAATTTCTAACTTTTTTCTTAGTCCTAGAAGCATCTGTTATCTTGAGTTTTATGGTTGTCATTTTTTTTTGCCTTTTCTTTAAAGCTTTATCACTTCTGTATGCATCCCTAAATATATAGTTTAGTTAGCTTGCTTATGAACATTATATGAATTGAAAAAAATTATGTATTCTTTTGGGTCTTTATTCTTTTTTTTTTCAGCAAAATAATTTTATTTTCTAACACACGGTAAACATATACATCCAACATGCACTCGTCTTGCACATTTATTCACAAATGGTGACTTCCAAATTACAACTGCTTTGATATTGAAACATGTACTAACAGTTATCTTAGTTGAGATATGAAAAATGCTTTTAGATGCATAACATTCTGAATATATTGGTCGCAGCAGAATTTGCTTTAGTTAGATTAGTTCTATGAATTTAAAGCTTTGAAAAGCTACTACTTTTGCATCTAATACTCCAGATGAATAAGATGCAGCAATATCAGCTTGTATTCCGCAGAATATTCATTTTTCTGGTGATGGAACCACTTATCCACATCTCTTGGTACTGTGCAGGCAGATTCGCATGGTGGTGGTAAAGCATCCACAATAGCTTTGGCAGCATCGGGATCACACTTGAAGGGGCTCTCAGACACTGTAGTATTCATGCAACTGAGTCCCTTTCGATCGGTTTTCTTTGTCACTAATGCTCTCCAATGGTCATGAGTGCTTTTAATAGTATCAATTGCAAAGTCCTTATCTTTAAATTCTGCATTGAAAGCAAACTGGTTTTCTGGTTTCCATCAGGAACCTTGTACCTTCTAAACCAGTCCACAGTAGCTTCCAGGTAGCCAGGTTTCAGCTGCTTGACATCATTAATATCATTGTAATTGGCTGCATCAGGATCATCCACATTAATGGCAATGACTTTCCACTCAGTTTCCCCTTCATTGATCATAGCCAGTATGCCCAGAACTTTCACCCTAATTATTTCACCTCTTGCACATACCTTACTTCCAATTTCACACACATCAATGGGGTCATTGTCACCACAACAGCCAGTGTGTTTGTCATTGTGTCCTGGGTCTTCCCAAGTCTGGGGGATGGCAGCATAGTTCCAGATATATCCTTTATAAGGGAACAAATTTGCAACGTTATGGAGTTTTCCTTTTTTCACATCTTGTTTAATTGGGTTTAAAGGATCCTTTGTAGCTATCTCCATTTTTGCATTAGACCAGCGTGGTACTTCAAATACCATGTGGAACACATCCTTATCTGCATAAATTGGAACATCATGAAATGGAGATATATATTGTCCTTTTTCATTTTTGAGGAAGACTCAGTACTGGAGGGTGAAGGGCGCGGTGCGTTTCTCGCTGCTGAAGCTGTTCATGGTGCCCATGACTAGCCACTGCTGCCGCCGCCGCCACCGCCACAGAGCCACTCTAGGGTCTTTATTCTTTCATACAGGATTGTTTGTGAGATTCAGCTATGTCGTAGGGAATAGTTAATAGTTAATTTGTTTATTTTTATTGCTGTATTGTATTCTGTAGTATGATTATGCCATAATGTATCCACTCTTCAGCTGATAAACAACTAAGAAAATTTTTGTATGTGTATCCTGTTGCACATGGGTTTTTATAGGGTATATTTCTTTTTTTTTTAAAAAAGGTTTTATTTATTCATTCATGAGAGACACAGAGAGAGAGAGAGGCAGAGGCAGAGGGAGAAGCAGGCTCCCCAAGGAGCAGGGAGCCCGATGTGGGACTGGATCCCAGGACCCCGGGATCATGACCTGAGCCAAAGGCAGACGCCCAACCATATAGGGTATATTTCTAAAAGACAAATTGCTGATTTCAGAGAATGTGATTCTTCATTTAAGTAGGTATTGCTGAAGTGTTTCCAAAATGTACGATTTTAGACTTCTGCAACAGTGGTGATTTCACATTGTTCCATATTTTTGCCCAAACTTATATTATTAGTACTTTTGTCAGTCTAGTGGATAGGCATTGGCTCATTGTGGTTTTAATTTGCATTGCTTTAATTACTAATGAAGTTAAAAATCGATTTGTATGTTTTTTGGCCATATATATATATATATATATATATATATATATATGGTAAAGTGCCTGTTCAAGCTTTTTGACCATTTTTCTACTAGGCTGCCTTTTCTTATTGATTTGTGGGAGTTGGTTATTAAATCTGTGAATAAGTTCTTTTTTGTTATTTATACATAATATAGGTATCCTATTTTATGGAATTTTTTTCGTTATTTTTATGGTATCACTTTTACTTTGTGGTTGGTACTTTTTGTGTCTAGGTTTAAAAAAATCTTCCACAACCTGAGGTTATGAATATATTCTCCTGTATTTCTTTGAGAGTTTCATAATTTTGTCTTCTACATTTAGCCTTAACTTTCTCTAAGCTCAGACTCTTTAATGGTTTAGTTTGCAAATGTGCTTCTGAAATCCTTAATTTATCATTTTTATGAGGTTCATTAATCTTTGGACCCTCTAAAGATAAATCACATTGAAGATATTTTCCAGGAGTATTTTGTAAGCTTATATAATATAGAAAAAGTATGTCAGCAGCCTAATGTAGGACACCGCCTGATTTTTAAGATAAAAAACCCTTCAAATTCAAACACTGCTTTTTTTTTTTTCTTCTTGTTTACATATGCTTTTTTACTTAAAGCAATGAAGTGGATGAGATAAAAATTGTGGTTCAGATTTTCCTGGTACTCACATCAACCTAGGTTTTAGGCTGCAAATTTATGACATAACTAAACAGAGTAAGTGATTTTGCTCAGAAAATTATTGAGTATCTCCTTTCCCCCTTATTCAGAGTATGTATAATTTACCAAAAAATCAATAAATGTTATAAAGGAAAATAAAGCAGGGTAAGATAAAAAGGAATGATAGGGATACTTTAGATGAAGTAAAGAGGGTCTCTCTGAGGAAGTGACATTTAAGCAGAAACTGAATGAAATGAGGACTAAGGCCCAAGAAGAGAATTGTGAAGAGAATTCCAAGCAGAGAGAGCAACAACTTCAAATGCTGTAAGATGGAAATGAGCAAAGATGAGGTGTACCTGAAAAGTTTTCAAAGCCAGTTCTAAATCTGCTGGTTTTAATCCACTGTGATGCACCTTATATACTGCCACCATATAATTTTTTCAAGTACTTTTACCAGCTCATCAGTAGCTTGTTCATAAACCTCCTGTTTACTAGTTGTTTCTGGTTATTTATTGATACATTTATTTATATTGGCCTGTCAGTGTGACTTAGGAAAATCATTAACCATAGTTAATTAAATTAATGCCTGTTTTTTGTTGACCTTGTGGGATGACACTTAGAATTGTGTCCTTGAGAAGCCACTCCATCAAAAGTCAATTTGGAATATCTGACCTTGTGACTTTTAATTTGGGGCACATATTTGGAATCGGAGTTTGTTTTTTCTTTCTGTATCTTAACAATATGGTGTGTTTCTCCCTCTCAGCAGTTGTTGAACCACTTATTGTACCTCAGGTCCAACTGCAAGAAAATGACTATTTATCTTTATGAGGTACCTCCCCAGGGCCACTCAGTGACTTTTAGTATGCCTTGTAGTCTATATTTTAAGCCAGATCATCTCAAACATATCCTCCAATTTTGGTGAAAATGTATCTTGCTACTTTTATATAACATGGAAAAAAAGCAAAGAGGAACTTAAATTTATTTATGTGTATTTATTTTCTATACTTTTCCAAAAGGAATTTGAGATGATGAAAAGCGAAACAAAAATTTAAAATATAAATAGAATATCAATATTAAAGGAAAATGGGAATACAAAAAAGAAAAATTTTATTTTATTTTTTATTTAAAAAAATTTTTTTATTTAAATTCAGTTTAGTTAACATATAGTGTATTATTAGTTACCGAGGTAGAATTTAGTGATTCATCAGTTACATCAACACCTACTGCTCATCACATCAAGTGCCCATCCTTAATGCCCATCACCCTGTTACCCTATCTCCCTCCCCACCACCTCCCCTTCAGCAACCCTCAGTTTGTTTCCTTTGGTTAAGAGTCTCTTGTATTTGCTTCCCTGTTTTTATCTTATTTTATATTTTCTTCCTTTCCCCTATGTTCATCTGTTTTCAAAACAAATTTTAAAAGTATAAATGGAATATCAATGGTAAAGGAAAAGGAGAATACAAATAAACATGTGTGGGGGGTACTTTAGTCATGATTTCCCATATTGAATATGAAGATCTGTAGTGTAGTATGTTTAGAACACCACAGTATGTCTTCATCCATTTGGATGGTTCATTTTCAGTAATTATAAATTGGAATAATAAAAAAATAAATAGCTTAACCAACATCAATATCAGTTTTTGTCTTAATTTCTATTCTATTGATCAGACTCTGTTCTGTCTATATCAGACTACTGATACAGGCACCATTTACTGAACACCTACTTACTGTGTGCCAGACATCAAATAGAAACACAAACCTTTTGAAAATATGATTGAGTAGGAATTTTACAAATGAGGAAACTGAAGTTCAGAGGATTTCACAAATGGAAAAAGTGAGGTTGAGATATGTTAATGACTTGCTAAGACCACACAGTGAGGAAGAGTCAGGATTGCAGTGCAGATCTGAGAAAATTTAGTCTCCTACTTACACTATCCATTTTGCCTCTTTCAGAGAAGTTTTACTTAAATGTGCACATAGCATTTTTTTTACCTGTGTTCAGTATAGTTTAAAAGTACTTAAACATGACATTTAGTTTTTATTTCTATGTGCAGTTAAAAAAACTCTAAAGACTCCAGAATAACGTCTTTTTATTTAGTTGTCATTACCATTTATAGGGCACTTGTTTTCTAATCAACTTATGTGTGTTCTTGGTAAAAGTACTCATTCCTCTGGGCCTCATTATGAATTTATATTTTTGAACGTTTTAGTGGCAAAGCAGTTAACATTTGGGGATTTTTTGTTCATTGGTTTAAAAATACTTAAGTGTGTGTTATTTATGGTCTCATTACACATGTGTATCCATAAATAAGATATTTTATTTTGCATATTTCAAGCTATATTTAATGTTATTACATTGCATTTGCCTTGCCATAATTTGCCTTTTTCATTTCATATTATGTCTATGAGATTTCTCCTTATGCATAGCCGTAGCTCCTTTTCATCGATTTTTTTTCCCTATGCTTCATAGTATTTCATTATAAGAGCATTACAAAACTTTCTTTTCCATAGTCTATTGATGAATATCTAGGATGTTTCTTTTGTTTGTTTGTTTATTGTGACTAGAACCTTCTCATACATGCTTTGAGATATATTTGCCTGTGTTTCTCTAAACTAAACACATAGATGTGGAATTACTAGATTATAGTGTCTATCTTACTTTGTGAAATGATAACCCAGTAGGTTAGTTAACATAACCTCATGTAATTACCACGTTTTTGCTGTTGGTGTTATAGTGAGAACATTTAAGATCTACTTTCTCTTAGCAACTTTCACATATACAATATAGTGTTATTAACTATAGTCACCATGTTGCACATTAGATCTGCAGAATTACTCCTCTTGTAACTGGAAGGTTGTACTCTTTGACCAACAACTCTTCCTGCATTCCCCAGCCCATGGCAACCATCAATTTACTCTCTCTGTTAATATGAGTTCAGTTTATTTTAGATTCCACATTTAGATGAAATCATATACCATTTGTCTTTCTTTGTCTCACTTATTTCACTTAGAGTAATGTCCTCAAAGTCCATTCATGTTGTTACAAATGGCAGGATTTCCTTCTTTTTTTTCTTAATGGCTAAATAGTATTCTAGTGTGTGTGTGTGTATACATACCATATTTTCTTTTCTTTTTTCTTTTTGCCTTTATTAAATGACAACATACAGCAACTAGATTCCTCCTGAACCCCAGCCATTTTATGTTATCTGAACATCCTTGACCTGGAGGATTGGGACAGTACATGACAGAAACATTAGACTCATATACTCCTCCTTTCTTTCTTTTTTTTTTTAAAGATTTTATTTATTTATTTGACAGAGAGAGACAGAGTGAGAGAGGGAACACAAGCAGGGGGAGTGGGAGAGGGAGAAGCAGGCTTCCGCCGAACAGGGAGCCCGATGCGGGGCTCGATCCCACGACCCTGGGATCATGAGCTGAGTTGAAGGCAGATGCTTAAGGACTGAGCCACCCAGGCGCCCCTATACTCCTCCTTTCTGATGTGGGGGATTTTAAGGACTAGATGGTCAGGATGATCCCTTCAAATGGAGTAAGTCCTTCAATTGATTAACCCTATTATGAGATAGATTTTTTTTTAGTTGATTAATATTCAAGTCCATGGCAGACAAATCTAAAAAATAGAGTTGACGAAGAGCAGGAAGGGAATGTGGCTCTGGAAGACTGCTATCAATGTTGGAGAACCACTGTTAGTGTATAAGACAAGAATAATGAAATCCAAGGAGTTCCATAATATTTACTTAGAGATGAAAACCAAAGTCTACATGTGGCATGGGTCCAGTATCTCTATCCTTTGGAATCAGAGAGGGAATTAAATAACTCTGGATGCTGTGGGCTAATTAACATATAAAACTCAATACTTTTGGTTTTTCTTATCCATAAGATATCTATATTTGTGTGTTTTTTATTAACAACTATAGTCATAGTCTTCTTACTTTTGACCATGGGAGAGGAGGTGAGTCCTCTGCATTTCTTGTAGAGGGCACTGCATATTTGTTGGAGTGGAGATCACACTAGGTGAAGGTTTGGGGCTTCATGAAAGGTGAGACTGGAAATTGTGCACAGGACTGGAATCTTCATGGCTCCTTTCTCCATCCTCAGTTTTGCCTCCTTAGTGCTTGAACTGCACATGCAGGCTCTCCTAGTCCGAAGCCCCCATGTCCTCAGTACATCTGGAGGGAATGAGGTTCGGATTCTCATCCAGAGCTGCAGGCAGGACCCATGTTTTCTTTATTCATTTATCCAACAGTGGATACTTAGGTTGTTTTCACGTCTTGGCTATTGCAATGATCATGGGGATGCAGGTATCTCTTCAAGATAGTGACTTCCTTTCCTTCAGATAAATATCTAGTAGTGGGATTACTGGATCATATAGTACTGCTTTTAATTTTTTGAGGAACCGCCATACTATTTTCTGTAGAGACCGTAGCAATTTACATTCCTACCAAGAGTATAAAAGGGTTTCTTTCTCTCTTCCCTTTTCTTCTTGTCTTTTTGATAATAGCTATGCTATCAAATGTGAGATGATACCTCATTGTGGTTTTGATGTACATTTCCCTAATGATTAATGACGTTAAACACTTTTTCATGCACTTTTAACCATTTATATGTCTTTTTTTTTTTTTGAAAAATGTCTATTCAGGTCATTTGCTTGTTTTTAATTGGATCATTTGTGGGTTTTTCTTTTCTTCTTTTTTTCCCCCACTCTTCTTTTTTATATATATATATATATTTTTTTGCTCTTGAGTTGTCGGAGTTTCTTAAATATTTTGTATAGGACCCTATAGCAGATATATGGCTTGCAATGATCTTCCTCCATCCTATAGTTTGCTTTTTTATTTTGTTGATTATTTCTTTCGCTATGCAGAAGCCTTTCAGTTTGATTTAGTTCCACATGTTGGCTTTTGCTTTCATTGCTTGTATTCTTGGTGTCTTTCCAAAAAAAATGTTGCCGAGTCCATGTCAAGAGCTTTATTCCTGTGTTTTCTTTTAGGAGTTTTATTGTTTCAGGTCCTACATTCAGACCTTCCTTAATATATTTTGAGTTAATTTTTGTGAGTGATGTAAGATAATGAAAAGAAATTTTTTTTTGGATATGAATATCTAGTTTTTCAAATACTATGTATTAAAGAAACTATCCTTTCTGTAATGAATATTCTTGGCTCCCTTATCAAATATTAGTTGACCATATATGCATGGGTTTATTTCAGTGCTCTCAATTATATTCCATTGGTCTGTTTTTATGGTCGGTACTGTTTTGATTACTACAGATTTATAATACAATTTGATATCAGGAAGTGTGATGACTCCACCTTTATTCTTTCCCAAGATTGCTTTGGCTATTCAGGATCTTTTGTGGTTCCATACAAATTTTAGTATTTTTTTTTTAAATTTCTGTGAAAAAATGCCATTGGAAATTTGATAGGGATTGCATTGAATCCATAGATGGTTTTGGGTAATATAGACATTTTAACAATATTAATTCTTAAATCCATGAACCTGGGATAGCTTTCCATTTTTTTGCATCTTCTTCGACTTCTTTTATTAATGTCTTATAGTTTTCAGTGTACAGGTCTTTCACCTCCTTGGTTAAAGTTATTCATAAGGGGCGCCTGGGTGGCTCAGTTGGTTAGGCGACTGCCTTCGGCTCAGGTCATGATCCTGGAGTCCCGGGATTGAGTCCTGCATCGGGCTCCCTGCTCGGCAGGGAGTCTGCTTTGCCCTCTGACCCTATCCCCTCTCATGTGTTCTCATCTCATTCTCTCTCTCTCAAATAAATAAATAAATAAATAATCTTTAAAAAAATATATTCATAAGTATTTTATTCCTTTTTCATAAGATTGTATTTATTTATTTGACAGAGAGAGAGAGCGCAAGCAAGGGGAGCAGCAGGCAGAGGGAAAAGCAGGGTCCCCACTGAGCAAGTTGCCCAATGAAGGGCTCAATCCTAGGACCCTGGGATCATGACCTGAGCGGAAAGCAGATGCTTAACTGACTGAGCCACCCAGGGTCCCCAGTATTTTATTCTTTCTGATGCAATTGTAAATTATATTGTATTCTTTATAGTAGTCCCCCCTTATTTATGGGGATACATTCCAAATCCCCAGTGGATGCCTGAAACCATGGATAGTACCAAATCTCTATATATTTTATTTTTTTCCTATGTATACATACCCATGATAAAGTTTAACTTATAAATTAGACAGAGTAAGAATTATAACAATAACTAATAATAAAATAGAACAATTATAACAATATATTGTAATAAAAGTGTGAATGTGGTATCTCTCACTCCCTTTATTTTCAAAATATACTATACTCATTATTCTTGTGATAGTATGTGTTGATAACATATTTACATGATGAAATGAGGTGGATGATGTAGGCATTGTGAGGTAGCACTAAGCTACTATTGACCTGTTGATAAGTCTAAAGGAGAATCCTCTGCTTCTGGATTGTGGTTGACTGTGGCTAAGTGAAACGGGGAAAAGCAAAATTGTGTATAAGGTGGGACTGCTGTATTTCTTTTTCAGATTGTTCATAGTGTATAGAAACAACTGATTTTTGTATATTCACTTTGTATCCCTGTGACTTTACTGGATTCATTTATTAGTTCTAACATTTTAGTAGAGTCTTGAGACTTCTATATATAAGATTATGCTATCTTCAAAAAAAAACCCACAGTTTTACTCCTTCCTTTCCAATTTGGATGCCTTTTATTTCTTTTTCTTCCTTAATTGCTCTGGCTCGGAGTTCCAGTATTATGTTGAATAGGAGTGGTGAGAGTAGGCACCCTTATCTTATTCCTCATCTTAGGGGGATAAGGAACATTTTATCATTGATTATTATGTTAGTATGTGTTTGTTGTATATGGCCCTTATTATGTTGTGATATGTTCTTTCTATATCTAGTTTGTTGAGAATTTTTAGTCTGAAAGGATGTTGAATTTTGTTGAATGCCTTTCTGTGTCTATTGAGATGTACGATTTTTATCTTTTATTAATATAGCTTATCACATTGATTGTTTTGCATATATTGAAACATCCTTGCATCCCAGAGATAAGTTCCACTTGATCATGGTATATAATCTTTTTAATATATTGTTGAAGTTTGTTTGCTAATATTTTGTTCAAGATTTTTACAGCTATATTCATCAGGGATATTGCCTTGTAATTTTCTTTTCTTGTGGTATTCTTGTCTGATTTTGGTATCAGGGTAATCCTGGTTTTGTAAAATGAGTTTGAGAGTAATACTTTCTTTTCAATTTTTTGGAAGACTCTGAGAAGGAATGGCTTAATTCTTCTTTAAACATTTGGTAGGATTCCCCAGTGAAACCATCAGGTCCTGGGCTTTTCTTTGTTGGAAAGTTTTTGATTACTGATTCATTCTCCTTACTAGTAATTGATCTGTTCAGTTTTATGAATCAGTCTTCATGATTCAGTCTTGGTAGGTTGTGTGTTTCTAGGAATTTTTTCCATTTCTTCCGGATTATCTAATTTGTTGGTGTATAATTGTTGATAGTAGCCTCTTGTGATTCTTTGTATTTCTGTGGTATCAATTCTAATGTCTCCTCTTTATAATTTTAATTTTTGGGCACTTTTTTTAGCTTGGGAAGTTTGGCTAAAGGTTCGTCAATTGTGTTTATCTTTTTAAAAGATAAATTTGTAATGTTAATCTTTTCTATTGTTTTTCTACTGATTTCATTTATATCTATTCTGATCTTTGCTATTTCCTTCCTTCTGCTAACTTTGGGGCCTAGTTTGTTTTTTTCTATTTCCATATGGCATAAATTTAGGTTTCTTATTTGACATCTCTTTTGTTGCTTAATGTAGGCATTTATTAATATGAATTTACCTTTTAGAATTGCTTTTCCTGCATCCTGTAAGTCTTGGTATGTTGTGTTTCTGTTTTTGTTTGTTACAAGATATTTTTATTTTATTTTATTATGTTATGTTAGTCACCATACAGTACAAAATTAGTTTTTGATGTAGTGTTCCATGATTCATTGTTTGTGTATAATACCCAGTGCTCCATGCAATATGTGCCCTCCTTAATACCCATCACTGGGCTAACCCATCCCCCACCCCCCTCCCCTCTAAAACCCTCAGTTTGTTTCTCAGGGTCCACAGTCTCTCATGGTTCGTCTCCCCCTCTGATCCTCCCCCTTCATTTTTCCCTTCCTTCTCCTAATGTCCTCCATGCTATTCCTTATGTTCCACAAATAAGTGAAATCATATGATAGTTGACTTTCTCTGCTTGACTCATTTCCCTTAGCATAATCTCCTCCAGTCCCATTGATTTGATGCAAAAGTTGGGTATTCATCCTTTCTGATGGCTGAGTAATATTCCATTGTATAGATGGATTGTATCTTCTTTTTTTTTTTTTAATTTTATTGTTATGTTAGTCACCATACAATACATCATTGGTTTTTGATGTGGTGATCCACGATCCATTGTTTTCGTATAACACCCTGTGCTCCATGCAGTACATGCCCTCCTTAATACCCATCACTGGGCTAACCAATCCCCCCTCCCCCCTCCCCTCTAAAACTCTGTTTGTTTCTCAGAGTCCATAGTCTCTCATGGTTCATCTCTCCCTCCAATTCCCCACCCCCCCATTTTTCCCTTCCTTCTCCTAATGTCCTCCATGCTATTCCTTATGTTCCACAAATAAGTGAAACCATATGATAATTGACTTTCTCTGCTTGACTTATTTCCCTTAGCATAATCTCCTCCAGTCCCATCTATGTTGATGTAAAAGTTGGGTATTCATCCTTTCTGATGGCTAGGTAATATTCCATTGTATGTATGGACCACATCTTTATCCATTCATCTGTTGAAGGGCATCTTGGCTCTTTCCACAGTTTGGCTATTGTGGACATTGCTGCTATGAACATTGAGGTGCATATGGCCCTTCTTTCACTACATCTGTGTCTTTGGGGTAAATACCCAGGAGTGCAATTCCTGGGTCATAGGGTAGCTCTATTTGTAAACTTTTGAGGCACCTCCACACTGTTTTCCAAAGTGGTTGTACCAACTTGCATTCCCACCAACAGTGTAAGAGGGTTCCCCTTTCTCCACAACCTCTCCAACATTTGTTGTTTCTTTCCCTGTCCATTTTTGCCATTCTAAGTGGTGTAAGGTGGTATCTCAATGTGGTTTTGATTTGGATTTCCCTGATGGCTAATGGTGATGAACATTTTTTCATGTGTCTGTTAGCCATTTGTATGTCTTCTTCAGAGAAGTGTCTTTTCATATCTTCTGCCCACTTTTTGACTTGATTATTTGTTTTTTGGGTGTTGAGTTTGAGAAGTTCTTTATAGATCTTGGATACCAGCCCTTTATCTGTAGTGTCATTTGCAAATATCTTCTCCCATTCTGTGGGTTGCCTCTTTGTTTTGTTGACTGTTTCCTTTGCTGTGCAGAAGCTTTTTATCTTGATGAAGTCCCAGAAGTTCATTTTTGCTTTTGTTTCGCTAGCTTTTGGAGATGTATCTTGAAAGAAGTTGCTGTTGGGCCACATCTTCTTTATCCATTTGTCTGTTGAAGGGCATCTCGGCTCTTTTCACAGTTTGGCTATTGCGGACATTGCTGCTATGAATATTGGGGTGCATATGGCCCTTCTTTTCACTACTTCTGTGTCTTTGGGGTAAATACCCAGTAGTGTAATTACTGGGTCATAGGGTAGCTCCATTTTTAATTTTTTTGAGGCACCTTCACACTGTTTTCCAAAGTGGCTGTACCAACTTGCATTCCCACCAACAGTGTAAGAACGTTCCCTTTTCTCCCCTTCTGTTTATCTTCTGATATCTGCCTGCGGACTCATGGATCCCTACTTCATACCTCGAAACCAGCCACCTGCGATATTCTGTTTGTAGAGATCCAGATGTATCTTCTTACATCTCAGGCTGATTTCGGGAGTGTTCAGAGTGGTCTGGTAGATATCCAGCTCAATTCAGGGGACCGGTTGGAATAGGGTCCCCTACTCCTCTGCCATCTTTGCCCATCCCCCTGTTTCAAGATATTTTTGATTTCCCTTTTGATTTTTTCTTTGACACTTTGGTTGTTCAGGAGTATGTTGTTTAATTTCTACATATTTATGAATATTCCAATTTTCCTCCTGTTATTGATTTCTAGTTTCATACCATTGTGGTTAGAAAGGTGATTGGTATGGTTTCATGCTTTTACAATTTGCTAAGACTTGTTTTGTGTTTTAACATATAACCTATTCCGGAGAATATTTTGTGTGTGCTTGAGAAGAATGTGTACTCCACTGCTGTTGGATGGAGTGTTCTGTATATGCCTGTTAGGTCCATTTGGTTTAAAGTATAGTTCATGTACAATGTTTCCTTATTAATTTATATCTGGGCAATCTATCCTGTGTTGTCCTTTACTATTATTGTATTGTTGTCTATTTTTCCCTTCAGATCTGTCAGTATTTAAAAAAAAATGTAGGTGCTCTTATATTGGGTGTATATATATTTACAATTGTACTGTCTTGATGAATTCACCCCTTTATCATTATATAATGACCCTTTTTGTCTCTTGTTACAGTTTTTTTAAGTTTAGTTACAGTTTAAGTTTAATTAATTAATTAATTTTTAAGATTTTATTATATTTTGGTCAGAGAAAGAGAGAGAGAGCATAAGCAGGGGAAGAGGGGAGAAGCAGGCGCCCTGCTGAGCAGGGAGCCCAATGTGAAACTCGATTCTAGGACCCTGAGATTATGATCTGACCTGAAGGCAGATGCTAACTGACTGAGCCACCCAGACATCCCTCTTGTTACATTTTTTTTTTTTTTTTTACTAAAAGTCAATTCAAACAAAACAGTTTGAATTAAGTATAGCTACCCCTGCTCTATTTTGGTTTCCATTTGTATGGGTATATATTTTTAGTCTTCACTTTTAGTCTGTATATGTCCTTAAAGGTGAAAAGGATCTCTGATAGGAAGTAGTAGTTGGGTCTTTTTAAAAATTGTTAATGCATTCAGTTACTCTGCCTTTTGTGGAGAATTTAGTCCATTTAAATTTAAATTAATTACTGATAGGGAAGGACCTACTAATGCAATCATATTGTTTTCTGGCTCTTTTGTGATTCCTTTGTTTTTTTCTTCCTCTTTTGCTGTCTTTGTGAATTGATGATATTCTCTAATGGTATGCTTTGATTCACTTTTCTTTACTTTGTGTATATTTACAGTAAGTTTTTTTCTTTGTAATTACCATGAAACTGACAGAAAACCTCTTATAGATATAACAGTCTATTTTAAGCTAATAATAACTTAACTTCAATTGCATGTAAAAACTCTGTTCATTTACAGCCATGCTTATTTTCCATGATGTCAGAGTTTGTCTTTTTATATTATGTATCCATTAACAAATTATTATATATAGTTATTTTTAGTGCTTCAGTCCTTTAACTCTTATACTAGGGTTAAGAGATTAATACACAACCATACTACAGCATTGGAATATTTTGAATGTGGCCATATACTTAGTTTCACCAGTGTGTTTTATATTTTCATTTTCTTTTCATGCTACTAATTAGCATCTTATCATTTCAGCTTGCAGAAATTTCAATATTTCATATAAGGTGGGTCTAGTGGTGATGAACTCCTTCTGCTTTCGTTTGTTTGGAAAAACCTCTTATTTTACCTTTATTTCTTTAATTATTATTATTATTATTATGTTATGTTAATCACCATATATTACATCATTAGTTCTTGACGTAGTGTTCCATGATTCATTGTTTGCATATAACATCCAGTGCTCCATGCAGAATATGCCCGATTTAATACCCATCACCAGGCTAACCCATTCCCCCCAGCCTAGAACCCTCAGTTTGTTTCTCAGAGTCCATAGTCTCTCATGGTTTGTCTCCCCCTCTGAATTCCCCCCTTTATTTTTCCCTTCCTACTATCTTCTTCTTTTTCTTAACATATAATGTATTATTTGCTTTAGCGGTACAGGTCTGTGATTCAACACTCTTACACAATTCACAGCGCTCACCATAGCACATACCCTCCCCAATGTCTATCACCCAGTCACCCCATCCCTCCCAACCCCCACTACTCCAGCAACCTCAGTTTGTTTCCTGAGATTAAGAATTCCTCATATCACTGAGGACATATGATACATGTCTTTCTCTGATTGGCTTATTTCGCTCAGCATAAAACCCTCCAGTTCCATCCACGTCATTGCATATGGCAAGATTTCATTCCTTTTGATGGCTGCATAATATTCCCTAGTATATATATACCACATCTTCTTTATCCATTCTTCTGTCAATGAACATCTGGCTCTTTCCATAGTTTGGCTATTGTGGACATTGCTGCTATAAACATTGGGGTCCACATACCCCTTTGGATCCCTCCATTTGTATCTTTGGGGTAAATACCCACTAGTGCAATTGCTGGATCATGATAGCTCTATTTCCAACTTTTTGAGAACCTCCATACAGTTTTCCTGAGTGGCTGCACCAGCTTGCATTGCCACCAACAGTGTAGGAGGGTTCCCCTTTCTCCGCATCCCTGCCAACGTCTGTTGTTTCCTGACTTGTTAATTTTAGCCATTCTGACTGCTGTGAGGTGGTATCTCATTGAGGTTTTGATTTGGGTTTCCCTGATGCCGAGTGATGTTGGGCACTTTTTCATGTGTCTGTTGGCCATTTGGATGTCTTCTTTGGAAAAATGTCTGTTCATGTCTTCTGCCCATTTCTTGATTGGATCATTTGTTCTTTGGGTGCTGAGTTTAATAAGTTCTTTATAGATTTTGGATACTAGCCCTTTATCTGATATGTCATTTGCAAATATCTTCTCCCATTCTGTTGGTTGTCTTTTGGTTTTGTTGACTTTTCCCTTTCCTTTGCAATAGCTTTTTATCTTGATGAAGTTTGGCGATGTTTCTAGGAAGAAGTTGCTGCGGCTGAGGTAGAAGAGGTTGCTGCCTGTGTTCTTCTTTAGGATGTTGATGGACTCTGGTCTCACAACGTGGTCTTTCAACCATTTGGAGTCTATTTTTGTTTGTGGTGTAAGGAAATGGTCCAGTTTCATTCTTCTGCATGTGGCTGTCCAATTTTCCCAACACCATTTGTTGAAGAGACTGTCTTTGTTCCATTGGACATTCTTTCCTGCTTTGTCGAAGATTAGTTGACCATAGAGTTGAGGGTCCATTTCTGGGCTCTCTATCCTGTTCCATTGATCTATGTGTCTGTTTTTGTGCCAGTACCATACTGTCTTGATGATGACAGCTTTGTAATAGAGCTTGAAGTCCAGAATTGTGATGCCGCCAGCTTTGCTTTTCTTTTTCAATATTCCTCTGGCTATGCGGGGTCTTTTCTGGTTCCATACAAATTTGAGGATTATTTGTTCCATTTCTTTGAAAAAAGTGGATGGTATTTTGATGGGGATTGCATTGAATGTGTCGATTGCTCTAGGTAGCATTGACATCTTCACAATATTTGTTCTTCCAATCCATGAGCATGGGACATTTTTCCATTTCTTTGTGTCTTCCTCAATTTCTTTCATGAGTATTTTATTGTTTTCTGAGTATAGATCCTTTCTCTCTTTGGTTAGATTTATTCCTAGGTATCTTATGGTTTTGGGTGCAATTGTAAATGGGATGGACTCCTTTATTTCTCTTTCTTCTGTCTTGTTGTTGGTGTATAGGAAAGCCACTGACTTCTGTGCATTGATTTTATATCCTGCCACTTTACTGAATTCCTGTATGAGTTCTAGCAGTTTTGGGGTGGAGTCTTTTGGGTTTTGCATATAAAGTATCGTATCATCTGCAAAGAGTGAGAGTTTGACTTCTTCTTTGCCAATTTGGATGCCTTTGATTTCTTTTTGTTGTCTGATTGCTGTGGCTAGGACTTCCAGTACTATGTTGAATAGCAGTGGTGATAGTGGACATCCCTGCCACGTTCCTGACCTTAGGGGGAAAGCTCTCAGTTTTTCCCCATTGAGAATAATATTTGGTGTAGGTTTTTCATAGATGGCTTTTATGATATTGAGGTATGTACCCTCGATCCCTATACTCTGAAGAGTTTTGATCAAGAAAGGATGCTGTACTTTGTCAAAAGCTTTTTCTGCATCTATTGAGAGGATCATATGATTCTTGTTCTTTCTTTTGTTAATGTATTGTATCACATTGATTGATTTGCGGATGTTGAACCAACCTTGCAGCCCAGGGATAAATCACACTTGGTCATGGTGAATAATCCTTTTAATGTACTATTGGATCCTATTGGCTAGTATTTTGGTGAGAATTTTTGCATCCATGTTCATCAGGGATATTGGTCTGTAATTCTCCTTTTTGATGGGGTCTTTGTCTGGTTTTGGGATCAAGGTAATGCTGGCCTCATAAAATGAGTTTGGAAGTTTTCCTTCCGTTTCTATTTTTTGGAACAGTTTGAGAAGAATAGGTATTAATACTTCTTGAAATGTTTGGTAGAATTCCCCTGGGAAGCCATCTGGCCCTGGGCTTTTGTTTTTGGGATGATTTTTGATGACTTCTTCAATTTTCTTAGTGGTTATAGGTCTGTTCAGGTTTTCTATTTCATCTTGGTTCAGTTTGGGTAGTTGATACATCTCTGGGAATGCATCCATGTCTTCCAGGTTATCTAATTTGCTGGCCTAGAGTTGCTCATAATATGTTCTTATAATTGTTTGTATTTCTTTGGTGTTGGTTGTGATCTCTCCTCTTTCATTCATGATTTTGTTGATTTGGGTTATTTCTCTTTTCTTTTTGATAAGTCTGTCCAGGGGTTTATCAATCTTGTTAATTCTTTCAAAGAGCCAGCTCCTAGTTTCGTTGATCTGTTCTACTGTTCTTTTAGTTTCTATTTCATTGATTTCTGCTCTGATCTTTATGATTTCTCTTCTCCTGCTGGGTTTAGGCTTTATTTGCTGTTCTTTCTCCAGCTCCTTTACGTGTAGGGTTAGGTTGTGTAGTTCAGACCTTTCTTGTTTCTTGAGAAAGGCTTGTATTGGTATATACTTTCCTCTTAGGAGTGCCTTTGCTGCATCCCAAAGATTTTGAACAGTTGTGTTTTCATTTTCATTGGTTTCGATGTAATTTTTTTAATTCTTCTTTAATTTCCTGGTTGACCCATTCTTTCTTCAGCAGGATGCTCCTTAGCCTCCATGTATTTGAGTTCTTTCTGACTTTCCTCTTGTGATTGAGTTCTAGTTTCAAAGTATTGTGGTCTGAAAATAGGCAGGGAATGATCCCAATTTTTTGGTACCGGTTGAGACCTGATTTATGACCTAGGATGTGATCTATTCTGGAGAATGTTCCATGGGCACTAGAGAAGAATGTGTATTCCGTTGCTTTGGGGTGGAATGTTCTGAATATGTCTGTAAAGTCCATTTGGCCCAGTGTGTCATTTAAAGTCTTTATTTCCTTGTTGATCTTTTGCTTAGACGATCTGTCCATTTCAGTGAGGGGGATGTTAAAGTCCCCCACTATTATTGTATTGTTGTCGATGTGTTTCTTTGCTTTTGTTATTAATTGCCTTATATAACTGGCTGCTCCCATGTGAGGGGCATAGATATTTACAATTGTTAAATCTTCTTGTTGGATAGATCCTTTAAGTATGATATAGTGTCCTTCCTCATCTCTTACTACAGTCTTTGGTTTAAAATCTACTTTGTCTGATATAAGGATTGCCACCCCAGCTTTCTTTTAGTGTCCATTAGCATGGTAAATGGTTTTCCACCCCCTCTCTTTCAATCTGGGGGTGTCTTTGGTTCTAAAATGAGTCTCTTGCAGACAGCATATCGATGGATCTTGTTTTTTAATGCAGTCTGTTAGCCTGTGTCTTTTGATTGGGGCATTTATCCCATTTACATTCAGGGTAACTATTGAAAGATAGGAATTTAGTGCCATTGTATTGCCTGTAAGGTGACTGTTACCATATATTGTCTGTGTTCCTTTCTGGTCTATGTTGCTTTTAGGGTCTCTCTTTGCTTAGAGGACCCCTTTCAAGATTTCCTGTAGGGCTGGTTTTGTGTTTGCAAATTCCTTTGGTTTTTGTTTGTCCTGGAAGCTTTTTATCTCTCCTTCAATTTTCAATGACAGCCTAGCTGGATAGAGTATTCTTGGCTGCATATTTTTCTCATTTAGTGCTCTGAATATATCCTGCCTGTCCTTTCTGGCCTGCCACGTCTCTGTGGATAGGTCTGTTGCCAATCTAATGTTTCTACCGTTGTAGGTTACATATCTCTTCTCCTGAGCTGCTTTCAGGATTTTCTCTTTGTCTATGAGACTCGTAAGTTTTACTATTAGATGTCGGGGAGTTGACCTATTTTTATTGATTTTGAGAGGGGTTCTCTGTGCTTCCTGGATATTCATGCCTGTTTCTTTCCCCAAATTAGGGAAGTTCTCTGCTATAATTTGCTCCATTATACCTTCTGGCCCCCTCTTTCTTTCTACTTCTTCTGGGATCCCAATTATTCTAATGTTGTGTCGTCTTATGGTATCGCTTATCTCTCGAATTCTGCCCTCGTGATCCAGTAGTTGTTTATCTCTCTTTTTCTCAGCTTCTTTATTTTCCATCATTTCATCTTCTATATTACTGATTCTCTCTTCTGCCTCATTTATTCTAGCAGTTAGCGCCCCCATTTTTGATTGCACCTCATTAATAGCCTTTTTGATTTCTACTTGGTTGGATTTTAGCTCTTTTACTTCTCCTGAAAGGGTTTCTCTAATAACTTCCATATTTTTTTCAAGCCCAGCTAGTATCTTTAAAGTGATGATTCTGAACTCTAGATATGACATCGTACTAAGGTCCGTATTGAGTAGGTCCCTGGCAGTCGTTACTACCTCTTGTTCTTTTTGTTGAGGTGATTTTTCCGTCTTGTCATTTTGTGCAGAGGAGAATCGATTAATGAGAGAACAAAATGCTAGCAGAGTAACCACGTCCCCAGAAAATATACTCTAAACTAATCAGAAAAGACCTGAAGCAGTGGGATAAGAAAGGGAAAGAGAGAAAAAAAAAAAAAAAGAAAAAGAAAAAGAAAAAAAAGAAAGATAAAAACAAAAACAAACAAAACAAAACAACAACAAAAGAAAACCAGAATGTGATCAAATATGATCTATATGGTATATAGATCAGTGCCACACACTAGATTTGGGGTGTATTTTGGTCTTTTAGAAGAAAGTGCCTCCCAAAATTTTAAAGAAAAAAAAACTTATATATGTACAGAAAAAAGGGTTGATATGATGAAGGGATGGAATATGAGTGTAAAAATGGAAATTATAAAAAATGTTATAAAAGGAATTGATAAGAAGTTGTTTGAAAAAGGAAAGAAGAGGATTTAAAAAAAAGAAAAAAGAAAAAGAAAAAAAAGGGGAGGATGTGATCAGGCAGGGGAATAGAAAGCACCATATACTAGAGATTTAGGGTATATTTTAATCTGTTAGAAGAAACTATCTCAAAATATTAAAGAGAGAACAACTTATATATATATGCCAAAAATATGGGTAACTACTATGAAGGGATAGAATATGACTCTAAAAATGAAAAATAAATTTTTTTTTTTTTTTAAAAAGGGATTGATAAGATGTTGGTTGAAAAAGGGGAAAAAAAATTCGAAAAGAAATAAAACAAAAAGACAGTTAAAAAAATTAACTTTAAAAGACTAAAGAATCATGGTAAAAAAGCCGTGAATTCTATGTGCAGTAGTCCCCTAGCGCTGGAGTTCTGCCGTTCTTATTGATCGGTAAACTTGGTCTTGGCTGGCTGTTCTCGCTGATCTTCTGGGGAGGGGCCTGTTGCCGTGGTTTCGAAATGTCTCTGCCGGAGGCGGAATTGCCCCGCCCTTGCCCCCTCCCTGCTAAGTAATCTGCTCGGGTTTGCTCTCCGGGGCTTTTGTTCCCTGCGAGCTTTCCGTACAGCTTTGGAGACGGAGAGTGAAAATGGCGGCCTCCCAGTCTCCGCTCCGGAGGAGCCGAGAACTCGGGGCCCCGCTCCTCCGCGAGCCCCCAGAGATAAGCCGTCAGTCACTCCTGTCTCCCCGGTCTCCGGCTGTACTCCGTGCTCACCCGGCCTGCGACCGCGCGCCTCTATCTCTGGCACCCGAAACCGGGTGGAGTCTCCAAACCCAGCAGATCCCCGCAGTGCGCTCCCGCGCGGCTCCTCCCGGGGGACGAAGGTGAGTCTCCCTGGATCTGCCGCTTGTTGGGTCCCTGCTGGAGGACCAGGGGCCCGACTGTGCCGCGGATCACGGTTTATGGCAACCCCGAGCTGAGAGCCTGCGCCTGGGCTCCGCCTCTGCAGCTGGCTTCCCTGCTCCGATCCCTGTGAGCTCTGCCACACTCAGGCACTCCCGGTCTTTCTGTGACCCCAAGGGTCCTGAGACCACACTGTCCCGGAGGGTTCCACCCCCCGCTTAGCCACCAGAGTGACGTCCCTCAGCGGAGCAGACTTTTAAAAGTTCCGATTTTGTGCTCCGCGGCTCTATCACTTGCCAGAAGTGGCTGACGAAGGCCCCTCCCCCGCCGTCTATCCTCCCGAATATCGCCTCGGATTCACTTCTCCGCACGTCCTACCTTCCAGAAAGTGGTTGCTTTTCTGTTCAGAGAGTTGTTGCTCTTCTTTTCTTCGATCTCCTGTTGAGTTTGTAGGTGTTCAGAATGGTTTGATCCCTATCCAGCTGAATTCCTGAGAGGAGACGAAATCCAGGTCTCCTACTCCTCTGCCATCTTGCTCCGCCCCCCCCTCCTTGATATATTTCATAAGTTGGATTTTTAGAAGATTTCATTCTTTAGAAAATTCTTTAGAATTTAAAAATCTATCTTACCCTGTAGAACAGCACATTCCATCTTTGTGTCCTGCTTAATCTATCAATTACTGAGAAAAATGGGTTTTAAAACCTCACCATGATTGGGAGCTTGATAATTTTTTCTTGTAATTTTGTCTAGTTTTTTTTTTTAAAGATTTTATTTATTTATTTGACAGAGAGATAGCGAGAGCAGGAATACAAGCAGGGAGAGTGGGAGAGGGAGAAGCAGGCTTCCTGCTGAGCAGGGAGCCTGATGTGGGACTCAGTCCCAGGACCCTGGGATCATGACCTGAGCTGAAGGCAGACGATTAATGACTGTCCACCCAGGCGCCCTTGTCCCGTTTTGCTTTAAGCATTTTGAGGCTGTTGTAAGATATATATATAGAACAAGGTTATTCTTTCAGTTTTTGTTTTATGCATTGAGAGGTCCTATTGTAAAATAAATATTGGTTCAGGCTTGTTCTATCTTGGTAAATTATTCCTCTGATGATTATATAAATACTTTCTTTTAAAAAACTTATTTATAACTCTATTTTTTAAAAAAACACCTTCTTTACTAATAATAATTCTTGCTTTGAAGTGTATTTTAGCTCATACCAATGTAACTATACAACTTTTTTATGATTTACCTTTTTCATATGTTTGCTGCTAGCTTTTCTTCATTATCATACTTTAGGTATGTCTTTTATAAGCAGCATATAATTGGATTTTAAAAATATAATATGATTTTATTTATCTTTTAAGTGTCTAATTATTCTTTTTACATTTATTGAAGTTTCTCATTTATTTACAATTATATCAACCATCTTATTTTGTTTTTTATTTACTAATTTTCCTATGTTTCCTTTTCTTTCTTGCATTGTATTAGATCATTTTCTTTATTCAATCTTCCTTTTATTTATTTAGAAGTTGTGATTTCTATTCTTATAAGAGTTATCCTTATGTTTTAACATCCCGATTTGACTCAATAAACTCTAAATTCAGCCAGTATCTCTACTCTTTTCTTAGTCATGGAACACTATCTTTTACATTTTTTCTATCTTCCATAAATTGTTTAATGTATTATGTTCATCTTGATTTTTAAATCTTTAAAAAGTTCTCATTATTGGGGCACCTGGGTGGCTCAGTTGGTTAAGCGTCTGCCTTCAGCTCAGGTCAAGATCCCAGGGTCCATAGATCGAGTCCTGCATTGGGCTCCCTACTCAGTGAAGAGTCTGCTTCTCCCTCTCCTGCTGCCTACCTTTCTGCCTACTTGTGCTCTCTCTGTATCTCTCTGTCAAATAAATAAATAAAATCTTTAAAAAAAGTGCTCATTATTTTAATACTTTGCTTTTATAGAGAAAGCTTTTTCAAATGTACTCACATATTTACTAATTTATTTCTTTATCCTGGCCTCTTCTTTTGTTTTCAATTTATTTCTTAAGTATTTTATTTAATAGTTGTTTTTTCAAGGAAATATATACTAATGGTAAACTATACCTTTTAAAAATCTTTTTGAAACTGTTTTTATTTCTTTCTGTGCCTTTATATCATTTTATAAGTGGGCATAAAATTCAAGATTGATAATGATCTTACCTTATTATGTGGATATTATCCCATTATCATCCAGTGTCTATTGTTGCTCTTAAGAAGTCATATTTGATAAAGGGTTAGTATCCAAAATTTAAAAGGAACTTATACATCTTGACATTAGATAAAAAAGATGGTGGAGGAGTAGGGGACCTATTTCAACCAGTCCCCTGAATAGAACACCCACAAATGCAGCCTGAGATGTAAGAAGATATGTCTGGATCTCTACAAACAGAATATCACAGGCGGTTGGTTTTGAGGTATGAAGCAGGGAGCTGTGATTCTGTGGGGAAAAGTATCAGAAGATAAATGGAAGGAGAAGGGAGCTTCCAGGATCCTGCACCGCCGGTGAACGAAAGCCTCCTGCGCTGGGGATGGGGCACAGACTCGCAGACCGGTAGTGACCAGGAAAGGACTTTAGGGCAGCCCACAGACCGAAACGCAGACTGGTCGGGGTATATGTGCAAACTGGGAGCAGCTGGTGGTTTTAGAAGCACAAAGGGCAGAGACGTGCCCCAAACGGAAGGCAAAAGCTGGGAGCGCTAGTGAGGGGTGCACAACCCAAGATGCTGCAGTTTATAGGAGCACAGACAGAAACAGACATAGTGTGGCCTAGAGAGCTCACTGAAGAACAAATGTGATCTCTCTGTTCTGAGGCAGAGGGTAGAAAATGGTCACTTCTGTTCTAACTCTCAGAAGAGACATGGAAAGCCTCCAGGGAAAGCCACCAGAGAACAAAAGCCCCCCAAAAACCGGTTTTTGTTGAGCCTTCCCCCCTCCCCCAGAGGGCAGGGCAACTCTGCCCAAACAGGGTTGCCTGAGTAACAGAGTGGCAGGACCCTCCCCCCAGAAGACAGGCTGGGAGAACAAGAGGCCAACAACCCTAAGGTCCCTATAAAACAGGTGCATCTTGCTTGGGTTGTGGTCAATAATTTGGACTCTGTACATTCCCTCAACCACCCCTCCACAAAATGACTAGGAGGAGGAACCCCCAAAATAGGAAAGACTCAGAGACTGTGACTTCTGCCACAGATTTACAAATGGATACATACATCACCAAGATGTTGGAAATGGACTTCAGGGTAACAGTTATGAAGACAATAGCTAGAATGGAGAAATTGATTAATGGCAATGTAGAGTCTCCAAGGGCAGAAATGAAAGCTGAAATGGCAGAACTTAAAAATGCTATTAGTGAGATCCAATCAAATCTAGATACTCTAACGGCAAGGGTAAACAAGGCAGAAGAATGAATTAGTGGTCTAGAAAACCAATTGATAGAAAAGAAGGAAAAACAGGAGGCCAGGGAGAAACCACTCAGAATCCATGAAAACAGAATTAAAGAAATAAGTGATGCCATGAAATGTTACAAAGTCATAATTATTGGGATCCCTGAGGGAGTGGAGAGAGAGGGAGGACTAGAAGATATATTTGAACAAACTGTAGCTGAGAACTTCCCTAATCTGGGAAATGAAACAAACATTTGTGTCCTAGAGGCAGAGAGGACCCCTCCCAAGATCAAGGAAAACAGACCAACACCCCGGCATGTAATAGTAAAACTGGCAAATCTTAGAACCAAGGAAACCATCTTAAGGGCAGTTAGGGGGAAGAGATTCCTTATGTACAGAGGGAGGAACATCAGAATAACGTCAGACCTATCCACAGAGACCTGGCAAGCCAGAAAGGCCTGGCAAGACATATTCAGGTACTAAATGAGAAGAACATGGAGCCAAGAATACTTTATCCGGCAAGGCTGTCATTTAGAATGGATGGAGAGATGCAGAGGTTCCAAGACTGGCAGAAAGTGAAAAAATATGTGGCCACTAAGCTGGTCCTGCAAGAAATATTAAGGGGGGGTTTTATAAAAGGAGAAGGAACCCAAGAGTGATATAAACAGAAATTTACAGAGACAATTAAAGAAACAAGGCCTTCACAGGCAACATGATGACAATAATTTCGTATCTTTCAATAATCACTCTCTACATAAACCACCTAAATGCTCCCATAAATAGGCAAAGGGTTGCAGATTGGATAAAAAGATAGGACCCATCCATATGCTGTCTACAAGGGACTCATTTTGAACCTAAAGATATATCCCGACTGAGAGTGAAGGTATGGAGATCCATCTTCCATGCCAATGGACCTCAAAAGAAAGCTGGGGTAGCTCTTCTCATATCAGTCAAATTAGATTTTAAGCTAAAGACTGTAGTTAGAGACACAGAAGGATACTATATCATTCTTAAAGGTCTTCCCAACAAGAAGATCTAACAATTGTAAATATCTACGCCCCCAACATGGGAACAGCCAACTCCATAAACCAATTGTTAACCCAAATAGAGTCATATTGACAATAATACATTAATTGTAGGAGACCTCAATACTGCACTCTCAGCAATAGACAGATCATCTAAGCAGAAAATCAACAAAAAAACAAGAGCTTTGAGTGACACACTGGACCAGATGGACCTCATAGATATATACAGAACATTCCACCATAAAACAACAGAATATTCATTCTTCTCAAGCACACATGGAACTTTCTCCAGAATAGACCACATATTGGGTCACAAATCAGGTCTCAACCGGTACCAAAAGATTGAGATTATTCCCTGTATATTCTCAGACCATAATGTTTTGAAACTGGGACTCAATCACAAGACAAAATTTGGAAGAAGTTCAAACACTTGGAAGCTAAAGACCACTCTGCTCAAGAATGTTTGGGTCAACCAGGAAATCAAAGAACTTAAACAATTCATGGAAACCAATGAGAATGAAAACACATAGGTCCAAAACCTATGGGATACTCCAAAGGCAGTCCTAAGGGGGAAATACGTAGCCATCCAAGCCTCACTCAAGAAAAATAGAAAAATTCTGAATTCACCAGCTAACTTTACACCTTAAAGAACTGGAGAAAAAGCAACGAACGATGCCTAAGCCACGCATTAGAAAGGAAATAATTAAGATTTGAGCAGAGATCAATGAATTAGAAACCAGAAACACAGTAGATCAGATCAACAAAACTAGAAGCTAGTTCTTTGAAAGAATTCATAAAATCGATAAACCACTGGCCACACTTATCCAAAAGAAAAGAGAAAGGACCCAAATTAACAAAATTATGAATGAAAGGGGAGAGATCATGATTAACACCAAGGAAATTGAAAAAATTATTAGAAATTATGATCAACAACACTATGCCAATAAATTAAGCAACCTGGAAGAAATGGATGCCTTGTAGGAAACCTATAAACTACCAAGATTGAAACAGGAAGAAATTAAAAACCTGAATAGGCCAATAACCAGGAACGAGATTGAAGCAGTGATGAAACACCTCCCAAAAAACAAGAGTCCAGGGCCTGATGGATTCCCTGGGGAATTCTACCAAACATTCAAAGAAGAAATAATACCTATTCTACTGAAGCTGTTTCAAAAAATAGAAACAGATGAAAAGCTTCCAGACTCATTCTATGAGGCCAGCATTACCTTAATCCCCAAACCAGGCAAAGACCCCATCAAAAAGGAGAATTTCAGACCAGTATCCCTGATGAATATGGATTCCAAAATTCTCAACAAAATCCTAGCTAATAGGATCCAACAATACATTAAAAGAATCATCCACCATGACTAAGTGGGATTTATCCCCAGGATGCAAGGGTGGTCCAACATTCACAAATCAATGTGATAGAACACATTAATAAGAGGAGAGAGAAGAACCATATGGTCCTCTCAATTGATGCAGAAAAAGCATTTGACAAAATACAGCATCCTTTTCTGATTAAAACTCTTCAGAATATAGGGATAGAGGGAACATTCCTCAAGTTCATAAAATCCATCTATGAAAAACCCACAGCGAATATCATCCTCAATGGGGAAAAGCTGAGAGCCTTTCCCTTAAGATCAGGAACACGACAAGGATGCCCACTCTCACCACGATTGTTCAACATAGTACTAGAAGTACTATGAATGATTGAGAGGAGAGAGGGTCAGAGGAGAAGAAGAGTAATCAGACAACAAAAAGAAAATGTATTCAAATTGGCAAAGAAGAAGTCAAACTCTCTCTCTTCGCAGATGACATGATACTTTATGTGGAAAATCCAAAAGACTTCAACCCCAAATTACTAGAAGTCATACAGCAATTCAGTAATGTGGCAGGATACAAAATCATTGCACAGAAGACTTGCTTTCTTATACACTAAAAACGCAACTATAGAAAGAGAAAATAGAGAATCGATTCCATTTACAGTAGCACCAAGAGCCATAAGATACCTCAGAATAAACCTAACCAAAGAGGTAAAGGATCTATACTCTAGGAACTACAGAACACTCATGAAAGAAATTGAAGAAGACACAAAAAGATGGAAAAACTTTCTATACCAATGGATTGGAAGAATAAACATTGTTGAAACGTCTATTCTACCCAGAGCAGTCTATACCTTCAACAGCATCCCGAACAAAATTCCAGTGACATTTTTCAAAGTGCTGGAACAAAGAATCCTAAAATTTGTATGGATTAAGGGCACCTGGGTGGCTCAGTTGGTTAAGCGACTGCCTTCGGCTCAGGTCATGATCCAGGAGTCGCAGGATCGAGTCCCACATCGGGCTCCTTGCTCAGCGCGGACTCTTCTCCTCCTCTGACCCTCTCTCCTCTCATGCTCTCGCTCACTCTCTCTCTCTCAAATAAATAAAATCTTTAAAAAAAATTTGTATGGAATCAGAAAAGACCCTGAATCACCAAGGAAATGTTGAAAAAGAAAACAAAGCTGGGGCATCAGGTTGCCTGATTTCAGGCTACGTTAGAAAGCCGTGATCACCAAGACAGCATGGTCCTGGCACAAAAACAGACACATAGACCAATGGAACAGAATAGAGAGCCCAAATATGGACCCTCAACTCATTGGTCAAATAATCTTCAACAAAGCAGGAAAAAATACTCAATGGAAAAAAGACAGTCTCTTCAATAAATGGTGTTTGGAAAATTGGACGGCCACATGCAGAAGAATGAAACTTTACCATTCTCTAACACCATACACAAAATGGATGAAAGACCTCAATATGAGACAGGAATCCATCAAAATCCTACAGGAGAACATAGGCAGTAACCTCTTTGACAGCAGCCACGGCAACTTCTTTCAAGATACATCTCCAAAGGCAAGTGAAACAAAAGGGAAAATGAACTTTTGGGACTTCATCAAGATAAAAAGCTTCAGCACAGCAAAGGAAACAGTCAACAAAACAAAGAGGCAACCCACGTTATTGGAGAAGATTTTTTGCAAATGACACTACAGACAAAGGGTTGATATCCAAGATCTATAAAGAACTTCTCAAACTCAACACCCAAAAAACAAATAATCAAGTCAAAAAGTGGGCAGAAGTTATGCACAGACATTTTTCAAAAGAAGACATACAAATGGCTAACAGACACATGAAAAAATGTTCATCATCATTAGCCATCAGGGAAATTCAAATCAAAACCGCATTCAGATACCACCTTACACCAGTTAGAATGGCAAAAATTGTCAAGGCAACAAACAACAAATGTTGGAGAGGTTGTGGAGAAAGGGGAACCCTTTTACACTGTTGGTGGGAATGCAAGTTGGTACAGCCACTTTGGAAAACAGTGTGGAGGTGCCTCAAAAAATTAAAAATAGAGCTACCCTATGACCCAGTAATTGCACTACTGGGTTAGTTACCCCAAAGACACAGATGTAGTGAAAGAAGGGCCATATTCACCCCAATGTTCATAGCAGCAATGTCCGCAATAGCCAAACTGTGGAAAGAGCTGAGATGCCCTTCAGTGGATGAATGGATAAAGAAGATGTGGCCCATATATACAATGGAATATTACTCAGCCATCAGAAAGGATGAATACCCAACTTTTACATCAACATGGATGGGACTGGAGGAGATTATGCTAAGGGAAATAAGTCAAGCAGAGAAAGTCAATTATCATATGGTTTCACTTATTTGTGGAATATAAGGAATAGCATGGAGGACGTTAGAAGGAAGGGAAAAATGAAGCGGGGGTATTGGAGGGAGAGATGAACCATGAGAGACTATGGACTACAGGAAACAAACAGGGTTTTAGAGGGGAGGGTGCTGGGGGGATGGGTTAGCCTAGTGGTGGGTATTAAGGAGGGCACGTATTGCATGGAGCACTGGGTGTTATACGAAAATAATGAATCATGGAACACTACATCAAAAACTAATGATATACTGTATGGTGACTAACATTACATAATAAAAATAAAATTAAGAAAAAAAAGAAACAATAAAAAAAAGAACTTATACAACTCAACACCCCAAAACCAAATAATCCAATTAAACAATGGGCAGAAGATATGAAGAGACATTTCTTCAAAGAAGACATCCAGATGTCCAACAGACACATTAAAAGATATTGAACATCACTTGTCAGGGAAATGGAAATCAAAACCACAATAAGATATTACCTCAAACCTGTTGGAATGGGTAAAATGAACAACAGAAGAAACAGGAAATGTTGGTGAGGATGTGGAGTAAAAGGAATGCAAACTGGTGCAGCCACTGTGGAAATAGTATGGAGGTTCCTCAAAAAGTGAAAAATAGAATTACCATATGATCCCAGTAATTCTACTACTGGGTATTTATCCAAAGAATATGAAAACACTAATTCAAAAAGCCATATGTACCCCTGTGCTTAATGGAGCATTATTTACAATAGCCAAAGTATGGCAGCAGTCCAGTGTCTTATTGATAGATGAGTAGGTAAGAAGTGGTTTGTGTATGATGGAATATTATTCAACCATAAAAAAGAATGAAATTTTGCGATTTGCAACAACATGGTTGGGTCTAGGACATATAATTCTAAGTGAAGTAAGTCAGTCAAAGAAAGACAAATACCATATGATTTTACTCATATGTGGAATTTAAGAAACAAAACAAACAAACAAAGGGGAAAAAAAGAGACAAACCAAAAAACAGACTCTTAGATATAGAGAACAAACTGGTGGTTACCAGAGGGATGGCAGGTGGAGGGAGGGGTGAAGTAGGTGAAGAGTACAATTATCTTGATGAGCACTGAGTATTATATGGAATTGTTGAATCACTATATTGTACCCCTGAACCTAATATAACACTGTATGTTAACTAACTGAATTTAAAAAAATGTCATATTGTGGTTCATTGTAGTAATTTTATTTTTTTCTAATCTAAGATTACTTTAATAATTCTTTGCCATTGGTGCCTTTATCTATTTATTTTTAATTTTGTGTGCTTATTCAACATAAAAAATTATGTCTTTTCGTAAATTCTTGAAAAATTTCTGCCTTTAGCTTATTTAAGAGTATTACCTCTCCCACATTGTTGCTATTTGTTTTCTGGGACTTCTGTTAGTTCCAGACTATTGTGGTTTTTGGACTTGATCATTCTAACCTTCATATTTCTTAGCCTTCTTTGTTTTTTTTCTTGTCTTTATCGCTGTGTATGGCATTGGGGCAAGAATATTAAGTCTGTTTTTTTCTCCTCACTGGTGCTTCCTTCAGTATTGTCTAACCAGTTTTTAACCAAAGCCATTGAGTCCATTGAGTTATTATCAGTGACTACATTTTTTCATATCTAGAACTTCTCTTTGATTCTTTTTCAAATTTGCCTATATTTTTCTTCATGTTGTATTGCTTCTTCCTTATGGTTTTATAACTTATTTTCCCTTTTTACTGTTATTTTATGGCCTATTTCAAATTGTTCTCTTTTCTAAAGTTCCTAGGGTGCTCATCCTTCTGTTTGTTGTGTTTGCCATCTTTCATGGTGAATTATTTTCCTATGTATTTTGTGAATTTAGATTTTAAATGCTAATTTAAAAAAATTCATGTTTATTTTCACTATCCTGAATGTGAACATGAGATTTCTGGAGCAGAGATTAAAACTATCATTTCTTACATCAATTAGTTCTCCTTGCCCTAATTGTTTCCTCCTTCCAGGGTGATATGTTGGGAGCCAGAGTCTCTCTACATGATCTGAAGTCTGTACTACAAGAGAGGGACCCTGGAATTATGAATTTGGCAGTTTATATAGGATCGTTTAAACAGCTGCAGCACTCCCCTAAAGAGAGGGAGAGAAACCCCATCTATCTAATGTAAACAAGAAGAAAGGGAAGAGGAAGGGAAGGTTTCTGGGTTCTTACTCTTTGGAATATGAATATACATCTCCAAGGAGAAGATAAGGCTATTGTCTCTGGGTTTACAATGCCTGCTATGTCTGTCTGTCTCACCTACCTTTGAAATCTAAGCACATCTTTTCAGGAAAGTAAATCTCCAGGACCTCTCTCACTGTCTATCTATTCAGTCATCATTTAACTTCTAAGGCTGTCATCTAACTCAGGGTCCAGTAAAATTCTCAGAAAGCCCTAAACGTGTAGAAACATGAAAATTCTCATTTCCTGACATTAACATCTTCAATGGAACTTTGTTTTCCCTCTCATGGGAAACCCATGTGGCCTACTTTGTAAGAATTTTCATCTGAAATGGTTTTGTTTTTCTTCTTCCAAGTGTCCCAGGGATATCACTGGGCCAGGATTATTATTTTTGTATGTTAAATTATTGGATTGGGGATTTCTATAACAAATGGGTAGTTTAACTTGGTTTTTATACAATTATAATTTCCCATTACATTTATAATTTCCCATTGCCTTGTGGGTATCTGGGGAGAAAACGTTCAAGCAGAAGGAATAGCAAATGTGAAACTTGATGGGGGTGTTGGACAGTATGGCTGGAGGGGGAATCAGTGATGGGCAGAATGGCAAGAATGAAGTTAGGGGTGTATTGGGAGTTAGAGCTAAAGCAAGGGCTTTGGGTTCTGCCCTAAATGATATGTGAAACCACTGGAGGGCTTGGAACAGAAGAGGGTCATTATCTGACTTTTGATTTAAATGGGTCACTTTCACACAAATGGTTGTATTAAAAATGGGCTATATAGATGCACAGTTGGTAGGATTATCATATTCAATACTGATTCTCTTCAACCTGGCCTTTGAGAGAGAAGGTGACTTCTTTTAGAGCTCCATGGAAACCAAATACTTAAGGCAGTCAATCGTGGTAGAATGCCGAAGTGCAAAATAGGTCACTAGTCTGCAACATCATATGATAGCAACTACAAGCTTTATACCCTACACCCTGGGAAAAAGGATGTTTTTCTCCTAATTAAAGAATACTAACATGGTAGAAGAGGTTGAAGGCCAAGTTTCTGCCATGACACAATTTACTCTAGTTGGCTCTCTTTGTATTCATACTAGGGTAGAGATTGTTGCTTCCCTAATTAGGTAGCTTAAAAGCCCTACAATCCAATAGCTGGAGTTTGATGTCCAATTCTGTTAGATCCTTGTTCATTACTTCGGAATTTAGTGGGCAAAGGGAAACTCACAAACATGCTACTGCTCCTTTCACTATGGAATTCCCTCAATAAGAAATGTTCCAGAAGGCATGGTGTCAGATTGTTTGCACTTGTTTTCATGACTAGGGGCTCGAGTTTAGGCTAGGAGGTGGAGTGTGGGTAGGAGCAGGGAGCAAAGTAGCTATTGAAATTACTCAGGTGAGAGATGATGGCTTTTTTGACCAAGATGGTGTGATAGAGATGGTAAGAAGCAGTCATATTTGAGCTATATTTAGAAGGGAGAGCTGATAGGATTTGCTGATGGATTGAGATGATTTATAATAATTTCATAGTTCTTGTTTTTCCTACTTAGAAGAATTGAGTTTCCATTTATTGAGGTGGGAAGAATATGCACATGCGATAATTGTGTGTTTAATGAACTAATGAAGGAAAAATGAATAGAAGATTAAAAAAACATGTATGAACATAAGATCCTGTACCATCAGCATGCTTTTGGTAACTAAAGTATAGCTCCAGCAAGGCAGGGACTATTGTGTTCACCACTGTATATCTAGCAGCTAATATAGTACCTTGTATGTAATGCAACCTGTCTGTATCTCTACTTATTTCTCTCTCTCTCTGTATATATATGTGTATTTATACATATGTGTATACAAACACACACACACACACACATACTTTAGATGAAGGAATATAAGAATAAAGAGATGGATTCTGGTGACATGCTTTGCTTTTTAGGTGCTGCAGAAATTTCACAGTGAATACTGGTTGTTGTGTCTTAGTGCAAATTTAAGTCTCCTTTTTGGGATTGATGGACACTTAAGCTTTGTACTTGTACTTGTGCTTATGATCTTACCACAGCATTATAATTTAATGAAATTAATTTTTCAATATTCAGTATTGCAAATATTTTTTGTCCAGAGGAACTTTGTTGTACAAATGCTGTAGAGAGCTACAAATTATTACTCTGTTTTTTTGGTCTTCTGATAATAATAATTCTTTATCTTTTAAAAAATTGCTTAGAATTTATGAATACATTCACAATTATATGAGGCAGGGAGGGTGAGTATTATTAATCATTATTTTACCTAAGAGAGATCTGAGATCAAAACAATAACTTGGCCTAGGTCACAGAACTAGTAAGCTATGATGCCAGGATTTAAATTGAGTCTATCTAAAGGATTCTGCCTCTTAACCAGTAGTAGTAGTAGTAGTAGTAGTAGTAGTAGTAGTAGTAGTAGTAGTA